>NC_064303.1:40249464-40897464 GCF_023373825.1 Bactrocera dorsalis
GCATTCGTCCACAGAACTATTTCTGATATTATTTCGTCAAAGGTCGAAATCGGATCACATAACGTTTTACATGCTCTTGTGGGACCTCTTATTGTTCGAACAATATTCATCGATAGAACTCTACTGGCATTCATTCTCTTGGAGGTAGTCCAGCAATATTGACTTTTGCTGCTTAATGTTGGCTGAAGTACTCTTATTATTTGGCTGTCTAAAAACGAACTATTATTGTTGTACATTAAGATATTCATCTTCCGCGTCACTTTGAATATCATCTTCTAATACTCTTCCTTCTTTACTGGCGCAGACACCGCTTACGCGATTATAGCCGAGTTAACAACAGCGCGCCAGTCGTTTCTTCTTTTCGCTACGTGGCGCCAATTGGATATTCCAACCGAAGCCAGGTCCGTTTGCACTTGGTCCTACTAACGGAGTGGAGGTCTTGCTCTTCCTTTGCTTCCCCCGGCGGGTGCGTCGAATACTTTCAGAGCTGGAGTAATTTCGTCCATTCGGACAACATGATCTAGCCAGGGTAGCCGCTGTCTTTTAATTCGCTGAACTATGACAATGTCGTCATATATGTATCACATACAGCTCACCATTCCATCGCAAATCCATCCAATGCGCAAAGGACCATAAATCTTTCGCAGAACTTTTCTCTCGAAAACTCGCAACGTTGACTCATCTGTTGTTGACATCGTTCAAGCCTCTTTTCAAGTTTGGTTTTTGTTCGTCGAGAGAGGACTTTGCTTCTCAATTGCCTACTCAGTCCAAAGTAGCACCTATTGGCAAGAGTTATCCAGCGTTGGATTTCCAGGCTGACATTGTTGGTGGTGTTTACGCTGGTTCCAAGATAGACGAAATTATCTACGACTTCAAAACTATGACTGTTAACAATGACGTGAGAGCCAAGTCACGAGTCCGACGACTGTTTGCTTGATGACCGGAGATATTTCGTCTTGCCCTCGTTCATTGTCAGACCCATTTGTTTTGCTTCCTTGTCCAGTCTGGAGAAAGCAGAACTAACGGCGCCGGTGTTGAGACAGATAATATCAATATCATCGGCATACGCCAGCAGCTGTACACTCTTATACACCTGCTCGACTAAGTTCTGCAGCAGATTGAATAAGTCGCACGATAGGGAGTCGTTTGGTATCGAACGGCTCGTGGAGGTCCTTCCCGATATAAGTATGCTCTGGGCATCGGTGACTAGGACGCCCTCTTTTATTTACCACTAGGCAAACCTATATTACACAGTGTGTCAGCCAAACAATTTCGATACTCTCCAAGATTAGGCAGTTGCTTTTTTGGGACACCTTTAGCAGTTAGGTTTTTTTTCATAAGCACCCACGAGTTGATCACAGTGAGGTCCAGTAAATGGTAAAACAAGCCTAAATACCATTTCCGGCTCTTCACTCGAATCCGGTAACGTCCTAAAAAGCTATCCAAGTATTCTTGCACAATTTTGGGGCAAGGAATATCGATTTTTTGTTTAGTCTTTTTATCGTATCTTGATAATTTTCCAACAGGTTCGGCGCCAACGTAAGCCGATAAAAGAGTGACGACGTTTATTGTCTTTCCATGCATTGGCCGAAATCTACTCCATCTGAATGGGGAAACTCGTTCCTCATAAGTACCTCTCGGAATACAAGATTTCATAAATTCCTTTTTGTCCTTCTGTTGAATAGTTCCCACACATTGTATACCCTGTTATTTCAAATAATTAACCAAAGGCAGGGATGTATAAAAATTATCGAAAAATACAATATGATTGTACATCCTTGGTATAGCTCTCGCCAAACGTATAACAACGTTATTTGTTATTCCGAGATCAGGCTCATCAGCTGGTTTGTGTTGTTTTTCTTCTTGTCCAGAAAAGACCTCAAATCTGTAAGCGTATGCCATAAGATTACAGAGAACAAAAAGCTTATAACCCACTTGTGAGGCTTATTAGGTAAATATTGTTTTAGGAAATGTGCAATTTTAGTTGAACACATTTGCTCATCTATAGAAAGTCGTTGTTCTATTGCAACTGATGGAAATGTTGTATTTAGCTGTTCTATCACAGGCCGAATCTTATGGAGGCGATCGTGATCAGAATGATCTCGCGGATGATGTTTGCTATTGTCGTTGAAATGTAAATAGCTCCTAATCATCTCAAATCTATTTGCCGGCATTGCGCTCTTTACAGGTTCGTAGCCAAATTTGGAATGCCAGTAAGAGCGTACACTAGGAAAATGCTCCACTGACATAAATAAAAGAATCCCTATGAATTTTTTTAACTCCCCAACAGTAATAGTAAATGATATTGAAGGGTTCTCTTGTACTGCATATAAGTTGGTTTCATCAACAATTTTTTGAAGGAACTCAGGTGTGAAGTAGTGCATAAAACATCTATATGGTGTATCAAGTTCAGTTATAGCAGAGTCTGTTGTGCTTGGTTGGTGAATTAATTTGGCCTCGTCATAAAACAAACTGTCTTTTTTCCAAATGAGTTTTCTTTTATCGAACTCTACTAAATTTTCATGACCTTCCTGCATGGGTAAACAAGTAATAATTTGACTTGATGGGCCAGGAAAATCTTAAACTATAGGTGGATCAATATAGGTAGGATCTTCTTCCTCGTCTTCCAATTCTCGAATTGTTTCTCTTAAATTAGCGTAAATAGTTTCTTCAGATTCACTTTCATCTTCCAAACCGTCCTCAGATATATTTCCATCTTCTAAGGCCGCTAGAAGTTGTTCTATGTCTCTATCGGCCACTTTACGGGACATTCTAGAAAAATAATTTTATAATTCATATGAATAAATTACATATTTCTAAGAAATAAGTCAAACATAAAAAAGATATTATTATACCCACAGTAAAACTATTATTTGCCGATTTTGCATACTGATGAATTTCTACATCACAATTACAACGCTCGTATTTACTATAACTGTTATTGAATTCTAAATAAAACCAATGTGTTTTTCTTACCTTTATCCTCTCATATATCATTTTTAGCACGTAATACGAGGGCTGCATATATATTTCTGGCCTAATAATGAAAATAGGAATATTTGCCAACGAAAATGGTTTTCCTTGTTTTTTCAAAATATTCTCCATCAAGATTTATACACTTTTGCATGCGCTCAAACCAATTTTCGAAGCACTTTTTCCACTCCGATTGAGACACCTCCAAAACATGGTTTCTGAATGCTTCAACAGCATCTTCTGGCGACGAAAATCGTTGACCACGCATTATTTTCTTGAAGTGTGGGAATAAAAAGAAGTCATTGGGTGCCAAGTCAGGGCTGTATGGCGGATGACCCATCAATTCGACGTTTTGGCCGGTCAAAAAGGCGCTGGTTTGAGCCGATGTGTGAGAGCTCGCATTGTCATGGTGCACAATGATTCGTCTTCTCTTGTTCGTTTTTCGAATTTCTCCGAAGACTTCAGGCAAACAAATGGTGGTGTACCACTCAGAATTGACCGTCCTACGTTGCTCAAGCGGATTTTTTCAGCATTTCTTTACACCAATCCACACGAGCCTTTGTTTGAGCGATTGTCAAATTGTGCGGGATCCAATGAGAACAAACCTTTTTTTACGGCCAGGTGTTCATGCTATATCGAATGTATGCTGGTGGGAGAAATGCATAGGCATGCCTCTATCTGAAGGTATGTTACATGACGGTCTTGCATTATCAGTTCACGTACGGCATCGATGTTTTCTGTCACAACGGCTGTTTTTGGACGACCTTCACGGAATTCGTCTTTGAGCGAGCGTCGGCCACGATTGAATTCGTTGTACCAGTTTAGGATGGTGCTTCATAGCCATACAAAGATTTTAGTTCATCGATGCACTCTTAACGTGATAATCCACGTCGAAAGTTGTGAATAATGATCGCACGAAAATGTTCACGAGTTAATTCCATTTTTTGGCCGAGATGAATTTTTTAATTCCCTGTAAATAAAACAATTCAAGATTAAATGACAAAACGTGATGTTATGCTAAAAAATGTCAAACTTTCCAATGGAAATGTCAGATTGTACCTGGCAACACTTAGTGACTGACTTTACTCTATGTGATTGGCTGACTTCACTCTATGTGATTGGTTTTACCCCTTAAAGTATTTCCCTGCCATTGATTCTTGAAAGTTGAAAAAGTAAAAAGTGTTCGGTTGCACCCGAACTTAGCCCTTCCTTACTTGTTTTATTTAATATTGTATTTTTTTCAATAAAGCACGAAGTGTCCTTATTATTGCGTGTGAGTGGAGTGGTCTATTGGTGATGATGTAGTAGTCAGTGTTAGTTGTATTACCCTCATACTTATCCGTGTGTGTAGAAAACGGCTTTTAGTTTAAATTTTAAAACATACTATAAGTATTTGGTGTCCATTTTAATATGCATGTAGGCGCTTAAGAGAAGCAACTTTATTATGCGTGTTTATTGATTTTTCTGTTTTGACGACTCATTATTATACTAATCAAGTGTATGCGTTGTTTGCTTTTATTGATTTTGTTAACGGTTATTTACAATTGTTTATCATTGCCTTTTATGTATTATCGGCTTATGAAGGATAGGAACTCCATGACTGGCTCATATGTAGCCAGAAAGGGTACTCCATAGCCTCTCGAAATTTCCTTAATTGTGAATTAAGCCATTTGCTTGAGGTTTCACTAACTTGTGTTGACATGGTGATAATTGGTTCTGTAACTAGTCCCCATTGAGTTTCGCTGTGCAGCATTTGAGCTTTTGTTCCTTTGAACAACATGGCAATTTTTAGAATTTTGGTTTTCGATTTAGATTTGCATTGAATGGTGCATTTTGTGATAAGTGATTATGTGCATGGGACAAACGGTTTGTACAGAGTCTTTTTGATCTGACAAAGCTGTTCCTTTCGTTAATATTTAAATTTTTGAACCGTTCGCAAGTTTTAAGATTATGCTGGGGTAAATTTTAGAACAGCATCCCCGGATTTCGGGGTTAAAATTTATATGTACGGATAGAGGAGGTCCTCTAGAATAAGAAAATATATACGAGGGCTGTCCGATAAATAACCGACCTCAACGTGAAGCTAGCGGCATATCTGAAAAAAAAGTTTCTACTTCAAATTTTGCATATTATAATAACTACTCGCCAAAATTTCAGAAATTTATCTTTCGCAATTGTATGTTGACAGTCGTTTTTGTGAGTCTATTTCGGTGATTTCCGCAAAATGGAAAAAATTGAATATCGATCGGTAATTAAATTTTTATTTTTGAAAGGCAATACGCCTTCACAAATCAAATATGAGTTGGACTCTGTGTATGGTGACTCGGCACCATCGTTTCTCAGCTGAATTTAAACGTGGTCGCAGGAGCTTGGAAGATGATGAACGTCCTGGGCGTCCAAAAACTGTAACCACTAACGATAACATCGCTAAAGTTCATCAATTGGTACTAGACGACCGCCGGATTAAAGTTAGGGAAATAGCTGAGATTATGAAGATGTCAAAAGAAACTGTTTGTCACATATTAAACCAAGATTTGGGCATGAGAAAGCTGTCCGCGCGATGGGTGCCGCGTTTGCGTACGCTAGACCACAAACGTGCGCGCATGAACATTTCCAGCGCTCTGTTTGCTCAGTTTAGAGGCAATAAGACCGAGTTTTGGCGCCGATTGATAACTGTAGACGAAACTTAGATTCATCATTATACGCCCGAAACAAAAAACCAATCTAAACAGTGGATTGAAAAGGGGGAACCAGCCCCAAAAAAATCTAAAGCTGTGGATTCGGCTGGGAAAGTGATGGCGAGTGTTTTTTGGGACAGCCATGGAATTATTTTTATCGACTATCTTGAAAAAGGAAAAACTATAACAGGAGCGTACTACGCATCATTATTGGACAAGCTAAAGGAAGAAATTTCGAAAAATCGGCCACATTTTCAAAAAAAGAAAGTCTTGTTCCACCAAGACAACGCACCATCTCACACCTCAACAGTCGCCATGGCGAAAATCCACGAATTGCAGTTCGAACTGCTTGACCATCCACCTTATTCACCGGATCTAGCATCAAGCGACTTTTTTTTGTTTCCTCAACTTAAAACTGCGCTCGGCGGCCAGAGATTTTCGTCAAATGAGGAGGCAATCTCTTTCGTGAACTCGTATTTTGCAGACAAAGACGCCAAGTACTATTTGGAAGGGTTGCAGAGATGGGCGCATCGCTGGGAGAAGTGTGTGGAGTTACAAGGAGACTATGTAGAAAAAAAAAATAAAAATTTGAAAAAGTCGCGTGCATCATGGTTAGGTCGGTTATTTATCGGACAGCCCTCGTATATAGCATATACATATATAGTTGCCAGTGATTTATGGTTTTTGAGATATTTGCATTTAAAATTCAAAAATTCAACTATTTAAAATGCGTGTTTTTCCCATTTATAATGAATTTTATGGTTATATTTTCAACTTTTATATCCACTAACACTCCACTTTGTCGTTTCTAACCATTTATTTTATATTAAATAGTTCGAAAATAACTTTTGTTCAACATTTGACTTTTGTTCATTTATTTTTGTTCGTACAATAACAAAAGGGTTGCATTCTAACTAATAATCAGTGCTATTTTACGTTCATATTTTACAGAAGAACCAAAAGAAATAAAGAAAACAAATAATACCCCAATGACAGAAAATATGTATAGTATATAACACATTAGTTTTCCGCATAGAATTCCTTTCTGCATTGGCTTCAAAAAAATAACCCTCGGTCGGATTAACACCTGGGCGTGCTCAGTTCTTTTGCGTTGAATCCAACACCGGGATTTATCAAGAAAATGAGAATTTTGAAAGATTTTACATTACTCATCACACGATAATGAATTTAGTTATGACGTCATAATTTTTCTTTTTTCTTATTTTTAATCCATTACAAAATATGGTAACACTAATTTTTTGTTTGTTTACAACCACTTTCGTATTTTATGAATAAATGGATTTTAACTAAAGTTTGATATGGAATTAAAGTTATTTTTGCACTATTTAATATAAAATAAATGGTTAGAAACGAATTACTGTAGTGTTAGTGGATATAAAAGAATAAAATATGTATAGATGTAAAATGCAATATAAGTCGGAGAAACACGCGTTTTAAATCGTTGATTTTTTTAACTTTAAATGCAAATAGTATCTCAAAAACCATAAGTCAGCGGAAACTATATGTATATATATTCTTGATCTGGAGGACATCCTCTATCCGTACATACCCATTTTAACCCCGAAATCCGGGGATGCTATTCTAAATCGCAGCCATATGCTCTCTTGCGCATAGTTCGCAAGACGTTTGTTTTCTTTGTTCGGATGTTTGTGTTTTGTTAAAAATTCTGTTTGATTTCTTTTTGCTTCTAGCTTTGGGTCTGTTTAAGTTACGATTTTGGTCGTGTTGAAGTTTTTCGATCTGACTATTTTTTCCTCTACTCTTTCCGCTATTTTATTATGGATAGTCAGAAAATCTTTCAGTTGTTGCCATATTGGACACTTCTTTTATGATGAGAGCAATTGCTCCCACAAAACTAACTATTCTGATAATGCTGCAGTTCATATATTTACCAGAATAGGATCCCAGCTTTCTGTCGGAATATTTTGTATCGATATAATCGACAAGAAATTTGAAACAGTAGAATCTAATTTGAAGAATTCTTCACTTGCTTATTTCTGAATTTTAGGTAAGTTTAATAGTGTCGTTTCCTTTTTATCGACCATTCTTTCGTTTTCGTATCTTGCTTTTAGAACTTCCCGAGCAAAATTGAAAATTTACTTAAATTCTTCTTCGAATGCTCCAACTCAGCTGCTTAATTTTAGAAAGTATTATATTTATATTACTAAATACTATGCCTACATTGTATATTTGGTCAGTTGATTGGTGAATACAAAGTAATCAAATTCTAAGGAATTGAAAATAGTGATTATGTAAAAATCGGCAAGTGCCGGAAATGCAGGTTCACGTTATTCACAAATAATTGGAAGTGCAATTTAAGAAGTGCTAATTATGAATCTATATCTACATACATATATACATATGTACATAAATAAAAATGAATCGCCAAAATGTATGTACGCTCATAACTTTCATACGACTGAACCAAATTTGATAATTATTTTTTTTAAATGTTCGTTGAGGTTCAGAGATGGTTTATGCGGAGAAAAAAATTCGAATCTTCTTCTTCTTAATTGGCGTAGACACCGCTTACGCGATTATAGCCGAGTTAACAACCGCGCGCCAGTCGTTTCTTCTTTTCGCTACGTGGCGCCAATTGGATATTCCAAGCGAAGCCAGGTCCTTCTCCACTTGGTCCTTCCAACGGAGTGGAGGTCTTCCTCTTCCTCTGCTTCCCCCGGCGGGTACTGCGTCGAATACTTTCAGAGCTGGAGTGTTTTCATCCATCCGGACAACATGACCTAGCCAGCGTAGCCGCTGTCTTTTAATTCGCTGAACTATGTCAATGTCGTCGTATATCTCGTACAGCTCATCGTTCCATCGAATGCGATATTCGCCGTGGCCAACGCGCAAAGGACCATAAATCTTTCGCAGAATTTTTCTCTCGAAAACTCGCAACGTCGACTCATCCGCTGTTGACATCGTCCAAGCCTCTGCACCATATAGCAGGACGGGAATTATGAGAGACTTATAGAGTTTGGTTTTTGTCTGTCGAGAGAGGACTTTGCTTCTCAATTGCCTACTCAGTCCGAAGTAGCACCTGTTGGCAAGAGTTATCCTGCGTTGGATTTCTAGGCTGATATTGTTGGTGGTGTTTACGCTGGTTCCAAGATAGACGAAATTATCTACAACTTCAAAGTTATGACTGTCAACAGTGACGTGGGAGCCAAGTCGCGAGTGCGACGACTGTTCGTTTGATGACAGGAGATATTTCGTCTTGCCCTCGTTCACTGCCAGACCCATTCGTTTTGCTTCCTTGTCCAGCCTGGAGAAAGCAGAACTAACGGCGCGGGTGTTGAGGCCGATGATATCAATATCATCGGCATACGCCAGCAGCTGTACACTCTTATAGAGAATTGTACCTGCTCGATTAAGTTCTGCAGCTCGAACTATTTTCTCCAGCAGCAGATTGAAAAAGTCGCACGATAGGGAGTCGCCTTGTCTGAAACCTCGTTTGGTATCGAACGGCTCGGAGAGGTTCTTCCCGATCCTGACGGAGCTTTTGGTGCCGCTCAACGTCAGTTTACACAGCCGTATCAGTTTTGCGGGGATACCAAATTCAGACATCGCGGCATAAAGGCAGCTCCTTTTCGTGCTGTCGAAAGCAGCTTTGAAATCGACGAAGAGGTGGTGTGTGTCGATTCTCCTTTCACGGGTCTTTTCCAAGATTTGGCGCATGGTGAATATCTGGTCGGTTGTTGATTTACCAGGTCTGAAGCCACACTGATAAGGTCCAATCAGTTCGTTGACGGTGGGCTTTAATCTTTCACACAATACGCTCGATAGAACCTTATATGCGATGTTGAGGAGGCTAATCCCACGGTAGTTGGCGCAGATTGTGGGGTCTCCTTTTTTATGGATTGGGCATAGCACACTTAAATTCCAGTCGTTGGGCATGCTTTCGTCCGACCATATTTTACAAAGAAGCTGATGCATGCTCCTTATCAGTTCTTCGCCGCCGTGTTTGAATAGCTCGGCCGGCAATCCATCGGCCCCTGCCGCTTTGTTGTTCTTCAGGCGGGTGATTGCTATTCGAACTTCTTCATGGTCGGGCAATGGAACGTCTGCTCCATCGTCATCGATTGGGGAATCGGGTTCGCCTTCTCCCGGTGTTGTGCTTTCACTGCCATTCAGCAGGCTGGAGAAGTGTTCCCTCCATAATTTAAGTATGCTCTGGGCATCAGTAACTAGATCACCTTTGGGGGTTCTACAAGAGTATGCTCCGGTCTTGAAACCTTCTGTAAGCCGACGCATCTTTTCGTAGAATTTTCGAGCATTACCTCTGTCGGCCATCGAGCTGTTCGTACTCACGCATTTCGGCCTCTTTCTTCTTCCGTCTGCAGAAGCGTCTCGCTTCCCTCTTCAACTCTCGGTATCTATCCCATCCTGCACGTGTTGTGGTCGATCGTAACGTTGCGAGGTAGGCAGCCTGCTTTCTCTCCGCTGCGACACGGCACTCCTCGTCGTACCAGCTGTTCTTTTGCACTTTCCGAAAACCAATGGTTTCGGTTGCAGCTGTACGTAAGGAGTTTGAAATGCCGTCCCACAGTTCCCTTATACCGAATTGTTGATGAGTGCTCTCAGAGAGCAGGAGTGCAAGCCGAGTACAAAATCGTTCGGCTGTCTGTTGTGATTGCAGCTTCTCGACGTCGAACCTTCCTTGTGTTTGTTGGCGTGCGTTTTTTGCTGCACAGAGGCGGGTGCGAATTTTGGCTGCAACAATATAGTGGTCCGAGTCGATGTTAGGACCTCGGAGCGCACGCACATCTAAAACACTGGAGACGTGTCTTCCGTCTATCACAACATGATCGATCTGGTTGGTGGTTTTTCGATCCGGAGACAGCCAGGTAGCTTGATGTATCTTCTTATGCTGGAATCTAGTACTACAGATAACCATATTTCGGGCCCCGGCGAAGTCGATCAGCCTCAACCCATTTGGGGATGTTTCGTCGTGGAGGCTGAATTTACCGACCGTAGTGCCAAAGATACCTTCTTTGCCCACCCTGGCGTTAAAGTCGCCAAGCACGATTTTGACATCGTGGCGGGGGCATCTCTCATAAGTGCGCTCCAAGCACTCATAAAAGGCATCTTAGGTCACATCGTCCTTCTCTTCCGTCGGGGCGTGGGCGCAAATCAGCGATATGTTGAAGAACCTCGCTTTGATGCGGATTGTGGCTAGACGTTCATTCACCGCAGTGAATGATAGTACTCGGCGACGGAGTCTCTCTCCCACCACGAATCCAACACCAAACTTGCGCTCCTTTATATGGCCACTGTAGTAAATGTCACAAGGACCTACTTGTCTCTGTCTTTGTCCCGTCCATCGCATTTCTTGGACGGCGGTGATGTCAGCCTTTATTTTCACGAGGACATCAACCAGCTGGGCAGCGGCACCTTCCCAATTAAGGGACCGGACATTCCAGGTGCATGCCCTCAATTCGTAGTCCTTATTTCGTTTGCCATGGTCGTCATCAAAAGGGGGGTCACTCATCCGAGGCTTGTTGTTCCTTTTCATTGGGGGTGTTTTTTTTTACGTGGCGGGTCCCAAACCCAGCGCACAACCCTATGCAGGGGATGTTTCGCCTTCTCACGTTAGCTCGCCTTCAAACGGATGTTCTTAGGCCACCCAGAGGATACTTGGTCAAAGACCGAAAGTCGTGAGCTGCTTGAGTCATATGCAAAAGAATCGTTTCTGGCCACTCCCAAGTGAATGGCGATCAGAGAACTTTCCTCACTTGCGTGAACTTCTACACATGACTCCATCCTCCAATTCGAATAATTGCCGGAAAATCCCTAAAAACAGCCCTTTTCTTTTTCTCATACAAACGAATGAATGTTTGTTCGTTAGTAACGCTAAGAGAACGGCTGAACCAATATTGATGAAATTTTCAAAAGAATGTTCTGTGTGAATCGGGGAAGGTTTAGAAATAAAAAAACCTGTATGCTTTTCGTCAGGAAATGTCGGAAAATTGGATTATTCCAAAAAGTTAATTTTTTCCATACAATTTTTTTTTAAATTTTTTTGTTATGTTTTTCAATTATTTGAATCTTTCAAATTTGTCGTTTGTTTCAAAAATTATTGAAAATTATTCAGTGAAAATGCTATGTGTGTTGCACACAAAGTGATCAACTACAGATTTAAATTTGTTATGATGCCTCGAAGAGGTCGCATTAATAACGGTCGGCGTTCTTTTTGGCATCAACTTACATTAGCAGCCCAAGGCTCTTGACCGAGTACTCCTAAGATGCGATGCCATACGTGCGGTATTATGGATCGCGGTCAATTAGCAAGCGATCGTCACGATGCCACTGCAAGACTTTTCAAGCAACAGCTTCGATGGACTTTATCTTGAAGCAAAGTATATATGGTCCTGTTAGATGCTAGATGTGCTCTGTTGAGTGACAAAAGAGAGGTTTGCCGCACGCACACATTCTTCTTTGGATGGTGGTTACACGAGATCAAATTGATGAAATCATTGAATCATACGGAAATTCCTGATGCAAAGAAAGGTCCAGTATTATACGAAGTGATAAAAACCAAAAAGGTTCATGAACCTTGCGGGCACTACAATCCCACTTCGATTTGTATGTCTGACAATAAATGCACGAAATACTATCCACGTGCTTTTCTTTCGGAAACACAAACTAGAAATGATGGATATCCACTCTGTCAGCGTCGCTCACCAGACGACAATGGCAGAACATTCAGTATTCAATTTAGAAGAGTGAATATCGAAGTTGAAAACAAATTTATCGTACTATATTCACCATTATTGTCTAATTCACATTCAAAACTCATATCAATGTTGAGTATTACAGTTTGGTGTAATCGATAAAATACGGTTGTAAGTACGTCACCAAAGAAAGAAACATGGCGGTATTGGTCTTGAACTATACGGTCGATACGTGAACTGCAATAAAGTGCTTTGTAGGATATTTACTTTTGCAATTCATGAATGTTTTCCGAGTGTTGTGCGTATCGCAGTTAATTTGGAGAGTGGCCAAAGAGTGTATTTCAACCCAGGTAATGCAGTACAGCCAGTGGAAACACCGCCAGCAACAAAATTGTTCAACTTTCGTCAATGATCCGTTTGCGAGGACATTCGAAAATACCTTGATATTATACACGGAATGCATCGTCAAAGAAATGTTTACACAGAAAATAAGGCAAAGCAGTAGATGGACATCCAGGTGTGTTATCAACTAATGCATTTGGACGAATTTACACAATCCAACCGAAAAACGACAATTGTTTCTACCTTCGGTTGCTATTGATAAATGTATGCGGTTCAACTTCGTTTGAGTCAATGCGTACTGTGAATGATACGGTATGTGCAACTTTTTGAGCAGCAAGCCAGGAATTGCAATTGCTGCAAAATAATAATCACTGGAATACAAATGAAGGTCACACACTTTTCGCGATGATCATTTTGATATATCAGCCTGCAAACCCGCGTCAATTATGGAATACCAACAAAAATGATATTGCCGAAGACATTTTACATCTTATTCACTAAGAATTGGAAATGGGTCAATTCCGGTTGATACTTCCGGTGGTTTAAAATCAATTCCATCTGCCGTTTATCAATTCACGAAAGATGAACTCATCACGAATGTTTGGACATTGGCCAGATTATCGAAACTACGATTTCTTAAGGGCACGCGCAAAGTTAGCTGCCAAAAATAAAAAAAAAAAAATTGTTGTTGACCTAGAATGAAAGATTCAAAGTCAAATTCCAGGAGACCTGCGCTCATACAAATCGATCGATCATCTTGACAATGAAGGCGACGCCGTGAATTATCCAGTGTAATTTCTAAATTTTTTGGAGAGGCTTGGTATGCCACCGCATCATTTGCGTCTCAAAGTTGAATCTGCCATTATGATGTTTCGCAATCTGATTGTAACGATTGCCATTTCAGTTCAAACGTATTCTGTTTCCAGTGAAAATTGAATTTGAGATGACGATCAACAGGATAGTCGCATAGTCGTGGCATAAATTTGGAAATGTATGTTTTTCACACGGCCAGATATACGTGGCATACTCACGAGTTGGAAAACATCTTCTCTGTACATTTACGCACCGGATCAGAAACCAAAAAATATTGTTTATCAACCTGCGTTACTTTGGGAAAAAAGTAGAAAAATCGCAAATAAATGATTATCAATATGAATTTTTGTCTTTTCATTTCAAAACACATATTTTCACGCAGGACAACGGCTGCGGGGTCAACTAGTTTGTAATAATTTAGGATGGTTTATATACACGGCCGTCCCGGCCATTCCTCCGTAAAAGGTTGCTGTGTCACATGCGGGCACCTTGATGTGAATGCCTGAACTTGCCTTTTGTGTGTCTATTTGTGGCAGCTCTACTCTCGGATATGGAGTAAGTACACTTGCTTTTATTAGCTTTAATTGATGGCAGATCATAGCTTTTGTTTCTTCGTATCTTATTAAACTGTCACTTTCTGAAAAGCAACCTGTTTTGTGCGAGTAGCGAGTGCAGGTGTATTTTGATTGTTATCAACTTTCATAATTTTTTTTTATATTTGCGAAAACGAATTAAATTTTCCTCAGTGTAAACTAATTTATGCATATAAAGCGATAAAGTGTAATAAATTGAATACCATTTTAAGTGAATAAATTTTTTTTTTCTGATTATATCGGTAAAAAAATCGTATTTTTATTAGTAATATCGTTTTGTATTTAATTGCAGGTTTTCATTTTTATTTATATTTTATTTTGAATATGTGTTTAATTAG
The DNA here is from genome assembly GCF_023373825.1 of Bactrocera dorsalis. NCBI lineage: Eukaryota > Metazoa > Arthropoda > Insecta > Diptera > Tephritidae > Bactrocera > Bactrocera dorsalis. Next base: position 40,263,897 of record NC_064303.1, read on the forward strand.
TTAATTACTATTAAAAAACAGCGCTTTTGATTTAATAATATATTTGACGGCCGTATATTTTGTATTTAGGTACACCCTAATACGTGGACTTGTATGTACATATGTAAATATGTATGTTTTATTATTGTGCGAGAGAGCTCGTTAGAGAGTTCTATTCGCTTTTCGTACGCGATATTGCTTGTTTTTGTTTGCCAAAGAACAAGGGGTATTGCCGGATAATTACTAATGTGGATTAATAATGCTCGCAAAGTTTTTGATTAACCTCGATTTGACTTTTGTTTTTAATAAGATAAAATTAAATATAGGAAATTTTATTTCACTTTACTGCCGTATTGTAAGTGAATTTTAAAATTACTTTTTTTGAAATTAAAGATTACTTTATTTTTCTTATTTTTTTAATTTTAACAATTTGCCAGTACCCAGTGTAGGGTACGAGATAGGTGTATTCCATCTCCTTGTACTTATGTATGTATATGTAAAGGTTCATACGTATGTTCTCTATGCGAAATGAGCGCAAAACGTAATGAATCATGTGTAGGTATGTTCCTTATGCACTTATGAATGTATGCATGTATAAATTTTTCTATGTACATTTATATAAATACTAGCTGACCCCGTAGCCGTTTTCCTGCGTAAAATTACATACATATGTGTTTTGAAATGAAAAGAAAGTTAAATTTATCATTTCTTTTTTTTCAATGTAACGCAGCTTGATAAACAAAATTTTTTGGTTACTGTTCCGGTGCGTAAATGTACAGAGAAGATAGTTTTTCAACTCTTACTCAACAACGCCACGTATTTTTGGCCCTGTAAAAAACATAGCGGCTCCAAATTTATGCCATACATTTCCTGATGATTGTCATCTCAAATGCAATTTTTACTGGAAACGGAAACCGTTTGAACTGAAATGGCAAATAGATAGAACTCAAAAGTATTCGTAGAATCAAGCATTCTGCCCCCTTGTATTCGATAGGTGCGTCACAATCAGTCGGGTTCCATTACACAGTTTCGGCGCTTGTAGATTGCGAAATATAATAACGACAGATCCAACTTTGAGGCGCAAATGATGCGGTGACATACCAAACCTCTACAAAGTATTTAGAAATTCCACTGGATCGATCGATTTGTATGAGCGCAAGTCTCCCGGAATTTGATTTTAAATCTTCCAGTTTAAGTCATCAACATCGGTATTTTTGGCAGCTATCATTGCACGTGCACTAAAGGAATCGTAGTCAAGATAATTTGGCCAATGTTCGGATCAACATTCGTGATGAGTTCATCTTTCGTGATTCGATAAACATGAACCTTATTGGTCCTGAGGGATCAAATTAAAATGTGAATTTTGTCCATTTCATCTCCTTCAAAGTGATAGTGCATTATTAAATATTCAGACGTAGCAAAAATCGAAGAATTCACTTTAAGAGCCTCACAAAACGACACGTATTTCAAATAATACTAATGAATATTTTAACGTGAAATTTAGTATAGATGTCACTAACAGTACTACCAACTTACAAAAAAAAAATTACCGATCCGAAAAACGCCTGAAGTATAAATTAAAAATTCACCTTTCAATTTGATCACAGTAGTATAAGTATTGAAGAAAACAACCAGGAGGAGATTTCACTCACGGGAGCTGCGTTAGGACAGTTGGTTTTGAAAGACATGAAAGATATGGGGCTGGATGTTCAGAAATGCATTGCAACAGATACTAATGGTTCTATTACTATGTTGGGAGATCGCGGAGCTGTAAAGAAAATACAAAAATAAGCTACAAACGCTGAGATAATACCATGATTTTCCCATAAATTGAACAAATTGTTTTAATTAGAAAGATATCAGAGAAGTTACAACACTTTTCCAAGTTTTAAGACCGAAACTTAACACTATTTTAGCTCAATTCTTGGGCAGAAAAATTGTGCAGCTTTGTGAGACAAGGTGGGTACAAAGACATGATGCCATTCATCAATTGACAGTCACTCTTCCAGAAATCGTTGAAGTACTGACAAAAATAAGCGAATGGAAGAATAGCACGACTGCAGTAAAAGCGTCGAGTTTAGTCACAGTACTATCCAACTTCAAATTTATAATTGGAATTTTTTGTCTCAGTGATGTTTTGTCACTGACGCGGCCACTTAGTGTTATTCTGCAAAACGAATCAATCGACCTTGCAAAACACGCGAAGCATGACTGCTGATCATCCCTTTAATGAGATTTTTTCAAATGCTACACAGATGGTTGAAAAATTAGATGTTGAAGTGGAAAACCCCGGAACATGTGGTTTTTTGACTTAGAAAGTCTCAGCACTTGCAATAAGGATATATATCCGTCGATTCATATTCTCCTTCACGTACTTTGCACTTTGCCAGCAACAAATGCTTGCACTGAACGATCATTATCTTCTTTAAATCAATTACAAAATCATATATTTCCCCCCTAAAATTCTACTCTGGATCCGCCCCTGTAGCAGATAATCCGATTATCACTGGCATAGCTGGTGTTACTGCATTTATCACAACCGTTCAATAATAACCATTTCATTTCATATGTTCACATCGAAATTCGAAACAAAGGCTAGGCTGGCAAAAACATTAGTTCAAAGTGAATGTGCAGATATCGTTGAATCCTATTACCAGAACCGCACGAAGTTTGCTAAGCCCCCAACTCAGCTATGCAGATGCATTGTACAACTGTCGATGTGGGGAGAAAAATGGCACTTCGTTGCAACGCTTGCTCTAATTGGATTTCGATGACTGTGAATTGGTGATAATTTTAATTGTGGCACACGTGATTGACGGGACTGAACTACAAAGGTTCTGACAGCAAATGTGAATGGGAATAATAGTCGATATGTCCATGTTAGTGTAAAAATTGGACAATCTGCGTGACAAATTCAAATCTCGGAAAAAAATCGGTTCGCATATTTCCCCTAGTACCCATATATCTAATATAATTTTCAAGCTTCCGGTAGACTTTATACTGTAGATATAGGCCAACCTGTGAGGTATCTTAAAAAAACTCCGATGGCATATTTTTCAATACATCAAATAATGGATTAAATCATGTCGACAGTATTCCACCACATATACCTAATATACGAATTTCGACCTTCTTATTAGCGTATATGTGTATCGGGCAATATGTAAGATATATTAGTGAATAATTAACAGAACCTCTTCACGACATTATGACATAATGATTTGACATGGAAATATGTTCCCGAGTCGGAGATACCTATTGAAGATCCATTCTCTTTTTTTGACTTCAAGACGTTTGTGTGATTTCATTTTACAGATAGCTTCTCTTCGCTATATATCCTAACAACACTATAATATTCATTGATAATATAATTTATTTTATTATTTTATTATACTCTTGCAACATGTTGATACAGAGTAATAGTTTTGTTTACCTAACGGTTGCATGTATCACCTAAAATAATTGGAGATAGATGTAAGATTATGTACAAGGTACGTTCCAAAGTAAACAGGACAAATAGTTTTTTCGGCAAAATCAATTTATTTTATTCAAAATAAGCTCCTTCTGCTTCAATACAGCATTTTGCACTGTGCAAAAGCATGTTGAACCAGTGCTTTAGCTCGTTGACCGGAATGGCCGCCAGTATGACGCAACGCATTTTTTCGAAAAGGAGACGCACGTTGCCATATCAGCTGAATACGGGGAGTGGTTAATGGTAAAAATGTGATTTTTGGTGAAATAATCGGTCACAAGAGTCGATCGATGAGACGGCGCATTTTCGTGCAACAAACGCTGACTTTCATCTTCGCGGTATTCGGGCCGAACACGTCGAATACGGCGCACCAAACGCTTCAAAACTCCGTGGTAGAATACCGCATTAACGTTTCATTGAACTTCAATTGAGAAGTAAAGTCCTCTCTCCATGAACAAAAACCAAACTCCATGAGTCATTTATTATACCCGTCCTACTAAATGGAGCAGAGGCATGAACGATGACAACATCTGATGAGTCAACGTTAAAAAGAGAAAGGTTCTGCGAAAGATTTGTGGTCCTTTGTGCGTTGTATCGCATTCGAAGGATATTCGCCGATGAAGTGCATGAGATGTACGACGACATTGACAGATAGTTCAGTAAATTTAAAGACAGCGGCTACGCTGGCTAGGTCATGTCGTCCAAATGAGCAAAGACACTCCAGCTCCGACTTTTCGTCGTAGTACCCGCTGGGGGAAGCAGAGAAAAAGGTTGACTTTAATCCATATGATTGGCTTCGCGGAGAATACACCGTTCTTTTTTTCATTTTCAGTGAAATAGACCGTGCTAATTCGCGACTGCAAAGCTTTTTAAAAACTATCAATTTCAATGTGGCAATTTATTCAAGACAAAACTGAAATTAAAATAATTACTAAATCAAGTGGCACTCATGCAGTTCAACCAAAGCAAGAAACACCACACCAAACACCACCTCACACTTTAAAATTTGACAAAGTAATGAAAATGCTTTTTAATGCGATTTCCATGTCGCAAATCCCACCACCACATACACAGCGGTTTATCGACCAGGTGGCAAAGAAATGAATTAAATTATCAAACAAAAACTTTTTTCACTGATAATTTCAATGAGTCAGAGGTCGAAGATGTGATATTTATATCTTTCTACAGAAACACAATTTTTTCTTGTGCGAATATTTGTATTGTATAAGCTGTTGGCTATACCACTGACCACTTTTCCCTGAGTCTGGTAATTTTTGATTTTGCATGTCTGATTGCTCAGACAGTTTCCAAGTAGTAAAAAAAGAAACAATATTACCAACCAGCAAACCGTTAAGTAGGGCACAACCTAGAGCATGCTGTGCAGCTATGATAAAACGATAAAATGTTATTTGTTTTTGGAGGCATAATTTTACAAGCTGCCGACAATAACACTAACATTTTCCGTCTGTTGTTTTTTTTACGAATAAGCTGCGGCATTTGCCTGTGATACATCGCTCAGCTACGGCTACGTGGTAGCCCCGTTTGCGCACCATGCGCTCGTTGGTATAATTAAGAAATTTCTCATTTATTTAAAACTGTTTGTTTCATAATTTTCCAAAACAAATCGCATTAACAAGTAGCGTGTCTGAAGAACCACATCGTCTGACGCAAGTTTATGCTTGAAAAGGGGACCATAACAAACACTTGATTCGCAAGGAAAAGGTAGAGGGTTCGACTTTTTAACTTTCCCCTGCGTCTGGTATAATTTTTGCTGCGGTTGCGACCCGCTGAGCCATTTTATTGCGTAAATTTCTCGATTGTTGAATTACGATAAGGCAACAGCAGCACTAAACTGCACGGTTGCATCTCAATACAGAGTTTTTCGAACCTGATTGTCGCTTACAATCAACGTTGCTGTGAGTATTTTACTAAAATCAACTACTACTCTCACTTGCTGTCATTGCAGCTTGTCTATTCTTAATTCACTTTTGCTACTCGCAAATTGTAATCTCCTGTTGGTTGTAAATCAAATAGTCCCAAGGGTCTCGCACAACCAACCACCGTCAACACCATCGCTAACATCACGACTGCCACCGGTATACAAAGTTACACACAACCACAGATAGCATCACAACAGTGAATACAAGTCTTCTCGTTTGCTCATTCATTTACACCAAGTGGTGAAACTGCAGGAGGTCCAACAACCATATGAAATAACGCAATTTTCACTATTTGCTATTAAATTTGTTGCTTTACTTCGTTGCTCATGTATATACATACATACTTAGATACGTGTTGCTTTGTATGTGCACATTTTTTTCATAAATTTTTTACCAAATCCCATTGATTCTGCTTACTATCAAATATTTTTTACTTTTTAATTTTCCTCCCTTAGCAAAGGTCAACGAGTACTCCAAGCGTAATATGTACATAAGTACATACACACGGGTTCTGGCTTTGTCAACCTAAGAATTTTTTTATATTGCAACAATAAAACGAATTGTGCAACACTCAGCAGGACTTAAGTTATGATTTATGGAATCTGTTCGATTGTGATATCATGGCCGCGAAGTTTTGTAATCTCCTAACCTCTAAAAAAGCTTTTTGATGATAAAATATAGAGAAATTCTAAATTTTAAACGATAAATAAGATAAATTGAATTTCGTACTGTTAATAGTAAATAAAATGCATTAAATTATGTATATGATATGGTCAAGAATTTAGCTTCAAAATAAAGATAAGGGTTTGCCATTACATATCTTTTATTTAAAAATGATTTCGAACAATTGACTCAAGTGAATTTCAGCTGGGAGGTTAAATTTTTTACCACTTTTTGCCTCGAATATTATCTTTCAAGGCATCAATCGTATCGGGCTTACCAGCTGACAAACGACTTCACATAATTCCATAAAGAATACTTTAGCAGTATTAAATCGGACAATCTTCAATAACATACTCGTACCACAGGCCAACGGCGCGAGATAATACGCTTACTAAAAGTTTGTTTACCTAAAAAAGACTTGTGGATTATCATCAATGCAACGTTGTCATAACCCTGACCCCTGCAATCGTTCAATTCTAGTCCGTATTTATTTAAAACATTAATAATAACTTCAGTCAGTCTTTCACCAGTTGACTCATTGACAGGTATAAATTCCAAGAAATGCTCTTTTACTGATATTTTTCATTATCGTCTGATAAATCAACAAATCGTAATGTCAGCGAAAGTTGTTCTACATGACTAATGTCAGGAGTACAGTCAGCTACAATATAATAATATTTTGATTTCTTTGTGTGTAATATGATTTCTGACTGCACTTTTTCACCCATCAGCTCTATTAATTCATTTTGAATGTCTTTTCCACAGTAGTGGTCTGAAATATCACCCTCCATAGCTAATCGCAAGTGCTCCTGCATGACTTGATCAAATTTGGCTAGTAGTTGTACTAAGCCTAAGAACTTTCCGTTATTTGGCGTATATAGTTTGTCCTTATACCTCTGAACGGCATATTGTTTTCGGCTAAATAAAGTTTGATATGCATCAATCTAGACAAAACATTATTCCATCTTGTAGTTTCCTTTCTAATCAAGTGTTGCTATTGGCAGTCTATTGTTATAACGGGTGATTTTTTTGAGGTTAGGATTTTCATGCATTAGTATTTGACAGATCACGTGGGATTTCAGACATGGTGTCAAAGAGAAAGATGCTCAGTATGCTTTGACATTTCATCATGAATAGACTTACTAACGAGCAACGCTTGCAAATCATTGAATTTTATTACCAAAATCAGTGTTCGGTTCGAAATGTGTTTCGCGCTTTACGTCCGACAAATTTTGTTCAGCGATGAGGCTCATTTCTGGTTGAATGGCTACGTAAATAAGCAAAATTGCCGCATTTGGGGTGAAGAGCAACCAGAAGCCGTTCAAGAACTGCCCATGCATCCCGAAAAATGCACTGTTTGGTGTGGTTTGTACGCTGGTGGAATCATTGGACCGTATTTTTTCAAAGATGCTGTTGGACGCAACGTTACGGTGAATGGCGATCGCTATCGTTCGATGCTAACAAACTTTTTGTTGCCAAAAATGGAAGAACTGAACTTGGTTGACATGTGGTTTCAACAAGATGGCGCTACATGCCACACAGCTCGCGATTCTATGGCCATTTTGAGGGAAAACTTCGGACAATAATTCATCTCAAGAAATGGACCCGTAAGTTGGCCACCAAGATCATGCGATTTAACGCCTTTAGACTATTTTTTGTGGGGCTACGTCAAGTCTAAAGTCTACAGAAATAAGCCAGCAACTATTCCAGCTTTGGAAGACAACATTTCCGAAGAAATTCGGGCTATTCCGGCCGAAATGCTCGAAAAAGTTGCCCAAAATTGGACTTTCCGAATGGACCACCTAAGACGCAGCCGCGGTCAACATTTAAATGAAATTATCTTCAAAAAGTAAATGTCATGAACCAATCTAACGTTTCAAATAAAGAACCGATGAGATTTTGCAAATTTTATGCGTTTTTTTTTAAAAAAAAGTTATCAAGCTCTTAAAAAATCACCCTTTATTACATTTTTTAGAAGCCACTTATTTCTCCGCCACCCCACGCCAAACATTTAAACAAACAAATGTTACCTCTTTATTATAATTATTATAGATAGATAAAAGTACTTACCTAATTAAATAATCCGACAAAAAACAAATAAGTATATTCTTTTACACCATACAACTTTTTAGATAAAACTAATGTCACTCGATAGTAGAAACGGATAGTGACGAACATAGCATCGCAATGGAACATGGACCGTCTGGTTATTACTTCGCGTCTGTTTGTTTTAAAATAATTGTTTTGTATGTGCACCGATTTTATGAATGTGAATGAGCTGAGTTTGTTACGCTTCGCTAAAATAACGCTAGCTCTTTCTAACCAAAAAGTTAAAAGGAATAGACAATGTGCTTTTCTATGATTGGGGATTCCCCGTAAAATGAACTCCGATTGAAAAGATTGAATAGTGCGTTCCATTCAAGTGTTGCTAATTTTTTATGTTAATTAAGAAAATTTACGCTTAATTTAGGGAATTTACGACTAAGCAGACCTCGAACTATGAGCATGAGCTGGGGGGCTTTTGACCGGCGCCCTACCCTAACACCGCTACTGGGTGAGGCATAATTTTTCTGGTGATTGTACATACATATGTGCATGCTATGAAGTCAGCCGGAAGTTCGAGAATTTTTTTTTTAGATATATTACAACTATTGACACGAATATACATACATAATTTCAAATACATCGGCACGATCATTAAGAAAATACTCGCCCTGAGTTTCATTAATAAACCTCAAACATTGACCGATATTTTCGTATTAAGTCAGGCATATTCCTTAGCGTCCACATATTCGGTACAATGACGTCAAAAGACATCTAAGAAAATATTGAAACGATTTCTAAACTTGGCAAGTGGCAAAGTTCTACAGCACATACTTATCATCGAGTGTGATATAGAAATTTCAAACCTTATTTGACTTTTCTTTAAGAAAAGACCTCTAATGGTGCGATTACTGTTTGTTTTGGTCGTCTATGTGATTGATTTGTGACAAGGTGTGTTCTGTTGATAAAACAAAATTTTGCTCTTTTTAAAATTTTGTTATAATTCAAAAGTTGTAGTAAGGCTAGTATACGCCCGCTATAATACAGCGAGATTTCATAAATGATGATAAGTCCCGTTATCCGCTATTCGCTTACCTCAGCGCTCACTTTTGTTTTCGTGGGTGAGTTAGCATTTAACTTTGGGACATATTTGGTTTTATGTATTATTGAGGAAGTTTGGTAATAAAAATTTTAAAACTCATCTAGTTTTTAGAAGAAACAACACACATAAGACAAAAAGTGTGGAATACTGCTTTACGATAATCTTGAATTTTAGAATTCGCACGGGTACAATGGGAATATGCATTTACATTACGTGCATATATTTTTGTAAATTTTAAATGGTTTTCATGGTAAGGAGTTCGTACTCTTTCTGCGGCCACCGACTATGTTGGATCAAACGATCGCGCTCATTTCGATTTCGCTGGAATACCGACAAATACACAACCTTACGCAGATAACGAAGAAACTATTTTTTGTGATGATATAGAGAACCAAAGGATATGCCAAGCGAAGTTGAATTATTTTTAAACAGTGAAGACGAAGGTGATGAAAATATTCCAATTTCAAGTGTTAACAAATAAGAAAGGGCTAAGTTCGGGTGGTAAGAAGATGATACATTAAGATGTAAAACGCCAACCAAAGCATCGGAATCTAAGCAATGTATATACTCTAAATATGTAACTCATACCCTGACGAAGAAAGTTGAATTTATAACGCAGCTTGATAATTTTTTTTGTTTTCTGTTTCGCTGGGTAAATATACATAGAAGATGATTTTCCAACTCGTCAAAACGTCGCGTATAGGTGGCCGTTTGAAAACCATAGCATTTCCAGATTTATGCCACACACTTCTAGCGACTGTTCTTGCGACCTGTTGATTGTCATCTCGAAACTTGCATTTACTTCACTGGAAACTGAATACGTTTGAACTGAAATGGCAGATTGTTGGAACTTAAAAAAAAGGGAATCAAGCAGTCTGCCCTTGTAAATCTCTTTCAAAATTCTTGCAACTATCACATTATTCAATAACTGTACAATCTGTGGAATTCCATCACACAGTTTTGGCGCATGACAGATCCAACTTTGAGGCGCAAATGACGGCATGCCAGGCAAATCCAAAGAATTTAGAAATTCATCATTTTCAATACGATCGATCGATTTGTATGAGCGCAAATCTATCGGAATTTGACTTTGAATTGTCCACATTAAGTCATTAACATCAGTATTTCAGACAGCTAAAATTGCACGTGCACTCAACCAATCGCAGTTAATTGGGTTCATCTTCCGTTGGAGGGAATTGACAAATGGCAGGTGGAATGGATATCAAACCACTTGAAGTATCAAGTGGAATTTGCCCATTTCTATTTCTTAGAATTTCTTTAGAGAATACTTCTGCGGTACTATCTTGTTGCAGGAACACTCGCATATTCATGGTCCATCGTATGGTTTTCACGTATCCCCACAAATACGTTGACTTGAGACTTGCGTTCAATTCATCCGCCGATGTTGATTTTGGAATTACAGGATCATTGCACTACCAAGGCGGCGATTATTATTCCGATGATCTTTCATTGTTCTGTTAAGTGCTTCAAAAAATCGTTTGTGAGCCATTGTGCAGTCATCCCTTACTATCAGTTTACAATTCTTCAACATTTTTGTCATAGCCGATTGCTCTGAAATTTCATTGATTTACATGTTTAATGGAAGCTTCAGTGCCGTTCTTCCACCTTCTAGTAGCGTGGCAGCAATTCCAGTAGATGCGAGAGCCAACGCAACCCCATTTTAAGATCGTATTGTTGCTAAAATCAAAGATATCAGTTTCGCCGGGTGCATCGAGAAAAAATAGTCCACCGTCTCTATCATTTACAGCCTTCGTCAATACGTACTCTTTTGCTGCTCATTTAATAATGGTTATTCTGTCGTATGGATGCTCACGTTCTACGATTAAGTATATCTTTGATTTGACGATTTGGCGCTGGCATATGACTTTCAGTCATATGTTTGCCACTCATAATCAAACACAATCAAATTGTAAAATATCTTCGGTCGGACGAGGATTTGAAGGCTGGCATGTCGAAATGATCATCGCGAAAAGTGTGCACACTTCAGTGGTATGTGAAGTATTTATCGCATCGTCCATCGTTTGATTCCAGTGATTATCATGTTCCATTAGTTGTAATTGTTGGCATGCTTCTCGAAAAGTTGCACACACCGTACCATTCAGAGTACGCAATGACTCAAATGTAGTTGAACCGCGTACATTAATCAATAACAACCGAAGGTAGAAGAAATCGTCGCAACTTGAGAAAAAACTCGTCAATGTTGTTTCTGGTGGTGTTTTCGCTCACTGTACTGCAATCTCTGGGTTGAAATACATGAACTGCGAGATTCACAACTGTGGGAAAACGTTCTTGAATTGCAAATGAAAATATTCTCCAAAGCGCTTCATTGCAGTTCACGTATTGACCTATTTGATACTTGATGATGTCATCGTATGTCGCTTCCTTTTGTGATGTACTTGCAAACATATTTGATAGGATTTCCCAAACTGCAATACTTAATATTGATATGAGTTTTCGCTTGCTGATTGACCGTGATTCAATAATTCTATTATCTGTGGCCATTTTGGATTGCAAGTGAATGTAATAAACTAATCCTGCCGTTCATAATTCCACACGTATGTCATCGCATACATGTACATATGTATGTTGATGGCAAAATCGTAAGTTGGGCAAGGTTTGTCACATCTTCATTGCTATTGACGCATCTCGCAAGTGAATATATTCTTCAGATTGAAGCTTGAGTAGCAAAACATCTCTCATTGAGAACGGTCATAGATCAGTTACTACTTGTTTACAAAGCAAAGAAAAACAAAGGAAAAAAATATAAATAATAACGTGGCACCTGTTTGTTCGCTAAAAACAATAACTACAATAATAAGTACCTGCATTGCGGTCGCTGGAAAGTGCAACAACATGAGTGACGACGATGATGATGCCGTTATGGATTGGCAAAAAGTAAGAACGACCAGCGAAAAGATCAATGCAGAACTCACCAAATGTGACTAGAAAACAATCGGCACTGTATTATGGCGCATGCACTTCAAATGATGTTAACCAATTCAATATTTTAATTAACGATGTTGGAGAAACATTCACAAAGAATACAAGCCCTGATAATATAATGAATGATAAAAATGCAGTTGAACAAGAGCGTGAGAAAGGGAAATACTGTAAACTCCAAAACCCCCACCAATTTTTATAGGCGACGTCTGTGAAATTAGTGGTCTATTAAGTTATCTTAAAACTAAAATTAATGTCAAAGAATTCAGCTATATACGAGTATCACAACATGATGGTAATGTAAGAATCATGGTTAAGACGGTCGATAAATATAGAGAACTCATCAAAGTGATGAGAAATGATAATTTTAAATTTGATACGTTTCAACTAAAGCAAGACAGATCCTTTCGTGTAGTATGTATTCAAAAATCTTTATTACACTACGCCATTGGAAATAATTAAAGCCGAGGCTGAGCATGCTGTTCGAGGTGTTAATAACATAAAAAGTCGCATTACTAAGGAGCCACTAAATATGTTTTTCTTAGATCTTGAGCCAGATAAAACTAACGCGGAAATTTACAGCTTAAAATATATTGGGAACGCTGTTGTTAATATAGAATCACCAAAGAAGGCAATCGATATCGTTCCATGTTTTCGTTGCCATGAATTCGGCCACACAAAATCATTTTGCAATAAAAAATTTAAATGTGTTAAATGTTCGCTACAACATCCAAGTGACAACTGTCCAAAAGACAGCTAAATGTGCTAATTGTTTTGAGAACCATGCTGCCAGTTATAAAGGCTGCATAATTTATCAAAAAATTATGTCCAACTAAAAGTCCGCTACCAATGTTTTCGATAAGAGCCAATTTGAAATTTTGGTAGTGGAAAATGATAATATAAACAATCAAGGCTAGAAAAACAAGCTGGGCAAATAAGCAATTTACTTAATATGATAATGCTCCTTGTAAATAAATTATGTATGTAGATATTCATATAGCCATATGGAATGCGAATGGACTTTCAAATCACTATATGGAATATATTTATTCCTAAAATCTCATAACATTGACATAATGCTAATTTCTGAGACTCATTTTACTTGAAAATCATATAAATATATATAAGTCTACAGGTCTATTAGGTCTACAACTTTTCTTCCGCCGTTTGTTTCTAAATTTAAGGCTTTATTGTATACAAACGACCCAAAAGTGTTTTCCCTTATTCCCTCAAAAAGCAATGCTTAATTAACACACGAAATGCTTTATGATCCATTTTTTTGTAAACTAACACAAGTTGCTTTACAAAAATTCTATATTTTTTAATACCTAATAGAAATCATATAGATGGTAGTAGTAGAGTAATAGTATTATCTATGAATGTGTCAGCCTCAGTAAAGCATGGACGGGTCCTCAGCGGCACTTTTCTTGGAATTAAGAAAGAAAAGCAAAATTTCCCGCAAATGTCGAGAATTCGGCTCAAAAAGTGACATTTTCATTTGAGAATAAGTTTGGGATGCAAACAGATCTCTACAAATATTTTGTTAATGATGACACAAATGTCCAAAATCGATATAAAACGATTTAACCGACCAGTGCTTGACCATAGAGCCATCTATTGGAAAACGGCGGAAGCAAAGTTATAATGTACGAGTAAAAGGGTATGAAGTCATAAATGCTAACCATCCGTCTGATAAGGCACATGGAGGTGCAGCAGTAATTGTTAAAAACAATCTTAAATATAAAAAAAATTGATAACGTGAATTTAGTAAATATACAAGAGCAGTTATTTAAATTAAATGTATGTATTGATGTATCTATACCAGCGGTGTACCTACCTCCACGGTTCGCGTTTAAATTAGATGACTATAAATTATTTTTTCAAAGTCTCGGTAAGTACTTTATTGCTGGAGGGGGCTATAGCGCTAAACATCCTTGGTGGGGATCTAGACTGAGTAACCCCAAAGGGACTGAGCTATTTAAGTGTATTACAAATTTCAATTACTCAACTATTTCTACCGGAAAACCTACATTCTGGCCTAGTGACCCTCTAAAAAGACCGGACCTGTTAGATTTTGTTGTGTACAAAGGTATATCACAACAGCAACTCCACATTAAGGAGAGCATTGATTTAAACTCTGATCATTCCCCAATAATTGTAACTTTTGGAACTACTGTGTCAAGTATGTAAAAACCATACAAGATTATTACGCAAAATATGGATACAGCAGCATTTAGAAACTGGCTTGTAAATTGAACTAGTTTAGATATACCCTTAAAATCTAGCGATGAGATTGACTTAGCAGTTGGAAATCTTACAAATACTATTCATGAAGCGGGATTTCTTTACACTTCACAATCAAGTGTTAACGAAGTTAAAAAACAATTTCTTTCCCTTGAATTAAGACGACTAATAAAAGAGGAAAGATTACTCGGGAAAAGATGGCAAATTGGTCGGAGTCCTCTTGACAAAATAATTTTGAACAAGACAACCAATGATTTGAAGTCCAAACTGCGAGAAATAAAAGATCAAGAAGCATCAGTGTAAGGAATTTAGATACCCATGCAAACAGCCCTGAACATAACCTGTGGAAGGCAACCAGATATCTAAAGAGGCCCACTAGGAAAACACGATTATATAAAATAGTTATGGTCACAGGTGCAGAGATAATCAAGAGAAAGCCGAAGCTTTTGCTTACCATTTACATTCAGTTTTTAGATCAAATGTAATTCCAGATAATGAAAACACTACTTAGGTACAAAACTTCCTAGAATCGCCTTGCCAGTTGAGCCTGCCTTTTCGAAGAATTTCTATCAAGGAAGTAACGACTGAAATAAAGAAAATTAAACTTAAAAAATCGGCTGGTTTTGATAAAATTGATGGTCTTACTTTGGCCCAAAAATGTATTAGACTACTTACTTACATCTCCAATGTTATGCTCAGACTCGACCACTATCCAAGTCAATGGAAATGCGCTGAAATAATAATGATTCCAAAACCCAATAAAATTATCACGAAAGCTTTCGAATGTAAGCAATACTGCGCAGGGCTCTTTTTAGATGTTAAACAAGCATTTGATAAAGTGTGGCACCCAGGGTTACTTTATAAAATAAAGAAATGGCTTCCAGCGCCTTACGAGTACTACCTACTTATAAAATCATTTTTAAGCAATCGAGCGTTCTATGTCCAGGAAAAAGATGCATTTTCTGAGCTGTATTCGATTGACGCTGGAGTTCCCTAAGGAAGCGTCTTGGGCCCCGTGTTATATACAATATTTACAGCTGACCTACCGATCGCTAATTAAAGGTAGCAATGTATGCAGATGATACGGTATGCTGATGATACGGCATTTATCACCACCAGTTTAAATCCTATTGATGACTCACTTCACTTACAAGAACAACTTAATATTGTCGAAAAATGGCTAAAGAATTGGAAGATAGAAGTAAATACACAGAAATCCGTTCAAATAACGTCTACGTTAAGGACTGAGAAATGTCCCCCTGTAACATTAAATGGCTCCATAATACCTGAAAGTGAAACTGTGAAATACCTTGGTCTTTATTTGGACAGACGACTCACTTGGAAGATACAAATAAAAGAAAAAACGAAACAGCTCAAATTTAAAACTAAGAAAATGTACTGGCTTTTAGGTCAGCGATCACAACAAATAAAGTACGACCTTACAAGTCAATCCTTAAGCCAGTATGGACGTATCCTCCAAAGATATCAATCGAAAACTTTAAGAAGAATTGTAAGTACTCCTTGGTATGTGAGCAACTTCGAAATCCACAAAGACTTAAATATACCTTTTGTTAAAGACGAAATCAGCAAATCTTGCCGAAAATATTTAGTTAGATTGTCTAATCATGAAAACTTATTGGCAAAAATTTTCTAGACAACAGTATGGACGTTAGACGCTTAAAACGAACTCACATTTTGGTTCTTCCATATACTTAGATTTTAAGTAGATTTAAGAAGATTTTAAGCAAATAAAATAATTTAAGAGTACATATATTGATTAGTCTCAATGGAGAACAATCAATCCTGTCACTTTGTCACTATTAATGCATTTAAAAAATTTGCTGATTGTCAAATTAATATATATTACATTAAAAAAGACGTGTGGCACTCGGGGACTGCCGCGGTAAAGCTATTGCATAGCATGCTGTATCAACTTAAGCAATTATAATCTTATTTTCATGAGTCATCCTGCATCCAGACACTACCGCCTTTGTGGTATGCAACATTTTTCGTCACCGCAATGTGTTTTTTTACGCCACACAGCGTCACCTGTGTGTGACGTTTTAAGCGTCAGGTATACTTCCGTTACGAAATTTCTGCATTCGGTCCCTCGCTCAGAAGCTGCGATAAAAATCCTATGCAATAGCTTAAAAAAAAATATTGAAGTTTGGAGTGTTTGAAGCGAATAAAATATCTCAAGAGGTGATTGTCAATTCCTTCTCGAATCATAATTCGATAGGCGTAAAAGTTCATTGCACTGACCTTCTCATTTGTTTTGATACCCAAAAGAGTGTTTGTTTTTATTTTACTAACCATTGATCGCATTGATCATGTTGTATATCAAGTGAAAAACATGAGCGGATATTGTAGTGCGTCATGCGTTCGATGCGTTTCACAAATTCGCTCTAACGCTCCAAATTGTTGGAGGATGGAGTCATGGGTAGAAGTTCACGCAAGTGAGGAAAGTTCTCTGATCGCCATTCACTTGGGAGTGGCCAGAAACGATTCTTTTACATATGACTCAAGCAGCTCATGACTCCCGGTCTTTGACCAAGTATCCTCTGGGTAGCCTAAGAACATCCGTTTGAAGGCGAGCTAAAGTGAGAAGGCGAACCATCCCCTCCGCGGGGTTGTGCGCTGGGCTTGGGACCCGCCACGTAAAAAAAAACAGTACCAATGAAAAGGAACAACAAGCCTCGGATGAGGGAACTCCCTTTTGATGACGACCATGGCAAACGAAATAAGGACTACGAATTGAGCGCATGCACCTGGAATGCCCAGTCCCATAATTGAGAAGGCGCCGCTGCCCAGCTGGTTGATGTCCTCGTAAAAATAAAGGCTGACATCACCGCCGTCCAAGAAATGCGATGGACGGGACAAGGACAGAGACGAGTAGGTCCTTGTGGCATTTACTACAGTGGCCATATAAAGCAGCGCAAGTTTGGTGTTGGATTCGTGGTGGGAGAGAGACTCCGTCGCCAAGTACTATCATTGATTCCGGTGAATGAACGTCTAGCCACAATCCGCATCAAAGCGAGGTTCTTCAACATATCGCTGATTTGCGCCCACGCCCCGACGGACCAAAGATGCCTTTTATGAGCGCTTGGAGCGCACTTATGAGAGCTGCTCCCGCCACAATGTCAAAATCGTGCTTGGCGACTTTAACGCCAGGGTGGGCAAAGAAGGTATATTTGGCTCTACGGTCGGTAAATTCAGCCTCCACGACGAAACATCCCCAAATGGGTTGAGGCTGATCGACTTCGCCGGGTCCTAAAATATGGTTATCTGTGGTACTAAATTTCAGCACAAGAAAATACATCAAGCTACCTGGCTGTCTCCGGATCGAAAAGCCACCAACCATATCGATCATGTTGTGATAGACGGAAGACACGTCTCTAGTCTTTTAGGCGTGTGTACGCTTCGAGATACTAACATCGACTCGGACCACTATCTTGTTGCAGCCAAGACACGCACCCGCTTCTTTGCAAAAAAAAACACGCAAGTCAACAAACACAAGAAAGTTCGACGTCGAGAAGCTGCAATCACAACCGATTTTCTACTCGACTTGCTCCTGCTCTCTGAGAGCACTCGTCAACAACTCGGTATAAGGGAACTGTGGGACGGCATTTCAAACTCGTTACGTACAGCTGCAACCGATACCATTAGCTTTCGAAAAATGCAAAAGAACAGCGAGGAGTGCCGTGTCGCAGCGGAGAGAAAACAGACTGTCTACCTCGCAACGTTACGATCGACCACATCACGTGCGGAATGGGATAGATACCGAAAGTGAAAATGGGAAGCGAGACACATTTGCAGGCAGAAAAAGGAAGGTGCCGAAATGCGTAGCATGAAGAGCTTGATAAGCTGGCCGACAGGGGTAATGCTCGAAAATTCTACGAAAAAATGCGGCGGCTTACAGAAGGTTTCAAGACCGGAGCATACTCTTGTAGAACCCCCAAAGGTGATCTAGTCACCGATGCCCAGAGCATACTTAAATTATGGAGGGAACACTTCTCCAGCTTGCTGAATGGCAGCGAACGTACAACGCCAGGTGAAAGCGAACCCGATTCCCCAATCAATGACGATGGAGCAAACGTTCCATTTCCTGACCATGAAGAAGTTCGAATAGCAATTACCCGTCTGAAGAACAACAAAGCCGAGATATTCTTACACGACGGCGAATAATTGATAAGGAGGACGTATTAGTTTCTTTGTAGAATATGATATGAAGAGTAAAGCCCAACGTCAACAAAGTGATTGAACCTTATCAGTATGGCTTTAGACCTGGCAAATCAATAACCGACCAGATATTCACCATGCGCCAAATCTTGGAAAAGACCCGTGAAAGGAGAATCGACACACACCACCTCTTCGTCGATTTCAAAGCTGCTTTCGACAGCACGAAAAGGAGCTGCCTCTATGCAGCAATGTCAGAATTTGGTATCGCCGCAAAACTAATACGGATGTGTAAACTGACGTTGAGCAACACCAAAAGCTCCGTCAGGATCGGGAAGGACCTCTCCGAGCCGTTGAATATCAAACGAGGTTTGAGACAAGGCGACTCCGTATCATGCGGCTTCTTCAATGTGCTGCTGGAGAAAATTATTCGAGCTGCAGAACTGAATCGAGCAGGTACAATCTTTTATAAGAGCGTACAGCTGCTGGCGTATGCCATGATATTCATATCATCGGCCTTAACACCCGCGCCGTTAGTTCTACTTTCTTCAGACTGAACAGGGAAGCATAGCAAATGGGTCTGGCAGTGAGCGAGGGCAAGGCGAAATATCTCCTGTCATCAAAGAAACAGTCGTCGCACTCGCGACTTGGCTCTCACGTCACTGTTGACAGTCATAACTTTGAAGTTGTAGATAATTTCGTCTATTTAGGAACCAGTATTAACGCCACCAACAATGTCAGCCTGGAAATCCAACGCAGGATTACTTTTGCCAACAGGTGCTACTTCGGACTGAGTAGGCAATTGAAAAGTCGCTCATAATTCCCGTTCCGCTTTCTGGTGCAACGGCTTGGACGATGACAAACACCGATGAGTCCACGGCGAATATCGCATTCGATGAAACGATGAGCTGTACGAGATATACGACGACATTGACATAGTTGAGCGAATTAAAAGACAGCGGCTAAGGTCATGTTGTCCGGATGGACGAAAACACTCCAGCTCTGAAAGTTTTCGACGCAGTACCCGCCGGGGGAAGCAGAGGAAAAGGAAGACCTCCTCCGTTGGAAGGACCAAGTGGAGAAGGGCCTGGCTTCGCTTGGAATATCCAATTGGCGCCACGTAGCGAAAAGAAGAAACGACTGGCACGCTGTTGTTAACTCGGCTATAATCGCGTAAGCGGTGTCTACGCCAGTAAAGATAGCAATTGATATTTCATCTGCCGTCGGTACATTATATTGCCGTTCATTATTCCTTGCTGGTCGCTTGTCCACTTTTATGTGATCATGAGATGTCATCGATTCTAACGAAGTTTTGAATAATCGAATAAGTTCGTTGTATTCATGTAACATTTCTTGCAATTGCTGCAAAATTTCTCTCTTCGTCGCATTGAAATTTACACAACCTCGATTAACTTCTTCATTCTTTATCTCCAAGGCAATATACACTCGTGGCCCCGCAAACCTTACCACTATACTTTCTTAAATTTGTTTCGGACTTTTTCGTTCGTTCGGGGTTTTCTTCAATTCTGTTCTTTTATGTTTTTAGTCAACATATCTAAACTAAATTATATTACCTTATTATAATTCTAGTTTTCAATTTATAACGTTTAATCAGTAAAATACAAATTAGCTTTTCTTTGCTTATACAAAAGCTGTCGATTTTATTGTTTTTAAAGTGATACACCTACTTCGTGTTTCAATTAAGACCAGGTTCCTCTAAAAAATGTAATTTTTTCAATACATTTTATTTTTATTACAAAACATTTTGAGTAATCAATTTTTTTTAACATAGGTATTAAATTACTAGAAAAAAGAATTTTTTTTTTCAAAATGGCGGTCCTGAAAATGGCTGCTGAAACTCATCCGATTCGTAGATGGATGACATCAATTCTTGGAAAAGAATTATATGAAGGCAAAAAACAAAACGGTTTCATGTTCTGTATTGAATTAGCTGTGGCCTCAAGCAGAATGAAATATTTTCAATGAAAAAAAAAAACAAAATGGCGGACTTTTGAATTTAGTTTAACCCTTTTTTCACTTTTAATTGTTTATAACTTTTTTAAATAATAATGAATATTTCGTGGTTCGGAGAAAAATCAATTTAAACCAAAGGCACGCAGTAGCTGCCGCTACCGAAGGTGTTCGAGCGACCGGATTTCCCGCAGCGCTCCTCACTCTTTTATACCGGCTTCTCGGTCTTGCTGACCTTCGGGACTAATTCTATAATATTTCTACAAGTATATGTATAGTACAGTAGCAATTTATGAAAACAAATTACTTCGATTTTTTCAAAATTGTTCGGAGGAACCTGGCCTTAAATAAAATATTAATTTCAAATATAGTGTAAATGAAATTAAATAAAAAAAAAATAAAAATATAAGTGTTTCATAGCATGTTAGTCTCTTACATTTTAAGCTCATTTTGTAAAGCCCACTATATTTCAATTCATTTATCTATAGCTGAATGTGTTTGGTTTTCATTTTGTATATTTTTGATTAATAAGAAGTCATTAACTTATTTCTAAGTAAAAAATTCCTATATCGCAAAAAGTAGATTAGATAGCTACTGAACTAACCTTGAATGTGGGATTATTATTATGTTCATTCACAATTTCCGCACCAAACGATGTCATTTGAAAACAATCGTTATGCATCTTTGAACTTAATAAAAAAATGACTCGAATTTGCTGATTCACCGTAAAGTAACGACCGCAATGGCTCTGGTCGGTTCTTTTGGAAATTTCAATGCATTGCAAAAAATGTTCCATGGGTTTCTTTAAGGTACTTCACATACAATCACCAATAATATTGAGCAAAGTTAGCCGGATATTCGAATATCCTGATACTCGTAATAGTTACATATGCATATGGGGGCTAGGTCAAATTTTCTCCCAATTGTATCTATTTTAGGCACAAATATACATATACCGTTAAGAGTAAAACACGTTCTGTAATTTTCATTGTGATAATTCAAATTTTGGCCATATATCTAGTATAACGCGCCCTGGAAGTTCGAAAATCTTTATATTAGGTATGTGGAGGCTCAGTAGAGTATTGACCTGATTCAATCTATTTTTGATTCATAGAATTTCTATTGTCAGAAAAGAATTCTCTCTGAATTTCAATTGAATATCCACACTGGGATCCACATATTCGGTACCTATTGGCTTGAAAACTTTTGGTCAGATTTACAAAATGTTTATTCATAAGATGGCATACTTTAGGGAACTTATATATATATACATACATACCACCAATTTATGACGTTGTCAAATATTTCCTTTCCGCTTTATTGCTCTTTATTCCTTGCTTTATAAAAAATTGTTACAGTGATCGGATTTAGTTCAAATATGCGCCGTTTAGTTCGATAATCTGTTTCCATCTAGACGACAACTTCATAATACTCCCTCTAGACTCTAGAGGATTTGCCTTTAACGAAGGAAAACTTTAAAATAGTGCGATTTTCGGCGTTAGTGAACTTCATGTTTATACGCAATATCCAAACTAATCATTCAAGAAATAAAACTCTTCTTGCATATTGCTGACAACTCAGACTTGGATTTAACTGATTAAATGGCGAAATTGAGACCATTTTCAAAAATTGTATGCAAAAAAGTTTGCTGTTTTGGTTAGCCTTCCACTGGCGAATCTGTGGATAGGTATTTTGGTAGTCATTCCGCCAAGCAATTTATTAAAGAAAAGCTAGATCGATTCGGTTATAAAATCTGGATGCTATCACTGGATTTTATCACTCAACGTATTTATTCAGTTATTATAGGACACGTTTTGTCTTGTGCACAAAAATGGGTGTAAGGATAGTTGAATTGCGAAAAATCATATTATACTGTTGGAAAGAATGAGATAAATGCAACTTGACAAATAATTATGCACGTGATAATGAGGAGCTTGTAAAGTTGACCATGTACTACGTAAAAAGGTGTGCAGGGGCAGGTTATGGTGCGCATGGGTGCATAATAATGCGCATGATATATTACTAAAAAAGAACATGTTGATGAATATTTTCGCAACCAAGCTTCTTTCGTAATATTATTTTTCTCTGAGTTTAGGGGGTGTTTTAACACCAAAAACACACAAAACAAAACTCGGTCAAACGATCTTCTGCACAATCTGCGAATTGTAGAATAGTAAATAGCGACCTATTTCGTAAATTCTGGACTTTTTACTGAATATTTGTCACTTTCCGAATGGTATTTGACGTTTCCAATGTCGACATATAGATAATTCAAATTTAAAACGTTAGATGGTCCACCCTATACATATGTACCTATTTCGGTTTAGCTAAGCCTAAAATCATAAAGACTTTCACATCAATAGTATTTACATGTAATTTTTGGACTAACTGTTCATACCGTTATGTTAAATAAGGCCACTATAAATGTATCCAGCAACAAAAACTAATATTGTAATGAAGCATTGTCCCATATGTACAATTATTTCGCTCACTGTATTTTGGTATTTTAACTGTATTTTAAGACTTCTCTTCTTTACTAGCGTAGAAAAGCCTCGCCGTGAGCTGCTTGAGTCATATGAGCAGAGAACTTTCCTCACTTGCGTGAACTTCTACACATGACTCCATCCTCCACCTAGTATTATAATAGTAAAAATATTTATTTGGAAAGGAACAGCTAATCTCCGTGAGCTCTTTTAAAAAAGACGTTTTCCTGTGACCATTATATCTTTAAACTGGATTTCGTTAAAGTGATGTTAAATCTACTTATTAATCGAAGAATGAGCAAAATAAGTTTTTTGACAAAATGGCGGTTAAAAAACTCGAATTTGACCAAAATTTCGGCCTTAACTG
This sequence comes from Bactrocera dorsalis, assembly GCF_023373825.1. NCBI lineage: Eukaryota > Metazoa > Arthropoda > Insecta > Diptera > Tephritidae > Bactrocera > Bactrocera dorsalis. The sequence goes on from NC_064303.1 coordinate 40,287,298, forward strand.
GTTTGTAAAAAAAATATTTATCGGTGAGAAAAAATCTTCGATTAAATATTAAAAAATATATATGTATATGAAGCTTGTGTTAAAATTTGAGACTAATGGCTTAGCCATTTTCGAGTAATGGTGGTCCATGACTTTGAAAACACCACTTTTAGAAAAACGCGTGTAAAGTTTGGAATGCACTTTACAAGTACATTCGCCTTTTCAAATTTGCTTGTAACGTCGAAAATACAATATTCACCGAAGCGATACGAAATCTGTGTGTGTTCTTAAATATACATATGTGCATTAAGAAAATACGATAAATAAAAACAAAACGATTTTTTGAAAATTCTAGCTGTCTCTGGGTGATCGACGTGTATTTACCGGAATGACAAATAAAATAAAAACTATTAGAATTAGGATAACAATTCAGATATACATATGTATATTTGAGGGTGTGTAATATATAATATGAGTGGGTTAGTATGTATAATTGTATATTTGTGTTTGGGTTTATACAATAATACTGTTTAAGGGTTATTTATAAATAGAAATATAAATTTTATATAAAATCTGATGTGGTTATTGTTTCCCGCGTAGATATGCTGGTGCTGCTGCTGCTGACTCTGCTGCTGCTGTATGATTTTGCGCCTGTTTGTTCGTCTGCTCTGGTAATTCGCTTTATTGTGTCTTTCTGTTGTTATGTTGGCGCTGTTGGGTGTTTTTTGCATTGACCTCTAATTCGTATTTAGACGAGTTAGGAGGACAATGCAGGGATGTGTTCATTTGGTATCAACAAGCTGTACATATATAACCGCTTAAGAGGGAGTTAATTACATCATTTTTAAATAAATGTCTTATAAATTAATTTAAAAAAAGATTTTAAATTTTGTTGGGATTAAATGGTTGAAAAAAGAAGCCGGGTTTATTACGATTAGAACTTTTGATCAATTGGTACCTCGCTCGGATCCACTTTACACAGATCTTTCGCATACTAAAATTGTTATGGGCCGTTTGCTCTATAGGTAAATTTGGTATTTTTGGATGGTTAGCTATTTCATTTAATTTCATTTTCCGCTGACCAAAAATCACTCGGTCTCATATGGCCTGTATGAATGAATGTATGAAATTAAATATAGATATTTTGATATACAGTACCATAGATATCGCGCCGTTCATTATAAGAAATTCTTATGTCACAAACTTACGACCGATTTGAATGAGCTTTTGGAATGTGGACGGTAGTAATGTTTGTTCCTCATAAATTTGAAATAACATCCCGATAGTATTACACTTCGCGTTTCCCAAAATAACTAGTGTTTCTAGCCTGAGCTGATTCTAAAATTAAATCTTTCCCATATTTTTTAAAATAGGCCAATAGTTTGACTATCTTAAAACGGTTAGAAATATTTTAATTTTCTATTTTTAATTTGCAATGAATGGAGTGCTTCAGATTATCAGGTACATTCTTTGCTTATCGCCTTCTAAGGCCAGGTTCCTCCATCAATTTTGAAAAAATCGAACAAAATTGTTTTTCATAAATTGCTACTGTATACTCGTAGAAATAGTATAGATTAGTCCCGAAGGTCAGCAGGACCGAGAAGCCGGTATAAAAGAGTGAGGAGCGCTACGGGAAATCTTGCCGCTCGAACGCCTTCGGTAGCGGCAGCTACTGCGTGCCTTTGGTTTAAATTGATTTTTATCCGAACCATGGATGACACTCTCATTTCAAAACTATTGCACTTATCGATATGAACCAAACGGCATGTCTGAATATGGCCTCAGGCAGAACCAGAAATATTCATTATTATTTAAAAAAGTTATAAACAATTGAAAGTGAAAAAAAGGGTTAAAAAATTTAAAAGTCCACCATTTTGTTTTTTTTTTTTTTTTTTCATTGAAAATGTTTCATTCTGCTTGAGGACATAGCTAATTCCATACAAAACACGAAACCGTTTTGTTTTTTGCTTTCTGATAATTCTTTTCCAAGGAATGATGTCATCCATCTACGAATCGGATGAGTTTGAGCAGCCATTTTCAGGACCGCCATTTTTAAAAAAGAATTAAACATGTTTTGTAATAAAAATAAAATGTGTTGAAAAAAAATTACGGTTTTTAGAGGAACCTGGCCTTAAAACACCTTCAATACAAAATGGTGACCTTCAAAATATTTATTTGGGCGGAAACAACCGCACAAAACACATTGCAAAAGTGACAGCTTTATTGCTACTCTTCGTCAAGCAGCGCTGAGATTAGGGATACTAGCAACGAGAGAATGTGAGGATAGTGAATGCAGGCAACCGATGCAAATCGACTTTCGCTTTCGCTTCCTTTCACAGCTAGCGATGTACCACTCATACCACTGCATTGTACGTATGTGCATATCGAACAACGGCACATGCACATGTGAATGCGAATATGAATTGCGGTAAATTGCGCCCCGGGGCGCTCGTGTCAATTTATGCACTCAGCAATTTCCGAGATATTAAAGCAATTTCGTAGACCCTTCCCTCCTTGCGGTACTCTATACTTTCCCTCTTAGCTTCAGTGCAAAGTGCCGAGCTTCCGCTCGCTTAAGTGTGGCAGAACTATGTAGAACATAAGGAAGTAAGCGGATGTATTTGCGTCGTCGAAGGCCTCAAGGGGCAATATGTAATTTATGCTATCGTTCTCGTTGGCATTCTTAAATCATGTGAAAACAAAATAATGCTTATCAATTTCTACTTTCAAAAATTATTAAGTGTCTTCGCCATCAATTGCAATTAAGGTGTTTGAATTTTAAAATAAGAAAAACGTATTAACTTCGGATGCAACGAAACTATAAAATTATAAGCATTTATTTATTTTGATCGATGAGTTTGAATGACTTTTGCACAAAAATCTACGCCAAATTTTATGAAATTTACTGACAAATAAAAAGGTTTTCTATACAGGGATTTAATTTGTTTAATTTGTATGGCCGTTATTAAACATCGGCAGTTTCGAAAAATTTAGCAATCAGTTCGGGTGTAACCGAATATTTTATACTCTTGCAACTTGCAGGAATCAAAGCAAGGGAAATACCTTAAGATGTAAAACGTTAACCTGAGGATCGAAATCCAAGCATTTGTATATATACATTTACTATAATATTCTAACTCATATCCTGACAGACACATAAGTTTTATTAACGAAACGAAAACCATTATATGTAGTACTATATGGAAGTTCGGGTAATATCAACCAAATTTTATCTGTTTTCCTAATACCACATACTATTAACATGTCACTTACTAAAAAACTAGTCATATAAGGTAAAGTCAGTAGGATGTTCAAAAATCCTGATGTCAGTTATATTAGGGGTAAGTCAAGTTTTCGCTCAAATTTATTTATTTTAGGCACAAAGATACACTCTTATGAGTGAAACAGGCTAGCTAACTTTCATTGAGATAACTCACATATTGGCCGATATATGCGGTACAGAGTCATGCGGAAGGTCGATTATCTTTATTTTAGGTATATGGGGACTAAGGGAAGTATTGGTCCGATTCAAGCCATTTTTGACATGCAGTCATACCATTGTCAGAGAAGTATGTATTTCAATTATATATCTCAGACATTGTAGTCTAAATATTTGGTACCTAGGGGCCTAAAGAGTTTTTATTGGATTCGAAAAATTTTGGGTTATAAGGCGGCACACACTAAAGACATTATTCACGCAAAGTTTTATTCCATAATATTAATTGCTTCTTGATTTGTGTATTTTAAACAGTATACAAGTACATATATATACTATATAATATATATCTATGTACAACCATTAGGTGAAAGAAACTATAATACTCTGTAGCAACTGGTTGCAAGAGAATAATAAAAACATCCATTATCATGGCATCTTACCTTCTAGTTACAATATTTTAAATTGCGTCCTAAAATGTGTAAGCGGAATTAAAAATCTTAGGGTTATCTTTGATATTATACATACATATGTACATCATATATTCTTTCAATAATCACTTCAATTATATCTCTTCTTAACCATTCTCTGTACTTGGCTTTGTCCGTCGAAACGCTTCCAGTTTTTTCGACCCCTATAGATTAAAATTTTTGTTTACGTCTTTTGTTCTTTCTATCTTGCTCTGTTCATCTGGAAACAATACAGTCTAACCTCAATCAATAGGAATGAACGTGTTCAAAAGATTTTCCTTAAATTTTTCCTCCACTTTTTAAATTTTGTGGTATGGGGTCATCATATGAATCCCGTTTATTACTATTAAACCTTAAAACCCTTGAAAATCGACGGCCCGTTCTCTGCCTTTCATTTGTTTTCAATGTTCTTAATGGAGTTATTGACTTCCTTAGTTGTTAAGAAAAATTATTTTCAACATGCTTCAGCGTCGACTTAGATCTCTTACCACCTGTACTAAATTTGCAGATTATGCTCCTCTCAAGCGTTTGTGCGTGAATTTAATTCGATTTTGGGAAAGTTCTATTTGATTTTTCTCACTGTAGGGCTTCCTTCATTAACACCCTTAATTCTGTTTTTTAGCTAAGTTATGTAATTGTTAAATTGTAATTTTTAATGTCATAATTCTAGTTTAAGTCATAATTTTCAAGTAGTTCATAAGAATTTATGTTCGCCGGAATTTGATGTAGAGTTACGAGTAGATGTCAATGGAGAGAACAGAGAACAAACAGGATCGACATCTTCGCTAAACAGTTCACAGATTCTTGCCGACATGCATTAAAGGTAAATAAATTGAACAGCTGCTCTTGGACAGGTCAATAATTTCAGCGGCAGAAGCTTCAACGATGTGCAGATCTGTCCGGAGGGGTGCACCCCAAGTAAGCGTGTTACCTCCACTTCTCTGGTCTTAGCAATAAAATAAATCTTCGTAGATATAGAAAAGAAGCAGGGTGCATGTTGTGACCCATGCAGACGATGTGACAGCTTCGGAAGAGGTAAATTCCCGAAAACCCTCGCTAGCAGACTAAAATCGATGGACCGTATTGTTCAATAGGAAACTCTATATCCCAGAAATTGCACCGCCATTATTAAATGATACCAGACTAGTAAAAGGAGACAAGGCATGCTATTTGGTACTAATTTTGAACAGGAAGCACTTATGGAAACCAAATTCGAAAAGGAGGGTAAATAAGGATTTTATAGCACTTTACACATGTAAAATAATAGTGGGCCCAAAATTGAGATTAACACACAACTTACGCTATATTGGTATGGTGGTAAAAGAAATACGCGGTAAGACATATAGCCCTCCGTCTAACAAACCACTTTAGTGTTTTCCAGATCTGCATCCGCTTACGAAAGGTAATGACAATAAAAAATAGTAAAAATAAGTGTTCGAGTCCAATTTGTTCTGAAACCCTAAAAAAACTTGGTTTCAGAATTTTGCTCCGGTTAAGAGAGGGGTATGCTTATTGGACATGTCCGCAGGTGTAGATTTCACTGTAATATAGATATATGTATGTATGTACTGCACAACACAAAATAATATTTTTGTACTTTAAATAATTTAATATTTTAAGTTTAAGTGTGAAGTGGAACATTTCACCACACATATACATATACAATGCATGCACAAATCTATTTTCCCGACTATTCTAAGCAGTCTTTGCTGTTAGTAGTGTTTCAACTAGTTGGCCCAATGAAATGCAACCACCGCTAATAGGCGAGGACACGTAACTACCTGAAGGGTTGTGCCAACAGCAATTAAGTCAGTTACCACAATAATTATTATGACTATTTCTCCTAACTACTAACTGTATACTAGACACACACTTTCAACACCGAACATTCGCAGCGAAAACTAGAACGACCCAATAATAACAACAATCACAAAAATTGTAAACAGCTATAGCAACATCATTGCTGTCTACGTTTGTCCCCCAAATGAGAGTATGAGCTCCATGGAAGGTTTAAGTGGGTGTGTCTAGATGGCGCAGTGTATTTAAACTGTAAGCGGCGAAAGTTCATTATTGCCTGTGATTAATGATAGAAACATAGTGCACTTACCATGCAACGCTGCTCCAATACTATAACAAAGAAAGTAACAACAATATGCCATGACCGCCATTAGGAAACGACTGAAAACCGGCTTTGCCTGCAGACAACTGTCGTCGTATTGAACGTTACTGCAAGAAGTTTTGGAGCATCCGTTCTGACAGCGCACTGAAATGCCCGAAAGATACCAATGTACGAAGCATTCACTGATTGTGATGTTGCTATCGCTGTGGAACATTTTACAAAACGAATTTTATTGCATATGATGGCGTGCATATCTCCTACTTCCTCCAAATGGCAATAAAGTATTCGTTCCTATGAAGCAGTAAACGACGTTTACATATGTACATATATGTGACGCATACCTAAGTGTACGCACATGTATGTGTGGTCATAAAAGTTTCGTTTAGAGAATACGGTAGGCCACGTTGGTCTCATTTCTGTTAATGGATGTCCTAATAAAGGCTTTTTGAACAAAATGGCGAATAAGAAATGCGTTGTGTTTGCAGAATGCCTCAAGAACTATATTGCACTTCTGTCTATTTGTGATCCATCGACTAGAATTACCACTCCACTCGTTCCAGAAAACTAAATGGTTGCCAGAACGGATACTGTAATTGCAATATCATTGCCAATAAATGGGGAAGGACACACGTGTTGATTTGTTTGCCAGAGGATATGAAATTATTGAATCGACACCTTCGTTCACCGAAAGCAATTGACCGGATGCTGCTGTGCGCTTGAAATCTGTGCAAATAATCGTTAAAGCAGAAAGGACGTTGGCGGCATCAAAAGTTGCAGCACTCCCATCGCTCACGAAGCACATACATAATATACGAGTATCTAAGCTACCAGGCATCTACCAGTTCAAAATCAACAACAATAAATAACGATGGGTTGCCACTAGTAAATTACAATAACATCAGAAAGTCATTGCCATGTTGTTGATCGTCTAACAATGCCTCGAGGCAGTCCGAACCGCCTCCCACAAGCAAATAAACAAACAAACCAGCATTTGGTCAGTCTGTTCATGTGGTTCATCGAACATCGTAGCTCTCTCGGCAAGTTGCAGTAGAAAAGTCGGCTGCTTCTCCACATTCCACGAATTTACCTCACTAACTACCCGTATACCTAACCTAACTAGTACTCAACTTTTTGACTATTCGCATATCAATTTGCCTTTCTCTTTTCGTGCATTGCCGCATCGGCTGACATTTGGTCCTTAACATTGTCCGTTCAAACAGCAAGTGGTCTGTCGTTCTGGTGGCATGTCGATAATGGTTGCCAATGTCACTGCTCATCACTCTCACTATTGTCGTTTTGTCTTTCACCGTTGACTGCAAGCAGCGAGGAAGGTGTGTTCGTTAATGGAAATGACAGTGCTCGTTTGTTGAGGGTAATGGCTGTGGTCGAATGTCCGTTACATCTGCTCTACGCCGCTTTGTTGCAATCATTGCTCATTCCTCACTGTCTGTTTAGTCCTCGTGTGAGCCTTTGTACTTGCTCTGGTTGCTGTTGTTGCTTTTATAGCTGTTTTCGTTTTCCAATAAATTATGATGAAGCTGATTTGGAGGCCCTTTCACAGCAATAACAATAGATTTCATTTAATTTAGTGTTGCATTCGCTCACTGTAATTTAAGTGACACATCCAAAGTCAAAAATATTACCTTAATTTGTTGTTATTGTTAAAGTGCTCTACTGCCCACTATTTAAGCGTTGTTATATTAAGTTGTTTATAGATTATATAAATACGTAGTATTACAACGTACGTTCATATATTTTATATGAATAGTTGAAATAGCATATACATATTTATTATATACTTTAAATTAGATTATGCGTCACATATTAGGTACTTAATTACATCCATATAGATTATAATGAAACATCAGTCTAGCTTGTAAAAATGCTAGTTTTACTTGACTTGTAACTGTGAGAAAATCTTGTCACGTATATGATTTTTTTTGGACGACGTATCTCGCCCGATGAACTTCGTTATTTAATCAAACCGGTATTTCCCTCTACAAACACAGTTGATCGGAAAAACTTTAAATTGCTCGATAAGTAGATAATTGCAGATGTGTATTTAAATTATAATCGGGTCGGGGTATTTCTGTCTAAAATTTAATAATTGAACTCTAGATCACAACAAAAGGAGGGGTAAATGCACTTGTCTAATTGAATATTTTATAACATATTTTCGCAATTTGCAAAGTTATAATTAATCAACTAAGGAAGGGCTACGTTCGGGTGCAATCAAACATCTTATACTCTTGCAACTTATCGGAGAAAAACTTTCAGGTGTCGGAAAAACTTGGTATTAAACAAGTATGGAAAGGTTAAGGTCGAGAGCAAACGAACATTTTATACTACTGTTACAATAAGTATGAATCTAAAGATAGGGAAATAAGGTCAATCAGAGGATCGGAAACCAAGCAATTACATATATATATATGTATATATATATATATATATATGGGGTATTCCATACCAAATCGACCACTTTTGATCCCCTTTTGAAAAATGGCGAAATTTCAAAAAATGACGAAAAAACCGATTATTTTATATAATTGATGGTGTTAATTTTTTTTTCGTGTATTTTTTCGAAAAGTTCATTCAAAAACAAAAATTAAAAAAAAAAGGTCCCCAAAAGTCAATTTCTACAAAAGTTATGGCTATTTGAAAATAAAAAAGCCATTTTTTTGAAAAACTCATAACTTTTTTGAAGTTGGACAAAAAATTTTGAAAGAATTCTCAAAAATGTTTTTCAAAGGGTAGAAAAGGATGGATAAGTTTCAGCAAAATCTAAAGGGGTCGGGTTCAAAAGTGGTCGATTTGGTATGGAATACCCCATATATATAACTCATACACTGACCGATATAATCGATTTAAGGTTTATTAGAAAAACGAAAAAATGGGAGTTGGGGGTAGTCTCAACCGATTTGATCTATTTTTACCAATATCACATACTATTAACGTGCCACATTTTAAAATATTTCCCCTGGGTTTTATAAAGAACCTCACATACAATCACAAATCATTTGGAGAAGAGTCACAAGGAAGTTATATTTTTTGTTATATGGAGGTTAGGTCAAGTTTTCGCCCAATTCCATTTATTTTAGGCACAAAGCTACACTGTAATAATTAATTATGATTTTTTTTCAATTTATAGGTTTTCGAGTAATGGCGTTTTCTGGGCGTGGTAAAGGTCCGATTCCATGTGTACCAAGTTTAATCAAAACTTAAAATCGTCGTTATCCTGCTCATTTGTATATAGTACATATGAAAAAAAAATATATGTGATATAAACTCAACGAATAGGGTAAATTAAATAAATTGAGTTGATTGGAAAATGTCAACGTAAATCGGAATTCATTATATTACGGATATGAGTGCCACAGTACGTTTGAATGGATAATGAGAAATCATTTAATGATAATAATAAATTAAACATTCATATCCTCGAAGCTTGATCTTACAAAAGTTCTGTCAATGAACAGATTGAACGCATTCATTTAACTTTACCCGATATCTTCAGATGTTTAAAAACAAAGCGAGGACATAATGCATTGGAAGAACTTTAAAACAAAGGTCTAAATGAATATAATATAGAGTAGATATTCAGTAACTGGGAAAATACCATTGGACGTATTTTTTGTTAGGAACATAATTACTAGTCCGAACTATTCTAAAAAGAGTAGACCACAGAAAATCGATAAATTTAAGCAGAGACATATGACGGACTTGGGAACCATAGCAAGCATTCACCGCATTCGATACGATAATGGCCACATTCAACAAGATCCATTCACGACGACCTAATTACAATAGAACAAAATGTTAACACTTAATTCCAAACTATAACTATAACGAGAAAATCACAACAAACAGGCATTTTGAACAGTGTCATTCGCTCTATTAAATTAACTAAAGTAACAGATGATATTACAATTTCCATCAGTAAGATAGTTTCCTCAGTAACGAGATAACTATAAGTTTGTAAAATAAAGCTAGACTAATAAAAGAGAAAATTGGCAATAAACAATTAAAAATTGCAATACAAAGAACCAGGTGGAACATATGTAGTAAACATACTGCTCTTGAGTAAATGTTATATGAATTATAACTAGTTGATAAAATAGTTATCTTGCATCAGTAACTATAAAACTACACTTATTGACATTGAAAGAATTCAAAACTTTGAAGAATCAAATTATTAAAACCTGTTCGCAAAAACATTAAGATTACCCATTTTATGAAAAAGAAATATTCTTGTTAATCACAAAAATGTATGGACTATCAAGAAATTGTAATAATATTCAAGTATGTAATAAGGAGTTGTTAATTGAAGCTAATTAGAGGCCAAAAGATAGAATACAAATTCAGTAATGCTGATCAGGAAGAAAGAAGTTGGAGGCGATATTGGTATAATTAATGTCAACAGCTTCAATGAGATAGTCATTGAGAGTAAAACCGAAAACAACTTAGTTCGCACCTTCTTGGGCTCGAAAACATTGAAACCAATGTAATGAAGCCCGTAATGCCTATTGTGACGATAACGCCGGCCAAAATTGAATGTCTACAAATCCTCTCTTTGGAATCCCTATAAGCTCTGCACATAACACACGACAGCTAGAACTAAACACCAATTCTATGAATATTAGCACAGGTGTGTTGCAAATAAATCGCCACAGATGCCACCTCCACAATTATAATTCAACAGCATTAAATAGTTGAGGACAAGCATAAATTAAAGGGGGAGAGGTTAACAAAAAATTGCCAAATTCTCACAATATATTCTGATTTAAAGTCTGTACGATATCCGCATAAATGCGAGTGCAGCGATCATATAAGATTGTGCTATAGCCAGTTTTAGTTTATTTTAAAGTATAAATATTTTATTGCCAAATACATTACTCAATTACCTCATACTAACCTATATAAGTTGGGTCAAACCACGTCAAGTTGTTCATTAAAATTTCGCAAAATCACCGATTTTGAAAATTAGCAGTCCATTAGGAAGGGCATCAGACGCAAACCCGTGATATAAATATTTCTTTCATCAAAATTATTACTTTTTGTTAAAGTTATTGAAGGTTAAAATTAAGAGCACGATACAATTGTAAAATTATTGTCTCATAAACTACCCAAGAACCCAATTATTGCGAGAAATGTTTGGAGTTTGACTACTTAAAGAAATTGTGACATTGAATGACCTTCAAGATGTTGTGATTTAACATCAATAGATTAGTTCTTGTGGGGTTATTTGAAATCATTGGCCTTTAACAATAAACCAAACTTTCTTCAAGCTTCAGAAGTCAATATTTAACGTGCTCTTCTTGACATATGACTTGATTTACAACGTGTGTTCCAAAGTAAAAAAGATCTTTTTTAATCTAGCGCCCCCTGATGGCGCCATCTATATGTCAACTGGTGCATAAGAATCTGCTATCTTTGTCGATTGTCCAGTGAGAATTTCATTGTTTGGAAGTGAAGTAATTGCGTTTTAAGTGTCAGTATGTTTGTGTTATTTAAATTTTGTTTTAAAATTGGTAAACTTTTACCGAAAAATTTCAATTGATGATTGCCTATCCCGCAGCAGAGCGCACGAGTGGTTTCAACGTTTTCAAAGTGGTTGTAAGGTCATACATAAATGACGATTAACATGTGGGCTAATCAAAATCCGTGATCACCGGAAATTCGAAACTGTGTGAATTCATCAAAAATCAACATAAATCATCATTGAAATTCATGGAAATGGAATTGAACATCTCCAAAACATCGATTTATCGCATTTTGACCGAACATTTGGGCTTACGAAAGGTGTGTGCACGGTTTGTTCCGCACAAATTGACTGACGACAAAAAATTGCTTAGAATCCAACATTCGATTCGACGCTTGTGACCGCTTATTTGACCAAAAATCACATTTTAACCATTAACCACTACCCGCATTCACCTGATATGGCACCGTACGACTTTTTTCTTTTCGGGAAAATGCATTTGCTCATGAAAGGAAAGCGTTATGCAGACGTAGAGGCCATTCAAAAAGCTTGCACCATACTAGCGGCCATACCGGCCAACGAGCTAAAACACTCGTTCGACATGCTTTTGGACCGTGCAAAAAGCTGTATTGAAGCAGAAAGAGACTATTTCGAATAAAATAAATTGATTCTGCCGAAAAAACCATTTGTTCTGTTTTTTTATGTCCTGTTTATTTTGGAACGCTCCTTGTAGTGGAAAAAGTACTCGAAAATTGTGTTCATAGAATTCGTCCCTGAAAAGAAGTAATGGAGGTCATTTGAATAGTATTATAATCAAAACTTAATTGCATCGATTGTACTTCACATTAAATAAAAAAAAAAACATTTATGTAAATTTCTTTTACAATTAGTGGGTCTTTTAAGAAAGGAATCACATCACTCTTATTTGAAAACTGGCAAATCATTTCTCTCCGAAGTCCAATCGACAGTCATCTGCACACAATGAACCCGCTCCAAAGCGGGACAAAACGCAGCAGACAATTGGCTTGTGGCGTTTGTATTTTGGGAAGCGCATGGAATAATTTTTATTGACTAGCTAGAAAAGGAAAGAACGGACAATAGCGTCTGTGCCAGTTGTAACAAGAATAAAAATTGAGTTCGTAGATGGGCGTTATCGCACCACCGCCTTGCCCACAAAACACCATTAAACGAAAACCGATAAAGTGACATAACCAAGCACTAGAGTAAGATATAAAAATGTAATTTGGAAAAGGGAATATCAATAGAATGACATGACTCCATCCTCCATGTGTGAAAGATTAAAGCCCACTGTCAACAAACTGAGCCTGATCGTACTAGCTTAAAATCTTAAACCTGGAAAATCTACTTGCAACCAGATTTTCACCATGCGCCAAATCTTGGAAAAGACCCGTGAAAGAAAGATCGACACGCACCACCTCGATTTTAAAAACGCCTTCAACAATACGAAAACGTACTGCATCTATGCCGCTATGTCTAAACTTGGTAATTCCGCAAAGCTAATACCACTGTGTAAGCTGACGTTGAGCAACACTAAAAGTACCGTCTGGATCAGCAAAGGCCTCTCCGAGCCGTTCGATACCACACGAGAATCAGGCAAGGAGACTCCCTATTGAGTGACTTCTTCAATCTATACCTGGGCAAAATAATATGAATCTTCTACACGAGTGTACAAGTGGTGGAGTATGCCGATGATATTGCCGATGATCGGATGTTCGGCTGGATGGAGTGTTCATCTTTGAAGGTTTTCAATTTAGTACCCGCCCGTGGGTGGAGAAGAAGAGGAAGTTCCTACACCGTTGAAGAAATCAGGTGTTTTGTATCTCGAATTTGCCCCAAATAGCAAAAAGAAGAAACGACTGGCGCGCTGTTAAGTCGACTATAACCGCGTAAGCGATGTCTACGACAGTAAGGAAGAAGAAATATGAGATAAATAATTGGAACTGAGTTAGAATGCTTTCGTGATAATAGTAGTCTGCTTGTAAAAAATGGGATGAATCGAGTCAATACTTTACTTAGCCCATATATATCTAAAATAATCTTTGTGTCTAAAATGAATAAAATTAGGATACATAGCATCCATGAAACTTATATCGGGATATTCGGACATAAGGTTGACTTAACGGCATATTATTAGTATGTCGCATATTAATTGTATGTAGTATTAGGAAAAAATATATACAATGGGGCAGTACTACCCCAACACCCATATACTGTTTATAATAATTTTCGTTATTCTAAAAAATTCTATGCCAAATATGTCAGTCAGTGAGTATTATTTATAACCCCAGCTTTAAAATATATTCTCGAGTATACGCCCTCTTCTCTTCTACAACATCTATAAAAATATTGACAAGAGAATTAATTTTTAACGCAATGAATCCATTGACTTCAACTTGGCATCCACTATCGCATTGTTTGAATAATTAAAAATTAAAGTTTTGTCTACGTCAGTTATCAAACCGGCGCAATCTAGTGTGGTTCGTATAACGAAGATAGAATTTAATAAATTCAAGTATGTAGTGCCTTAAGCGAAAAACTTCTAATATATGTACACACTTTGAAAAGATTCCGAATGGTAAGCTGTATAATGTCTGATATAGTTTTTTGCGAAGTATTTTTATGTAAATATATATATGTACTTATGGTAGGTTTATATCTTTTTATATTATAATATTTAATACCTCAAAAACTTATGAAAATAGCGTATCAGTGAAAGGTACCTGACAAATTAAATATTTGAAACGACAAATAATCGAGAAGCGGTAAAGCAGACTTACGTTTTATTGGCAAATGAACTATTCGAGTTAAATTGACAGCACAGAATGTCAAAATGGCGCTTTTGCAGTTGGATTAAATTGCGATAATATGAGATTCAATATTCTGATAATTTGTTGTGTGCAACAACGGATTCGTTCGATGTCATCAATGGTCGTGAATATGGTCGCATGCTTGCACACAGTTAATTGCATATATGATGAGGAAGGCAGAATTTCTGGCATTTCTGATTCGCAATATAGTTGTAGTTGCTGGTCGCATGTATACATCCGTACTCGCGTGTGTATCGATGCAGCTCGACCCTAAAGCGGTGGTGCGGTCGGTAATAAATGAGTGACAGCCGAATTAAAATTTCGTGTCTGCTACAAATCTACTCTGAGATATTCAAGCACATACTATATATACATACATATATGTATATACATACATATATATGTAGCTACATACATATTTAAATACCCGCATGACATTGTAATTGTTGCAGTCGTTGGTTTGCGTATTCTATGTAATTGCAGATGAAATTTGTATTTTTTTGTAAGGTTTTTTACTTCAATTATTGCGAGAATTCGAATATTTGGATTTTTCATCGTAAATATACCTTTCCTTTGATCCGTTTACTACTTGCAACATTTTATATACAAATTTAAGTAATTACTTCGGTGCGGTTTTATTTAAAAAGTATCAACGATAATATGAAAAAATCTTGTAAACGAAATACATCAAATTAAAGCAAATAATCTAAGTGCAATACCGAAAATAGAAAACTCACTGCTCAAAAGCTACGGCGATAAAAGCTTTCATTACTTAAACTAACATTTCGGGAAAAAGTATGCGAAAAATTACTGATGTTACTGTCATTAAAAATAAAAAAATTACAACATCGTTACTGATTTAATCAAATAACTTATTTGTTATGTTAAAAGTGAGGTCTCTAATCCGAGGCTATTTTTTACTGTTTATTGGGGGGGTCCCAAACTCAACGTACAACCCTGTGGAGGGGATGTTTCGCCTTCTTCCTTTAGCTCGCCTTCAAACAGATGTTGGTTTGCTACCCAGAGGATACTTGGTCAAAGACCGAGCTGCTTGAGCCGTATGTAAAAGAGTGAATGTGAATGTCGCTCAGAGAACTTTGCTCACTTGCGTAAACTTCTACACATGATTCCATCCTCCCTACATATGACTCCATCCCCCAGAGATGGTCCAGTAACCGATGCCCAGAGAATACTAAAATTTTGAAGGGAACACTTCTCCAGCCTGCTGAATGGCAGTGAAAGCATAACCCAAGGAGAAGGCGAACCCAATTCCCTATTCCATTGCCCGACCATGAAGAAGTTTGAATAGCCGTCTGAAGAACAACAAAGCAGCGGGAGCCGATAGATTGTCGGCCGAGCTAAAAGGGAGACTGGGAAATCAACAACAGATCAGACATTCACCATGCGCCAAATTTTGGGAAAGGCCGTGAAAAGAAATTCAACACACACCACCTCTTCGTCTATTTTAAAGATGCTTTTGACAGCACGAAAAGGAGCTGTCTTTATGCCGCGATATTATATATCTGAATTTCGTATCCCCGCAAAACTAATACGACTTTATAAACTGACGTTGAGCAACACCAAAAGCAGCGTCAGGATCGGGAAGGAATTCTCCGACCAAACGAGGTTCCAGAAAAGGCGTGTGACTTCTTCAACCTGCTGCTGGAGAAAATAATTGAAGCTGCAGAACTAAACAGAGAAGGTACCATCTTCTATAAGAGTGTACAGCTGCTGGGGTATGCTGATGATATTGACATCAGTAGCCTTACCAACCGCGCCGTTAGTTCTGTTTTCTCCAGAGTGGATCAGGCACTCGAACTTTCGACTAGGCACCCACGTCACTGTTGACAGTCACAACTTTGAAGTTATAGATAATTTCGTCTATCTTGGAACCAGCATCAATACCAAAAACAACGTCAGCCTCGAAATCTAACACAGAATATCTCTTGCCAATAGGCGCTACTTTGGACTAAGAAGGCAATTGAGAAGTAAAGTCCTCTCTCGACGAACAAAAACAAAACTCTCATTTTAGCTTGCTTTCAAACGGATGTTCTTTGGCTACCCAGAGCAACTTGGTCTAGATCCGAAAGTTGTGAGCTGCTTGAGTCATATGTGAAATAATCATTTCTGGCCACTCCCAAGTGAATGGCAATCAGAGAACTTTGCTCACTTGCGTAAACTTCTACACATGACTCCATATATTCTGCGTTGCTAATGCATCCATGCTGGTATTTAGGAAAAAAAGATCTGTCTTTTGATAACAAAAACAACTTGTATTTTAGAATTAAATATGGCTATCTGCATTATAATGGGTATTTTTCTTAGATGTGTGAATTTAAATGAGGCAATACCTTTTGCGGAGTTATTTCTTTTGATCCTATGTTTAGTTATTTATACTCAGCCAAACGACCATCACTTGCCGGAAATTATAGTGAAATTATCTTTAAACTAGAAACAATAAATTAACTTTCTATAACGTTAAAATTTTTGCATTTTCTTTATTCTTCAAAACCACATGACTAAATAAAAAAATACTTTGTTTGTTTCTGCCAAATAATAACATATGTGTTTTGTGTTGTATGAACACCGAATTCCTTCTCAACAATTTGAATTAAGTGATTTGCTAAAATGTTAGTCTAAAAGCGATCAGCTTAGAGATTTTTAAACATGACTGTCATCTGTCATTGACAATGTAAAGTTTGACAGTTTTTTATTGCTCTGTATGTGGCCGAAAACTTTAACATTTATCCCAACGCAGCACTTAAGTTCCGCCACTAAATAAAAGCGCTAGAGGCAAATTAGTACCAAACATTTCCCATGCCTCTATTTAAAGGCCAATTTAATTTTGCCAGTGAGAAATTAATTTAGACTGATATATACCAGGGGTTCAATATATGTAAGTATAACAATCTAAATTAATTTCTCACAGGCAGCCACAAACTTTTGTAGTAGCGGCTACCAATCAAACCAGTATGGTCTAAGGCGTTGCATCTTTCAGTGATGGAATGCCACCACCCTCACTCTTGTCACATTCTAGGGAAATATAAACACTGCTGTTTTAGCTCGCAGCTGACTTGTCTGGCGGCACCCAAACACTTGCGCACATGTCAAAAGTTGTCACGTGACAGAATGTCAACATGCGTATGAACACGAAATTGTTCTGCAATTCATACACCCACTAGAAAATCCAAAGTTACTGTACCAAAATTTATGCACATAAATATATACATATATATGTTTTTAGAGATATTGGTGCACGCAAACTGAATTAGTTCCTTCAGGCCTTGGGTTGACGTTTTAGAGAATCTTATTAAGTGCTGACTTCGAAAAAGTCCAATGTAGAACTTAATAGTGAACATAAATGTCTACCTAAATAGGTGCATATATTTTACATACGAATAGTTTTTAATGGTGGTTAGTGACTAGTACCTCAGAGAACTTTGACATATTTTGGTTTATATTTTTACACACACTTCGATTTAATAATAAATATAAGTATGAAATTTCGAGATATCCCTAGTCAGCCCAAGAAAAGTCGTAAACATTTAAGAAATCGAAGATCGTATTTGCTAGTAACATTGGCTCGTCTGTTCGTTGATTAAAGTGGTATTAAAGTCCAACAGAAAGTTTGCAAAGAGCGTGTTTTTATTTCCTCTTCATTATTTGATGTAAGTATAATCTAACAATTTAAGGGAGTTCTTCATTCGAAAGTTGGCGTAGGGCCAAGAGGAAATATTACTCTTCTTATGCCATCACTTCGGTTATACTCCTGGTTCCAAGAAAGATGAAATCCAAAGTTAAGGTTTAGAATATCAATATCGACTTCCGAATGCACTGCCTACGCTCTTAACGGAAAACATTTTGACTCGAATGATTTCATCTCTATTGTGGCACGGTTCCTTCGGGGAATATGAATAGTCTATAACATTTTAATATGTAGGTATGTAGTCATTTACTACACATGAGTTTGTTGATTTAATATGCATTGTGAAGTGAGCAACTTTGCGAGTTTTCTACTCAGCAACATCACGCACCAAAAATTCCGCAATAAATTCTTTCGGAGATAGAGTTCGGTTGAGTTTGGCGGAAAATTTTGAGGCGGCAAGATAGCGATACACATATTGGCGGAGCATGTTGGAATTTATGAATTAAACGCTTTGGGTTCCCACTTAATTGTTTAGAGGTTATATGGTTACTGAGGTTAGGAATTCGGTCCATTATTTGTTGTTAAACAACTTTAAATAGAAAGTTCTGGTAAACCGATTTTGATTTATGTGAATACATTTTCTGCGAAGCAGAAGAGCAGATTACATATCCAAAAAATTAATTTTTATTAAGTAAAAAACGTGCATGATATCTTTTTATTCTCTTGCAAAAGTTACTGCAAAATATAATAGTTTAAAACGTAGAACTGTTATTTGGCAGAGTGGATCGCAGTAACAAGAGGCTACTGTGAACAAACTTCTTAATAATCCCTAATGAAATAAATGGATGAATCGGAAGATAACCCAGTCCACTTATATAACGGAACTGTTAAAATCTAATAAAAGTAGGATAAATCAATAACTAATTACCACGTAGACATACAATTTTACACCAGATAATGAGATAGTTTTGTAGGAGCCTGTGTAAAAATTAGATGATGTGAATGGCCCCGTCCTCTTTTAAGTGAAAAATCACATATGTATCTAAAGACATCAAAAGCTCCGTCAGGATGAGGAAGGACAAAGCGAGGTTTCAGACAAGCAGACTCCTTATCGTGTGACTTATTCAATCTATTGCTGGAGAAAATAATAAAATAGAGAAGATACAATATTTTATAAGAGTGTGAAGCTGCTGGCGTACGCTGATGATGTTGATACTAATGGAGACAAGACGAAATATCTCCTGTCTTCAAATAGGTAATCATCGAATTCGCGACCAACACAAACTTATCAGCCTTAAAATCGAACGCAGAATCACTCTTGCCAACAGGTTCTACTTTGGACAAAGTAGGAAATTAAAGAGTACAGTCCCCTTTCGACAAGCAAAGACCAAACTCTACAAGTCCCTCATCATTCCCATTCTATTATATGGTGTAAGGAAAATGACGTCTCATCCCGAAAGAAAGGTTTTGCGGAAGATTTACGGTCCTTTGCGCAATGGCAACTACGAGTACCGCATCTCGAATTGGCGCCAAAAGGCGAAAAGAAGAAACGACTGGTGCGATGTTGTTAACTCGGTTATAACGCAGTGAATGAGATATTAAATTGAAACTCAGTGAAAATGCTATCCTTATGTACGAGTATGTCTATGTGTGATTCAATCTCATCATTTCTTAATCTGTCTTCATTTAGTAATCTATACTAGTTTTTATGTTGCTTCATAGCCTCCAACTTTTCTTTTTTACGAGTAATTCGAAGCATTTCTATTATACCGAATGAAAACGTAAATATACCGGCTAGTTCAGTAATTTTTTCTTACACAGCCCTTCCAGTCCGACCAGACGTGCTCAAAGAAATAATTTTGTGATTCTATATGTAAGCAAGTAATTAAGATGTATTTACTACAATATTTATACTTACTTCCCTCACAATTAACCTTTTTCGCCAGGTCTGCCCAAAGAGCGTCGATTGACGCGCGGTCGGCCTTAACAAAATTTTTCGCTATATCAGGGTGCTGTTCCATGAAATTTATAAATATTTCATCTTGTCGTTGTGTTTTATGCTTGTCGCTATAATTAACCAACTTTTTTTATACATTTCAACAAAATAAATATAATCACTACATATACATTTTTCCAACTTTTTCTCAATCAAATATATTTTTCGTGTGCTCACGGCCGACCGATTTCAAAACGGAAAAATATGACGATTTCGATTTCTGCCACATGTGTAAATATGATACGATTGATGTTGCAGTACATGCCTGTCGTATTTGGGTCAAATCGGTGAAGCTGGTCCGGAGAAATGCGATTATACCTAACGGTGAGCGGTGCTACGCCCATTATCTAATTTGACCCCGGCTTCTTTAATGTCTTCTCATGCTACGATCGGGAGTAAAATTTAATGTCTCCGTCGTTTTTATATACTTAGGCTGTTCACGGTAAGGTGGTTATCGGGTTATGTGATTATTATATTAAAAATAACCTCTATGCTCTGTGAGCACCCTATGTTGTTTGGTTATTTGCTTATTTTTTACACAAACAGCTGTTCATTGTTTACAATTTTAGATCAATGAAATTCCAACTTATAAAATGCCTAAACAAAGTTTAAAAAGCAAAATAATCGAATTTAAAATAAGTTCTGCTATTCAGGAAATGGACTTTATTGAAGGTATCTGCTCATTAAATAATCCGAATTTTAAGGGTTCAAAAAATTCTTTGTATAAAATTTGCAGACATCTTGCATAATTTGCTGATTGTAAACAAAAAACAGCTGTTAATAGCAGAATTTCCAATAAGAAAATCTGAATGGAAATGCCATTCGCTTAGATTTATTTATTTTTTGTGCTGCCATTTAGTAAAATTGCAACGACTTTCTAACACTGGAAATAAGCAAACAACCACATAATCTGTAAACAAGGGGCTAGGTTGGTCAACTTTGGTTATTTTGTCATAACGCATTTTGTTGTTGTTTACTTAATCACATAACCACATAACCTGATAACCACCTTATCGTGAACAGCCTAACTGATTTATCGCGCTTTTACTGGTTTTATCAAAACAGGTATATGGGGAGCGGGCTGGGCTATCATCCGATATCATTAATTTTGCGCCTTGCTACTGCGCTACATTGTTCCAAAGTACTGTTTTGTATCTTAATTTGGTGTTTAGCTAAGGTACTTTATACGTTTCGGTTAATGGCATGTTATGGGCGTAGCAGTGGTCGATTACGCTCACTTTCACCATAAAGCTTGCTGGGACGAACCAACGGACAGACAGACAGTCATCCGGATTTAAACTATATATATATATATAACCCTATATCAATCTCGATTAACTTTAGGTGATACGTACAACCGTTAGATGAACAAATCTATTATACAACATGTTGAAAGAGTATAAGAATATCGCGAAAGAATTCAACATTCATTATTCGTCTTAATCGTAAATAAATTATGATCAAATTTTATTAAGTTATACATATTAAAGGTCATAACAGCTCGGAATTGATGATATATATTAGGTTAGTTAATTTTGAACAATGTATGCGGCATAAGGCCGATCGGAAGTTTAAAAATATTTTATTAGGTATATCAGTTATCTATTCTTGGCATTACTACATACTCGTATTATTAGCAAAAACAGATCCCCTCTGAGTTTCATTAAGGTACCTAACATACAATTATCCATATACATATATGGACGCTAGGGCAAGTTTTCACTCGATTTAATCTATTTTAGACACAAAGATGCACCATTATTAGGAAAGCATTTTTGTTGAAACGTTTTTGGCAAACTAATATCAGAAACGTATTTTTAAGTTAATTCAAAGATAGCACTGGAGTGGTGTTCTGGAAACTTGAACAATGTTGGTCCGATTTTGACAACTTTAAAATTAAGATGGCATACTTTAATGCACTATTTGTGCAAAGTTTTATCCCGATGATTGGTGCTTGATTTGTATAATGAGAGAAATCAGACGAATATAAAATTGTGTAATATGAACAGTAAAGGTTGTTGTGGTCGGATTTCGCACTGTAAGAAATATAAGAGTAATATTACCAACCATGTGGTTCACAGATTAATTATTTTCATAGTGGTTGAATCCGTGTTGAATTCAATTTTTGTAATAGTGTGATTACACTTGGGAGTCCTCAATAATGCAATTTTTAAATAAAACTGTTGATGTTGTGATTACTGAGTGAATAAAATTGTATAGAGTGCATTATTTTTATTGAATTTTCTTTTTGAATATGTGCAAGGCCTTTATCTAAATAGTTTCACCACCACAAACTCAGTGTTTGATATTGAAAGAAACGTATATTCTTTTAAAATTGATTCATCATTTGGTATTTTCGATATTTGTTGGATTTATTTTTATTATATCGAGGAAAGTGAGCTTCATACCAATTCCATTCTCTGGAAGCGGTGCTGTAAAAAATCGTCTTTACCAAAACTGTAGCCAAATCTTTAATATTTCGTAGTGTACTCATTACTATAATCCCACGTTGATAAATGGTGATTGGTTTCGAACCACCCATCTACAACTCATTAGGGGGCTCTTATATTTATATGTAAACAAATATCCATATATGTATGAAATATATAGCAATACAACATACTCCATGCACACACATGTAAACGTATTGATGCAAAACCTTTAATAAATGGGATTGCAACTTAAAGTATTAATGTAAACGTGGTTGCGTTAATCTCAAATAATCACACCAGTTTGGCTGAACTATGAAATGGTTAACCGCCTCCTAGGAAGTACTCATTTCTTATATCATTATATGATGAGAAATCGTTAAGTGTCCTGTTGCTGTTATGTATGTTTGGAAGTCTCCCATCTTGGTGTTACTTTTGTGTTTGTTTGGGGTGAATGTTGCATGGTGGTTGCGGCCTTTTTGCTGGGAGTTAGGAATGATTATGCATCAAAGTGAGAGTCCAAAATGTGACAGCTGCAAAGCCGAAGGACATTTCCGTCCCTGCGCGAACAACGCCTTCCGTTGCAACTCATTGCCAGTGAGTGGGGCGCTGGGATGGAAAACTACTGTACGTTTGCAACTTGCGCCAATAATCATTAAAGTCAAAGCACACGTGCGACTCAGCGGTGTCGCCGTTTTTAGTTAACGGGCTAACGGGAATACCGGATGCATATCAGAATCTGGTAACGAGGGCATGAAATATTTTATATTTCAAATGACGCATAAATTGCGAAAAAATTATTGACAGTATGAACAGGATGAGAGTCTTGAAATTAAACTTTCTACATTTCACTTACTACTTCCACGGTCTACATGTTCATTTGTATACGTATATGTATACATATGTGTGTAGTAAATGCCGAACTACCAAGTACCGCAATTCCAAAGTCGCAGGCATTATCTAACTTCAAATCTCGGAATAAAACGTAATTTTCAATTACTACTGTTTGGTGTGACCCTTTTCTCCATTTCCTATATTGTCTACTTTTAATTTTGCCGTCGTCTTGTTCTATTGCTTCTCCTTTGCCTCTTCTTCGTGAGCAAATAGCTTCCCCTGTTGTTGTTGTACTAACATTTAAGAACGACATAATCTTTTAAGTGGAGTACAATGTGAGTGGCGCGTGTTATTGCATATGAATGATGAAAATTTTCTGCGAAACAGCACCAACAAGAGGATTTTGCAAAAATGAGAGCTTAGTTCGAATCGCGTTGCAATTTGGGTTTTGCATTACTGTGTGCATGTAATGTATAAACATATTTATGCATAATCGGATATCAAAATGCTTGAAACTACGTAACGGCTGATCCCAGTAGCGGTACTTTTTTCAGGAGACTTTTTTTTACAGAACACGCTTGAGACGTGCAAAGCAGAATTGGCGCATTTGAGATTAAGGGCAAACTGAAGAGATTCAAGAGTTACCATTTCATCCAGAAAAAACAACGGTTTGGTGTAGTTTGTGTGCTGGTAGAATCATCGGTTCATATTTGTTCAAAAATGATGGGCCGGTCGATTTGCCACCAAGATCGTGTAATACCGTTATTTTTTTCTGTGGAAATATGTAAAGTCTAAAGTACATGCGGGCAATTCTTTTTCGATTCAGGCTTTGGATCAAAACATAACGTGTGTCTTTCGCCAGTCACCAGTTGAAATGCTCCAACGAGTGATCGCAAATTGGACTCAATGGATGGACCTTCTGAAATATAGCCGCGGTCAATATTTGAAAGAAATAATCTCCAAAAAATAAATGCCAAAGAATATTCTTCCGAATGATAAACTTCCCCATTGAATTTTAAATTTCTGTATTTTTTCTTTAAAAAAGTAGAGAGCATCGAAATCACCCTTCATATACCTAAACACACACATACAATTTGAAATCAACGCAAATGAGAAAGATTTTTGTTGATGTAACAGTAACTCGGGTCCCGACCTACCGATTTTGACAAAATTTAGTAGGTAGCATTCCTCTCTTATTCCAATGCCACGGTGAAAAATTTAAATTCCACTTGATTCTTTCATTTTCCAGTACATAAATCAAAAATTAATTAATACAATCCTTTAAAGTATGTGAACGTTTGACCAAATGTTCAAGCCCTTGTCTGTCAAAAATGGATTGAATCGAGTCAATATTTCCCTGAGTCCCCATATGCCAAATATAAAGATTTTCGAACTTCTGGGTGACTTTACTATGCATATATCGTCCAATATTTAAGTTATCTCAAAGAAAATGAGAGAGCGTGTTTTACTTATAATAGTACATCTTTTTGCCTAAAACAGATAAATTTAAGCGAAAACTTGATCTAGACCTTATATGAATAATATCAGGATTTTCGAACATCCGACTTTACTCCATATGATTGGTTTCTTAATATGTGGCATGTTAATAGTATGTGATATTGGGGAAATAGCTAAAGGCAAACGATAATACCCATATAACATGCAGTGTTTTTCGTTTTTCTAACAAAACTTATGTGTCTGTCAGTGTATGAGTTATATATGTATGTACATTATGTATATAATATAGTTTTTATTTTTTTTCTTAGTTACCATGAAAATCTCATCCAACATGACTAAAAACAAGTTCTGGTAAGATCTGAGCTCTTAATATTAATATTAAGAGGTGCCTCATCGACATTTTCGATTTCCCACATAAATAACACAGGAAATTTTGTTTTTTTTTTTTGTTTGGATTTGTAATGTACACAAACAAATAATTGGTAAGCAAGAATCAACACTTATTCTTATAGGAAATTTACCGATCTACAAAAAAGGTCTAGAACATTTTTTGGCTGAGTCAACACATTCAAAGTTATTCGTAGTTAAAGTCCAACAAAAATTATAAAAAATGATTTCCTCAATTTTTCATCTTGTTTTACAAATTGATGGCTAATAAACATAATAAATCATATTTTTCGTAAAACTAATCGAGTGTTTAGCGCCTTTCCAAATGTCCTGAAACCAGAGTCCTTTCATGGGCATATAAAGTTTTCCAATTAGGTAAAAATCACAGTGTGCCAGATCAGGTGAGTAGGGTGAGTGATTAATGGTTAATATGGAGTTTTTTGTCAAAATATCAGTGACACGGCGCATTATCGTGCAACAGGCGCCAGGACTCTGCCTCACGGTATTGTGGTCGAACATGACGAATGCGTGATAAAAGACGCTTCATAACACCAAGGTAAAACACAGCATTAATCGTTTGGCCACGTGGGACGAACTCTCGGTGTACAATACCCACGGAATCGTGAACACAAAACAGCATTGTCTTTATATGCATTTATATGTATTTTACGACCGATGACCAAAAGCTGCTGTCACTTTTTGATCGATAACATCGATTGTAGTTATCCAATTGTCTTAAAATTTTTTACGAAATGTCAACAAGAGATCAAACTTTTTATTTCATATACCCACTAATAGGTGGCGCCACCAGAAACAGTTATATTTAAAAAGTTCTGTTTCTTTTGCGACAGACCTTGTGTGTACTTTTAAGTGGCAGTTGACACCCGGACTCTTTTGTCCTTCAACCCGAACCGTGCTGCTGCTCGAGTGGCACGCTTTGTATTTTTGTTTGTAACAGTTCGGTGCTACGCAATTCAGCTTCCTTTTCATTTCGGTTTTTTTCATGATTGCTATTGTATGGTGCTCGGTTTCAAATTAATACTATATACATATGCGATATGTTCGGAAATTTTACTTTTGTTTTGTGTTTGTTGTATTCCCCATTGTAAGGTTTTTTTGAAAACAATAATGGCGGGTATTCTAAATATTGTTCTACCAAATTCATGTTAATTACTTTTAAGCAAAATGTGAGGCCACCATACAAACAAACAAATGAACTATGCAATACGCATCTCTGCCGCGTAAACAAACCACAGAAACATTTATGAAAAGTTTGTGAAAAGGAAGATAGAAAAGCTCAACTCGCGTTGCTGGATTTCGTAAATATACCCGAAAATCAGAACGTACGATTACATTTTTGAAAAGATTGAGTCCAAATTTATTAAAAATTGGAGTAATTTTATAAAAACACCAATATCGCCGTTTGAAAAACTTATAGTTGAGATATTTAAATTTTACTCAAGTTGTTATTTTATAGTACTTCAGATTGTAATCGTATTTGCCCTCAAAGGTATGTTCTTGTTCGTAAAGTGTCTTTTAACCTCAAAGAATTTAGTTCATATATCATTTTATTTAAAAGAAGAAATGTAATTAATTAATTAGTATTTTGTGAGAAAAAAAATACGCTTAAAAAATACTACAAGCGCTTCGAAAATATCTCGAAATTTAAACTGGTATTTGTTGCATTTCAATTGCATGTGTGGAATGTTCGTTCCCAATTAATAATGTTGTGAAAAATATGTTACGTAATAGGCTCTCAATTGAGGTGTTTCAAAGCATGATGATGCTTCGGTTCATGTTGCAACGGAATGGTGGATCTTGTACAACCTTTCAACCTTCTACGAAAATGTTAAAATTGTTCACTGTAAATATGGATGATTGTAAAAACATAAAAACTTTAGATAATGATAGGTAGCTTTCAATATAAATTGACCGCGATCCAGTATCGCGATATTTAATAGACTTGTAGCCTACAATATTGATAAGTTGCCATATGCTAAAATATTAAAATATTTTGAAATCCAGATCGTGGATCGCGTGTTAAAAGTTCAATATTGATCGCGCTATTATTTATGTATTTAATGGTAGATACATAGTATTTATTTGTGACAATCTATTTAAAAAAAAATTATTATAACTTTGGAAGTTTTGCCGGATTTATGGAACTTCTCGTGCAAAAGTTATTGCAGTAAAGTAAAAAACTTTTCTATTTATAACCAATTACTAAAAATGTATACAGGGATCCGATCGACGGTGTTCGAAAGAAATTACTATAAATTCACTGCAGTCTAACTATCGCAAAGAATTAACAAGGATTGTGGACTCAAAAAGATCTGGAGAATGCATATACGACAAGAACATGCACATACCATGCTTTTTATTATTTTTTGGATAGAAAAGAACAACCTGTTCATGTAGTAAGTATGCACTAATTCTTTTTAGAATACATGTTTATCATCAGTTAAATTAAGATAAGTCCCTTATTATATAGTATTAAAGCGATCATCTGTCATCTTTATAGCTCTCTGACGACTTAGAAAAATAGCCTTTTGTAATACTCAAGATCTTGCTCTGGATAGGCGTTCATTATAAATTTGATTTTCTTTTGTTGCTCTTTTAAGGGTATGGCTTCATTACAATGGTAGGTATGGTTCCTATTTTACACAGTCATAAAAATTGTGTAGCTTATAAAAGTCATCAGTAACACTTTTCCAACCAAACCAGTTGTATTTGGCATCTAAAATATAATAAAAGAAATTAAATTAAGATTTGATTACCACAATCTATTATTAATAATTATTTCATTTTCAGGCTTTGAATTCGGAATGTGAGGCAGACTTTTCTGCGATCAACTACATATATATTATTTGAAATTATAAAAATATACTTACTTACTTACACTAAGTTTCATTAATATAAAGACCGTGAAATACTTAAAAACTGTGTTCCAATTAAAAAACGTATGACGTTATTTTAAAGCTCTATGGTAACTCTAAAAATTCTATAAAAAAAATTCCTACGGTACTTTTCCTACTGTTGTAGGTAGTAAGCGAATTGGATCATCGGCCTCAACACCCGCGCCGTCAGTTCTGCTTTCTACAGACTGGTCAAGGAAGCAAAGCAGATGGGTCTGGCAGTGAACGAGAGCAAGACGAAATATCTCCTGTCATCAAACAACCAGTCGTCGGACTCGGGACTTGGCACTCATGTCACTGTTGACAGTCATAACTTTCATAAGTTGTAGATAGTTTCGTATATTTGGGAAGTAAAGTCCTCTCTCGACGAACAAAAACCAAACTCTACACTCATTATTCCCGTCCTGCTATATGGTACATAGACATGAACGATGACAACATCTGATGAGTCGACGTTGCGAGTTTTCGAGAGAAAAGTTCTGCGAAAAACTTACGGTCCTTTGCGAAACGGAGTATCATTGCTGTAAAGATTGCTTGAAGTCATCTTTACTCCATTAAGGGAGTTGACCGAAACAAATGGTAATCCGATGGTGCAAAGTCAGGGCAATATGGTGGATATATCAAAACTTCCCAGCCATGCTTTCCCAGTTTTTGACGTGTCATCGAAAATGTGTGTGGTCTAGCGTTGTCCTGATGGAACACGAAGCTCTTTATGTTGATCAGTTCTAGCCGTTTTTTTCGACTCATCAGTTAATAACAGTAAAATGTAGAATCAATTGTTCGACCAGGCTGCAGAAGCTCATAGTGGATGATTCCTTTCCAATTCCACCAAACACTCAGCATATTTGATATTTTTCGCACATTATTGTCGTATTCGATCCATTTTTCGACTTCTGTTACCATTCGCTTCAGAAATAGCTCGATTTCATTTCATTTCAGCAAAGAATCGCATACATATGTTAATTCGGTCCATTAAATTTTTCAAAGACAATTCATGTGGTATCCAAACATCGAGCTTTGTTTGTAGCCAGTCTTTTTTAAATGGTTCAAAACCATTTGATGATGAATTTTAAGTTCCTTAGCGATGTCATAGCTGCTTATGTAAAGGTCGTGGTCAATCTTTTCCATAATTTCAACGAATTTTTCAACGATAGGTCGACCAGAGCGAGGTGCATCTTTCACATCGAAATTTCCAGAACGTGAAATTGTGCTAGACGAACTGATTCAGCATCGTCTCCGTAAACTTCATAAATTTCATTGGAGGCTTGCGTGGCATTCTTCCCTTTTTTATACAAATATTTCAAAATATAAGGAATTTCTTCATTATTTTCCCTCATTTTTGAAAAGTTGTAACTTTTTTTCAACTTCCGCGAACTTAGTAGTCGAAAAAGTCTTTTCGAATAATAATGTCTCTAGAGGAAAAATAGCAAAAAGGGGTCGACCAAAATGGTACATATTTGTTTATTTATTTATTATTATAAATACAAAAAAAAGAAGTTAAAATTTGATTAGAAATACGAAATGACTTTTTCGATCAGGAGAAAAGTGGAAATCCGGGAGACTGTCTGTCTGTTCGTCTGTTCATCTGCGCAATCTGCAACTTGAGCAAAAATTAAGATATCTTGATAAAACTTAGTACATACATATGTATGTTAGTTCTAAGTACAAAAAAATACGAGTTCGTAGATGGGAGTAATCGGATCACTGCCACGCCCCTAAATCGCCATTAACCGAAAACCAATAAAAAGCCATAACTAAGCATTAAATTAAGATATTAAACTGAAATTTGGTACTGGAGATCCTGGCGCCTGTGGGCAAAAAACCTTTTAAAAGTAGGCGTGGCCCCGCCCTCTAATAAGTTTAATGTACATTCATTCTGTTAGAATTTCGATTCACAGCACGCCAAATTGTTAAAACAGATGTCGAAATTTTTGATAATTTTTCCCATTTTTTAAATAAATATAACAGGTCTCAACACCACTGTAATCATAACAATTCAGTTGAGAGAAATTAAAAAAAATTTCCCTAAATTCTTTTTGTACGGTTGACGGATAGTTATATATGCGCTTTAGTATTCATCGATGTGCGTTTTATTGTGAATTCGAGTAAAGATTTTTTTCAAGAACGGTTAAGAAAGCTGTATCAGGAGTAAGCTAATGTCATTCAACTTTTTTGTACTGGTCAATATAGTGGTTAAATTTTATTTGATTTTACCAGTCATATTGATGTCTGTAAGTCAATAAATCGTGTCAAACCTATAGAATTCGTCTACAGCTCATTGTATAACGCGAAATATCATAATAAAATGCAAGTCAGTTGCAATAGGCACATTAATTTAGGCCCGCGGGAAGGAGATCGTTCATGGTCTCCACTGTTAAATTTGGTAACACTAACGGTGAAACTTTCTTTCCGGGGACGCTTGTAGCGTATCATTGTATTTCTCTTCCCTTTTTTTAACGTCGTTATCAAACAGTGAGCACCTACCTACTTGAGCAAACTAACATTGTATTGTTTAAATAAGTTAGTTAGAAAACTGATATGGATAAAAAGAAGAAGCTCAGTGGTGCACTTAAATGTAAACTACGCCAAGAAAAAAAAGATAGTAATTAAAAATGGCCCAAAATTGACAAGTTTTTTTAGACAACACTCTGCAAGTATTTACAACTGGACAAAATATTTCTATTGATAGTGACTCAAATAATGTGGTAACTGCAGTGCTGATTGAGAAGCCTTCTGAAAATGATTCGACAATTAATGCAATTGGAGATACCTCCGCCGCCGATCATGTGGACGTCGTTGATTTACATTTTTTGAAAATATGTACGACAAATCTTCTTACCGTTGTTCGACTGGCCATTCGGAAGCATGTGATATGTATGAATTTTGGAAAAAAAAAGATACTGATATTATCGACAAGGAACTTGAAAATGAAATTCGCAAAGAAGCATCAATTTGGAAAATGGTCAAAGAGTTTTTTTGGATTTGAAAGGACATCAAGAAAACTTAAATCAGGAAGGACGCCACGGAAATTGTCTGTCCATCGACTAAATATTGCCAGACCATCGACTAAATATTCGTTTAATTTTCCAGATCTTAAATTTATCAAAATTTTTGGTTCATGACATTGTGAAATCCGACAAGACATCGCAGCCCCAGCGCACACCGGCTTTCTTGTGAACAGCTACCTAACCAAGGCCGGCATCCCAACGTTTCCGCAGCCGCCCTACAGTCCACATGTGGTCCACCGGACTTCTTTTTATTTCCTTGCCTGAAAATGCCGATGAAAGGCAAGCGTTTTGAGACCACAGAGGGGATCCAAGCAAGCATTGGTTCAATAAATTTTTTTAAATCGAGTCAATCCTATTACTTTCCGGACAAAACCTTGTATCGTTAACTATGCTTTTGTGCGGCATTCTCCGATTAGGAAACACAATTTAATAAAACCAATTTATAACTCTAAATAGAACAGATCGGTATGAGTGTCTTTATAGCAATAAAATACCGCTTTCAGATCATTCCGCTTACTACGTGCAATAGTAGGAAAATTATCGTTAGATAAAGAAATTGTTTTTACGGAATTATTAGATTTACCATAGAGCTTTAAAATCACATCAGTCGTTTTTCGAATAGGAACATATTTTTTCAGTATTTCACAGAAATATAATGTCTTTAAGCAATGAAACCAAGTGTATAATCCTTAATAACCATATAATAACGCTTGGCATGTATCTACGACAGCTTGACTAAAGGGACATAATGGTTAAGCCTCTCCTTTTTAAAGAAACTGAAAAAATTAATATGAGAAGGGATAAAATAAAAAACAGTTACTTAAGTTCCTGTTGCGAAATGAAATGAAATGACCAACCGATTTCGTCTAAATTTAGTACGTGACATTTTCTTGTATTCCTATATATACGTAACAGTGAGAAAATGGGCGAAATCGGACCACAACAACGCCTACTTCCCATATTACATAATTTTAAATAAAAAATTAATTTAAAATATGCCTCCTTGTAACCAAAAAATGTCTAAATCCAATCAAAACTTTTCAAGCCCCTAGGCACCGAATATGTGGACCCCAATATCTATAGTTGACTTTTAACGGAATATATCGGGCAAAGTATGGGATATGCATTTGAAATTCAGAGATAATTCTTTGCTGACAATAGTAATTCTGTGTATCAAAAATGAAAGATAAATAAAGATTTTCGAACTTCCGGGTGATTTTATACTGCATATATCGGCCAATATTTGCGATATCTCAATGAAAATTAGGGAGCACGTTTTACATAACAGTGTATCTTTGTGCCTAAAATAAATAAAATTCGGCTATCTTACAAGTAACTCCATATGATTGGTGATTGCATGTGAGGTACCTATATGAAACCCAGAGAACATTCTTTTAGTATGTGGCATGATAATGGTTTATAGATAAAATCGGGTCTATACTACTCCAACTTCCATATACTACATACTTGTATGTATAATGATTTATACCGATTATACCGAATATGTCGATCAGTGTATGAGTTATTGTATATACATATATATTTATATTTGGCTTTGATTTATTATAAAATTACGTGTTCGTCTTTTTATACTTAACTCACATTCCCTCTTCCTTCCATGTGATGAATAATTTTCTTTACATACTGTGCGTGAATAGTAAATACTGCTCAGTTGTAGCTGTTGCCGGTTTGCTTAAGCTTTCAAAGCCATTGAAAAGAGGTATACTTGAGCAATTGTGCAAATGTTGAAACAATGACAGGGAATGAGAATTTGTGGAAATTCTGTGTTTATCGCGTTTTCATTGTTCGTCCACATATTAAAATCCTTAAAGATGCAACCGAAATGTTAAATGAACCTACTTCATCTCCGGTTCTCCTTTTTAATATGAAGATAAATGGCCGATTCCTTTGTCGTCGCCATTACTCTAGGTCTTTGTTTCCGGGGTTTCCCTTTCGAATTGCATTTATGCGTTGTGCTTGTGCCGCTTACTGTAAGGTTTTATTAACGTGACTGGCGTAGTCGGATTTGACTTTATTTGCACACCCCTATTGAAAAACAGTCTTGTCCCTTTCGTTCTCATTGTGACCCTCAAGCAATTTTAGAAAAATTGTGTAATGTGTTGAAGTGTTTGCTCTGCATGCGTTGCAAGTGTTGCATTGGCATTGAGTCGAGTTTTGTTTAATTTTGCCGTTATTGTAACGTTTTGGACTGTTACGTGTGTTTGGTTTGTTCATTCTCTTATTCATTTGTTTTATTTTGTTCGTTGGTTTGATAAAGCACGTAGGTAATTGTCCGAAAGCCCCTCGAAATGCCACCTCTTTGCTATATTGCAACTTCATCACAGTCTACGTACAAGCTGCAATGTTGTTGCTACGCCGACAAGGGTAAATGTCGTATTTCTGCTTTGCCAGCATGTCCCCCCATTCTACGTCAATATCGTCGCGTCGAGTCGTCGAGTTTTAGTTCATAATCCGTTTCTAATTAGTTTTCTATTATCCTTGTAGCGCATGATGGATTTGTGGTTAATAATGATGTCACTCTTACGGAACTATGGAGTTCAACTTTGCCTTGTAAACTGTGCGAGTATGTTTGGACGATACAACTTATGCTGACAACGTGGTCAGGGAATTTCTGAATGTTGATGCTTACAATGTGTCTTGTTTAGGAATTTATATTAGTCTGAAACTTTATTTTTGTTTACGAAATTTAGTAATATACAGAATAATATCGTAGGGTCAATCCTTCTGTCTTTAATATGGTGCGTATCAAGATATTTGTTTCTTCATCGAATCAGTACAATAACATAATTTTATTTTATGTGTTGCTATTAACTAAGAATTAGTAGACAGTTCTCTGCCTCTGCACCATCTCTCTTCACCAAAAGAGTTATTAACAAAGTCCGCACCATCTGTAAGCTACAGTCTATTGTTGTTCTGGCATAGCATTTAAGTGGAGAAATGTTTTGTTTGATAATTACATATTGTATGTGTTAAAAAATTTTCTAAACCCTTAATTTTTAAAGTTCGTAATAAAGATGCGGTGAATCGAGTTCGTTGAAAGTTTAGAGAAAGTAAGCGGGCTATTATCGACTATTACAGAGTGTACCGCATAATTTTGGAGAGATTCTCAATGGGTATAAACTCCATAGTAGATATCGATACGTAGTTACTTTAGCGCGAACTTTATTAGTTGAAACGGTTAAAAGAAAGCAATAAGGAAAGTGACTACTGTTTTATACGGTCACAAGTATCAAGGATCAAAAGCTGGGAAATATTTTGAGGTTTTGAAAAAACAATATAAGGTGTGTTCCAAAGTAAACAGGACTTTTTGAATCTAGCGCCTCTTGGTGGCGCCATCTATATGTCGACTGTTGTGCCAGAATGTGCTATCTTTGTCGATTGTCCAGTGAGAATTTCATTGATTGGAAGTGAAGTAATTGTGTTTTAAGTGACAGTATGTTTATGTTATTGGTGCGAAAATGAGCTTCGAACAAAGAGCCAACATTACATTTTGTTTTAAAATTTGTAAAACTTTTACCGAAACGTTTCAATTGATGAAACAAGATTATGGCGATGATTGCCTATTCCGTAGCAGAGTGCACGAGTGGTTTCAACGTTTTCAAAGTGGTCGTAAGGTCATACATAAATGACGATCAACATGTGGGCTAATCAAAATCCGTGATCATCGGAAATTCGAAACTGTGTGTGAATTCATCAAAAATCAACATAAATCATCATTGAAATACATGGAAATGGAATTGAACATCTCCAAAACATCGATTTATCGCATTTTGACCGAACATTTGGGCTTACGAAAGCTGTGTGCACGGTTTGTTCCGCACAAATTGACTGACGACAAAAAAATCCTTAGATTCCAACATTCGATTCGACGCTTGTGACCGATTATTTGACCAAAAATCACATTTTAACTATTAACCACTCCCCGAATTCACCTAATATGGCACGGTGCCACTTCTTCCATTTCGGAAAAATTCATTTGACCATGGAAGGTAAGTGTTATGCAGACGTAGAGGCCATTCAAAAGGCTTTCACCGGCATACTGGCGGCCATACCGGCTAAGGAGCTAAAACACACGTTTCACATACTTTTGGACCGTGCAAAAAGCTGTATTGAAGCAGAAGGAAACTATTTTGAATAAAATAAATTGATTTTGCCGAAAAAACCATAGTTACCATAATTTGTTTTGTATTCCAAACAATTATATAAAAATCAACTTTATTAGAAAAAATCAGCTTTATTTATATTAGTGCCTATGGGAAGGTAACATACATATAAATGTTATAAAGTTTTTCGGCATTGTTTCGAAAAGAGATGAAATTCAATAAATTGGGAAGTCTTAAAAAATTATAATCCGATTACGACAACTTTCAGATGAGAGGTGCTTTAAAAGCAATATCAGTTCAAACTGTATTTCTATATTATTGATTTGTATTGTAAGGATATTAGGTACAGTTGTAAACCAATTCGTTCTTCTACTATTTTCCAGCAAAACTTCCGATTATACATTTGACCTCTTTTTGGTACGGTTTTTTATACAACTGGTACCTTTTTTACATTTTTGTACGAGTTTTTTATTTCATGTTATCATAATACGAATTCGAAAATGGCGACAGAACTAGAAAATCATTTCCACTACTTGGACCCAAATTTGAAATTTATTATTATTATTTAACCATTCCCAGAATATTTTTATTTGTTCCTTTTAACAGTAATACAGATGTATGTACAAATATAATACCATGCAAATTCTCATGGTACGAATAGATACATTTACATGTAAAATGAGATTGTTTTACACGTGTATCTTTTTTTGCTTGGATTACTTTTTTAAATTGGTCCTGATTTTGAGATTTGTTAGAAAATTTGTTTTTTGGCACGATCAATTTACTGTCCCAGTAAACCCTGATCAAGTGTACAGGCATGTGAAATTTAATAGAGACACCTATATTAAAACAATTGAAAAACCTAAGCATGTTTTACAATACAAAAATTGGTCAGTAATTTTTACTTAATTTCTTTCTGAGATGTCGAAAAGTAAATAACCGTTATCAACGAGCAAAGTTTTGCGTTATTTCATAATTGTGGATCATTTTGTGAAGTGAATTCAGACAGAGAACTTAAAGCACAGAGAAGGTGCAGGTTCGATGTTGAAAATTTTATAAAATTGTAACACGGAATTTCACCTCACAACTACAGAATTCACGCTGTGAAATGTTAACATTTTTAACAGTTCTCTCACATACTCAAACAGAGTCTCCTAGATTCAATGGTCTCCATTGAATATCTAATATGAATGCTGCCAAGTTTTCTTATTATTACTAGTGATTATGAAACTTACTTATGATTATAAAAGTATAGTTATAGTTTTGAGCTTGACATTGGACCAATTATTTTTCTTGTGTTTTCCTCATTTGAAAGAGGTTGAATTCTACATTTAAATTCGTATTTTTATTTCTCTTATATATTATATTTTTACAAATATTCCTATTGCTATTAATAATATTATTAGTATGCTTATGCCATAGTTTACATTTTTGTGTATTATTAATTCTTCCAATTTGTTAATATTTTTTTCTTGATTTATTATTATCTCTGAGAAATATATTACTTTTCCAAACTGTAATACATCAGTTTCTTTTTCAGGAAAAATATATCTTTCTTCTACAATAACTTTTTAGTTTTGGAATGATTTATTTTTTATCTCAACTTTACAATTATAAAAATTTATTAATGTATTTCCTTCGAGTACAATTTTTCTATTGTCACAGTTTTATTTCATTTCTATTTTATATGCATTTTTAATCAGGATAGTGTCGTCTTCGATATCTTCGATCATTGTGTAATTGTTATATTCGTATTTACATTGGTTAAACGAACAGACGTTAATTTTTGAAATGTGCTCCTTCTGTATATGTATTTATATATTTATTTGTTTCCTATTGTAATTGCATATTTCTGTTCTCCTATCACTTCAAAATGTTGCCTATTAGGTAATGGCGCTTTTAGTATTAGATCTGCTTTAACGTGTGTAATTGGTATTTTTATAGCTAAAAGTAATGCGTCATATTTATATGAAAGGAGTCCTGTCTCTTCTTCTTCTTCTTTACTAGCACAGACACCGCTTACGCGATTATAGCCGAGTCAACAACAGCGCGCCAGTCGTTTCTTCTCTTCGCCAC
The DNA here is from genome assembly GCF_023373825.1 of Bactrocera dorsalis. NCBI lineage: Eukaryota > Metazoa > Arthropoda > Insecta > Diptera > Tephritidae > Bactrocera > Bactrocera dorsalis. The sequence continues at coordinate 40,324,482 of NC_064303.1, forward strand.
GTGGCGCCAATTGGATATTCCAAGCGAAGCCAGGTCCTTCTCCACTTGGTCCTTCCAACGCAGTGGAGGTCTTCCTCTTCCTCTGCTTTCCGCGGCGGGTACTGCGTCGAATACTTTCAGAGCTGGAGTGTTTTCATCCATCCGGACAACATGACCTAGCCAGCGTAGCCGCTGTCTTTTAATTCGCTGAACTATGTCAATGTCGTCGTATATCTCGTACAGCTCACCGTTCCATCGAATGCGATATTCGCCGTGGACAACGCGCAAAGGACCATAAATCTTTCGCAGAACTTTTCTCTCGAAAACTCGTATTGTCGACTCATCGGTTGTTGTCACCGTCTAAGCCTCTGCACCATATAGAAGGACGGGAATTATGAGCGACTTATAGAGTTTGGCTTTTGTTCGTCGAGAGAGGACTTTACTTTTCAATTGCCTACTCAGTCCGAAGTAGCATCTGTTGGCAAGAGTAAGCCTGCGTTGGATTTCCTGGCTGACATTGTTGGTGGTGACAGCCAAGTCGCGAGTACGATGACAATATCATCGGCATACGCCAGCAGCTGTACACTCTTATAAAAGATTGTACCTGCTCGATTAAGTTCTGCGGCTCGAATAATTTTCTCCAGCAGCAGATGGAAGAAGTCGCACGATAAGGAGTCGCCTTGTCTGAAACCTCGTTTGGTATCGAACGGCTCGGAGAGGTCCTTCCCAAATCCAGACATCGCAGCGTAGGGGCAGCTCCTTTTCGTGCTGTTGAAAGCAGCTTTGAAATCGACGAATATGTGGTGCGTGTTGATTCTCCTTTCACGGATCTTTTCCAAAATTTGGCGCATGGTGAATATCTGGTCGGTTGTTGATTTTCCAGGTCTAACGCCACACTGATAAGGTCTAATCAGTTTGTTGACGGTGGGCTTTAATCTTTCACACAATACGCTCGATAGAACCTTGTACGCGATGTTGGGGTGGCTTATCCCACGGTAGTTGGCGCAGATTGTGGGGTCTCCTTTTTTATGGATTGGGCATAGCACACTTAAATTCCAATCGTTGGTCATGCTTTCGTCCGACCATATTTTGCAAAGAAGCTGATGCATGCTCCTTATCAGTTTTTCGCCGCCATGTTTGAATAGCTCGGCCGGCAATCCATCGGCTCCCGCCGCTTTGTTGTTCTTCAGGCGGGTAATTGATATTCGAACTTCTTCATGGTCGGGTAATGGAACGTCTGCTCCATCGTCATCGATTTGGGAATCGGGTTCGCCTTCTCCAGGCGTTGTACGTTCACTGCCATTCAGCAGGCTGGAGAAGTGTTCCCTCCATAATTTAAGTATGCTTTGGGCATCGGTGGCTAAATCACCTTTGGGGGCTCTCCAGGAGTATGCTTCGGTCTTGAAACCTTCTGTAAGTCGCCGCATCTATCCGTAGAATTTTCGAGCATTACCCCTGTCGGCCAGTTTATCAAGCTCTTCGTACTTACGCATTTCGGCCTCTTTCTTTTTCTGTCTACGAATGCGTCTCGCTTCCCTCTTCAACTCTCAGTATCTATCCCATCCCGCACGTGTTGTGATCGATCGTAACGTTGCGAGGTAGGCGGCCTGTTTTCTCTCCGCTGCGACACGCCACTCCTCGTCGTACCAGCTGTTCTTTTGCACTTTCCGAAAACCAATGGTTTCGGTTGCAGCTGTACGTAAGGAGTTTGAAATGCCGTCCCACAGTTCCCTTATACCCAGTTGTTGACGAGTGCTTTCAGAGCAGCAGGAGTGCAAGCCGAGTAGAAAATCGTTCGGCTGTCTGTTGTGATTGCAGCTTCTTGACATCGAACCTTCCTTGTGTTTGTTGGCGTGCGTTTTTTGCTGCACAGAGGCTGGTGGGAATCTTGGCTGCAACAGTATAGTGGTCCGAGTCGATGTTAGGACCTCGGAGCGCACGCACATCTAAAACACTGGAGACGTGTCTTCCGTCTATCACAACCTGATCGATCTGGGTGGTGGTATTTCGATCCGGAGACTGCCAGGTAGCTTGGTGAATCTTCTTATGCTGGAATCTATCTACAGATAACCATATTTCGAGCCCCGGCGAAGTCGATCAGCCTAAACCCATTTGGGGATATTTCCTCGTGGAAGCTGAATTTACCGCACCGTCCATCGCATTTCTTGGACGGCGGTGATGTCAGCCTTTGTTTTTACGAGGACATCAACCAGCTGGGCAGCGGCACCTTCCCAATTAAGGCTCCGGATATTCCAGGTGCATGCAATCAAATCATAGTCCTTAATTCGTTTGCCATGATCGTCATCAAAAGGAGTGTCACTCATCCGAGGCTTGTTGTTTTCTTTCATTGGGGGTGTTTTTTACGTGGCGGGTCTCAAACCCAGCGCACAACCCTAAGTAGGAAATATTTCGCCTTCTCAGCTCGTCTTCAAACGGATGTTCTTAGGCTACCCAGAGAAGACTTGGTCAAAGACTGGAAGTCGTGAGCTGCTTTAGCCATATGTAAAAGAATCGTTTCTGGCCACTCCCAAGTGAATGGTGATCAGAGAACTTTTCTCACTTGCGTGAACTTCTACACATGACTCCATCCTCCAGTCCTGTCTCTACGTGTTTTAATTTAAAAATGTATTTATTTTTCCAAAGGTTTTTAGTATTTCTGTCCTATCGTCTTCTATAGTTCTTTTTAATGTATTAATGGTTTTATTGAAATTGTCATTTATATATATTTGTTGATTTACTGCTCCTATTATCTTATGATTGTTTTTCTCTATTATTTCTAAATGTTGTAGTATGTTTTCCCTATTTTCATTGTCCATTGTTCCGAAGAGCCATTTGTATGTAGTTCCTACAATATTAAATGCGTTTTCTGTTATTTCCTAAATGCATTAATGTGTTTATTTTTGCTTTAATAGACTTTATTTCTTCGTATAATATTTCCCTGTCCTGTTATATTGGTTAAAATAATTTTCTAAGTTATTTTCAATTGTATTTATAATCTGCTTAAATTCCTTGGGGTGTATTATATGGATTACTGTTGCGGTTTGATTCACTATCTCTATCTCTCTGATTCTTATTTTAGCGTATCCCGATTGGTTTTCAAGCTTGTTTATTTGTAGAAGTCCATTGATTGCCGTTATTATCGTTAAAAGTATCGTAATTTTCGCCATATTAATCTTGAAATTTAAATTTTCGTTTAACTTGAGTCTTGTATGCTTTTTTAAACTTTGCATCTTTAGATATTAAATGATATCCCTCTTCTTTAAAGTTGTCTACTCCCTTGTATCTTGGTTGTGTTTTGTTAACTCTATGATTCTTTATATATTTATTCTGAAAATCTTGTATGTTTACCCTTTTTTCTTTTTTATTGATATTATTTATTGTATTTCCTTTTTGCTTTTGTAATTTTTGGCAAGTTTGTTTAGTTCTTGTTCGGAAAGTAAGTTATTTATGAAATCTATTGGCCTTTTTTTGTGGTGGAATGTATGGTATTATTATAAGCAGTTATTGCTCTGAATACTTTCTCTTTCAGATTGTCGTTGTTATTTGCATCAGCATTAAAAAGTCATAAGGGTTCATTCAAAGTTAAGTGTAATCTTTCAACATCTGCGTTTCCTGTTTTATTAATAAAATATCGAAATCAAATACATTGAGTTTAATTTTCCACCTTTGTAATTTTTAATTAGGTTCCTTTATATTATTTAACCAAAACAATGGACGATGGTCTGTTTTAATGGTGAATCTGCGACCAAAAAGGTATGGGCGAAAATATTTAGTGGCCCACACTATGGCTAACAAGTCTTTCTCTATAGTGCTATAATTTTTTTCATGTCCATTCAAAGTACGACTGGCAAATGAAATTGTTTTGTTATCTTGCATAAGGGCTGCTGCTAGAGCAAAATTACTCGCATCTGTCACAAGTAAAAGTTTTTGTGAAATGTGGTTGGATTAAAATGGAGTAATTTTGTATCAACATTTTTAATTTAAAGAAAGAATCTTTGTAATCTTGGTCATTAATGTTTATTTTTGAGCCCTTTTTTTAATATTTTATTATTAGGTATGCTATTTAATACCATCTTTTGTAATCAAGTGACCTAGGAATTTCGTTTCTTGTCTTAGGAAATCGCATTTATTTAATTGGATCTTAAAATTTTTTTCTTTTATTCTCATTAAAATTTTGCTCAATGATTCTAGGTGCTCTTCTACGCTTGTAGATAATACTGGAATATCGTCCATGTACACAATGCAGATTTTGCCGTTATATTCTTTTAATATATCGTTCATTACCCTTTGGAACGTTGTCGGTGCATTTCGCAATCCGCGAAATTGCGTCCAGCTTCGTTGATACCAGCCAAATAGGGCTATTGTAAGGACTAGAGGATCTAATTATACCTTGGGTTAAAATTTGGTTAATTTGTTTTTCTATTTTCGGTTTGTGTATTTCTGGGTATCGGTAGATTTTAGAGTAAACCGGAATATCAATTTTGGTTATTATTCTATGTTTTGTTGAACTTGTATTGGTGTCAACGAATTCTGTGACGCATTTATCTTTTATGTCATTACAGAAGATTTCCACCTCATTGTCTTTATAGCTCATTTCGTTATATATTTCTTCTTATTTTGTTATGTAGATAAAAAGTCAGTATTGTTTTATTTGTTTTTATAATTCTGTTTGGGTAGTCTATTATCGCATTTATCTTCTTTAAGATATTGTTACCAATGAGTCCGTCAAAGTTCTTTTTAAAATAACATTCCAGGAATTCACAAATGATTTCTTTTTCATTAAATTCTTTAAATATTGAGAATCTGCAAAGATCCTTAACTTCCGTTTTTCTTCCCGTTGCTGTGACTTGCACATCTACATACATCCCTCTTCCATTTCGGGTTACAAACAATTTCGTTGATCAAACTGAACTCTGCTCCAGTGTCAATGATGAAATATAACTTTCTTATGTGTGTATCTAGTATTATATAGGGTAATTGTTTTGTGAAAATTTGTATTTGCATTGCCAATATCCATATGTTCTGGTTTATTGCGATTTGATATTGCAGACCGATTATAATTTCCTGATTGGTTGTAATTCCGCGTTTGATTCCCATCTCTTTGTTGATTAAAGTTTATTTGTGGGTTGATATTTCCCTGTTGGTTATAATTTGTGTTTATTGTCTGGTATGACATTCTAGTTTGGCATGATCCGTTGCCACTGTTATAATTATTACCTACATTCCTTGGGACATAGCCACCGTTATACCTGTTTTGTGGCATATAATTGTTATGTCTATTATAAGTGGGGATATTATTTATATTTTGGTTGGGTCTGGAAAATGTTCTATTGTTAACGTTATCGCTAAAATTAGTCCTACGATAGCTATTAGGGTTAGGATCTTTCCTTTATTGCCTTAGCGCTCTAAAGCCTTGATGTCTAGCTTCTAATATTATTTTGTATGCTTTTTCTAGACTATCCGGGTCTCTTGCTATAATCATAGTTTTAGTGGGCTCTGGGAGATGTTACTTAAATGATTTCAGTGCTATCCTATTAACTTCATTCGTTGAGAAATTTAGAGCATTATGCGCTAATATTCTATTATGTAGTTTATTCCTAATTTTATTTATTTTTAAATAATAATTTTCTATTTTTGAGTCGAGAGTGATGGTTTTCAACTCATCCATAAGTTCCGGTGAACTTCTCTTTTCCCCGAAATTTCTCAGAAGTATTTGTTTCAATGTTTCCCAATCACTAACTTGTCCATATCTTTGAATTATGTATTTCCCTAGTTTTTCCTACGCATCTTCCTTTCAGAAAATTGAATACAATTTATTGATTACCTACATCAATAGTTAATATCGTGGGTAATATGTCTTCAATTTGTTTAATAAAGTCTGTTAATTGGTTTGGATCTCGTCCATCAAATTCTGCAGTTCCATTAATACAGTTCAAAGTGAGTTGAAAAAATGGTATGGTGGATGCTTCCATTTTGAGAGAATTTTATTTCAAGTGAAAATTATACATAAAAAAAAAATTCGTATTTATTTTGATTCAACTTAGTTTTATATAAGAAGTTTCTACGGCGCATTTTAATTGATCTTGTATAGTTTGAGAAGAAATCTAGTCAAGACACATTACCAATTTTATTATTACAGTTTTGGAGTCACTTGTGAAACTAGTGAAACATTATTATTTGACTTCGATTTTGCAAACTCTGTATACGCGCGATTGAATTTTTATTTTACACTATTGTGGGATAATTTTTACACATTGTTTTGTATTTTCTTACTTACTCTAAAAAATTTTAATATATTTTTATATAATATATATGTATTTTTCTTACTCTCATTTGTTCTGCTGTTGCTTTTGTTGTAATTGCTGTTACTGCTGCTGATGTTGCTTTATGGGTTGCATCCAAACTCAAATAACCGCTACCGTTGTACCAATGTTTTTCAGTAAAAATCACACTTTATTGAAGTTATACTTCTTATACGACGCCGGAAAAGGTTGCGATAGATTCTGGTTGCGCAACCTTCCATATAAAAGAAACGCAAAGTTGCGCAACCTCGCTCCATCCATATGAATGTAACGCAACCTTGTCTGCGAAGATGTGCGAGCAGCAAGCGAAGCGGTGACAATCGGCGATCGTTTATTCGTTTCTTTCGGCACAGCTCGGCCGACACAACAACACAACACAATGTTCCATGCTTATGCTGTTGTTGTTTTTGTAGAACAATGTTTCAATTTTTGGTTGGTGACATATTCACATGTGTGCGCATATGTATGTTTGTATGCTTGTGCATTATTGAAGTTATACTTCTTTTTCTTTCGTTTGTCTTTCATTTCTGCGAATTCTCAACTATTTTACGTATGTTTTGGTTGAAATACTCTGCGTTGGCCTTTCAGAATCACACATAATCATTTCTGTGGTTTTTGAAACTGACCCACGAGGACGAGGTATATGGTTCTATCTGGGAGCGTGAGATTTAAGAAAATCGCTCGCTTACAAGGGATAAAACGACTTCTGAGTAGCGATTTTAATGAATAAATTCACAGAATCATTTCTGTGCTTTTGGAAATCTATACTAATAAATATTTTTTTCTTACTAATAGAAAATAAATTTATCACAGCAATATACATAAACATACATAATATTGCTGTCAAAGTGTATTCAACAAAGTGAACTAAGTATATGACATTTAATTTTTCTTTACGCTTATTTGACGTGAATGTTGTCATTGACTTAACCCTTACATTTATTCAAAAATTCATATTCGGAAATTCAACAGTAAGCAAATTTCAAAACGAAAAGCAATATTTTTTTAAATAACTCAATAAAATGCCGAATACTTGTTGCCTATGCAAAACAACTCATGGAAGCAACTTACCAATGTTTTGTGCTCCAACTGACAAATCGCATAAACATCTGTATACAGTTTCTAATAGTTTGGCGGGGTACTGGTTACGACGTATATACTCTTACATATATAGTTACAATAAAATTTGTGAATAATGTTGCATTTATACACGTATGTAATTGTTTGAAAAATAAATATGAATTCATTATAACGTTGAGAAGAAATAAATTGGTTGTCTCTATTTCTATTACGTTTATATTTATCATATATATGTATGTATGTAAAGCAAGTGGCTTCATATTGTTCAAGATCAAAAAAAAAACACACGGGTTAATATAAACAAATACATGAATTGTTTACTATTTTATTGTCAAATAAGCGTAAGTCAAATACTTAGTTCACTTTGTTGAATACACTTTGATTGCTGTGATAAATTTAATTTCTATTAGTAAGCAAAAAATTAAAAATAAATTTATTAAGACTATACTTCTCAGGGCATCACAGCAATGTTATGTATATACATATTATGCATATGTATATACATATTATGTATATGTATATTGCTGTGATAAATTTATTGCGAAAGCAAATGTTCTACAAAGTATGTATATTCTATACTTAAACAAAATTATTAGAACCATTGTATGTTTCTTGCATGAATAACCAAATCATACTTAAGTCAGCGCAACCTAATTATCAATGGCGGTGTTGGTGGTAAGCGCTTGGAAGGTCAAGATGCTAACACAGGTCCCAGGTTCGAATCCCGACAGAATAAATTTTTTGCTTTTAACATCGTATACTATAAAAATAAGTATTTTTCTTTATTTTAATTTCTATTAGTAAGAAAAATATTTATACTTATATGTACATATATTTGCATACATTGCCGAAAAAATAAATCACAAGCATAAAAACATACATATGCGTACACATATGAATATGTCACCAACAAAAAATTGATCTTCACAAGTCAATCCGGCAGCCAAATTGGCGAAGAACAAAAGAAAGATGATTACGCTGCATATTCTCTTCCGCAACGAAGAGACGGAACTACTTTCCGAGTCAAAATTCCTTCATTTAGAGATTGCTTTATTCTTCATTTTATGTGCATAATAAATTTATAAAATGTGAATTTAAGTTTTCTAGTTTTCTTTCATACAAAATGATATGCATTTCAGAAAATCACTAAGAAGTATAACTTCATCCGCGCGTAGGGACTCCACGCACCTTTTTTTTATTTATATATTTTGAAAGCTCGCTATTTGCTGATATTGTTTAAGGTTTTCTTGCTGGGCATTTAACACGATTTAAATGTGTTTATAATATTTTAGCAATGTTTTTGTATAGTTCTATTAATGTTTTTCTATAAATATATTATTGTTTTCCACAATTCTATTAATATTTCCATTTTTTTCTTTGCACTATTAATGCCGTCGCTTTCACTAGCTTTTTTCCAATTGATTAATTGTGAATTCTTGATTTCCTTATCGCCAGTTATGGTTGACTTACTAACTTCCCAAAATTGTTAGTTTATCCTCGCCGCCAGTTTTGGTGTCATAAAGAGCTCAACTTCTTCTTGGCTCTTTATGTCAACTCTACAGTTAAAAATGAAAACACTGAGCTTCTTTGCTTAGGTCTAATCTTCGACTGAATTTTTCTTTATTTCAATTTGTTGCTCATATTCTAAGTGCGCGCAGGCTTCATACATGTGTTTATATTTACTTACATACAGGGTGGGCCAAAAGAAACCAAGGGGTGTAAAAAAATTTGACTTAAAAGTGCCATTGTGTCTCGGGCAGTATGGGCAGTAACTCCCTCCTGCTGAAACCACACACCAGGTCTGTTTTAATAGCAGGACGTAAAAAATTTTCTATCATAAACCGATACCGCTCTCCATTAACGGTTACAGCACTTCCATCTTCACTTCAGAAGAAGTAAGTAAGAAAATGTCATTGGGATTTTCAGATGTGATCCCACACCATACTGTACACCTGATGGGGTGTAATTGGCGTTGATGAATGGCTCTTGGATTTTGAGAACCCCAGAACCTACAGTTCTGCTTATTAACAAACCCATTCAAATGAAAATGAGCTTCATCACTCATAATCAAATTTTTAATAAAGTTGATTTCATTTCTGGCCAACTCTTGAAATTTAACTGCAAAATTTAGACGTTGTGTACCTCTCCATTATAAATTCTCCAAGTGTTGTCTATATAATCTGAAAGAAAAAATAAAAAAAAAATAATTAACGAAAAAGTTATTAAACTTTTACACCTCTTGGTTTCTTTTGGCCCACCCTGTACATACACACATCTGCATGCATGCCAGCAGAATTTGTTTTATCAGCAGAAAATGTGTAGGCAAGCTTCTCTTATTTCAAGAAAGAGTTCAGTTTTCGAAATCTTTCTTGAAGTGGATAATGTTTTATTATTTATTGGGTGTATGTATGTTAATATGTGACTATATATGTACATATGTATGTACAAACATTCATAAGGGAATAACAAGTGCCATACGCATCTTTTCGCATCTCCGCCAACCAAGGCCGAAGCTCACGTTTTGTCAAAGAGTCAATGTGTCGAAACACTGACGCGACGACAAAGCGTCACAACATTGTATTGCTGGTAGAAAATCCAAGCTGTGCCGAAAAAAATAAACGAATGGCCGCCGATTATCACCGCTTCCCTTGCCGCTGTTGCCATAAAATAAAAGGCGAAAATTAAAAATAAACTCTATCGAGATTCGAACCAGTGTACTCATCGTGACTTTTTAAGCGCTTACCACCACCACCTTCATTGACACTTATATTGCGTTGTCCTTGTCCTGTGCCGAAAGAAACTAACAAACGATCGCCGATTGTTACCACTTCTCTTGCTGCTCGAACAGCTTCGGCAACAAGCTAGCGTATATATGTAAGTTTTGTAAGAGCATGCATATATATCGACGCAAATTTTTTCGAGCCACGGAAAAATATTTTAGAATTGACAAAAATCATAAATCGACAACAGCTATGTTGCCACTTTTCTCACTGCTTTCTTGGAACAAACACCAGAAAGATGTTCAATTTATGATTTTTAGATTTTGCCAGCGTCGCGAAAAGACGCTTGTTGGCAAAAGCATGCTCGGGGAGATGTTACGGTGTCTGTTTTTATCAATGAAGCGGACCTCGCTTGTGGAATTTGAGCCTGCGTTTATGAATGAAATTGTTTTTGTTGTAAAATTTACTATATTTGGGCTTCGCCAATTTGACTGCCATATTGACTTGTGATGCTTCAGCTATTTAGACAACTGTTGTTTTTGTAGAATAATGTTTAAATTTTTTGTTGGTGACATATTCACATGGCGGATGGAGTCATGTGTAGAAGTTCACGCAAGTGAGGAAAGTTCTCTGATCGCCATTCACTTGGGAGTGGCCAGAAAAACGACTTCCGGTCTTTGACCAAGTATGCTCTGGGTAGCCTAAGAACATCTGTTTGAAGACGAGCTAAAGTGAGAAGGCGAAAGATCCCCTCCGCAGTGTTGTGCGCTGGGTTGAGAACCCGCCACGTAAAATACAGTACCAATGAAAAGGAACAACAAGCCTCGGATGACCCCCCTTGTAATTCATTTGTTATTCGTAAATAATCATAATTCAACAATAATTTAAATGTATATTTAAAGCTATTTTTGCACTATATTATATAAAATAATTGTGTAAAAATGAATAAGTGATGTGTCAGTGTATATAAAATTGAAAAATATAAGTGCAAAATTAATTTTATATATAGAAAATATATAATTAAAATATTGCAAATTTTCAAATTTAAACGCGAATATCTCGGAAACTATAAGCTTCCTGCGGCTATATTCGTAATCTGGAGAATCTCCTCTATCCGACCAATCCCCCTTTTATTCCCGAAATCCTGGGACGGTATACTAAAGCCGACCCTAAAACATTTTACATTTAGATTCATCTGACCATAGGATATTACATCATTTCTCAATAGTCCACTTGACATGCCTTTGTGCTAAAAGTAGTATTTTAGCGACATTTTGTTTTGACAGATAAGGTTCTTCCCTCGTTTTTTCGATTTTACATATTTTGCATTGAGCCTTTTATAATTCATTACATTTTTCATCATTCCCTTAAAATATTTCAACGCTACGTTAATTTTTCGGTAACGAAAAACTTCTTTTGTACAGTTTTTTTTTTGTTACCAAAGCTGAACCAGAGAACTTAAAGCATAGAGAAGGTGCAGGTTCGACTGCGAACATTTGTTAGATTTATAGTAAGGAATTCACCTCACAACCACAGAATTCACGCTGTTAAATGTTACCATTTTTAACAGTTCTCCACATACTCAACAGAGAAAATGAAGAGAAATACATATGTATATGTATGTATTTTCGGCGTATGATGACGTGGCATATATGCCCAAGTAGAGAATATGAAGAGACATAAATATATGTATGCATGCTCCTTATGATACTGATTATGTGATATTTTTACGCTTCAATTTTTTGCTTTCAACCAGGAAATCGCTTGTATGTGCTTTTGTGTTTTGCGCTCAGCAATAATTTTGTATGAATGCATGCATAATAATATTTATAGACAATTTGGACTTTAATAATTTAATTTGATTTTTACATAATGTATTTACTATACTCATAAATACTTTTGTATCATATTTCTTACTAATAGAAATTAAATTTATCAAAACAATATATGTATACATATCGTATCGTGTATGTATGTATGTACATCTTCTATCATATTAATCTTATGTCTCTGCACATGCTCATATCATAATATTATTATCTGCTCATATAAATGTATTATACGCATTTGCGTTATCACTTATCAATATACATAAGTATTACATGTGCGCGCATTGATCTGCATGTTCATATACATACATTCATTTATACTTATGTATATGTATATATAGTGCATATGTGGTATTCCATACCAAATCGACCACTTTTGAACCCGATCCCTTAGATTTTGCTGAAACTTATCCATCCTTTTCTACCCTTTGAAAAACATTTTTGAGAATTTTTTCAAAATTTTTTGTCCAACTTCAAAAAAGTTATGAATTTTGCTATTTTTTGCTAAAAAAATGGCTTCTTTATATTCAAATAGCAATAACTTTTGTAGAAATTGACTTTTGGGGGTTACACTATAATCTTTTAAATGAATCCACATTTTACACTTTTAGCACGTTTTTAAATAAAAAATCTCTATTTTAAAAATTACATTTTACACTCGTTTGGAACTTCATTTGTTTACCAAAAATTACAACGAAATGGAGCGCTGCCATGTGATGATAAGGCAATTCGCTGAAACTCCTCTTTTTCGCAAAAATTCTTCTATTCATGCATATGGATATTTTCTCTTTTAAATTAATACGAAAACTCAAATTTTCTTTCAATATGAATGCATGATAACCGAAAAATATAACCACTTCATACCCAAAACTCATATTTTAACGGGGTGTTCTAGTCTAGAAATTTGAAAAAATCGAAAATTTTTTTTTCATATTTCAATAATTTTGATATTCAAAAATATCTCCCTAAAAGGATTCTTCAAAACTCAAATTATTTTCAAAGTTACAGCCATTTTAGTGAGCGAATATCGTATAACGGTTGAGCGAATATCGTATAACGCAAAATTTTAATCGCGTTTTTCTCGAAACTACTATTTTCAACACTTCTGACATGATTTCTCAAGTTCTAATGAACCGATTAACTTGAAATTTGGTGTGTACCTTCTTTATATATCTCTCTATGGTTGGAACTAGGATTATTAAAAAATTTTGATTTTTACTATTTTTAAAAAATTTTGATCTTTGCCAAAAAACGGGCAAAAAATTTAAACAGTCGCCATTTACTGATTTTTTTTTTTTTATTTATCCTAGTTCAGACGATAGCGGCATTTGTACTGATTAAATTTTTTTTTTCTTTTTTTTCCGATCACCCAAAGTGTTGGAATCGTGTCAGGAAGGACGCACCCTTATTTTCAACCCCCGTCACGCCACCACGCCGCAATTAATCAAATTATCACAATTTTTTTTTTTTTTTTTTTTTTGTGTTATTAAAATATCAATAAATATCTGATAAAAAATTGGATAGTAAAAATGTTCTTAGTTTTTTTTTTATTTCACTTTAAAAAATGTCGTTAAATAGCATTTCTAGACTAGAATACCCCCTTAAATAAAATAATATATATATCGTCGCCTAAAATAGAAATCAATGTATCATCAAAAATAAATGGAAATCGCTGACAGATATAATAACCAAAATTTACCATTTTATAACGAAAACTTAAATTTTGAGTGCATGATAACCATAAATTATAACCACTTTATAACAAAAAGTCAATATATTTTTTTATTTTCAACGTAGAAAGGGGTACTACGCGAAAGTACTTCAGTCACCCCGGGTATTCGCTCGGCCAGGGTTATTTTTTTAGAGCGCAGCCGAAGGCCGCCAACGCAGAAAGGAGTACTATGCGAAAGTACTTCAGTCGCCCCGGGTATTCGCTCGTAATATTAGAATATTATCACACGATTTTACTTATCTGTGTTTATTAAATATAAATCACATATTATTCATATATTCACATATGTATGTATGTATAATATGTAAATGCAAAAGTGTTCACATATTCAATTTTAGCTTGAAAAATCTTCTTTATAGTTTTTTATAGTTAATAAAGAAAAAAGAAACATTTGAAAGTACAAACAAAGAAAACGCTGTGAAACGCTAAAAAATTCTTCACTTTTGGTTTTTAAGGTGTGGCAGCGCTGGTTTTCCTCGTAAATATAAACACTCTAAACTTCTCAGCCATAAATTTGATAAGAGATTTTAAATTACTAAATTTGGCTGAAAAATTACAAAATAAAAGTGAAAAGTGAACTTATTTCAATATTAAGGGTGTATATTTAAATATAGTGAGTGAAAAACGTGAAAATATTCTGTGAAACATGGAGAAATAACACGTGTTCTTAGGGCAATTTTTGAATTTTTAAACGTGAAAATTTTTAAAAATATTAGCTATTTTTACATAATTTTTGGATATTCCTCCTCTGGAGAAGCCCCCCTATCCGTACATACCCCATTATACGGAATTTTTTTACCCCTCCGCCAAAGTAATCGGAATCGTGCCGAGAACGTGCTCAATTCTGCTAAATAGCAGCGAGAATGGTGAATTCCGTATCACAATCTTATAAGTTCTGTTAGCCGTCCAATCTAACATCATACAGAATTCAATTTGCACCGTCTCTATGTTTTAAGTTCTCTGGTGAAAATCCCTCATCTCTACCGAGTACCCGTGCGAAAAGTTACGATATCTAAAACGAGAACCTTCGCTATTATAAACGTTCTCTGTCTATGATAAAACGTTCTCTGTCTGTGATATACGTTCTTTGCTCATCCTACAGATTCTCCTTCTAACATTTATTATCTGTTATAATAGTTACAACTGTCCGCGAGCAAATACATAGAGTCCACAAACAGCTAGAATCCACAGTTGCCCTTTGTTTTTCGCTAGCTGTACTTTGTTGCCGATAGAGGGCGCCATTGAGCGAAAAAACCATCTTGATTGTTGGCAATGCTGTGGCTGAACTGTCAAAAATACCAATTTTAGTTGACAGGAAATTTTCGTGGAAGAAAGTTGTTCGCGAGAGAGATATAATAGAAATTGAGTTGTTTATGTAGCTTCTGCTTTTTGTGTTGTTTGTCTGAATTTTCATATGTTTATTAGTGAAAATATGTTATCTAAAAAATGCAGTCGAGAAGAAAATTCTCTGAAGTGTGTTTTTTGGAGCAGGAAAAGGCTACCGGTAAAGAATGAAAATCGTCGATATCGTGGGGCGCAGCCGTGAAAAAGTCAATTTGTTTACATCCCTCATGTCAGCTGAAGTGAAGTGCAATAACAGAAACAAAGAAAACAACAAAAATATAAAGTGTGAAAAGAAAAATAGAGGAATTCACCAAAGCCTGCATAAATATTTTGTTTTCATTCTTATCGCAAATTGTGGGATTTATGTTTCCTGTGTGTAATGTGTTTCTATTTATCGTGAAATCCAATTCGATTAGTTGGGATTTCGTGACGACGATCTTCAAGTTTATATTTAGCAAAACAATTTTCGGCCTTCTTTGAGCAAGGAGTACACAAAATGGCTACACAAATTTATAGAAGTTTTATAACGTTGTCGTTGAGCTTTACATGTTGGTTGCTGCTTTGGTTCTGCAATGTTCAAGCTCATCTGAACGTATATCTGAATCCACAGGAGGTGATGCGATTATTAGGTAAGTTCATTGATCCCAGTAGAAGCGCCAAAAGTATATAAGTTGTAATTGGATTCATATGTATGTATAGGCAAATGTTTAACGAATAGAATTAATTGCCTTTAGTTCCCGTAAGTTGTGTCGCCGATGGGATCAGAGTAAATGTTCAGGAGAGCGGCTTTTCCGATTCCCAATTTTCACGGGAAACGTTTTAAAATCTACTTTACGAATATATACGGCGCATCCTTTTAAAAACATTTTTTTTTGTTTTAATGAAAAAATTTCATCTTTCGCGCTGTTAAACGTATACTTTCCATCATTCACTTGCACTTTTTTTTTATCATGTTAAAAATATACTTTCAATCATTCATTTACACATTCCTATTTTTAACAGTAACACCGACCCTGTTGATTTTTAATTATTTATTTTTTGATAAAAAACAGGGAAACTTCACAACAAAACAATTACGGCAAGTATTGTTTTCGAATTATCGATACTCTCGATATTCGAGTTGACCTAGAATTGAGAAATACATAATAGAAAGATAAAAAATATCTAAATAAATTTCGAACAGTGGTGCCATGTATAGCGTGTACTATATATCGGCACAATTCCGATTTCTTTGGCGCCTCGATCTGAATGTACCGTTGGAAAGAGGAAGTCCTCCTGACTAAAAAATATGTGGGGTTATAGGGTCCGCAAACGCTTAGTGTACGAGATATTCGATTTCAAAGTTCAAAAAATCCCCAAATTCCAACATTTCAACAAGCTATTTTTCCACATTAAACACATTTTTCGGACATTTTTTACTTCAAATTAATTAAATTAAACTATAAACATTTAAATACATACACATTTTTCATTTTTTGTAGGTTTTTACCTAAGAAATCTTTATTTTAAAAATTACTTTTTACACTCGTAGTGGGCATCATTTATGTGCTAACAATTATAAGGAAATGGAGCGCTGCCATATGATAAGCAAATATGAGCAATTCGCTGAATTTCTCAATTTGGATATAATTCCTCTTTCTTTATTTAGCAATCTTAATTCTAATAAAAACAAGTGTGTCTATAAATTATATATCAAATTAAAATGAGTATAAACAAATTTTCCATGCATATGGATTTTTTCTTATTCAAATTTAATAAACAACTAGGTAATATATAATAATATTACGGGGGAAACTTTAGTATACCATCCCACGATTTCAGGGTTAAAAGTGGTATGGTTGGATAGAGCTGCTGCTCCAGATTAAGAAAATTTTCCGCGCCGCGCTCCAAAAAAAATAAACATGGCAGCACTTTTCTCATTGTGCAAATGCAGAGAACTGTAACTAAAATAAAATAATTAAAATAAAGCTTTATTTACAACAAATATTAAAAAAATTAATATGCAGAAACGTTATAGTGAAGTGTTAGTAAGTGAAAAGTGCATAATATAAGAGAAAAAGCTACTCACAATACACAAATTATCAATGTAAAAGTTGTCAATTTTTCAACTTTAAATGCGAATATCTCGAAAACTATAAATCAGCGGCAACTATATATATATATTTTCGTGATCTGGAGAACGTCATCTTTCCATTGATACCCATTTTATTCCCGAAATCCGGGGATGCTATTCTAAATCCCAGCCATCTAAGCTTTGCAAGGATGAGTGTGATAAGTGATTTTTCAATTAATGAATTTAGGTAAAATATTACAAAATAAAAGTGAAATGTGAACTTATTTCAATGTCTACAGTGTTCATTTAAATATACCAAGTGAAAAATGTAAAAACAAAATTAGTGAAACTTAGAGAAATACCATGTGTGTTTAGTACAAATTTTTGAATCTTTAATGGTGAATATTTTGAAAAATATAAGTTATTTCAATATTATTTTTGGATATTCCTTCTCTGGAGAAGCTTCCCTATCCGCACATACCCCATTTATACGGAAATTCTGTTTTTTTACCCTTCCGCCAAAGTAATCGGAATCGTGTCCATATATCGTACAAAATCATAATATCTAAGTTTTTGATCCTAGATATACTAGGGTCTTCAGCAAATTAACGAGTAATATAACGTTTTACAAATTAATTTGGCTCCTTTTTGGTAAATATTTTTTATTATTTTCTTCCAAAATTTTTGAGATAGCTTTTGAAATTTTGCAGTAATAATGTTAGAGTATATACTTAAGCAGCTCACTTTTGCATGTGTATTATATTTTTGTTAATAAATAAATAAAATTTTGTATTAGAGTTTTGACAATAAACAGGTCCAAAGCCTGTTATGAACTTATGTATATAGTATATTAAAAATAACTGGAAAATTGACAGTAATAAGATTATAGAAAAATTTCATATAAAACTTGCTCTAGCTTTAAACCACCCGAAATGCTAAACTTTGGACAAAATCGAATGGTAGCATTCCGTTAAGTTTAAGTAAATCGTATTTCGGTATTGCTTTTTTACACAATCGAATTATCATTTTCTTTAGGTATTATTTTTTGACATAATTCACTATATGCATATTTTTACGCCGATATAAATAAACATAAATATTGCCGACCAAGAACTCTGATTAAAGGAATTAAATGCTTCGCATAAAGTTACTTCATTTTAATGCTAACTTTTTTAAATAAAGTTTGCTTCGACTTATTAATAGTTATTTGAACATGAAGCTGAACATTTGGTTTCTTGACAAATAGGTACTACTCAAAAACTTTTAAGTGCTATTTGTGATATCCTTCAACACATTTACATCGATCCTTCGTCATTCTTAATTTTGGGTTGGTTTCTTCGTCAGTTAATTAAACTACGTACACATTTTTTCTGTCAAACCTCATTCAAATTGCAATTTTTGAAGGCACGTTATAGCAACTGTAAAGCGGGTTTGGGCTAGAAGAAGCATTATTTTCTAATACTGCTTGTGCGTAGAAGTTTTCATTTGCTTCTTTGTCTTTTCTTTCTTTCGAGGAATGCTAATTCAAAACTATTTCAAAATATTCCACGTTTTGTTTTTATACTTTGTGTTTATATTGACACCCATTGACGGCGGTGACAGGGCAGTGAAATAAAATTTCCAACTTTAGTTGATCTCAGGCTTTTATACTCTACCATGATTTTTCACTTCACTTCATTGTCATTACTTTGGGAATACATTCATCATTAAAATATGCAAAAAAAAGTGTCATTGTGACATTGAAGCGAGCGCATATTTGAGTTAAGTAACTCGACACGCTTCTGAAAAATACTTTCCTGTTTATCGGGATATAGTTTGCAGCCACATACATTTACATACATATACATGTATATACGTATGTATATTAGAGCGGGTCGAATTGTTTCCATCAAATTGCATATGTCCGAAATGATCTCCCAATCATTCTCAACAACTTTTGTCTAAAACCGGTTTCGAGCCAAAGATTTTTAAGGTGAAACTTAATTTTTAGAGATTTGAAAATTTCTTTAGTTAGTTTTTGAGAAATCCGAATGAAATTTAATACATACATAAGTAAATTTTGACATTCTATTGACATTTGTTGTTGTCAGATCGGAAAACTATATCACATAGCTCCCATACAACCGATTATTGAAGTTTTATTCGGTTTAATGCGCTTAATTAAAAGGCTAAAAACTCGCAGAATAATTCTTGATATCGCATTCGAAAAATATTTTCCGTTTTATGAATTATAAATTTCATTTATGAAAAATTACATGCTATAAGTTTTTTTGAACGTATTATACCGAAAATATTGTGAATAATCGGCTGTATGATAGATAAAGATATGTCATTGTTGTCGTATTTTCTTTATTTTCACTGTCATTGTTATGTCATATGTATTAAAGAACAATTCTGCAAAATTTCATGATCATGGCTTTTAAGGCAGAATACCGAAAAATAAAACATCTGAATAATCGGTTGTAGGGTGGATATGCGACATAGTTGTCCAATCTGGCTGATTCCGACAAATGATCAATCTATTGTTGAAATTACATTCGGATATCTCAAAAGCTGAGGAGAAATGTTTTTTATAATGCCTAAAAATTAAACTTAAACCAAAAAGACGCTGGCTCGAAACCAGTTTTAGGTCCATATTCTTTTAGACAAAGTTGTTCAGAAAGATGCGTATAATATTTCCCGCATACGGAATTTTATCATTTTTTACCCGCTCTAATGTATACGAATTGCAGTTATTGGAGTGTTGAGTTAACATTGAGAAAATCACTATGTTTACCCCACTCTGCATTCACCTACGCCTCGCCAAACGGCAGTGCTGCCACAGCCCAGTTGGTCACGTTTGTCGCACTTGCTCCGCATACTTGCCACTTAGTTTTCCAAGAAGCGCTCCAATGCTTCTGAAGTTTTTTCATATTCTCTTTACCGTTTTTTCGCATATCGTTTCTTTTTATTTGAGTTTCCAGTTCTCCGTTCGCGTCTGCCAACGAAATTTGTAAGTGTAAACAAGGCAGGCGAACTTCAAGTTGTGCCTTCAGTTTCAGTTCAACTCAATTGAAGCTTTGCATGCAAGTGTGGTTTTAGTTGTGGATCCCGGTGTTACACTCCACGCTGCCACAGTAATGGCAGAAAATGCACCTGATTGTGTCAACTTGGAGATGAGCTAAAAGTTGGAGTATTTTCTCAGAACTACAACAATAAAAATAACTCATGCAACAACTGGCAAAATAAGAAATACTAATGAAAAGCAATAACAAGTATTTTCATAGTTGGTTGGAAAAATAAAAAGAGAAGAGCAAGTAGTAAAAATAACAGTAACACAAATTAACAATTTGAAAATGGCAACACAAGAAAACGGAAAAATCAACAACAATGACAATCACAAAATAAAGCAGAATTAAATGAGCAACAACTACAATTTTGAAGTTGGAGTAGAGCAAACGAATGGAAAATGAAGTAACAAAATTCAAATTAACCATGAATTGACGACAAATGAAGTACAACAACAATAATAGAGATAAAAAAAAATCATTCACTTCAGTTTGAGTTGGTAAACAACGTAGCGATTTAGGAAAGAAATTAGGAAAATCATCACATCTCTTGAAACTTAAAACACTCGTGCATTACTATAAAGTCAGTTATAGCGCAGCATTCTAATGAAGAGCTTGGGTTTATGTAAACAAGCGCGTCCATTGCATTACGAATTATTTTCCAGTTGAAATTTCATTGCAGAAGCGAGATGTGAGATACACGACAATTTTTATATTAAAATTTCACGGGTTTGTAGAGCGCAATTGTAAATTTTTTTTGAAGCACGAAAAAAGTTTGAGATGTATTCATTGCTCACTTTGTTTCTAACAGCCGCTAAGGTTAAATGTTTTTGACAATTTTCATTTGATAAAAGAAATAAATCAAAGGACTTGTTCATGAATTGATTGGTCAAAAACTATACTGTAATGATGCCCCAGTCTCCATATTCGCCAGACATGGCTCCGTGTGACTTTTTCCTAATTCAAAAAAAAAAAAAAAAAAATGACAGTCCTCATTTTAAAAGCTTAGATGACAGTAACGGGTGCTCGAAGTAGAGGTACTTTTGTTATGTCGTGTTCAGTATTGTTTTTGATTTTATCATGGAGAGATTTGCGCCTGAATAATGTTTACAAATCATTTATCTTTTGTTACGAAATTTCACGTTCGCGCGCTTCGCTCAACTTATGGTCAACATAATCAGCTTACTGAAGTG
The DNA here is from genome assembly GCF_023373825.1 of Bactrocera dorsalis. Lineage (NCBI taxonomy): Eukaryota > Metazoa > Arthropoda > Insecta > Diptera > Tephritidae > Bactrocera > Bactrocera dorsalis. The sequence goes on from NC_064303.1 coordinate 40,345,761, forward strand.
CTATTTGTAAAACCATCATCCATCTTAAGACTCAGCATCAATAACTGGATAATATTAGACCGAATAGACCACGTCCAGCATGTGGTGAAAAAAAATATAGCAGCCGTAGTGCAGAGTGCAGCAACTTGGGCTGACGTTTAGAACGGCGCATTTTAAGTCGAGATCCTAAATTAAAAGCGTACAATAAGAAGATCCGACGTTATCAAAGACAAGAGACAAATTTTGTTCAGTGATGTGGCCCATTTTTAACTAAATGGGTATGTAAAGAAGCAAAATTAGCGCATTTGGGACAAAGAGCAACCTGAAGAGATTCAAGAGCTGCCATTTCATTTCAGAAAAATGGTTTGGTGTGGTTTGTGGGTCGGTAGAATAATTAAAACTCGTGATCTCGGCAACATCACATCAATCAATGTATTTATTAAGAGAACACTTCAGTAAACAGATAATTTCCCTTTTTGGCCAGTCGATTGGCCAAAAAAAGATCGTGTGAGAAAGATAATCTTCAAAAAACAAATGCCAAAGAATGTACTTTCGAATGATAATAAAAGTTCCCCACTAACTTTCCAATTTCTGAGTTTTTCTTTAAAAAATTAGGCAACATCGAAATGGATCACCCTTTAAAAGCGCATCGCTGAAATAGCGAAAGTCTATTCTAAAAACCGAGTTTGCGAAGAAGGGCGGTATAAGTGAATAATATCGATTTGGTGGATAATATTTTAATCGCGGCAACATTAATGTAGACAAATACAAAAATATTTTTTTGAATAACGAAAAATCCGTAATTTTTTGAACACATGGGATAAGCTTTATACGTACATACCATATATCAATGTTGAAGTGATTGCACATAAATAGTTTAAATGAAAGATCTCTGCTGTAATGGCTTCAGTTATTTTACTGTACACTTCTTTAGCTTTATGTTATTTTATAATATGTTTAAACATGAGCGCAATCGGCTATATAACTTATGTAAGGCTATACATACATATGTATATACTACTGTGATCAAATTGAAAGGTGAATTTTGTCCATTTCATCTCCTTCAAAGTAATCCCCTTCCCCTCCAATACACTTATTCCAACGAATTTTCCAGTCATCATAGCACTTGGAAAAACCTCCGTCGTGATGGCCATCAGAACCTTCTTCGATTCAGCTATATATCCTCAATTGAGTCAAAACGGTATCCTCGGAGTGGTCATGTGAATTTGCTGAATAGCCAGAAGTCACACGAAGGTAAATCAGGCGAATGCGGTGGTTGCGGCATGATATTAGTTGAAAATGTGGCGAAATGATCACGAATAACCATTGCAGTATGAGATGGTGCATTATCGCACTTCTTTATACCCTGAGCAGGGTATATTAAGTTTGTCACGATGTTTGTAACACCCAGAAGGAAGCGTCGGAGACCCTATAAAGTATATACAGTGACTCACACGTCTAACCGGACGCGCGCATTGCCAATGATGGCACCCTCCAATCATATAGTGAAAATCTTAAAAATGATACATATGATACATCAAATTAAAGGAAAAATCTTCTATTTTACTTTAAGAAACTTAAAAATAGTAATAAATTTATTCACTGCGAAAAATTTAGAGAAATAGCTCGCAACATATAAAATTCGTTCCACACAACTAACCGGATTTTTTAAAAAGCTAATGATTACTTATATTTCGTAGCATATCCTTTTGCAGATAAAACTGCTTCTAGTCGCCTTGGTATAGAGGCGTCAAGTTTTCGACAAAATTCTGGCGGTATTGCGTTCCAAGCCTCCAAAATAGCCCTTTTGAGCCCAGCAACATTGGAATACTGTCTTTAGTACACTTTTCGATTGACTTCATGTCATAGTGCTCAATAACGTTCAGATCTGGGGATTGGGCAGGTGTCCCCAGTACATGAGGGCAATTGTATATTAACCAAATACGAGCAATCTCCGATTTGTTCTTCGGATCGTTGTCTTGGTAAAATGTAAAATTGTCCTTAATTCCCAATGTGACACATGACTGCTTTAAATTTTCCTTTAAAATGTCAACATATTGGAAGCCATACATAATACCTTGCACAAAATGCAGGTTGCCCCTTTCTTTAGCCGATATACATCCTAAAACCATTACTGACCCACCACCGTGCTTAAGTGTTGCCCTAGTATGTTTTGGCAAGTAAGCTTCGTTGGGACGCCGCCATACAAAACTTCAGCCATCAGATCCCTGCAAGTTAAACTTGCTTTCGTGTGTGAAAAGAACCTTGAAAAAGAAGTAATAATACTGTTTTATGATTACTAAATCAAAATTATACCATTTGCCCTTTGTCAAAACTCATCAAGCCTTTTAAATGCAATTTCGCAAATTCTAGCCTATTCATTCTATTTTTTTCGTGTATGTACGGCTTTTTTACAACTGCTGTACCATGTAAATCGAAGCTTCTAAGTGTGCGGCGAATTGTTTCAGCTGAAACCTTCTTCCCTTTTTCATTTTCCAATATGTTTCTTACATTTTCCGCCGAGGAAAATGGATTTTTTTCAACAATTTTCAGTGTAAACTTTTCTTCGGCTTGTGTTCGCTTCTTTCCTTGACCAGCTCTACTAATATTATTGATCCTATTTTCCTTCTCAAACTTTTTTATAATATCGAAGACAGTTGAATTAATTCTTTTCACAATCTCCGAAATATCTTTAATGGTTTTTCTTTCTTCCCGTAACTGAATAATTAGCTTCAGAATTTCGATACACGAATGAGTACGTGGGGGTGTCATATTGTTGTGTGGCTTACTCACAGACTTACCGGTAACTACTAATATGCAGAAAAGAATAGTCAGTGGTTATTCCAGTGGAATTCCACAACGATCAGAAGTATCGTTACTTGTAGAAGGTTACTTCTTGTAATTTTCCGGTTAGTTGTGTGGAACAAATTTTATATATTGCGAGCTATTTCTCTAAATTTTACGCAGTGAATAAACTTATTACTATTTTTAAGTTTCTTAAAATAAAATAGAAGATTTTTCCTTTAATTTGATGTATCATATGTACCATTTTTAAGATTTTCACTATATGATTGGAGGGTGCCATCATTGGCAATGCGCGCGTCCGGTTAAACGTGTGAGTCACTGTATATAAATGATCAGTATGTTGAGCTGAGTCGATTTAGCCATGTCCGTCTGTCTGTCCGTCCGTCCGTTTGTCGGTCTGTCTGTCTGTCTGTCTGTATATATATGTATGAACTAGTCCCTCAGTTTTTAAGATATCCTTTTGAAATTTTGTAAACGTCATTTTCTCTTCAAGAAGCTGCTCATTTGTAGGAACGGCCGATATCGGACCACTATAACATATAGCTGCCATATAAACTGAACGATCGGAATCAAGTTCTTGTATGGAAAACTTTGACATTTGACAATGTGTCTTCACCAAATTTGGTATGATTATTTTCTAGAGCAACAATGTAATCTCCGAAGAAATTGTTCAGATCGGTTAACTATAGCATATAGCTACCATACAAACTGAGCGATCGGAGTCAAGGGCTTGTATGGAAAACTTTCGCATTTGACGTGCTATCTTCACGAAATTTGGCATGGATTACTACTTAAGGTAACAATACAATCTCCGAAGAAAATGTTCAGATCGGTTAACTATCGGAATCAAGTTCTTGTATGGAAAACTTTCACATTTGACAAGATATATTCACGAAATTTGGTATAGATTATTTTTTTTGTTTACAATGTAAATTCCGAAGAAATTGCTCAGATCGAATTACTATAGCATATAGCTGCCATACAAACTGAACAGATAGTTACTAACAGAAATGCACCTGTGAAGGGTATTTAGCTTCGGTGCAACCGAAGTTATCGTTTTTTCTTGTTTTTCGATAAATTTAGACATAGTAAAAATCGAAGAATTCACTCACAAAATGACGCGTATCTCAAATACTAATGCAAATTTGACGTGAAATTTAGCATAGATGTCACTAACAGTACTACCAACGCGTTCTACCCGACACATATCTACATATGTATGTTTCTATACATTGTGTGCGCAAGATGATAAGTTGTTCGTATAACGGCACTTTTCTAATGCCTACAACAAATATAAATTTATAATTAACCAATTAATTTTTTTAGCACCGTGTCACTTAGTAGTATGGTTTTTAAATTAAAAGTAATCTCGTACTCCCCTATGGTGAGCTCTATTCGTTCTTCCATCTTCCTGGTATGACCAAATCTTCTGTTTTGTGCTCCCCCAGTCCAGACACACTCGGGCTCAGTCCGTCCTTGCAAGCTATAACTTGAGTAAAAATTGAGATATTTTGATGAAACTTGGTATGAGTGTTCCTTGGCAAAAAAGTAAGGACAAGTTCGTAGATGTGCTTAATCGGGCCATTGCCATACCCCCGAAACGCCATTAATCGAAAACCAATAAATTATTATAACTAAGCTCGACAATAAGATATAAGGCTGTTATTTGGTATAAGGAATCGCATTAGAGAGGGGCATCTAAAGTTAAAAAAAATTGCAAAAAGTGGGCGTGGTCTCGCTCTCTATTACGCTTAATGTATATATTTCCTAAGCTATGTTAACCAAAATCACGCAGAAGAGTATGATAGTGTAAAGTTGGATTTTAACTCCTCCCAATCCCAGTATTACAGTTTTTTTTTTAAATACAATAAAAAACCATTTATCTATAAATAAATGCATACAAGTAGAATTTTACATCTGAGAAGATACAAGAAAGCTTTATAAGCGCCGATGTCAAAATAGTATGATGGGCATGGCACCGCACACATTTAGGTGAAAACCCTTATCTCGAGACCTGTTCCATCGATTTCAACCAAATCGAAGTACATATACTTTTGCAACTTGCAAAGATAAAAAAATATAACTTATTTTGTATTGGATATGTGGTACATAAGTACATATGTGGTTGAAGTCAAAAAGAAGTTTAAAAGTCTTTATATCAGGTACATAGGAGCTAAGAGAAGTATTGAACCGATTCAATTTTTCGCACAACTGTATATTATTGTCAAGGAAACATTTTTCCTAAATTTCAATAATATATCTGACAGTTTGACCAATTCTCTGTAAAAGTCAGCCGTACGCATTGGGGTCCATACATTCCCTATGTGGGGTTTTCAGAAGTTATGTCCCAATTTTGACAACTTTTAGACTCCAAATGGCATACCTCAAAGGCACTATTTGTGTACATTTTTATTTGGTTATATTGATTGGTGCTTTATTAGTGTACTGAGAAGTGAAGAGCCATATGGAAATTGTCTTATAGGGAATCGGAGTGGTTGCAGCCCGATTGCGTATGATAATGTTATGTGAGAGTGTTGTGTTATAATCCGATTTCATCCATTTCTATATTGTCGGTAGGAGTTCTTATGGGAATTGTCACTAGCGAATTTGGCTGGTGTGACTTTAGTGGTTTAGGAGATAATATATGTACATATGTACATTAAACCTATTAAAGGGCGGAACTGCACCCATTTTTTTCAAAATTTTCTGCTCACAGGTTTCAAGTTTCATTAACAGACGGACAGACGAAAACTCAGACAGTCATTCAAAATTCGGCTCGTTTCATCACCCTGATACTGACTTTGAAGGAGATGAAATGGACAAAATTCACCTTTCAATTTGATCACAGTAGTATAGATAAGTATGTCATCTATAACTTTATATCTACCTCGATTGGTTTTAGGTTATACGTTACTGTTAAGGTAAGCAAAACTATTACACTCTGTAGGCACGTGTTGCAAGAGTATAAAAATCCGAAAATTCTTTAGGCTCATGTTGCCGTCTATGTGTGCTTATGTTACACGTTTGTGCTGCACATTAAATGATTTGCGGTTGCTCAGTCTACTGCCGATATCATGCCACTGTTGTTGTTTTTGCTGTTGCAGTTCAAAAGCTATTTATTATGCCTATTTATTTTTTATTGATTTGTTTAACGAAGATGCAGATAATGGGTGACAATTTCCTCTTCATTTTCCTTCGCCTTCTTTTTATTGACTTGGTTTTAATGTCATTGTGCAACGTGCCCCATCTGGCCATTATTTCCTTTTCAGCTCACATTAAGCCATGAAGTGTACAACTAATTATGCATTTAGCATTCCCTGCTGCATACCAAATTATATAAATGCGTTCAATTTCTTTGTGACTGTTTTTATATATTGTATTTCTACAACACTTTTTAGTTATTACGATTTATCATGAACTCTAATTTAATGCTTTCTCTTACATACATACATATGTACGTATGTATATGACATGAATATGCCTGTCATTCTCCATAAAATTATGAATTCTTAGTTTTCATCGGAATTTTTTTTTGTTTTCTACCCCTTTTTATAGTGATGGAATGTGTGTCTTTATGACCGGCAGTCACGTGCCGTGTTGCACTTTGCAATGGATGACAAACCATTGGTTGCTGGTGTGCTGCCCAATTGATATAAAGTTGTCTCTATTTGTCTGCTAAATATACATACATTTCTTCATATAAATTTGAGTGAATGGTTCGAAATTCTGCGGTAATAAGTGTAGTTGTCTATAATATTTGTAAACATACAAACTTGTATGTATTTACTTCGAATATGTATATAAAAAATGTTTTTTTTTTTGTTAATGGTATTTAATTATGCTTTTAAAAAAGTGTGCTAAGAACACTTCACTTAAGCAACAATGCAATTAAAAAACGTGAATCGTAAATTAAAATTATTCAGCTTAAAAGAAATGTTATTAAGAAAAGTAAGTTATTAAGAATTAAGAAAAATATTTTGTTTTTTGTGAAAGTTCAGAATAGAATCATTAATTTTTTGTGGAAAAATCAGATGCATAATCAGTATGATGCAATAGGGTATAAGTACCCAATACAAATGATCTTATGTACACAGCTGAGTCGACTTAGCTATGTACATATGTATGTACGTATAAGTGAATTACTTCCCCAGGTTTTAAGATACCGATCTGAAAATATACAATCGCATTTTTGTTAAAAATTAAATAAATCTATTCCATTTGGAAAATTTCCAAAAATATAATTTAATATTTTTTATTGTTACTTATTAATGTATTTGATATTGTTTTGTTAACAGCCGAACACTGATCAGGAGTTATGCTGCGCCACTCCGCACTATTTTTTTTATTTGGTTTTAAGGCCACTAAAAAAATTTAATACATATTTTGTTCAATTAGTCATAACTTAATGATCCGAAATCTATGTTTCGGATTGGTTTGTTGAGATCTCCAAAGAAGAGGCATATAATTCGCCGAATCTCTTTTTTCCATAATGTTTTTATATTTTTCTTCTGTAAATTTCCATTTTGGCAACGTTAAAAATTTTCCTTCGTAAATAAATTAGGTTTTTTCGTCAACACTACTTTCAATTTTAATGGTCCTCCATATGAGATCTTTACTATCTCTTTACTGGTCAAATGACTTACATATTATACATATGTATGTACATATGTAATTGTATGGTATGCCTAAGTGCTTCAATTTGTTGGCGCGATCCTTCAGTGTTAAATAAAAATGCTATGCTTATTGTTTTTTTATGTACATATTTCCTTACATAGTTTCCTTACAAATAGTTTGATGGAGATACAACTTTCATAATTACTATATGGTAGAAAGAAAAGTGTTTCTGTGGATGGATAAGAAAAGTTTAGTTTTGAAGTATCTAAACCATCGTATTAATAATTCTTTAAAATAATCAAAACCTGCGTAAGTATATCTCTTATTCTTATTTGACACAACAAGACCCTACTTTATGAAAAAACTTTATACCGCTTTATGTTAAACGTTGCAATCTTGCTACTTGGTATCTAATGTCTGATCTCATGTGTTTATATAATAAATACATACAGTGGACTAATTTACATACACCTAGTTCTATTGAATTACGACACATTTATTTGTTTTTTTTCTATCCATTTCATATATTTAACATTAAATATATGTAGCATATAAAAATATTTTTTTTTACACAATTAAAAAAAATTAATGCTAAAGCTTAAAATGCGCCTAATTCATATAAAAAATTTTTACGTACACCAATGATTATTTATATACTTAAATCAAAAGTAATTACAATAGTTTTAGCGGTTTTGGTCGGTTTTTGGTTGCAATTATTGTCTCTAGACGTCGACGTATGCTTCCCACTCGATTTCTAGTATTCCAGTTTTTCGGCCTTATTTTGAAAAATTTCGATATTTTCGAAAACGGTTTGAGTAGGATTAATGTCTGGTGATTGCGGGACCTATGGATTTATTTTTAATTCCGTAACAACCATTTACGTACAAGATAAGACGTGTGTTTTGGGTAGTTATCCTGTTGCAAATAGAAGTGGCTGCTATTAACAGACGTTTTAAGCACACTTAAAATTTAAATTATTTTCTTAAAATGTTCAGATACATTTTCTTTTCAATTTTTTCACTAATAAAGTCCAAATGTCCAACTCTAGATGCAACCATACACCCGCAAACCATAACATTACTCCTACCGTGCTCTACCATTGGCAACACATTTCTTCCTTGCAACTCTTCTTTGATCTTTATCCACACTTTTCGTGATCTATTCGAACCAAATACATATATTAAATTTTGATTCTGTATGGCAGCTATATGTTAGAGTAGTCCGATATCGGCCGTTCCGACAAATGAGCAGCTTCTTGAAGAGAAAATGACGTTTGCAAATTTCAAAACGATATCTTAAAAACTGAGGGAATAGTTTGTATATATACAGACAGACAGACGGACATGGCTAAATCGACATACTGATCATTCAGGGTATAAAAATATTTTGATATGTTATATTTAATGTTAAATATACATATCTTGAAATAGATAGAAAAAAACCACAAAATTTATTAATTTTGAAACAAATAAACGTGTCGTAATTTAATACAACTAGGTGTATGTAAACTTTATTGGTCAACTGTATGCATAAGGGATCGTTCACTAATTAATTTCTTTTTTTTAAAGTAATTTAACGATTTTTTATTTATAATGATTTATTCTCCATTTTAATCCAATACCGTTTGCCATCTTTCGGATAAGAGATTGATACATAAAATGTTTAACCCTTGCGGCTTGTCACCAGTAAAAATACATACATAAATGGATCACTTTGATCCATGAGTTTGATGATACATAACCAAATCACAGTCGTTAATGCTACGAAGCAAACTTCGTTCTTAGAAATGAGGAACTCATATGTCAAGTTTCGAATTTAATTCTAGACGTTTCATGTGCTTATGAATGGTCGCGTTACACTAATTTTATCGTTCAACAATCTCTCAAGTTACATCGAGCAACAGCTTATTTTTATTCACATATGCTTCAAGACTCCTTCTAGAGCCTGGTGCATTCTCCAGTTCGAAATTGCCAAAACGAAATTTCGCAAACCAAATTTGGCATTGTCCCATCTTCTCCGTACATATCACATAATTTTTGCCTTGCTTAAACTGCATTTACATATACTTTTTTGATAGTAAAACAATAAAATATTCCGAAAATGCTATTTTCGATGCCCGAACTTCGATACGACATCAAACAAAAGCTATTCTGAGGAATAATAGAAGAATTGTATGCAAGTATGTATAATTTAACAATAAATCAATTTAGATGTAAACGATTGCAAAAAAAACATACAATGTCTCATTTTTGAGTAGTCAAACTGGTACAAAGGTATAACCTTACATTCATACGTTGCCAACACTTTTAATGTATGTAGTTATCAAGTAGGTACCGTTATTTTTGTCTGGTATTATTTGCGTATAGTCAAAAGGTATTATTTGGTATGCAAATTTCTTTTTTGTTGTTATTTTTGAAAAAAAAAATAAAAAAAATAACTGGTGAATAAGCAAACATCTCTAGATTTATGGGGATGGTGGAGTTGGAAGATTTTGGGGTAGAGGAAAGCCAAAAAAATTGGAAGACCCAGGCCGAAAACAAAGTTGTTAAAAGTATCAAGGAACACCCTAAAATATCCGCTGTCGCTAACACCAAAGAGTCGGAGGAAGCTGGCATTGCCAAAATCCACCATAAAACATTCGGAACTTTTTGCTATCAACCGATTTTGGAGTATATACACGAAACAAGTCACAATTAGCGAAGAGAAATATTGCGAAGCGTTTACTATATTTGGGAGAATATATCGACTGCGAAAACGAATTTTGTGATTCTGTAATTTTTTACCGATATGTCCAAATTTAATTTATTTGGATCTGAATGTCGTCAATTTATTGGCCTATCGAAGTATAAGAGCTGCAAGATAAAAATTTAAATAATGCTGTAAATAATGGTGGAGACAAAATCATTAGTGCTTAGTATACGCTTGGCCTTTTGAAGTAAGTACATACTTATGTATGTATGTACATATGTACATAAAGTGTATTCGGATCGATTTTTGCGGTGATTGAAATTATTCAACAAAGAAGTTCCATTAAATTTTGTGTGCGGAATTTCTGGTGCCGAAACATTCAGAATGTTGGGAAAAGACCTTAGGTGATAATTGTTCAAAGAGGGTCGAGGAACCACGTCTAGGTCGGCCATCAACATGATCAGACAATCAACACCTCAATAAAATAAAGGAATCGGTGCTTGCGAATCGACCATTAACAGTAGGGATCTAACCGGCATCGTTGGAATATCGGAATGATAAGTGAGAACCATTTTGAAAGCGCCTAAGAAAAGTGAAAACTAAGTTCTAAATTCACTAAATGTTTTCGAAAAACAGCGTCGCTTTAACGTCTGTGAAACAATGCTTTCCGACTACCAGGATGGCCCAATATCATGGCAAAGGTGAGCCGTAGCCGAAAAAAAAAACATTCCAAAGCAAGTTAAAAAATCAAGGATATGTTAACAGTTTTCTCTGATTACCCGTATTGGCTTGATTTATCTCCATGTGACTTGTGGTTGTTCAGTAAACTCAACGACCGCTCCGGGAAAACCGTTTTGAGTCAATTGAAAACATTAAACGTAAATTGGTACGCGCTTTGACGGTTATTCCGAAAATTGACTTTAACAACTGTTTCGAGGATGGGAAAAAACAAGTGTATTGGGGCAAGGAGATTACGTTGAGGGGGACGACATTGATTTTGAGGAAAAAATTAAGAACTTTAAAATTATGAACAAATTCTTACTAAATCAAATTCTCTACCTCTACAACTTTTTAGGCGACTTTAGAAAATTTAATTACTATTCATTCCGTTATAATTAAATAGAGATAATTGTTAAGCTGCAGAAACAATTGCGGACAGGCCATAAAAGGAACAGTCTTCTTATCACTGTTTTTTTGTTCATTATTTGCTCTCAATATGTGTAACCAACCATGCAGATCTGATTCACTGAGTATGTATGTATGTATATTGTTTCATTCCAACTAAAAACAGTTTTGCATCTCATTGCAAAATTATAAAATTTTCATTATTTATGCACACAAATGTAAACACATACTTTTTATTAAATCGCAATTATGCATACAATCGTATGTACATACATACATACAGATGTATAACTGTATAGTGCCGATATAACTGGCAGCGAATCCAGGGCAAACGTCGCTGCCGCGTTATTTGTGATTCGTTATTCACTTTGAATGACAGCTTTACTCCTGTGCCAATGCAACAGAATGATTTGAGGCGGCAGATGCTTCCTATGCGGTTGACAAAAGGTTATCGGTTTTACCGCAGATGTACATAACTCAGCTTGCAGTCAGCGAAGCAGCTCGCGGTGAATGCCCAGATTAAAGAGAATCGGCTAAGAGAAAAGGAACATGTTGATCAATCGAAGTAGTCCAAATAGAATATAATGAATGTGGGAGCTATTTGTAGGGTGAAAAATATTTCGCACAAATTAACACACAGTGCAAAGGCCTCTAAATGTCGGTTTTTTGTCAACAGTTGTTGTAGGCTTTGTTATACGAGCCATTGAATTTGCAGCTTGTTCGTACTAATGTGCAACACATTTCATTATCTAAAGAGTCAGAGGGATTCGAGTACAACTATTCAAAGTTTATTGTCCTTTTGTATATGAATGGAGTTGAGAGCTTTAAATGAATTAACGAGATATACATATGTAAGTACCATGTGTTATTATAACAGGTACTTAATTTTCGAATAATTTTCTAAGGATTTCGTCTTAAAAAAAGTCACCTAAAATTTGTTTACCGGAAATATGTATATTTGGAAAATATTACAATTTTTTAATGTTTATTTAATCCTTTGTTAATAAAATTACCCGTGACACAACTTATAAAAATTAGATTAACAATAGTTAAACACAATCTGAATGCACTCCTGCTCTCTGAGAGCACTCGTCAACAACTCGGTATAAGGGAACTGTGGGATGGCATTTCAAACTCCTTACGTACAGCTGCAACCGAAACCATTGGTTTTCGGAAAGTGCAAAAGAACAGCTGGTACGACGAGGAGTGCCGTGTCGCAGCGGAGAGAAAACAGGCTGCCTACCTCGCAACGTTACGATCGACCACAACACGTGCGGGATGGGATAGATACCGAGAGTTGAAGAGGGAAACGAGACGGATTTGCAGACAGTAGAAGAAAGAGGCCGAAATGCGTGAGTACGAACAGCTTGATAAGCTAGCCGACAGGGGTAATGCTCGAAAATTCTACGAAAAAATGCGGCGGCTTACAGAAGGTTTCAAGACCGGAGCATACTCTTGTAGAACCCCCAAAGGTGATCTAGTCACCGATGCCCAGAGCATACTTAAATTATGGAGGGAACACTTCTCCAGCCTGCTGAATGGCAGTGAACGCACAACGCCAGGAGAAGGCGAACCCGATTCCCCAATCGATGACGATGGAGCAGACGTTCCATTGCCCGACCATGAAGAAGTTCGAATAGCAATTACCCGCCTGAAGAACAACAAAGCGGCAGGGGCCGACGGATTGCCGGCCGAGCTATTCAAACACGGCGGCGAAGAACTGATAAGAAGCATGCATCAGCTTCTTTGCAAAATATGGTCGGGCGAAAGCATGCCCAACGATTGGAATTTGAGTGTGCTATGCCCAATCCATAAAAAAGGAGACCCCACAATCTGTGCCAACTACCGTAGGATAAGCCTCCTCAACATCGCGTACAAGGTTCTATCGAGCATATTGTGTGAAAGATTAAAGCCCACCGTCAACAAACTGATTGGACCTTATCAGTGTGGCTTCAGACCTGGTAAATCAACAACCGACCAGATATTCACCATGCGCCAAATCTTGGAAAAGACCCGTGAAAGGAGAATCGACACTCACCACCTATTCGTCGATTTCAAAGCTGCTTTCGACAGCACGAAAAGGAGCTGCCTTTATACCGCGATGTCTGAATTTGGTATCCCCGCAAAACTAATACGGCTGTGTAAACTGACGTTGAGCAACACGAAAAGCTCCGTCAGGATCGGGAAGGACCTCTCCGAGCCGTTCGATACCAAACGAGGTTTCAGACAAGGCGACTCCCTATCGTGCGACTTTTTCAATCTGCTGCTGGAGAAAATTATTAGAGCTGCAGAACTGAATCGAGCAGGTACAATCTTTTATAAGAGTGTACAGCTGCTGGCGTATGCCGATGATATTGATATCATCGGTCTCAACACCCGCGCCGTTAGTTCTGCTTTCTCCAGACTGAACAAGGAAGCAACGCAAATGGGTCTGGCAGTGAACGAGGGCAAGACGAAATATCTCCTGTCATCAAACAAACAGTCGTCGCACTCGCGACTTTGCTCTCACGTCACTGTTGACAGTCATAACTTTGAAGTTGTAGATAATTTCGTCTATCTTGGAACCAGCGTAAACACCACCAACAATGTCAGCCTGGAAATCCAACGCAGGATTCCTCTTGCCAACAGGTGCTACTTCGGACTGAGTAGGCAATTGAAAAGTAAAGTCCTCTCTCGACGAACAAAAACCAAACTCTATAACTCGCTCATAATTCCCGTCCTGCTATATGGTGCAGAGGCTTGGACGATGACAACAACCGATGAGTCGACGTTGCGAGTTTTCGAGAGAAAAGTTCTGCGAAAGATTTATGGTCCTTTGCGCGTTGGCCACGGCGAATATCGCATTCGATGGAACGATGAGCTGTACGAGATATACGACGACATTGACATAGTTCAGCGAATTAAAAGACAGCGGCTACGCTGGCTAGGTCATGTTGTCCGGATGGATAAAAACACTCCAGCTCTGAAAGTATTCGACCCAGTACCCGCCGCGGGAAGCAGAGGAAGAGGAAGACCTCCACTCCGGTGGAAGGACCAAGTGGAGAAGGACCTGGCCTCGCTTGGAATATCCAATTGGCGCCACGTAGCGAAGAGAAGAAACGACTGGCGCGCTGTTGTTGACTCGTCTATAATCGCGTAAGCGGTGTCTACGCCAGTAAAGAAGAAGAAACACAATCTGGATGCACAAAAAGCATTCGTTTAGTTTTGCCTCTCCAGACATCAATAAATCGCCCAAAGAGAATCTAATCCACATCCTCAATTAATCGAAAATGAAAAAAATAAAAATTGCTTTAATCTATAAGATGAATTTTTCATAAGCTACTAGTTTTCATTGGCCTCTCAGGCAATTCAATATCTGGTGCTGTTTGCAAGCTGACCACCTAATAACAGCAACGTACATACTATTTGCCACAAACATTCGCAGCCCGTCATATGTATGTATGTATATAGAAATGCGCAATATAAGTAAGTATTAAGTATGTACATATGTACATGTACATAAAACTTACATTTAAGCAATGTGCAGGAAAGACGCCACATTTGAGATATTTACATATGTACATACTTATGTATGTCGTTTGCTCTGCTGCGCTAACGAGAGATGCAAACGAGAGCGATACGGATAAAATTGCTGCCGCAGATTTGACGGGCTTGCCAACTGGTTGCTGTTCGGCTGTCAACTGACGGGTCATTAGTCTGTGTCAAAAGCAATTGACTTAAATCGCAATCGTGCAATCACATCACAGCACAGCGTCAGGTTCGAGCCGGTACTGTGCTTTGGCTTTTCGCAGCTTAAATTTGCTCGGTTCGACTCGGGGCGAGAGCTCTATTTGTGGTGGCCGCAGGATCGGATGCGTAATTAATTTGCAACAAATACCTCTCTAAACCTTGGTGCGGCAAAGCGTATTCGCTCAAACGTAGCCACGTACCTGCATGTATGTGATGTTTGTGTTTAGCTTCTGCAGTCTTTTACGCTGGCAAGTAGGCCAAGCAAATAGCCATAGCTGACTTGCAACAACTGCCACTGGTGACGTTTGCCTGATGCCACATGCTTCATCACACATGCTTCTACCTGCTGCTGCGCTGTTGCTCTTCTGAATTCGAAGCAATTTGTTTTACTCACAGATACAGCAAATCAGTTGTCACTCAAATGCACAGATAAACGACCACAACTATCCGTGTTTATGTGTATGTTTGCTTACAAATACAAACATATGTATATACATATGTACAACATATGGACAGCGTTGAAATGTGTACAAAATGCAGTGAAAATTAAACGTCCGTTAGGAATATTTACTTTTGTGGAGAAAGTGAGAGCAAACTTTTGCTTGTAATATTTAACGTTGGGGAACTAGCAGTTGAATAAACAAATATGTTTTTTGTATGCTAATCCTAATGCGAATAATTCCGTTCTGCACCCAATAGTTTGGATATAAGATTAAGTCACCAGCGTAAGTTTTTCCAAAATCTTGTTCTCCACGTTTTGGTAAAATTTAGGCATTTAAATTGTCATCAATAATCCAAGTTAAGGAAATCCACCTTTAAAGTTAGTCCTCCTTTAATTTGTAAATCTATGTTCGAACATGTCTATACTTTCGGTAAACCATGACCTCGAATTTGCTATAAGCATCAGAATAACAAAATATTGTATGCGACAAAATCAGCCGACAGAATAATAATTATTACAACCGTACGAAAATTCCGGCAGGAATCTGCAGGCATTATAAGTATGTATGTATGCTCACCCAAGCATTTGAAGAAAGTAATACTAAAAAGAAAAATTCTTCAGAATGTCATGACGTATTATATCCGATGAAATAGCGGTCATCCTAAATGAACCGGATTGCTAAAACTGCTAAAACTAGTTGCAAAGTTTTCAGTTATATTTTTATTAAAAGGGAAATAATTCAAAAGGCACATATTGTCAAAATAGTTAAAGCCGGCAAAGATTTAACACAGCCGTCAATTACGGACCAATAAGCCCCCATTGCTCCTTTCCAAAATGTTTAAAAAAGCATGTTTAGCGGTTTACCGGCAGATAAATGTATGTACATTAGCAAAAGCGTAAGCTTGTTCCCTTTTCACTAAAACCAGAAAAAAGTAATTCGATTATATTGAATAATATCTTATTTCCTAAAAAAATTTTTATAATTCTAAAATGTACTTGTTTAATTTCCGACAATAACTAATTATTCTTAAATCCATTTAAAACATTTTCAAGGTTGTCGTTTTTCAAAAGATTGATAACTCTACTTTTAAAGACGGTTTGAATGCAAGGTTTTAGCAAGGTATTAGTTAATGGATTTGAAAGATCCCCGAGATAAGTTCACATTTCTTTCAGCTGTCCTCTACTTCGTTCGTTGTTTACTGTAGGAATATCATGATGTCTAAAGAAATTTTATTCAAAAAGTTTTCCCACATTTTCAAATATTTGTTGTGAATTTCAACAAGACAACATTCGCATTATATCGTAGTCGTAAAACTTTGAATGAAATAAGTGGCCGCCGTCCTTACCTGACTCAAGTATTGTACAAGAGGAACAATTTAGTAACGCTGAGAATCTTACTGACATGTCTAACAAATAGTTGTTCACTCTTCAATTGATTTGGATAGACGGAAACGTTTTGTATCGTGCTCTCGATTAAATTTAAAAAAATTAGGTGGTTGCTAAACAAATCAAGTAAGTAAAATGTCATATATTATAGTTATAAATCATTAATTTTAATAAATTAAATTATATTCATTTACAAGAAATTAGTTAAAATCTTTTGTAGAAGCTTTAGCCAGTAGGAAAATTAATAGTTCGACTCACTGATTTATAATTTTAGTTTTCCTGCTGGGAAGAAAATAGATCTACATTCATATGTATGTTTGTAAAAATACAAACAGTTGCAGCTCATATGTCATTATAGCAAGTGGTCAAAGTAAACAAATCGAATATTCAAACTCAGCAGAGATAGATAAACAAGAAAATCTGTTTGACTCGTGTTGATTTACCTTCTTCTTTGCGAATACAGATTTATCGCATTTACCATGCATTTTAGTTTCGGGAAGTTAAACAAAGAGGCCACTAAATTTGTTGGTACTTATTTACTAGTTAGGGAGATATACATATGCACATAAGTATGTACATAACGAAGCTATGCACATACATGTTGCATGAGCCTATTTGGAACAAATTTGCTAACGGCCATATATGTACATATGTATATCTATATAAGTACATACATACATATCCACGTAGTGGTTGGTCTTCATTCTAGGCATATCGTTTATCCTGGTGATATTCACAAGATAACGCATTGCGGCATTTTGATAAATTACCTTTAACGAAATGGCATTTACGCAACTACTTGTGTACATAGTTAGGAACCTATTCGATCGAGTGTAAATAGTTGCCAATATATGTATATACTTACGTATTTACATGTGATATTTCTTCTAAATAGTTATCCCGCCAAAGCTTGTGAGAAAATATACATACATGCATACATACATACATACATGCATATGTAGATATTTTTTAATCATGGTTCTCTGGGAATCCCAAATAAACTAACAGCGTTTTCTTTCCTCGATGAAAATGCTGCCTCGTTACATACTTATGTACATAGCAGTATGTATACATAAATGTTCTTTTACAACGTTTAAAAAAGTTCAATTTTTTAAATGATAAAATGTTTTCGTTTGTAATAATCGTCAAAATGCAAGCAAAAATTACTATTGAAATGGGTTTGAGAAATGGATTGAATATGTCTGGTGTTAATCATATATTATAAAGCAGCTAGTACACAAAGAAAAAGTATTAAACATATGTAAAAAGTGTTAAACATGTGGAGAAACTTTCAACCCATATCGTTGGAAAATCGGCAGAAAAATTTAAGGAAATGTACAAAACAGTGGTGAGAAATAAAGGCTTCGGTTGAGAACAGAAACTCTTCTGGTGCCAAGGGGTAGAGAATTGAGTATGAAGAAAAGCTTGGAACCATTCCTGCAATAGTTGATTCAATTAAACCAGAAGTTCAAATTAGCAACTAAGTCGCTGTAACAAAAATTTCTTCGCCTCCCATCCCAAAACCAAAGGGAATTGAAAAAAATCAATCTATACAGGGGCGTTTCTTGAACCGTGCTGAAAATTGAGAAAGCGTTAGTTAAGGAACGTATTATTTAGATATAAACAGAATGTATCAAAATAATATTAAAGAAAATGTATCAAAATAACCTTCGAGTTTGAGTACCGCAACAACCTTATCTTAGAACAAAGGAAAGGTATCTAAGCAAACAATACATACTTATGTATATGTAAACAAACCTAAACAAATAATATAACAAATATACATCTGTATCTAAACAAATTCGTAATAAGTAAACATACTAGTTAATATAAATAGAAGTAAGCACCGAGTAATAAGTCATTAATAAAGAGTACACATTTCGGTGCAGCTGAAAAATACCTACATACATATATTCTTATGACTCATTTTTACTTCAAGTAAAAATTAACTCGCGCGATAGATGCCATAATGAGAGCACGCAAACTCCTAATAATATACAAGTAATGATTACGACTACACTGCAAAGGCATTCAGAATTATATTCTAGTATATTTCTAATATTTTACATTAAAATATTTAATTTTTATATTTAAGTATGTATGTATATGTTTAGACATTAAGAATACAAAAATATTTAATGTTTTACGTAGAATTACGAAAACTCAGAAGTACCTTATTTTTATATACTTAGATACCGAAATACTGTGACTGTCAAAAATAAGTAAACACCATTTATACCAACGTTGAAGTAGTTATTACAACTAAAAACAAAAATAAGTTGAAGTTTGATTAGAAATATGAAGATACTTTTTCGACTATCCAATATGTACATACATATAAAAGCCAGTATAATCAGGAGAACTTTGCGCTGAAGCGGTCTACATGGATGAGGACCGCGAAAAAAGCCTTACATATAAAGGCAATTCAACAGAAGCGCTTAGAATAAATGTGCAAGCTTGGAAAAAACTACTTAAAACTATCCAAAAATATAGATTTTGATGATAAGTATGTTTCCAATACCGTAAAGCACGATGGAAGAACAGTTATGGTCTGGGCAGCATCTGGTGTTGGGAATTTGGCTTTCTTTGAGTTCATGATAAAAAAATTGATTATTTAAGCATTTTGAAAAATAACGTTGCTCATAGTAATGGTAAATTAGGACTACATATCATTAAATCGGATCTTTCAAAAGGACAACAAACCTAAACACAACGACAAGAAAAATCGGAATTTTCTTATTTTTTTATACCAAGCTAGATTTTAAGAAAAGACTATAGTTATTATTATATTAATGAAATTTCTTGATTTTTTTATCATGATATCTAGTTTTAATTAAATGAATGCAAAGAAGGTTAATTTTCGTTTCCTTGCATGAAGAGCTAGTTTTTTAACATTGTTTCATTTAATCTGATTTAATAGTATGGTCTGTCCTGTCACCTATAGACCGAACGAAAAGTTCGGGTGAAATCGACCCCATTTTATCTATTTTTGACAATGCCACATCCTAATAAAATGTTCCCTAGGTTTCATAACTTCACCTATGTTCCCTAGGTAAAGTTAGCAGCAGGTGCAACTATGTGCACATATTCGCTGTTTGGGGATTTGAACAGTTGTAAAGTAGGAGGGGTTGTATTCCGATTTCTCCCATTTACGCATTAGAACACAGAAATCTCAAGATAATATTACATGCCAAATATATTTCCATTAGTTTGACCCCAGCTCTAATGAAATCCTCTCGTTTTACATCGGGTGTAAAATTTAATGTCGCTCGCGTATTTATATACTGATTTATCGCGCTTTTAGTAGTTTTTAACGGAACCTTTATGTGGAGAGTAGGCGGGATTATCATTCAATTTCATTCATTTGTACACTATCGGTAAGGGTGCTCAAGCGATTTACCCAGATATGGGCATTGTGTCTTAAGCTGTTTAGGAGAAATGTACATACAATTTACATTTAATTCTGACTATTTTTCTATGTTGTATCATTGCATTTCTGCATTTCGTAGTCTTGTCTTTTTGGTTCATCGTCTTCTGTTACAAGTGCAGGCTGCAATAAACATAACACGAATGCTCAGACGATTCGTTCAGCACCCACAGTGTTTACTGGTATTGACGATGTTACTCCCACCAAAGATTTTTGAGACTCCCGTTTTGTGGGATATTCCACAGGCCAGGTTCTTCAAGACCACCACGACCTATCATTTGCAGTTACATATGAAACCAGGAATATTGTTTTAAAGCCACTGCTGGGTGGTTTTTGCCTTGTGTGATAAAGCAGAATTTTACTGGAAAATCCAATGTTCTTTATCAAAGAGTATTGCTTAAGACTAACTACGTATGTAGTATATACTTTTGTCAACGATATAATAATTTAATACTTCCTACTGCTTGCACAATATTTGGTTGTTTTCGATTATATTTCCACTATCTAGTGGATCTATAAAGCTCTTTGTTTATTTCCTTTCTTGGTCGTTTTTTACTGAGTTTTGGTTTATTGCTTTGCTCTGAGAATCATGGTTTTATCGAGAGCGGTTAATGCAATCGACAAATAAATAAAAAACGATCTATTCTCATTTCTTAATTATGTATCTTTATTTACACATATTTATAAGTATTTACAAGCCAAGACAATTGTTTTTTCTGTCAATAAAGTGAAATAAAAATGCAGGCTTTTCTCGTTGATCACCGACCTCCAACAGAAGAAGCGAGCGACGAGTTTGCGAATGCGTGAGTATTTGGCAATCGTCTCGAATTTAGCATGAAATTTGTTTTGGTGATACACCAAACTGATTATTGCCCCAGACATCCACACAAACGAGCGTACAAAAGAGAGACAAAACGTATGAGCGATAAACGCGTCCAATTGCCGTTCCCTGTTTTGTTTGACCCTCGTATCTGATGATCGATCTGATTGATTCGGTGAAAACACCGCGGGTCACCGACGCTGAAAAAGGATCCTCTTTGGCTGTTATGATTTTATCGCAAGCACGCAACTTGGAGTGTGCATTTTTTTGGTTGATTGCGCATGCGCGTCTACAATGATAACGCCGCAGGTGATCTTAAACGGGGCGCAATGAATATTCATGTGCAGACAATAAGCGCACACACATACGCACTTATAATATAAAGCATGCACAATGGAATTAATTTTCGGAAAACGGGTTTCACTGACGCCAGTGTTTGGGTATTGGCTGTATGTAAATAAGTGCTTAAGTAGTGAGTTTTGGTGTTTACACTAGTGATGTTGAGACTAACGCTGATTCAAAAAATTAATAGTATTTGGAAAACAATCATTCCTACAGACTAGTAGAGGCTGCAAAATACGTTCAGTCAAATTACTGGTGCACCTTCACCTGGCCAAAAGCAATTTAGAGTATTTTTGGGATAAAACATATCCATCATCTGTATTAATTTATTATATTTAATAGTATTATTTTTATCGTACTATGTATTCTAGTAGAATAATTTTAAAAAGAAGGACAAGTAATGATATATGTAAGTATGCACATTAGGGTGTTTTTTTATTGAACTATTAATTTTTTTCTGCTACGTCACGAAATTTCCTTGGAAATACCTTAAAAAAATCCCTGAAAATTTTAGCTCTTAATATTAACATTAAGAACTGGACCAAACCTGTAAAAATATTCCATAGAAAATACACTTCAATCGTGAGTTTTTATCTTAAAATTCCTACAGATTAGAGGTATTTGATGGCATTGCTTTGACTTTAGACGCATATTTTTCAGCATTGCTCACTCTACAAAAGTGCCCAGTGCAACAAAGTCGTAACTCACACCGGCGTGGTAGTACATGGCTCTAAACCCGATTTTTTCAAGAATTTCGCATTTTTTTGTATATATCTCGTAAATGGCAGGAGCTATAGAAAAAATTTATATGACTAATTTGTAGAAAATTTTATTTGCTATAAAAAAGGTTCGATGTCAAAATCGCTATCATTAATATTTCTCGAGATATTCGGCTTTTTGCGTCAGCCAGATGTTTAAAAATCCTGATAAGCTGTTTAATTTTCGTTGATATAACTCACATATTGGCTGATACAAACGGTACAAAGTCATCCGGAAGTTCGAAAATCTAAAGGTACCGGAGTCTAAGTATTCGGTACCTAGGATATTGAACAGTTTTTATTGGATACAACCGTTAAGTGAACAAAAATATAATACTCTGTAGCAACTGGTTGCAACAGTATAAAAACGGCACCGTATTCGCATGTGGGAGGATCGAGTCATGTGTAGAAGTTCACGCAAGTGAGGAAAGTTCTCTGATCGCCATTCACTTGGGAGTGGCCAGAAACGATTCTTTTACATATGACTCAAGCAGCTCACGACTTCCGGTCTTTGACCAAGTATCCATAGGGTTGTGCGCTGGGTTTGGGACCCGCCACGTAAAAACCCCCCCAATGAAAAGAATCCCCGCAAAACTAATACGGCTGTGTAAACTGACGCTGACCAACACGAAAAGCTCCGTCAGGATCGGGAAGGACCTCTCCGAGCCGTTCGATACCAAACGAGGTTTCAGACAAGGCGACTCCCTTTTAGGCGAGTTTTTTAATCTACTGCTGGAAAAAATAATTCGAGCTGCAGACTAAATAGAGAAGGTACAATCTTTTATAAGAGTGTACAGCTGCTGGCGTATGCCGATGATATTGATATTAACACCACCAACAATGTCAGCTTGGAAATCCAACGCAGGATTGCTCTTGCCAACAGGTGCCACTTCGGACTGAGTAGGCAATTGAAAAGTAAAGTCCTCTCTCGACGAACAAAAGCCAAACTCTATAAGTCGCTCATAATTCCCGTCCTGCTATATGGTGCACAGGCTTGGACGATGACAATAACCGATGAGTCGACGTTGCGAGTTTTCGAGAGAAAAGTTCTGCGAAAGATTTATGGTCCTTTGCGCGTTGGCCACGGCGAATATCGCATTCGATGGAACGATGAGCTGTACGAGATATACGACGACATTGACATAGTTCAGCGAATTAAAAGACAGCGGCTACGCTGGCTAGGTCATGTTGTCCGGATGGATGAAAACACTCCAGCTCTGAAAGTGTTCGACGCAGTACCCGCCGCGGGAAGCAGAGGAAGAGGAAGACCTCCACTCCGTTGGAAGGACCAAGTGGAGAAGGACCTGGCCTCGCTTGGAATATCCAATTGGCGCCACGTAGCGAAGAGAAGAAACGACTGGCGCGCTGTTGTTGACTCGGCTATAATCGCGTAAGCGGTGTCTACGCCAGTAAAGAAGAAGAAGATTCGCATGTGCAATATGTATCGTTAAAATTATAAATAATACTATAAACCAGATTAAGTGTAATAAACGTTCGCTATATGATGGCCAAAATATAGTAATGTTTAATTTCAATTTCGCTCGAAACCCCTTTCGTGGAAATTTTTTTTCTAAGTTGGTATGACTGTGAGTGACATCAATGTCACATCAAAATAATCATTAGTGTTTAAGATATGCTTGTATTTTTGAAGTACATAAAGTGCATTCGGCGAGTTTTACGATGAGTGAAATTATTCAAGAAAGAAATTACATTAAATTTTGTATGCGGAATCAAATTCAAGTGATAATCAACACGTCAAAAAAATAAAGAATTAGTGCATGAGAATCGACGACTAACAGTCAGAGATCGTTGGAATATCGGAAGGATCAGTGAAAACCATTTTGAAAGATCATTTGGCCCTAAGAGAAGTGCAAACACGATTGATTCTAAAATCACTAAATTTTTTCGAAAAAAGTGTCACTTTAACGTATTCAATGCTTTCCAACTTCCAGGATGCAATGAAACGTATTATTATCCTGCGATGGGTCTTGGATCTATGCTTACGACTCGGAAGCAGACGATCAATCGGCCAAATGTCGTGGCAAAGGTAAGCCGAAGCCGGAAAAAGCAAGCTAAAAATTATGGTTTTTGAACACTTTTGTACTCAGTATATTGTGGAGCATCCACCACTGCATAAATTAAAATGAAAATTAAATAAAAATATCCGTTTAGTACACTTGGTTATTTTTAAACAATTTTATTTAAGTAATTAAATTTATATGTCACAAATTAATTAGAAATCAATATCGAAGAGTAAGGCAGTGACACTCAAAGTTCCGGGAACGGGTCGGTGCTGGCGATCAAGCTGACGCGGATCGTGGGTGACTTGAATGATTAAGGGAGAGTAGCGTGAGGTGTTATCGCGACGCAGCGTATAAACGAATGCTTATCAGCGATGAGTAATCCACGAATTTTGTTCCCTTTTCCTTTTTGCCCATCCTTTTTGTTGAGTGGGTTGAATGATGTAGAAGTGTGGTGAGTTGTGTTGAGTGGTAATATACTAGTATGGTGCCATCAGATATGTTGAATTGCGATGCAGCATTAGGATACACCAGTTTTACCGAGTAGAGGGGTGGATGCTTAACTCATTTAAACAATTTTTTTCGATTATTAAGGTGTGATGCAGTCCGACCGGCCAAACTGTCAACATGGAATACTATTGGAGCGTTATGCGTTGTTTGTGTGAAGCTATTCGTGAAAAGAGACCAGAATTATGTGCCGAGAAACCTTGGTTACTGCACCACGATAATGCACCGTTACATACTGCATTGACTCTTTTTCGTGACTTTTTCCACAATTTTTCAACCAATATCGTTCCGAAACCACCGTATTTTCCTGATTTAATTCCGTTTGACTTCTGACTATTTATACAACGGAAACGACCGCTCCGGTGTATTGGGGCCAATGGAGATTGCTTTGAGGGGGACGACATAAATTTTGAAGAATAAATTAAGAAACTTAAAATTATGAACAAAGTTTTATTATTTTTTGCTCATAGTGCAATGAGCATTAAAGTTCTTTAAGTTCATCCAAAGCATAACAGCCTATATTTGGCATAACTGCTAAATGCTCTTTATAAAAGGAGGGAACCAGCGGGATCCTTTATAGATAACTTCAGTGTCATTGCAATGATGTATTATAAAATATTAAAGCTGTATAATATTTATAATTTACAACATAGTATATATATACTTTACTTTCAATTATTTCTTCGACCTTAAGTAGCCGCAATTAATACTTTTTTATTACTCTGTTTCTATTCAAAAAATAACTGCTGTGTAAAATAGTTAGAACTTGGATCGTTTTCCATATAGCCGTAAATTTTGCTGTACAATGATTATCACTTTCCTTTTATCTCCATTTTCGTAAAGGCGCAATCTACAATTTTTAATCTGTGGCTAATTTCACACTCGAGTTGAATCGAAAAGAACTCTGAGCTTGCAGCGCAAAAAATAAAAAAAAAAACAGAAAACCGTTCAAAATCTATGCATATTTTCATTAATACGCAAATGTTTTTTTACAGTTATTTACAGAGCATTTCAAATCCGTCATTAGGGACTTAACCCAATTTTTGTTTCATGTAATGTACTCACACACACACACACGGATAGCAAACTAATTTGCTCCTCATTTATTCCATTTCTAATACTACGGCTCACCTGCCCTAGTAAACTTTAATCACTCGCTGCCGTTCCCCCCATTGCACATTCCCTATGCCTACAGTGTCATTGCACGTGCCCTACATGGGGCGGTGCAAATCCTCGGCAGAGTTGGGATTTAAAAGAAAGCGAGAACGAACGCTCATTTGCACAAAGGCAAAGGCAAATGTGTTCATTACACGCCCATTACCGTTGTTATTGCAGTTGCGAAGTTACTTCACTCAGGTGGCCTGCACCACCCGCTTCCCTAACCGTCCCCTACAAAGCAGTTAATGAAAATTTCGTAAACTGCAAATATAATCCTTCTTTCAAAGGGAAAACGAGCTGAAACACTAAAAGCTGAAGGATTTTGCTTGCGTTTTCCACAGCACCCATCTTTGTATGCGTATGTATGTGCACTTTCTTCCATTAGTAACCGGGCGGTACGTACTCTATAAGTTCTTTGTTGCAATGTTGCCATTGGTCAGTTTGTAAAAAACCATTAACACATATGTATGTATTAAGCTTTTCAATTATAATTTTCCATAATGTAATACATCCATTATTAAAAGTAGCGTACCTATTTATAAATAATTGTATTCCACTATTGTTTTCAGTTATTTTAAGAATATTTCAAATATGTTCAAGTTTATTTCTTAATTACTACAAAATATCGAGGCTGGCAACCCAGCGTTTAAGAGAGCTTACTTGTTTGTACAGAAAAAATCCAACTTGTGCAAATATTCACGTCACGGATGGTAAAAGAGGTTGTGATTTACATTGAAAGAGCAACATTGATCTAATAAGAACAACAACAACCACGTTAACACTACGGAAGGGCGGCGCGAAGGTCACTAACTGAAACATTAAGCAGTTCATTCGGTTGGTGGTGGTGCTACCTAATTGTTATTCCTCGGCATCTCACTCGATTGCATTCCGCAGAAACTTTAGCAAGTGCTGTCATGTTGCATGCCACTAAAATAAGGTTGATACCACGTTAACATGCTCTGGGCGAACTTGAGGTAATCAGTTACCATTATTTGCCGCATGGAAGTATATAAAATTGTTACACGCTCATACAGTATGCTGGTTGAATGCGTTTAAATGCATATGCTGCTTTTAAATCATAAATCAACTGTTTCTTTTGAATGCAGTATGCTACAAAAATTAACTCATTCTAACAAGATTTATAAATCTCAAAAAGCTAATCGGCTGACTGAGATCTTTATTGGAGAAAATTATTGCATTGAAGCTGTTTCAGAAACGTTGTGAACCAAACGTCGATACTGTCTTAAAAAAGAGGAGAGAGAGGTGTAACCGCAAAATGCTAACGAAAAACGTATAATGTTTACCTTTTTAATTGATTGTGGGTACCATTATCGACACAGCTTATCGACACGCGTGAAAAGAGAATGTTAATGGGTAAAACTGTTGCACCTGAAAAAATGCCAAAGGCTTCGAGGAACTGAAATTCAATTTAATCATGTACAACACTATCCGAATATTTTCTTGTCTCTGGATAAATCTTCGATCAATGTGATTTATATTGGAAGCAATTTTACTCTCAACTCAGGTTTAAATTACGTATAAGTTCCAAAAAAAATTGTTTTTAGGTAGAAATATAACTAAGACCCCAATTTTTACTTTCGTCTACCACAAATGTGAAGCAAAAATTGGAAAAAGTATTTCAACACAGCTTTCAAAAAATAACAATTATCAATTTTAGCGACGTCATTTAATGTTTTTTGTTTTAATATAATGTTAGAAGATCGGTTCCATGATGAAGATCAGAACAGCGCTAAATGCAAAATTTAAAAACATTATTATTCAAAGATTTGTATAATTGTAACTTATAAATAGCAATTCAAATTAAAAATAGTGGGTTCCATTATCGACTGGAATTGTCATTCGGCTGCTAGCGTGAAGAATGTACAACAGCAAAAAAAAAATGGTCTAAATCTCATAATCTGCCTCTGCAAATCCACTGTCAAAGTCAAAAAGCTATCACAATTTATCTGTCATAGTATTTTGCAGTTATTCTTTGCAAATTTCAAATTGCATAGGAGAAAAAATTACATGAATTTACTATATTTTTCCCATAGTGTTTTTTTTTTGCAGATATTGCACATATTCCTCCGTTGTTATAATACTGTGTTCACGTTGAGATTTGTGTTACTTCGTGATTTTCGTTTGCTTTCCATATTATTGTTTTGGCATGTAGTGACCCATAGGCCATGGCCAAACGTGATTGGATTGTTTATATTTCCAACTTCTGGGTTTAAAGTACACGCTAAACAGACTTATTTAGGCACACAATACAGAGAAATTTTGCGTTCTCCCTTAGTGAACACAAATTTGTATATATGTGTGTGATGGTTTGTTATGTACACAAATTTTTTAACAAGAAAAAACGTTAACTTCGGCTGCACCCTTCACAGGTGCATTTCTTTTAGTAACTATGTGTTCAGTTTGTATGGAAGCTATATGCTATAGTAATCCTATCTGAACAATTTTTTCTCAGACTATGTTATTACCTTAAACAGTAATCCATGTCAAATGCCAAAGTTTTCCACACAAGCATTTCATTCCGATCATTCAGTTTGTATGGCAGCTATATGCTATAGTAAGCCGATCTGAACAATTTTTTCAGAGATTACAATTCTTGCCTTAGAAAATAATCTATACCAAATTTCGTGAAGATACGTTGTCAAATGCAAAAGTTTTCCATACCAGCATTTGATTCCGATCATTCTGTTTGTATGGCAGCTATATGCTATCGTAAGCCGATCTGAATAATTTCTTCCGATATTACATTATTTCTGTGAGCAATAACTCTCACCAAATTTCGTGAAGATACGTTGTCAAATGTGAAAGTTTTCCATACAAGACTTTGATTCCGATCGTATATATACAGACAGACGGACATGGCTAAATCGACTCAGCTCAACTACTGATCATTTATATATATACTTTATAGAGTCTCCGACGCTTCTTTCTGGATGTTACAAACTTCGTGACAAACTTAATATACCCTGTTCAGGGTATAAAAATGATGAAAATAGTGCGTTTGCTTATATGCCCCATATCAACTTAATAAAAAGTTGAAATATTGTATGCGCTTAACTTTTGGTTCAGTTTTATTAAAAAAAATACTAAATCGTGACTAGGTATGTCTGCATATACACTTATAATATTGCAAAGTATATATGTATGTATTCAGTGCAAATGTTTTGATTTGAATTGAAATATATTGAAATTGAGTTAGCACAGGATTGTCAACACACAGAATTCTTTGCAATTAATTTGTGAAAAGGGGTTTAATAAATGCGACATAAGTCTGTGCATGATCTAAATTTAAAGTATATTTAACGTCAGGGGTTTAGAAAATATGTATTTAGGTATGCGGGTATATATGTAACGGGTGATTTTTTTGAGGTTAGGATTTTCATGCATTAGTATTTGACAGATCACGTGGGATTTCAGACATGGTGTCAAAGAGAAAGATGCTCAGTATGCTTTGACATTTCATCATGAATAGACTTACTAACGAGCAACGCTTGCAAATCATTGAATTTTATTACCAAAATCAGTGTTCGGTTCGAAAATTTTTTATCGACAAATTTTGTTCAGCGATGAGGCTCATTTCTGGTTGAATGGCTACGTAAATAAGCAAAATTGCCGCATTTGGGGTGAAGAGCAACCAGAAGCCGTTCAAGAACTGCCCATGCATCCCGAAAAATGCACTGTTTGGTGTGGTTTGTACGCTGGTGGAATCATTGGACCGTATTTTTTCAAAGATGCTGTTGGACGCAACGTTACGGTGAATGGCGATCGCTATCGTTCGATGCTAACAAACTTTTTGTTGCCAAAAATGGAAGAACTGAACTTGGTTGACATGTGGTTTCAACAAGATGGCGCTACATGCCACACAGCTCGCGATTCTATGGCCATTTTGAGGGAAAACTTCGGACAACAATTCATCTCAAGAAATGGACCCGTAAGTTGGCCACCAAGATCATGCGATTTAACGCCTTTAGACTATTTTTTGTGGGGCTACGTCAAGTCTAAAGTCTACAGAAATAAGCCAGCAACTATTCCAGCTTTGGAAGACAACATTTCCGAAGAAATTCGGGCTATTCCGGCCGAAATGCTCGAAAAAGTTGCCCAAAATTGGACTTTCCGAATGGACCACCTAAGACGCAGCCGCGGTCAACATTTAAATGAAATTATCTTCAAAAAGTAAATGTCATGAACCAATTTAACGTTTCAAATAAAGAACCGATGAGATTTTGCAAATTTTATGCGTTTTTTTTTAAAAAAAAGTTATCAAGCTCTTAAAAAATCACCCTTTATATGAGGTTGTCAAAAAAGTCTTGCGGTATTTTTATTGAATTTTTTTTTTATTGAAATTGAAATGAATTTTTGATGACTCATGCCTAGCTCTTGACCGATGCTACGGCTGCTACTATGCCGGTCTCTTTCGACCAATTCAGTGATTTTATCGCAATTTTCGACGACAGGCCTTCCGGAGCGTGGCGCATCTTCGACCACCTCTACACCAGAACGAAAACGTTGAAACCATCGTTGTGCGGTGGAAATGGAAACTGTATCGGGTCCATAAACTGTACAAATTTTATTGGCGGCTTGAGATGCATTTTTGCCTTTATCGTAGTAGTACTGTAAAATATGCCGTATTTTCTCTTTGTTTTGCTCCATGTTTGCGACGCTATAACTCACGAAGGACTTAAAAGAAACGACAATCAATCAAACACGTGTTAGCGCGTGAAATGAGCTTTTCAAAAAGGTATAGCATGACCCGATGCGACGAATAAAACTAAAACTACGCGCTTTCAGCGCCAACTAGCGAAAATACCGCAAGACTTTTTTTTGACAACCTAATATATACATGAAAAGTTATGTGTACGTCCGGATAATGTCTAAAGGTATATGTATATGTTTTATAAACAGATAATTTAAAGAAAGCTGTCATTTTCATAAATGAAATAACACAAAATCATCTAGGAAGATATTACATTACATATGTAAATGTCCCCAACATACGTTTACAGTGCAAGCTCAAAATATGAAATGTATAATATTATGCAAGCACGTCATCATCGTTGCATTTTAGGCCACTTACGCATCTGCTATATGTGTACATATTCATATAATTGTTGCAATGCCACTTCCTGCCGAAATTTATTATTCACAGTTGCTGTTGTTATTGTGTTTATCACCTTTTCTGTTACGACTGCACACAACACATAGCATAGATTTTTATCACTTCATTTTGAAGCCCAGCATTCTGTTAATTGATGCTGCAGCAAAGGATCGATTTGGCGGTCACTGGCATCAATGCCGTTTCCCTCATTGTTGTTGCTAATTTGGTGCAGTGACAACACTGCGAGATTATTTTCGTTGGTTTAACCTTGTGCTTGTACCCCAGTACATATAGTCTTGCGTGAGCTTCCACTTGTATGTGTGTGAGTATGTGTGTATATGTTTTAGGTTCGCTTGCATGGGGATGCTTATCTCGTCTTATTGATTAAATATTAACTCCTTTATTTTGACTGCAGCTGAAGCGAAACACCGAACGACGGTAGAATGTAAAGACATAAAACGGCGTGGAAACCTAATCGGCCTCGCGTGATTTTGCCGTTGAAACGACCAAACGACTGTACCCAAGCACTAGCCATTCCTATACTATTTGAATATTATCAAACTCGTAGTATATGTTTGTATGTACATATGTATTACTGTGTTTTGTTTTCGATATTTTCGCCCTTTTTCGGGTATTATTATTATTTTTTTTAAATATATGACATGGGCCACAAAGGTGCTTTGTATTATCTCATGTATTTTGTTTACAGGGCGTACTTACATGCACATGATGATAAATTGATAAGCTAATCTATTCGACGAAATATCTGTATGTTTGCTTGCTAGTACAACCAATATTTTTGGTAGATATAATCAATTATGTAAATTTTAAAATAACAATGTTCTGAAATTTTTTGTATGTCATATATAGTACGAAGCATAATATGCACAGAATTTAAAGATAAAATTGAAAAATAAAAAATAAGTTTTATGAAAATATATGAAAACTATTATATTTTGTATATTTTCACTTTAGATAAGCTTTAAATGGTGGTCGTTATCTTTTATTATAATTTGTAAGCAGTGTCTACTCATACATATATAGAGGGCTATACAAGTTTCCCGATAGGACAGCAAACGATGCCATATTTTTACCTTTTTTCGTCAGTAATGTTTGATCTTGGAAAGACATACGATCCAACAACTAGTCGAAATTATTAGAATTTTCTACCGAAATTCGGAGTCAGTGTCTTCAACTTTATGAACGGGTTTTTCAATAAGAGCGCTACAAAAGTTTTTTTTTAAATAAAACAAAACCGGTTTGGGATATCAATGAAATTCTTTATTTCTGTGAAAAATACTTAATTTGCTAGCTAATATCCTGTAAAGGCACTACTTCCATGAGGAAGGGATTAAACTGGAACAAAAGTGTATCAGGAAGTTGTTTGAGAAAGCGTATTAAAGGAGTTAAGCAATACTCTCTTAAATGGAGAGCATTAGATTTTTCAGTAAGATTCTGTTCTAGCATACTAGACAAAAATCGTCCAGCAGTGGCTTAAAAGCAATATTCCTGGTTTCATAGACGCAGATGCAAAATGTATAACATTTTAATTTTTATAACGGCCTGAACTTGTAACAGAACATATGGCAGAATTAAGTGCAAATACAAGAGGATGTGAAAAATAGTATATAAACGTGCATATCCTCCTTGACCCAATCGGAAAAAGCAATATTATTTCCATTATTTCCAAGTTTTACCACTGTTGTAATGATATGATATATGTTCGGTTCTATTATTTAAATATGAAGAGAAAGTCAACTGTTAAACTAGACTATTCCTTGTTATCACCTCACGATTTTATGGTCCTAGTTCCTAAAGTTTGAAAAAATCACACACTAACTTATACTTGACTAATTTTTAATTAACCTAAGAGGATATCTAATTATAACTTTCCTTTCCTAGTCTCGAAAAAATTTATTTACTACCGTAAAAAAATATATCAGTATTAACCTTAAAGGCTGTGACATGTTAAATTCATATCCTATTAAAGGATAAAACAGGCTTTAAATAATTTACTCCTGATGTGTAGTAATCGTATAAAAAAGTGTTGCCTGCAATTATCGCCTGTATTTAATGTCTATATATAAAAAAATTTAATATGAAGTCTAGTTATAGTATTTTACTAAATTCTAACTATTTTCTTTTCAGGTGAGTTACGTGATAATAAACTGTTGGTTGTCGAGCAATACATATAAACTACACGTTCCATGTTTAATCTTCGAAATAATATGTATTGGAGCTAACTCAGGTACTAATCCAGGGATGAATTTTCAACAAGAAAGTTATATTAAATTTTAGTTAAATTTCTTGCGTTAAAGATAGTCTTCCAGTTCATCTCAAAGAAGATTTATTTAACGACTAATTTAAGCATGTCCATTAATGATATAATTTTATAAAAGTGATTCAAATGTTAACTTCGGCTGCAACAAAGGTAGAATAGCTGTTAATTTCTTGTAGCATAAAAGAGTATAAAAAAATCTTTATATTGATTTTGATCGGCAACTTTGTACCTACATACATACATATATGATATTGTGGTTCAACCTATAGCGTTGCCTTGCACAAGGTAAAAGTATGTTGTCAAATAAAACCATTTCCATACAATAATTTGATTTTGATCGGCCATCGAAGGGACTGACAATGACTCGGATTTCAACTTGTTTCCTCGTCCTGATCATATATAAATGATGTATGTAGGTACATATCGTCAGCTTAAATACAAAATAACGTATGATCAAAAAATTTGAAATTGAGTGTTTAATTGATTACGATCCACTACTTCAAATTACATACATATAAGTTCATTTGTCCAACATTTTAAGGTTTTTCTGTCAGATATAACCCAGTTTTAACTAATATTCTAAATTTGTTTCATTCATGTTCGATTTTATTATGTGTTTCATTCTTTCTTATTTTGCATTTTAGATGACGATATACTTACGAGTATATCCCTATATCTATATCAATTAGTTTTAGATGATACAAACAACCTCTAGGTGAACAAAACCATTATACTCTGTAGCAACTTGCTGCAAGAGTCTAATAGCAGGAACAGCGAAAAACGCTACTCCCTTCCTTCCTTAGCGAGCAAAATGTGTTAAAAGTTGAGCCCGTGGTAAAAACGCAGAAATCAGCCATCTTTGTTTGTTTTCATTTGAACAATGTTGCCATTGCTCAATACGCATATACTATATAGTTTTGTACACATCTATGTTTTCAATTACAATTTTTTATAATATAAAATATCAAAACTGAAAACAAACTATTAAA
The DNA here is from genome assembly GCF_023373825.1 of Bactrocera dorsalis. NCBI lineage: Eukaryota > Metazoa > Arthropoda > Insecta > Diptera > Tephritidae > Bactrocera > Bactrocera dorsalis. The sequence continues at coordinate 40,379,945 of NC_064303.1, forward strand.
AATAGTTTATATATTTTTAAATAATAGCATTCGACTCTGATTTTGAGTTATTTTAAGAAAATTTCAGACATATTGACCACTTTTATAATTACTACAGTATATCGAAATTGGCAACCCTGCGTTGTGAGAGAGCGATCAGCTGACACGTTTCTACGGCAAAAAATCCAAATGCCGTCGATTCCCACGACATGCTACGGCAAAGAGAGAAGGGAATAGCGTTTTTCGCTGTTCCTGCTGTAAAAATAGGAGTGCTGGCGGTAAACTATTCCAGGCTGTTTTCGAGAGCTTGATCGCTAACTTTTCATCCAAATATTGCTATCGGTAGGATTTTAATTAGCGGTGTAAACTGTACACCAGAACCTATTTTGGCTTTGGAACGATAACAACCCGTTTGCCACACGACTGATGTGTTTGCAGACAAATTATTTGCGGTGAGGGTTCCAGATGTGTATACAGCATATGAACATAAGGCTATTATGCCATTTTACTGACAATATGTGCAAAATTTATTGTACACCCTCCGATTTTTAATGGGGCAGTATACTTCTTTGTCTTTTACTATTGAACTATATTATTTTATTTTGCTTTCATCACGCCCAATATCTTTCTTCCTTCGAAACCGACTTATATGCCATTCTTTTTGTTGAAGGCCTAATTGAAAAATCTTTTTACTCGAATCTTCGCCGGATAAAAATGTAGGCTGTTCCGGTTACTTAGATCTGTCATGCATATTTTTGTGAATTTGATTGATACATACTACTGTAGGTAAAAGATAGTAAGATTTTTAATTTAAATTTCGCGAAAAACTTATTCGTCGAGTTTTTTTTTAGGTTGGTATGACTGCCAGTTACATCTGTGCCAAATGTCACATCAAAATAGTCATTAGTGTTTAGTATACGCTTTTTACATAAAGTGACGAAAACGCGATGACGATCATCAATTGATGATCAATAAAATAAAAGAAAATTGACGATTGACAGTGAGAAATCTTACTGACATCGGAAGGTTCAGGGAGAACTATTTTGGAAGATCATTGATAAAATTGAAAGCACGATTGGTTCCGAAAAACAGCGTCACGTTAACGTCTGTGAAACAATGCTTTCCGACTACGAGGATGTTATAAAACGTTTTATTATTATTATATTTTGGATATTTGATATATTTACTTGGATCTATGCTTACGACCCGTAAACAGTAAGCCGAAGCCGAAAAAACCACGTCAAAGCCAAACTGACAAGAAGGAATACTATTTGAGTGTTATGCATCATTTGAGCGAAATATTCGTAAAAAGAGGCCAGAATTATGGGTTTTGCTACAACTCTTGGTTTTTGAAGCACGATAATGTACTGTTGCATACTGCTTCAATTCTTCGTTAGTTTTTCACAAAATTTTCAAATTTTATGCGGCAACCACCGTATTCAATTGATTTAGCTCCCTATGACTTCTGGCTACACAGCAAACGTTTTGAATATATTGAAGCTATTCCGTATAGGAGTTCTAAATTTTTATAAAATTATTTTTGCTCTTTGTATACTCAGGGCAGACAGTTACTTAAATTACATTATTAAAAATATCACACTAAACAACAACTTTGGTATATTAATACGTATAGCTTTTCCCCTTTGGTGCGCCACTCGAATTACGCCAGTTTTGACAAATTAAGTGTCTGCTTTGGTAGTTTGTAGGCCCCCGCTATTTATGTCATTGCCTTTGCCGCCCGATTACAATAATTTACAGAAAATTGTGACAGCCAAAGTCCATATTTGAACGCATCAGAAATTGTTTGAAACCAAAACCATATAAATAAAGGAATATTCGTCTTTTCATTGAGTTTACTTGCAATGTATCGCATAACTTTAAATTTAGATATATATTATATATTTGTAAGTATGAATGTATGTTCGAGAGTATGCGTATTAATACAAACAAAAATATGCATGCGTATTAATAACAAAAATATGAAAATCGTTTTATTTTTTTCTGCCGCCATAAGATACAACATCGTCGTTGAACTAAGTATCTTCGAATTTCAGTTCCGCTACTATGTACTATATTTACCTATGTATGTGCTTACTTCCCCTTTCTGCGGACGATAAATGTCCAGGAGTACTAAAAAAAACAAATATAAACACATTTATAAATTGTGCCACCCTTCTTTTCCGCTTTTTCGCTTTGCCTTCGAAGCCGTCTTAGTCATTTGGTCATATTTATTGTTTACCGAAGCAACTGCAGGGATACTTTTGGTTACTACCTCGACCATTTTTGTGGCCAGCCAAACATTAACCAAAATTCAAATACATACATTTTCGCTTAATGGGATGCCTCATAATTTGTTGTGCCACTTAAGAAAAATTGTGAATATTAAAAAATAAGTAGAGAATTTTGGAGCGCCTCTATTCGTTACACGCGCCAACAAAAAATTAAAAAAAAAACCAACATCATCGTTAATGACGCTGTAAGGGCAATCACGAGCTTGAAGGGAGCGTTTTTACAACCTGAACGCAAAGGGGGGAGTACCGACGTACACAGAAGTGAAATATTGGAGTTATGGTGTTGGCAGTGTCGAGAGAGCAAACTGCATTTAAACGTTTTCTCAGCATTGCATGTCTTTTTTGTGTAATACCATATTTTCCTTTCAAATATGATATGACTGCTTTCGAACTAGCGAAATTTTTCTTACAATGCGCTATCGTTCATTGTGGACCACATTTGTTTATAATTAATGGTCGGAATCATTTGTTCAATAAACACGCCATGAACGTTGCCGTGTGGGTAGAGTGTAATAAGTAGGTGTCAAAATGGGTATTTTATGTAGAAATGCTCAGCGTTACAGTGTTGTTTAAAAGCATTAAATTTATTCATGTATTTACTAACACATATACATTTGTGATCGCAGAGATTTTTCAAAAACGTTCAAGTTTCATTTTATCTAATATGTATGTATATACAGTTATCGTGTTACGATGTTAGTTGCCAAACTCCTCCGAAATGTCTGGACCAGTTTTGATGAAATTTGATGTGCTTATCGGATAGGTCTGAGAATCAGACAAAACTTTTTTATTTTTCACACTTATACGATCAACCCCTTCTTTTTAATTGTGGTTTTTATATTATTCTGTTTCAGCCATAAAACCAGAAGATGGCTAATAAAATAATTTGAGTTTACTATAATCAACTAATCGGTTCGGTTTTTTTTAAGTAAATACATTCATGATGAATACAAAATAATTTGTTTATGCTTATTTATTGAGTGTATAATAGTTAAGTAAATTGTTGAAATGACACTTAAAAAAAAGGTTCTGTACGAAAATTTCAAAAGGCAAAATCGCTATTGCACTATTGAAATTTTTTTGTTTTTTGAAATTTGACAGAATGATTACGTTAAAAATGTTCTCTCCAAATTGCAACTACATATCTTCAAAACTCTTATTTTGAGAGTGGAAACCGTTTTGAAAAACAACATTTGGAGAAAAACGCGTTTAAAGATTGGAGTCGCTTCGTTCCCTACTCTGTTCCTTTATTACAATAGTCATTGTACCCTGAGACTCTTAGTGGAGATACGAAGTAGCTCAATTCAAATTGTGTCTGTTACTGTTGTAATTTTCAATGCAGATACGAGTATTACTTGTTTCAGGAGACCGCTGCAAATGAATAGCCTTGGCGATGGAAAACGTTTTTTTGTTCAAATACAGTAATTTTCGGGTTTTCGCACTCTTTTTCGCAAGAGACTGTACTTTGTTTGCATTTACTGCCTGTATGGGCTCATTAGAAAGCTAATAAAGTGAAGGAACGTTACAAAGCGAGATAGGGGTGGAGCTACATATATGCAAGTTTCTGTATTATTTCGACTATGTACTTTGTCGGTTGTCGCTAAAATCGCCTGCAGCACTGAAACGCTTTATGCGACGTACGATTGTATAGCGTCACCAACCTAAGGAGCATTTGCGCAAAAGTAGCATATCCTCAAACAGTTTCATTTAATACCAATTTGCCACTAGCGCAGTGCTTTGTACTGCCTCGACTTTTGCAGCTACTGCTGCTGTAGCTTTGGCTTTGGAAATTCTCAAGTTGCATACGCACTTGTGGAGAATTTGCAAACATACATACATATGTACACACTTGTGTACGTGCCTGTGTAAGCAGTTCACTGTAAGCTAAAAATGACAAAGCTTAGAAGTGTTGCGGTGTAAAATATTAAGACATCGCGGGGACAGGAGTGTGGCCTGCTGACTCAACTCACCTCAGTCCACCTTCAGCGAAGTCAAAGGGGATGAGGTTTTTCACACTGCACGCATGGAAGCTTGAAGACTCTAAGCTCCAGCCGGCAGGTAGTTAGGTTTATATAAGACGGTGCAAGCTGGGTGTGGTGACTGGTTCGGCCAGCTGGGTAAGCATACGGTACAGTGACACGTCCTTTGCTGTGATTTACATTGCTTTACTCACATGGCTTTCCTTTGCTCTTTGCTTTGTCACCATTGAAGTAATGAAAGCAAGCGATACGCGACTGCTTTTGTCATGCAAACCAAATTTTTAAAAGCGAAAAGAGTTGAAATAAAAATACTTGAGCGTGTCTTTGTTAACTTGAGTATCTTCATCTTTGCACACTCAAGTGTAAAGCACACTGACGCTATGAAGTCCCATGTACTAAATTTCCTCAACATGCTCCAGCTATCTGCTTTATTACTTTTAGCACTGAGGCTGATGTACTCAACTATGTTGTCTTACGCTCATGATCTCTAGATACACATACAAAATATTTAACAAAAAAAGTCGTTATCAAAATTAGATAAAAGCGCGAATATAATCATAATTATTGATCTGTGAGGTTGTTTTATTTAAATGTTAATGTGGTCTTCAAGACGATTAGCATGAAGATTTATATATATACATATATATTATAATATTTTTTAAAGTGTTGCATAAACGAGAAGGTTTACCTTTCAAACTCAAGTAATAATAGATAAAAAAAGTCTAGATTTATTCAAATAAACATAGCTATTGCAAAACGTAATAAGTTTTGTGCCGCCTTCACATCACATTAAAAAGTGAAAAGGACATGTGCAACTTTTAGATGCTATCGCAATATATACAGACAGACGACCGTGGCCATATCGACTCATTTATATATTCTTCATCTTTACTGGCGTAGACACCGCTTAGGCGATTATAGCCGAGTTAACAACAGCGCGCCACTCCAACGGAGTGGAGGTCTTCCTCTTCTTCTGCTTCCCCCGGCGATTACTGCGTCGAATTCTTTCAGAACTGAAGTGTTTTCGTCCATTCGGACAACATGACCTAGCCAGCGTAGCCGCTGTCTTTTAATTCGCTGAACTATGTTAATGACGTCATATATTTCGTACAGCTCATCGTTCCATCGAATGCGATATTCGCTGTGGCCATAAATCTTTTGCAGAAGCTTTCTCTCGAACACACGCAACGTCATCGCCCAAGCCTCTGCACTTTTCAATTGCTTACTCAGTCCGAAGTAGCACCTGTTGGCAAGCGTTATCCTGCGTGGGATTTCCAGGCTGACATTGTTGGTGGTCATGACTGTCAACAGTGACGTGAGAGCCAAGTCGCGAGTGCCCTCGTTCACTGTCAGACCCATTTGCTTTGCTTCCTTGTCCAGTCAACTAACAGCGCGGGTGTTGATCATTTATATATAATATACATTTTAGGGGTATTACAAACTTCGTGGCAAACATAATATATTCCACATAGCGTATTTTTTGAGAGTATTTTTATATTCACTGGACAAAATATTCCAGGTTTAAGTTTAGTACGAAATAAAAGTGCCTCGAAGGAAATCTTCACTCAAAAAGCATTAAAATTAAAATATTATTTATTTGAAGAAAGGTTGATAACGTTGGAAGTGCGCCTTTTCTACGCAGTGGCAGGCTGACAAGGAAAAGATGCAATAAAAGTTAACACAAAACAATACTCTTTCTATCGGAAAAGTTGACACATTTTAGGAATGTACGGGCCTCACGTTAATGAGTGATTTTCACATGAACTGCAACTCATAAACACGACATTGAATTTTGGAATTGAAATTTTTAAACTTGCGCGCACATAAATAATACTACTCGTACTAACGGCTTACGACATGGGCACAGCGTTCACTGCAGCAAAGGTCAGCTGAGTAAAATGTCGTGAGGAAAATCAACCTTGGTCACACTCAAAATTGTAGGCAACACAAAAGTTTGCCATCCCGGACCGCGGAACCAGAGAGAACCACGAAGCACGTTGACAGTGCGGCAATACATTCATAAATATTTATATACATACATACATACTTAACATCATAAAATCTGTAGTCGTTACAAAGGCAGAAACTAGGCGGTGGGTAGCCAATAACTCAAGCATTTTATTGCTTTCGCGGCATGTAGCTCGCGGCTTTTTTGAGGTCAATTTGAGATCAATTCAAATGCAGCACTTGCATCTCTCTACTGTGAAAGGAAAGAGTCGTCCCTCGCCAACAGTTTTTCGTTAAATCACGCTTGTTGGTACTTGAATGTACCAGCGTTTATATGTGCGAGTATGTGGCACATTCCCAGCTATTTGATGAAATTTATGTGCGCTCATCGGCGTACTGGCTGATGGGTGGCTGGTATTCGAAAGGAAATAGCTATCTGCAGCAAATCATTTTCGTTCTCATTTGTGCAACATCCGCACATAAAAACATACATATGGGGACAACGACAACTATCGCTTGCAACAACATTGAAGAAGACAGTATAAGTTTGTATTCAGTTGACATATTTTTTGAAGGAGAAATATTTTTATAGAAATACAAATGTGTGTGGCACTACAACACGGATCAGGCAACGCGTTGAGTAAAATTACATAAAGGATGCTCTATATCTTCTGTGGCATTCACAAAGAAATCTTCTGCTTCTAACAAGTATACGGAGTTCTTCGCACACTAGTTTAATATTCACAGTAGATCAACTGAAAACAATTAGTAGCTTTCCAATTTTTTCAGAAAAATTTCTGTATAAAATAGAATGCTAAATTAAATTAAAAAATTAAACTAAATTAAATTAAAAAATTAAACTAAATTAAATTAATAATCTGCTTGAAAAAGAGAAAATGTTAAAATCTGCCACTGTCACATGTCTAGCTCAAGTGATACGTGTAACGTTCTTGAGTGGTTGGTTTCGCCTACATGTCTAATTCAAAGCATGAAGCACCCTACGTACAACGACAGTAACAAGAAAAACAAAATCACGACAGTCAAATAGAAAATCAAGAAGTCAGCTTAATTTCGCCACGAGGATAAGCAGTAAAAATTTATCTGAAGTGCTGTTGCCGTTGTTGTCTATAGGTCGAGCCGTATAGCGGGCCAAGCAGCTTAAGTGTGTCAGGAACATTTTGCACACGAGGCCGTACCACGTTGTGTCTACTTATGTATATGATTATACACATACTATTGCTTTCTCGAATGTACATACATATTTGCATTCTAGGTATAATACTTGGTAGTGTACTGTCATGTGACATATTTTGACAGATCGTTTGTCACTCCACTTCGCTGGCGACTGCTTGTGGTAAATTGAGGGGCAATGCGATATACTGTGTACTTAAGTAGCCTATGTACTTACCTTTTTTTTAAATATTCATAGCGACACATATGCTGACACACTTACATAAGTGTTTACCCTGTAGGAAAGTAAAAGTAAAGAATAACTTTTATCAAAGAAGGGATTTTGCGTCAAATAGTTTATTTAAATGAAATGTTTTCTATATTGGATAGTCGAAAAAGTCTTTTCGTATTTTGTTAATATAAGTATGTATGTCGTTGCAGTCGTATATATCCAATGCTACCAATCAATTGTGTCATACCATATAGTATTGAAAAGGTGAGATTTTAAACTTCTTTATCAAAAAAAAAATGCAATTCGGGGAAGTTAAAAGAAAGTTAAAGCTGTTCGAAAATGAGTGAAAATAATAAAGAAATTTGTTATATTTTGGAATTTTTGTACAAAAAAAGGGAAGAAACGCAAGCCACCAATGAAATTTGTAAAGTTTACGGAGACGATGCACAACAATGCCCGGCCAAGAAAGTGTTGGATTTTCAAGCTGTTCTAGAAAATCTTTCACCTAAAAATTAGAAAATGTTGAAAATAGAATGTAGTGTTACATAATAATACCTAAGATATTATACTCATTTTTTTGCCCTGTGTCATGGAATCGTCTTGATAAATGAACTTACATTGCGAAAAGTTAACGACAACAAACTGTTCTCCAAAATTTTTACATATTTTTCCGTCTTCACTGTTCTCTCAATCAGCTCTAGTTCCCCATCTCCGTAAAAAGAACACCCTTAAAACATTATCGATAGGCTGTGCTTCACAGTTCGTATGGTGCAATACCGTTTTCCATTTCAGCGCTTCACATACTGCTGACCTTGAGGCTGGAAAAGCATAATTTTGCTTTCATCCGAAAACATCACGCTTCTCCAATCTTCCGCAGTCCAATTTCTGTCCAAACGTTTTTTTCGTATTTGCAATGTTAATAGCGTATTTTTTGGCTGCTTTATGTCAAATTTTCGCAGCTGACGTCTAACAGTGCGAGCACTCATTACTGCTAAATTATTGTCCACACATTTCATACTTAATTCGGTTCCAGTTTTGAACCGATTATGCAGCACAATTCTTTCCAACCTTCTGTCTTCTCGCTCTCTAGTCATTCTCTTAGGACCCGTTCCTTTTTTCCTATCTATAATGTCCGAATTGTTGTACTTTGCTAAAATTCTGGATACTGTTGATTGGTTACACTTCATAATTTTAGAAATTGCGTGACTGGAATTGTTTGCACTACTTAACGTAATTATTTTGACTTTTTTCTTTCACACTCAATTTATTTCTTTTTTCATTTTTATTTCAAAGCTTACTTCAAAGCTTAAATCTTTTTTCACTAATTTATTCTTAAAGACACAAAGACCCTTAAGGAAAATTAAACACAGATACAGTACAATAGTATAACGGTATTAAAATTAAGCATAACAAGTAAGAAAGAACTAAGTTCGGGTGCAACCGCACATTTTATACTCTTGCAACTTGCAAGAATCAAAGTCAGGGAAATACTTTAAGGTGTAAAACTAATCATATAGAGTAAAGTCAGCCAGATGTTTAAAAATCCTGATACGCTGTTTAATTTTCGTTGAGATAACTCACATATTGGCTGATGCAAACGGTACAAAGTCAGCCGGATGTTCGAAAATCCTGATGTTATTTATATAGGGTCTAGGCCAAGTTTTCGCTCAAATTTATCTATTTTAGGCACAAAGATACACTGTTATGAATAAAACACTGCTTTTTATTTTCATTGGGGTAACTCACATATTGGCCGAAGTTCGAAAATTTTTATATTAGGTAGATGGGAGCTAAAGGAAGTAGTGGTCCGATTCAATTTGATATATAGACATACCATTATAAGTGAAGGATAATCACTTAATTTCAGTCACACATTGGCCAACATTTTCGATCAAAAGTCAACTATAGGTACCGGAGTCTGATTATTCGGTGCTTAGGGGCTGTTGTTGGCGTGGTTGTTGTCCGATTTCTCCCATTTTCACACTGTGACATAAGAATGTAAAGACAATGGCACGTACTAAATTTTATCGCAACCAGTTTGGTCATCCGATTTTTGTGTACTAAGGAATCTGCATACAAAGTTTCATCAAGATATCTAATTTTTTGTTCAAGTTACTGCTTGTACAGACGGACAGACAGGCAGACAGTTAACCAAATTTCAACTAATCCTATATCCACTATCTCAATTAGTTTTATGTGATACAACCGTTGGGGGAACAAAACTATAATACTCTGTAGCAACTGGTTGCAAGAGTATAAAAACAAGAAGATAAAGAAGACAGAAAAAGAAATGTAACGCACCGGCATTTTCTATGATGGTAGCAGTAAATACATTGATTTTTACCACAAAAAAATTCAGTTGTTTCTGGAGCCATAACATACACACAACAACTATTAAAATAGTCTACATATTAATAAATAATAATATTCGACTCAGATTTTGAGTTTAGTTTAAGAATATTTTAAGTATGTTAAATTTTAATTTTTTATTATTTCGAAATTTTGAGACTTAGTTGTAAGAGCAATCTACGGAAAAAATTTAGTTACCGTGGATATCCACATTACGTACGGTAAAAAGGAAGGGTACATAGAAACGGTGGTAAGTTCTCAGCTAAGTCAGCAAAGTCAGTAAGTCAGCTGGCCGGGCATAGGGTTTTTCGTAGGATCGCAATTAAACACGGAAAAACACATTCCATGAAATATTTTTATTTTCTACAGGGCACACGCATTTGTATTTAGTGTAAACGAGTGTTTCCGTTCGTCGTAAAAGGCACGCACACCTTTCTGACGCCTGTACCGAGACCACCAATCATCCGACGACCTCCTACGTCGCTATTACGCTGTCATCCTTCATTGCTTCACGACCTCATCCAGACCTTAGGTCTTTCAAGGATACTTATAAATTTGTTTGTTTTGCAGTTTTGTTTTTTTTACAAAATTTTTTTCACCCCTGTAAGTAGTAAAATATGTATTGATGTTATCTCAGTTGCACGGTTTTCCATATTTTCATATCCAGCAGATTTTTCTAAATACATGTACATATGCATATTTCACAGGAAAATACTTATACTATTTATAACGGTTATAAAGTATTTGGAAAACATTAAGTATTGAATGACAAAGTGGCAGGAATTTGTGACATACACAAACACTCGTGAACGCTTGTCTTCATATACATACGTTTTTTTCATTTCAATGTAGGAGAAATATGGCAAGAATGGATTTATTGGGATATTTTAGTGATTTACTAATTAAACCAATTTGTTTTTATGTTGTTCTGTGATAACAAGCGTTAACGTTCGTTGAAAGTTGCCAGTTCTTTCACTTATTTATGGTTTTCCTGTTTTTGTTATTATTCTGTTGCTTAAACATACAGTTTCTAAGTATCAAAGGGATCACAATCAAAGTTGTGCGCGTTCATATACATACATACATACATATACAAAATATATTGTATAAATCCATATTTCATTAATAAGAAAGTTTGCGCTTAAATTTCTGCCTAAAATTGTATAGATCTTATCTGAATACCCAAGAAACTGGTCAAAGTTACATATGATTTATTACTGCAGACTATGCAAATCATTAATAAATCAGTGGAATTTTAATTATTTAATTTAATCTAACAATCAAGTTTTGGTCGAAAGTATTCTTAAAGAATGAGAAAAAACATCTACGGAGCGAACCAAATTTGTATATTCAATGCCAAATAGATGAAAAGAAGCAGAGAGGAATGAATACGTGTCTTTACTTCTTATTCTTTGTATAATATACAAATTTTCTACGAATACTTTTGTGATATGAATTTACCGAATTTTTCAGTTGAAACGTTTTTACCTATGATCCTCTAAAATTTAAACTTAATTTTTCAGTTTAAGTAAAAGTTCAAACTACAATAAAGAAATCAAACAAAAGAACCTGCAAGAACTGTGGAATTTCGCTCTCAAACTAACACATTTTCATGCCAATCCCGCTGGCTCTTCGGTAAATACCTGGTGAAGCTAGTGCTCATTATATAGAAATTTTAAAAACATCGTTTTTTATGAAAAGAGTAAAAGCTAATACTGTTACTACCTTCTTTATAATCTTATATTGACTTCAAATGTTGTATCATCCAAATGACTAGTTTTCTTGCCGGTTGTGAAATAAAGTCGTAATTGTAATATGCTCTTTCAGGATATCAACATGGATCGAATAAGGGCGAGACTTAATTCAATAGTAAAATGCTGCCCTTATTAAACACTTAAACAAAAGCAATATCTGAGGATTGTTCTGTAAAACTTTCCCCCTGAAAACCACCGAAATGTTTTGAGATGAAAGTTTTTTGGTGTTTTTGCAGAATTTTCAATAAAAGCACATAACAGAGTAAATAAAAGTGACTGTTTTTACTCCTTCTAGTCTAGAAATTCCCGATGGGAATAGAAACACATACAACAAGAATCATTCAAACATACAATTTTACAACAACAGCCACCTATAATTCCATATACGACTCCTATGCACAAGTAAAATTGCAAAGCACATTTTACTGTGCTTTTTCTTCAAACTTTATTTGCGAGCCTTTGTTTTCTAATTTTTTATTTCACACGGATGGATTTTGCACTTTAATACGCATCGTTTTAACTTTTAGTTCATTTGAAAAGTTTATTTCCTCCTACTTCGACAGCTCGCAAACTTCCAAATCCGCCCACGTATGTACATGACAGCAAAGAAAGAACCAAAACAATGAAAGTGAAGTGAAAAAATGAAAACGAAAACGAAAAGAAATACAAAACTGCAAGTAAATTGGAGCAGTCGTCCAAAAACAATACGTGAAAGGTAAAAAAGAAATGAAAGTGAGAAAGCTTACAGACAGGGAGAAAATTTCTTGTTGAAAATCACTCAAACAGCGTAGACGTCGTAAATTTTCGCACCATGAGAGAACCCACCTGCTACGGAGGCGCAACAGTTACCAGTGCACAGACTAAAAATCAAATCGCTTACACAATCGCGCAACAACCCATCGCTTCGCTAGACTGTCTGCATGGTCCACCTCTTACTTACATATGCGATGAGTCACCATGAATTGTAATAATTTGTCGGCGTTAAGAAAGAAACGCAGAAAGGACTCAACATTTCTGTAAGATGGTTGCCTTCTGTCTCTCGTGCAAAAAAAATGAAAAATGAAAAATTCAATTGAATATCATTCCTTCGAACAATTCGGAAATACGTGAAACCTCAAAATTTGTGTTGTGGGGTGCGTCCGAGTCTAGCATTGTGCCATAACGAACTTTAAATCGACTTCCGTTCCAGATAGCATTGGACAAATAAACTGCTATGTGCTCTCACTCTGTAATTGAGTGCTTAGGTGGGAGAATGTGTGCATACCTTACAGTAAATTGCATATTTTTTGGGTTGGGGAAAAACTGAGTTAATTGAGACGACGTCCACACTCAGCATATGCTTTCGAGATGCTCATAAGACAAGAGTTGAATACGTCTACGTACACTAGACGTACTAAAGTCACTTAAAAAGATCATACACAGTTTTTTTTAAGTGTTGATGTAAATGTTTGGGAAATAACGCATTTTATTTACATATGCAGTTAGTTTGATATCTATTTCATCTACATATTTTAATAATGTTTGTATATCAATGAGCATATAGATATTTTTATAGCTTGGTAAAATTAGTTATATGAACATCTAAACTGTTCTTGGCATCAATAAATTAGAGTTGCGCCATTGTCAAAAGTATACATGCTCCTTCTTCTGTGTGTACATATGTATATGTACGTACTCATGTGAGGTCTTTAAGCGCCAACAAATATACAAACGAGGTGCAAAGTTCAAATTTTGAGATTAAATTGGAAAGATAAACGATGTTTGCTCTCTCTTTCACCCTACTTATCGACCAATGCACAATACTCAATATCTCACATACTTTGAGATAACCTCTGAGCCCAGGTGATAAGCTACCAACAGCACAGCATAATGCTACATAAGAGTGAAGCGTCAATTTATTGGAATGTGAGAGCTGTGGTATAAACGAGCTTTGGCATCGTCGCCTGAAACAAGAAGAAAAACGATAAATATCCATGCAGACTTATTCGATAATTATTAAGTAAACATAACTGTTGGTAGTTACCGATGGCAAAATGAAGCCACATTAACGTTTTCATCATTTCCTGCTGCCATAACAACACAGTTTTTCGAATCGATTGGATACAGCATCATGCGCGGTATTTGACCAGTTACATTTTTTACTCTGCTCCACGACTGTGTAGTATATATGTATGTATACAGGTGCAAGTTATGCTGCGTTAAGTTCTCTACCGCTTCGTGCCGCGTCTGTGCCAATGGTGCACGCATAAAGTCATATTAGCTAGAGTCGTGTCAGCAACGCCTATGTTGGTGATTATGTTTCGGTAGCTGTTAGCACATTAGCTTACAACCGAGTGACTGTGGCATGCAGCGTCGGGCATGTGTCGCCTTCAAAGGGAGAATCAGCAATCTTGTCGTGCAAATGTGCAGATTGAATGAAGATGCCGTCGAAAATATGCGTGCATTGTCTGCTGGCCCATTAACCCTCTAATAGGTAAGACCGCCCTGAGGCGGCCTTTAATAAATTGTCACAAACTCATAAGAAGTTTTATTTTGTCTACAACTATTATAAGGACCGTTAGATAATACATCAACTCATAATAAAAAGTATTCCGAGTTTTAACACAAACACGAAGACCGCCTCAGGGCAGTTTTGCCTGTTTACGCAAAATTTATTTCATTGATTGCTAGTATTTTTTTTATTTTAATTTTTTAAGAAATGGTAAAGTAAACTTAGTAATGAAGAGTTGCTCCAATTAATGGAATTAGTTTAAATAGGCGAGGATTATAGTGATTTTAACAGTGGCGATTAATTGGTTGACCGCGATTATATGCTATTTCAGCGTGTGTTCGGAAAATGAATGAAGCAACTGATTCATTTATGCAAACCACCTACATATACATATGTCTCTGAATGTAAGTTAAATTGATGATGTACTTGCAGGATCATCAACGCTTACTAAAATACCTGAAGCATTTTCCTCTACAGCAGCAAGGAATTGACAGCAATATATTTCAAAGCAAAAAAAGACCGCGATGTCCATTATCTACCATGAAAACTACTGGTCCCTTAGTCATTCCCTCTTCTGGTGGTTTTACAGGTTGAGGTATATGTTTTCCACTCAAAGTTTACGCTTGATTTGAATGTAGTGGCCTTCCGCGGCGACTCACGCTTATCGTCGCGTATCACAAAACTAGACATATCGATGGAAATGTTCTGCTATTTTTTTTTTTTTTACAAAAGAACTAGTTCTATTGATTGTGTGAAAGTTTAAGATAGAGGCTGAAAGAATTTTTAAATACATTGGCGTACTAATTTATATGTCCATTTACCGTTATCCGAATTTGAAGAGCTATTGTGTTAAAATTCTTTCACTCCAATTTAAGAAACAATGATTGTAAACAGATTTTGGCGATAAAAAGATATTTATCTTTTTGAGTTGAAAGCAAGAGGAATGAAAAAGGTAAAACGGAATTTGATCCGAAATGGTATCCGAAAATTGTTAGATGAACTTAAGGGGCTATACCAGTGTGACACTTTCAAAACAAAATTATTTTTATTTGCTTTTTCGATAGCTTATGTTTCCATAAATATCCTGTGAAATCGAGAAGTATAGTATTCGAATGGCAGCGTTCTAAACAGCGACTGCTCGGGTGTGCAAACATATATACATAAGTGAAACTTTAAACACATTTTTCTCGAAACGACATTTTCCAGAATTGCTGGCGTCATAACTCAACGAGAAATTGACCGGTCGACCTCAAATTAAAACTGAATATTTCTGAATACATTTACTATACAATGACCTACGATCTTTTTGATTGGTTGAAAATTGTCAATTTGGCATTAAAAAAACGACAAATTTTCATAAAAAAACGGTTTTTTTTTTTTCAAAATAACGCCATTTTGTTAATTTTTATTAACAATATTTTTCAAAGATCGTAGGTCATTGTAGAGGAAATATCTTTAAGTTTAATAAACATTTCAAATTCCATTCGGCCGGAATCATGCCAGCAGTTGGGGCACTTTTTCTTTTGACACCTTTGGAGACAGTTCTTAATTTCGTTACTTTTCAACATTTTTGTAAAAAAAATCTTAAAATATAGCTGAAAATATACTTTATTACGTTCAAAGAAGTTCGAAATATTCAATCGCGCACTTTCTCTTAAAAAAATTCACAAAAATCGCCTAATTTGTCAAACGGATCGATTCTGTTCGAAAGCCTGCCCGCCTTTGCATCGGTGAGAAAATATGTAACATAAAATTAAAACATCATCTTCGGCAGTATATGCCAAATAAGCCACACACGTGGGGAATAAAATTGTTCGTCTTGTGTGACTCCACTGGATTTGCGTATTGCTTCGAAGCCTATGACGGCGCTGGCGATTATATCATTTTACCAGGTCGGCCGGATCTTGGAAGTACTGCAAAAGTCGTTATACGAATATCACAAACAATAACTTATTTTGCTCATCACATTCTCTTTTTGACAATTTCTATATATCGGTACATTTGTTGGTATATTTATTTGCAAGGGACATCTACAGCTTGGGCACGATACAAACTTCCGTTGCCAATAGCCAAAAGGAGGAAGTAGACTCAAAGGATGGACTTATGGGTCGTTACGATATCCACGCAAAGACTCGCAATCTTTTGACACGCCTTTTTTCCATTTCGTAGATATAGAAGGCCAGCTGTTAAAATTGCCTGAGTTCCGTGAACAAATTTCTGCTGGTATTGTCGCTTACAAACTCAATCGTCCTAATGGTCGGCAAAAGTTTTACACCATCAACACCCACAGGAAAGAAATTAATGGTAAGAAACATCCAGTCGCGGATGCCCGCTTTGATCAGTATGATCACTTTCCGATTTGGCTTCCTAAAAATGGTGGAAAAAGAAAATGTAAATTGGCCAAAGTTCAGAAAGGCAGTGTTTTCGTTTCAAATTTAAACTAAATTTATGATGGTGAAGATGAAATTTTTGACGTTTATGGAGGCTCCATCCTACAAAAAATTTCTAATCTTTTCTGTCCAGGATTTTAATTTTACCCGTTAGAGGGTTAAATAAATATATAATGTATCGGTTAAAGGTAAGAGTCATCCTAAAATTGCATTCTACAGGAGTAGCCGTATTCAACCAGCAAGGTTGGGTATTAACCCGTTGAACGACGTTAATGCGCACAACCTTCTGGACTACTTCTGTTGATCGGATTTGATTTTACTGCGCAGTTGGTATCTTCCGACTTTCGCGAACTATGCAGCATTAGCTATTAATTTCCGCTTTCTGCAGTTACCACTTATTCGATAATAAACAGTTTTTTCTCGATTCTAATGTTGTAGACAAAAATTTTTTATATCAATATAAGAATTTTAAAATTCTAATAGATTCCATCAACTGTTATTTGAAAATCTACCAAATTGTCGAAAAGACAAGCATTTATTCACAAAATACTGTAAATACAGCGGATGTGGCAAAGTAATCTGAATCCTCTGCAGATGCTCTAAATTTGTTCGACGTAAAGAATAAAGTTTGCCGAGCCATTAAGCGTTAGTTTTCAATAGCATGAATCCTCCACAGCTGCGACAGGCCAAATACTCAATATTATTTATCGGAAAAATAATAGGAAAATGTGTGTCAACATTCGTTAGTGTTGATGCGAAAGATAATGTAAAGAAGTTGCTGACGAATGCGTGGGTATGGATGTAGGCAGCTGAAATTGTAGACGATTACAGGAAACACATTTTATTGTTGCCAGGCACTTGCCAGCACCGCCGTGTTTCATTTTGGTGTTGTGATACGTGGAAGTAGATTGCAAACAAGGACTAAAAAGGCTACAGAAAAATTAAATCTGAAAATAAAAATTCGATTTTTATAATTCCGTAGAAAATGATACACCACTGTGGACGCTATGATATTATATACCACCACTACTACTACTGCCTATACAAACACTCTGTCGCCTGCTTGTTTGCCAATCGATTAAAGTGCCCACCCAGCCACTTTTCGCGGTGCTTGTTCGTGGATGATTTTATTGTGGCACTAATCGATCCTAATTGATGCGTGAGAAAAAACTCAAGTGCGCGCGCTTGCCCGCACTCTCGAACATTAGCCGTAAGCCGATATTTTCATGTAATGCCACATGCCACATACCACACAAACACACAGCGGCGAATAATGCGCTCGAATTACAATAGTTAAGGAGCATTCAGCATACTAGAAGTGAGTGAGTTCTTCCGCGTTGTACTGCTGTAACGTTGGTAACGAAGACGTATGTAAATTCATTGCTTATGCGTGCAATTGTGGCGCATAGTCACAGGCGCAAAAGCATGTAGTCATTGTAAGCCAATTGTATTTGTCATTGCTATGCGTGGTAAGTGGCGGTAAGCGGCAAAGTTTTTATGCAATAGAGGTGCCGACAACCAACCCGGTCATTAGCTGTAAAGGGCCCATCAATTGTCCAGGAACGACATATGCCACATGCGCGTATTTCAGCTTATATTCAGTGAGTGTGTGCAGCAATTAATTTACAGCCTGCCGCTGTTGTTGCTTCAATTAACAATTGCTGTCACCGAGCACACTTTCACAGTGCAGTCATGATTGCACACAATTGCGCGCTGAAGCGATTCTGTGTTTGATTTCGATTAACTTTCGAAAACTCTTTGCGGACACCGTTTAACGCTGTTCACGTACGCTCATTCAAATGCTAGCGTGCGGCGAGTGATTTTGACCGGATATGTCAGGCCGAGTTTGCTTGCACTATGTGGGAGTCCAATTTCCGAATTGTAAGAACTGTAATCCTAACCCATTCACATAGAACCGCTAATAATTCGAAACGCAATAATGTCCAGCAGTGTTTGATCGCTGCTTTGTTCGGAATTGTCTGCGCAACTCACTTGTCATTTCTCTCATTTAACTACCGCCTGTGCCTGTGGATTACATATTCAAGTGACCTACGCGTTGTATGTTAGCATATTGCATGTACATGTCAAGCACGTGGCTAATTATTCCCAAAAACTGCGCTGAATCGTGTCAACAACAACGCTTACTACATGATTATGTCGTTTACCGCTTGTTGATTGGGATCGCCGTCGGTTTGGCGGTGAATATAACTAGTGGCCTTAGCCACATCAGGCTACTAATTCAACTCTGTTATTCAGTAATTCAAAAGACAATTTACCTTGTGTATTATCTAGTAATTCTCTTTTTTTTTGTACAATCGAACTTAGGTTAAAGAATTAATTAATTATTTGGGTTTTATATTTAAAATGTACAAACATACTCCACTTTAATAATGAAAGGAACACAATAAATCTAATATCCCTTCGAAAGATATAGAGTTCGGGCATCCAAAAAAATCGTACCGAATATTTTCGAGTACAAGCTTTGAAGGTTTTCGATTCAGTAAATAATTTATTATCAAATCGTTTGTCGGAGTGACTTTAGTGAGAAAGTTTCACGTACAATACGGTTGAATGTTTATAATCTCAACAAGTTAAAACTATAAAGGGTGATTTTTTTGAGGTTAGGATTTTCATGCATTAGTATTTGACAGATCACGTGGGATTTCAGACATGGTGTCAAAGAGAAAGATGCTCAGTATGCTTTGACATTTCATCATGAATAGACTTACTAACGAGCAACGCTTGCAAATCATTGAATTTTATTACCAAAATCAGTGTTCGGTTCGAAATGTGTTTCGCGCTTTACGTCCGATTTATGGTCTACATAATCGACCAAGTGAGCAAACAATTAATGCGATTGTGATCAAGTTTCGCACTCAGTTTACTTTATTGGACATTAAACCAACCACACGAATGCGTACAGTGCGTACAGAAGAGAATATTGCGTCTGTTTCTGAGAGTGTGGCTGAAGACCGTGAAATGTCGATTCGTCGCCGTTCGCAGCAATTGGGTTTGTGTTATTCGACCACATGGAAGATTTTACGCAAAGATCTTGGTGTAAAACCGTATAAAATACAGCTCGTGCAAGAACTGAAGCCGAACGATCTGCCACAACGTCGAATTTTCAGTGAATGGGCCCTAGAAAAGTTGGCAGAAAATCCGCTTTTTTATCGACAAATTTTGTTCAGCGATGAGGCTCATTTCTGGTTGAATGGCTACGTAAATAAGCAAAATTGCCGCATTTGGGGTGAAGAGCAACCAGAAGCCGTTCAAGAACTGCCCATGCATCCCGAAAAATGCACTGTTTGGTGTGGTTTGTACGCTGGTGGAATCATTGGACCGTATTTTTTCAAAGATGCTGTTGGACGCAACGTTACGGTGAATGGCGATCGCTATCGTTCGATGCTAACAAACTTTTTGTTGCCAAAAATGGAAGAACTGAACTTGGTTGACATGTGGTTTCAACAAGATGGCGCTACATGCCACACAGCTCGCGATTCTATGGCCATTTTGAGGGAAAACTTCGGACAACAATTCATCTCAAGAAATGGACCCGTAAGTTGGCCACCAAGATCATGCGATTTAACGCCTTTAGACTATTTTTTGTGGGGCTACGTTAAGTCTAAAGTCTACAGAAATAAGCCAGCAACTATTCCAGCTTTGGAAGACAACATTTCCGAAGAAATTCGGGCTATTCCGGCCGAAATGCTCGAAAAAGTTGCCCAAAATTGGACTTTCCGAATGACGCAGCCGCGTCAACATTTAAATGAAATTATCTTCAAAAAGTAAATGTCATGAACCAATCTAACGTTTCAAATAAAGAACCGATGAGATTTTGCAAATTTTATGCGTTTTTTTTTTAAAAAAAGTTATCAAGCTCTTAAAAAATCACCCTTTATTTGTTGTTTAAGAAGCACTATAAAATTAACAGTTGAACAGTGCATCCAAAACTAACGTATCCGTTTTCTAAAGCTCTTTTTCAATATCTGTTTTTGAAAGGAGGTGTTTGATTACAGTACGAAGTATGCCCCACCATTTTTAAACAACATTTTTCTAGCTTTCAATAGCTTTGCCCTTCTTTTTAGGTCTAACGAAAATCCTCCCTCTTCATGGCTTGTCATTTACGTTTTCAGTTCCTGCATAACATCTTCAGAAATACACAACTCGTATTTAAATACTTTGTAGTTTCTTTTAATAGTTATTTAGGGCCTTTAGGATGCATCGTTAGATGCTTCAAAACGTTTCTTATACTGAGTGTTTATTTTGCTTATTTCACCGCTTTCCGTGACACATTAAGAAGATTGAGAAAATACCGAATTGTACGCGTTAGTCATCGAAATTGGAGGTTTGTTAATTCATTTAAAATAAAAAAAGTTTTAGTGGGTTGATCACGTAAACGAAAAATGTTATTATATGCACGCACTGTAGTCAAGACTTTCATAGGGTTACTGAAACATGCTGAATCGAAAAGGGAGTTGACTGTGCAGTCGTCTTTGTATTCACCACAATAAACCTGGTACCAAAGGACAGTCAAGTTACTTAAAAATTTGTGTGTGATTAAAAATGGGGACAAATTTATAAGTAGTTGTACTTCTAACGCTTAAGAAAGCGAAGGAATCATAATGAAATTGGTCTGCTATTTTGTTCTGCTCCATTTTGACTGCCGAAAATATGCCTATTTTCACCTTTTTTCGTATAGTAAATTATTTTAGTATTTCGAGAAAAACACGATCAAAGGTTGAATTAGTCGGCCGGTCTAGCCTTAGGGGCCGTTCTTCTAAAGGTTCTATCTCCTAAACTTTCATTAAAAATTAAAAAAATTAATAACCTGAATTCAAAAAAACTCAAATAAAAACTCATCCAAATGCTAATAGCCCTGACAGACGAGCAAAATTAATGCGCCTTAAGCAACGCTAATGCGCATAGAAATTTTATGGTGACAGACGGCAGGCTTGTGCATTTAGACAGCTGATAGTGAAATTTGTTTATTTAAAAAAAAGTAAAATAAAAATGAATAAGAAAAATTTTTAATAGAAATTTTGGTAATTTTGGAAAAGCAATATAAATTTAACGAAAAAATTCGTTTATTATTATCTACGTTAAAGATAATAGAGTGAAATTAGGAGCTATAATTGATTCTAATGCGGAATAAGTGTGCAAAAAAACTTAAGAATATTGGAAAAATGGATAGCAGCAGTGCGACATCCGTCAAAAAATAACAAAAATCGGCCATTTTTGAGCAGTGTTGCCTACTCAAATTTGGTAAATTCAACCAAATGCACGAAATTCTTGTGCATTACTAACTTGCATTAACTTGGGTCAAATGCGCAAATAAATGTAAATTAAGCCCGCTAATGCATATTAGCGCTGTCGTCTGTCAGGGTTATAAGTTTGCAATTCGGTTGCTTCCAATAATTCAGAACCAAAATAAATAAAGGCTCATTTCCGAAAGGCGTTCGAAAAATGTGTTCTTAATTTTCTTTCTTCCCAAAGTAAACACATTTGTTATATGTGTCACTTCATTTTAGTTTCGTCTTTCAGTTTGTTTTAGTGAATTCATCCTACTTACTGAGTAGCACACCAACGGATTTGTTTGCGTTGCCAAACCGCAAAATAAGTGTTGTGTCCTTTTTTCCGTAGTATTGTTAGTTGCAATATCCTTTAGTTGCCTAAAAGTGCTTGTTTTGCCTATTTGTTTATTTTTATTCCTTTTCTCGCCTTGCTTCATTTATTTGTTACATACTTATATACTATATATACCCGGAAATGTCCATTGCCAAATGTGCGCTTTTAGACTAAAGACCAAGGACAAAAACTGTGAACGGTTTACTTTTATAATGGCAATTTACAAAAAATTTTTAATGGATCCACCAGTTATTCTGCAGTTCTTTGATACTACTTATTGCAAATTGGGTTCATACGTATATTGTTATTGTTCTGTATTATCTGTGAGAAACTGACTGCCTTTAACCTTAAGTTGAATTAATAATTTAAATAGAAAATGTTTCGTCATCGATAATTCGAAATTCAGCTTGGTTCCAATTTACTTAGTCGTCTTTGACAGTGTTTAGGGAAGTGTACATCACTCATTGTGAAATGGAGTTTTCTTATTCATCTTCAACATTATTCATCGGTTGCTAAGTTGAAAGAATCTATTTTCTGAACTTCAATATTTGGCATTTATAAAGTGTGTCCCAAAATTAACGCAATATTTAAATTTACCGTCATTTAGTAGTAAATTTTTGACAAAATCGTCCTAAGTGATGAAGATTTTCACCTTGACGTGTTTACAAATCGCCAAAATTGGGGATTTTTGGATTTTGAGAACCCAAAAATGCATCCACCAATGCATTGTCGAAGGTCTAATGCATCCACAATGTGTGGTGTCGGATTCGGCATCATTTTTTATATTAGTAGTATGATTACTCGTTTATCTCAATTTTTATGGTTCATGGAGGTGGGACATGATACCCAATTCTTTTTGCTGAAATTGGATGATATTGATGTGACCAATATGTGGTTTCAACAAAACGGTGCCACATGTCATGTAGCCCATGAAACACTTCAATTACTGCATGAGAAATCTAAAATTTTAGATACGAGTCCTCTGTCCGAACCAAAGGATCACATAATGTGGATAAAGTGGATTTTGTGCGTCGATTCCCCACTATGGATGAGATCATGGGTCTATCATCATGATCTTGAATCAAAACAATAAGCTAAAGAGTTCTGTGAACCTAATTGTTCGGCTTCGAAAGGGGGTGCGGCCAAGATGGTTATGGCATCAGTGTTTTAGGATGCGAAAGAAATTTTGCTTGTGGATTACTTGCAACAACAAATAATTCTGAATATTACTGCAACCTTTTGGACTAGTTGACGGAAAAAATTCGTGAAAAAGGACACGGTTTGCAAAAAAAAAAAAATACTTTCTCATCAGGGCAATGCGCCGTACATTTTGACAACGGCTAAATTCCATGAATTAAAGTTCGAATTGTTGAAGCGTAACCGTATTCACCAGATTTGGGCCCCAGTCACTTCCATTTGTTTCCAGAACACAAACAATTTATTCGTGGCAAGCGTTTTTCATCAAATCAAGAGCTCATAACGGCTGTTGAAGCGTATTTTGCAGACCTTCCAGATTCTCACTTCAGGTATGGGATCCACAGTTGGAGGATAGTTGGAGCAAGTGTATTAATGTTCAGCGGATTATACTGAACAATAAAGTGTATTTTGAATCATAAATAGTGTATTTCTTATCAAACGAGAAAACTTATTCAACAACCAGGTATATTGTTAAATGAATCAAATTGATATTATAAATTCTTTATTGCCCTACTCATAATGCCTGCAAAGGGTGGTACCTTTTTAATAGGTCTTTTTGTTTTTACACGCAAGCAATATTCGCCTAGGCTGGCTTTATAAATAATACATCAAATCTGCCTGAATGTGATTATGACTTTTTTAATTAAGTTTGTTTAAAATTCGTAATGCTGCAAATCTTGTATCTTAAGTGATGCAAAAATATGTAGTTAGTTAGTTAGTGTCATTGAAAATCGTACAGCAAAAATTCAACTTTTCTCAAGTATCTCATTTTTTTGCGCAAAATTAACAAATATATCTTTGTTATTATAGTTAATAGAGTTAAGACCAAAGTGCAATGGAAATTATTTTTTAAACTTTTCCCGTTTTTATATCAAACGAGCACTATTGCTCAAAGTTTGTCAAAGAGGTTGTCATTAAAAATCGTACAGCTTACTAATGATTTGAAAAATTCGGTTATTCTTCAAACTAAAATTAAGAATTTGGAATTGATTTGAATCGGTTTATATTTTGTATTAAAGTGGTCATTGAAGTAATTTTTTCATAAAATATACATATAAAATTATGGTAATATTAAGCAAACGACTATTGATAAGCGCGAGTTGGCAGTTAACCATTGTATGTTTACATTACAAAAAAAGTAAATTGTATGAAAAAATCGCCAAAATAATAAATCGAAGTTGAAGTAGTATTCGGTATATTATTGCAAGATATGAAAATAAAAATCAGGTGGCAAATAGACAAAATTTAAAAAAAGAAGAAGCTGACTGCGATTGGCGGACGAGGGATCATAAGGAAAATTAAGGAGAATCCAACCATTTCCGCTTCTAAAATTACTATAGATTTTAAATTTGACTTAAAAAAGGAAGTAAGTGATCCAACTATTCGTAGAGTACTTAGAAAAAATATAAATTTAATTAAAACCGTAATCGAAAGATTCGTCTTGAATTTGCAAGGAATGATGGTGGAGGTTCAATCGTGGTTGGGGATGCATGGCTGCCTGTGGTCTGCAAAATTTGGCGTTCTTCGATGATTGTATGGAACAGTGCGAGGTATGACAATTAAGTAATGAGACTGATTCCATAAAAGCCGTATATTTGAACATTATTCTACAACTCTGCCATTCCCTTCAAAGTAGTTCCCTTGGGCAGCTATACAGCGATTCCAGCGCGTTTTCCATGCTTCGTAACATTCTGAAACGCTTCGACTGGGATGTCCGCGAATAACCTCGTCACGGCCGCCTGGATGTCCGTAATCGACTCAAAATGGGTTCCTTTGACCACCGATGTTGTTTTAGGAAACAAAAAAAGTCACAGGGTGACATGTCGGGCGAATAAGGCGGATGTTGCAACACGGCGATCCCTTTAGAGGCCAAATACTGGGACACGCTGAGCGGTGTGGCACGGCCCATTGTCATAACATTTCTGATACGCTTCGACTGGGATGTCCGCGAATACCCTCGTCACGGCCACCTGGATGTCCGTAATCGACTAAAAATGGGTTCCTTTGACCACCGATTTTGTTTTAGGAAACAAAAAAAAAGTCACAGGGTGACATGTCAGGCGAATAAGGCGGATGTTGCAACACGGCGATCCCTTTAGAGGCCAAATACTGGGACACGCTGGGCGGTGTGGCACTGCCCGTTGTCGTGATGAAGGATCCAGTTACGAGCGATGTCTGGGCGCTCCCTGTTGACTCCTTTTCGCAATCTTTCGAGTACTTGGCAATAGTAGACTTGATTCACAGTTTTCCCCGGTGGAACGAATTCTTTGTGGATGATTCCACGGCTATCAAAAAAGGCAATAATCATCGTTTTCACCCTCGACTTGCTCATGCGAGCTTTTTTCGGGTGGGGGGCGCGCGGAGACAACCATTGTGAGCTTTGGCGTTTGGTTTCCACGACTAAGAGCACTATCACCATACACTCTTACAATTTTAGCGTACCTTTCCGAAGCTGTTTCGCCCAATCTGGCGCAAAATTTTATCGCGACGTGTTGCTCTTGGTTTCGTTTTTCCATTTTCGCGACGAGCACTACAAACACATGTCTACTCAACTTGACGCAGCAGGCGAACTAAACAAGCTAGAGCGATGGTACATATGTATATCAATGGAGAGGGGAGGGATGCCGGAAAAAGAAAGAAAAAAAAAAGAAATTATTTAATTGTCAAACCTCGAAGAAGTATCTGAATATACTTAAGGAAAATCCTAAGCAGAGGGCGAAAAAATGGGCATTGCAAGTACATTTAAGCTATACGTTGACAACGACCCAAAGCATACAGCACATTCTACACGAATGTAAGCACTACATATCGCTCATTTGCTGCAAGACCGGCATAAGTCAAAAAAATCGTTTCGCGTTTAAAGTTTTCAACTTACTACAACCTTACACCTCTTCTCAAGCGGAGCATATAAGAGGTATTCATATGAATTTTTCACTCAACATGAAGTATGACAACGAACAATTCTGCAGCATTAACTCCAAAATCACGTTTTTTGAATTATGCCGGTCTTGCAGCAAATGAGCGATATGTTTATATTAAACGCGTATAATAGTATTTTTAATTGAATTTATGTGAAATGTGTAGATAGGAACTAGACAAAAAAGTACTTAAAAAGTGTGCCTGTACGATTTTCAATGACACCCCCTGTACATCTATGTATAAAGTAAAAATTCGATATAATATATTCAGTCACATTAAAAATGTTTAAGATATTGTACATCAAACATGCATAAGTCTTCATTTTAACTGTTTTGCTCTACAACCGACTTCTTCACCTATGTTTCTTGACCTGCTTATTTATCTTCACGCGTCAGCCTATTTACTGAGTCAGAAATGCTTTCGAATTTTCTCGATATGGTAATATTTTTCATTTACATACACATACTTATGTATCAGCTCAAGAAACACCGATAGTTGCTTTATTCAACGCAGGCCGGGTAAGGAATAGCAGGGCCCATAGTAGCTGAAATAGCCAAAGTGGCAAAGTCACAAGACGGGCACTTTGTACTTAACGCGACTTCCGAGTAGAAAATTTTGAGCGCTGCCAAATACTGCCACAAAGTCATTGCCGCAAATCTTTTTAAACCGTTGGCTCTACAACTGTGTGGCAAGCACAGCAGGCGAATTGTTGCTATTCTTGGAGTACTTTTCTGGATAGATGTACAGGGCTTTTTGCCATCTTCCATCCGTGAGGTAGTTTGTTGCTTTCGCTTATGCTACAATGGTTTGCTTGGCTGGACGATGGCAGATGGAAAATTGCTGTTAAACACCTTCGTCAACCAGAAGTAAAGGGCTGTGAAAAGTAAAATGAGTTGTCCTTCAGTCTCATACTCCAAGCTAGCCAAGCATTGCGCAATAATTTGTTGTTATTGTTGTGCTACAGTGGTTGGTATAATGAATGCGATAATTTGCAGTAAACTTGACACCAGCCGAGAATGAAAGTCTGAGTAATCCTACCGTACAACTCTCTTTTCTGCTGT
Source organism: Bactrocera dorsalis (assembly GCF_023373825.1). Lineage (NCBI taxonomy): Eukaryota > Metazoa > Arthropoda > Insecta > Diptera > Tephritidae > Bactrocera > Bactrocera dorsalis. The sequence goes on from NC_064303.1 coordinate 40,407,329, forward strand.
TGCCACTGCTCGGTACCATTATGGCAGCTGCATTCATTCGGACGGCATAGCAATTTCGGTTCCACTGTCACTGCAATTGGGTTGAACTGACAGCTATACTATACACTGCTATGTATTTTGTTATTGCTATTGTTGATATTCATGCCACTGTTGCTGCAAGTGGGTACTGTTATTACATAGTATGTGATAGTTGCGGCTGGTCTTTTTGTTTATGTAAGTGCTATTGCAGCTGCAGTTGTCATAAAGCCACTTGCTGGGTTCATTTCCGCGCGCGCTTTCAGCTTGAAAATCTATTCCGTTAGCAGTCAAGATGTCGCCAGCCGGGTTGCCCAGTCTAAAAAAGCATTACTGTGCAAACTGTTGCCGATATAATATCTATTTACGCGTATGCGTCTACCTCCATTTTCAGTTTTAAAGATATGAACTCGGAAAAAAAGGTTTTTTACCACCTGATTTGAAGTTTGTTGCGACGGTCGAGAGCGCAAAAGGTGGAGGTATAGCCGTTACACTACATCAAACCTCACTCAGTAATGTCAGTTCGTATGGTGTTAGCAACCCTTGTGTGCATAGTTTATTTCGTCGAGGCGTATACCATAGTTCAACTGTGATTTTCAGATAATTGTTAGTTAGACGCTACCCACAGTTACTGTCGTATTCTCTCTCACAATTCTTCCACTTTTGTAACAAATAAGTAGCATGCAACAGCAGAAATAAATATACATAAATAAAACGTTCGTACAACAACCTCCATTAAGATGGTATGTAATCCTTATGGGCTGAGTTTGTTTCCTGCAGCAATAAAGTTGGTCAATTCAAAGGGCTTGACTGAGATGAGCGTTATTATAGAACTCTTCTAAACTACAGTGTCTACGAATAAGTTTACTCACTTATTTAGCACACACGGCTCCGAAAAAGTATTAAGTTTTTAAACGCTAGTTTTATTCCGAAATAATCTACAAAATTTGTGAATTTTTATATTTTTGAATTTTCTTTAAATTATATTTAGTTTTGGTTATGTTGCAAAGTTTATAAAAGTTACAGACTAGAAGTTGGCAGTATCACTGCTTTATAAAGCAATATATTAATATACTAGAATACTTTGTCTACCTAAGCATTTTAATAAACTCCATTCCAAGTAATCTAAACTCGTATATTTTATTTCAGGTGAGTGTGTTTAAAAACTGCAACTGAGCAACCACTTTGCTGAAGGATTCGCAGGACTTTCGGAAGTATTGAAAAGAGTGAATCCAGAAGACGGAAGACAGTTAAACTGTTGCTGCCAAAGTGTCACAGGCTTTTCACAGTTCTTACTTCATTTGCCTCAGCCGCTGTTGCAACTTTGTGGCCACATAACTTGCTCGTATTGTCTGCCCCTTTTTCTGCCTGTCGACTCGCAACATTTTGTGTGGCGCATAATCAGCTACTGGATTATAAACAGTGACAACTTTACTTGCATACATATATTTTTATACTCTTGCAACCAGTTGCTACAAAGAATTATAGTTTTGTTCACCTAACGGTTGTACGTATCACCTAAAACTAAGGGAGATAGATATAGAGTTATATATATGAATAAATGATAAGGATGACGAGAAAACTGGAAATCCGGTTGACTGTCTGTCTGTCCGTCCGTGCAAGCTGTAACATGAGCAACTTGTAAATTGAGATATCTCGACGAAACTTGCTATGCATCCATCGGCCAATATTTGAGTTATACCAATGAAAATAAGAGAGCGTGTTTTACCCAAAACATTGTATCTTTATGCTCTATATGATTGGTTTTACACCTTAAAGTATTTCATTGGCTTTAATTCTTGAAAGTTGCAAGAGTTTAAAATGTTCGGTTGCACCCGAACTTACTCCTTTTTTACTTGTTACTTATAATTTTATTTCCAAGACTATAATGTTTGTTATTGTTTTTTTTTGTAGTGTCTTTTATTATAAGTATTTATATTCTTTAACTTTGTTTCAGTAACTGCTACGTCTGTGGCAGTGCAGACATTAAATGTTTTGATTTGTTCTTATTGTTTCATCCATTTACTGTAGAAAATAATAGCTAATTGCCTGTAGGGAAAATGATAAAAATCGAAGGCCGTACAAATCTGTGGTAGGGGAATGTCGATAGGTAGCAGCCCCTTTTTGAGTTGGCTGACGCTTTAGGAGGCTGCAAAAGTTTATAATCTAATGACGGTTGACTAACTGAACAAATGTCGCTAGAAGAACCGAGTTGAAAACAAGTAAGAAGGGGCTAATATCGGGTGCAACCGAACATACTTACTCTTTCAACTTGTAAGAATCACAGGTAGGGAAACACTTTAAGTTGTAAAATGTCAACCAGAGGGTCGATACATATACACTATATATAACTCATACACTGCCAGGCACGCACATACTATAACATGCCACATACTAAAAAAACCAATCACTTGGTTAGCCGGATGTTCGAAAATACTGATATTAGTTATATGGGAGCAAGGCCAAGTTTTCGCTTAAATTTATCTACATATTTTAAACACAAAGATACACTGTTATGAGTAAAAGACGCTCTCTCATTTGCAGTGAGATAACTCACCTATTGGCCGATATATGTGGTACTAAGTCACCCTTGAGAAATGGAAAATCTTTTTATTAGGAATATGGGGGCTAAGTGATGGCCCGATTCAACCCATTTTTGACATACCTTTGTCAGAGAAGGAGTATCCTTGAACTTCAATGGTATATCTCAGACATTCACCGATATTTTCGTTAAAAAGTCAATTTTAGGTACTGGGATCCCAATATTCGGTGCCTAGGGGCTTGAACAGTTTAGTTGGATGTGTACAATTTTGGCATATATAAAGAGTATTATTCGTTTTATGACGTTATATTAATGCTTCTTGATTTGTGAAGTAGAAAATATCTCTGACGTATTTAATTAGTGTTTTATTGTGCTTTTAGAAGTTTTTAACAGTACTGTTATATGTGGGCGAGCAGGGTTATTTCCCGATTTTAACCATTTTCACACGGTCGGTAGGAGTTCTCAGTTAATTTGGTTTTTGTAGCTTTAGTAGTTTAGGAGATATGTACATTAAACTTAATAGAGGGCGGGGCCATGTCCACTTTTTTTAAATTCCATGCGTGCCCCTTGCTAATGCGAACCCCTGTGCCAAATTTCAGTTTCATAATATATTAATTTAATGCTTAGTTGTGGCACTTAAAAGTATTTCGGTTAATAGTGGGCGTGGCAGTGGTCCGATTACTCCCATTTACGAACTAAGGAACCCCCATACCAAGTTTAATCAAGAAGTCTTAATTTTTACTCATGTTAAAGCTTGCACGGACAGACAGTCACCCGCATTTCAATTTTTCTCGCAATGATTATTTATGTATATATACATATTTGACCCTATATATATCGCGCTTAGTTTTAAATGATACGTGCAATCGTTAGGTGAACAAAACTATTATAGTTGAATCGAAAAAAGCGCTGTGCAAAAACGCGTAAAATAAAACAGCCGCAGTTGATAAATTTTATATTTTTTCACTGTGGATTTTTCTGCAATGTTTGTGTCTATTATTGTAGTCATAGTTGTTGGCGCCATCTGTGCAATAGCCGACAAACTGGCGGAAGGAAACGTCACTCGACCCCGCACTGAAAAAAACAGCTGTGGTTGTACTGTGCACACATAATTACGAAGTATTGTTATTATTATTATTTCAGCTTTTTCAATTTTACAACGTATGATAAAAATAGTTTTCGTATTAAATAGAAGCTAAATTCTTCATTTTATAAGCTTTCCTAGCCAATCGTAGATCAAGGAAAGTTTGGTACGAAGTATCAAATTAAATTTTGTGTCAAAAGTTTTTATTTTAATAGGCTAAAAGGTTTGTACGTTTAGGTAAGAGGGAACTGGGTGTTATCAAGGATCACTGAGCCTAGAGATCTCGCCTTTAGAAACCGGATAGAATGGAATCGGAAGAATAGAGAGCAGACGCTTAGGATTATGAAGCATTAGAATATTATCTCTCCGAATGCCAAGTCATCAGTCCTTCGATTTCTGCTTGTAACCAATGTATCATTTTGAAATAGTTTTCAAGTATTTAAAATTTCTATATGTTAATTTTAGTAGAATCCAATTAAAATAAATCCTTCTCGGTAAGAAGCAAATACCTGTGTTAGGTCGAAATATAATAAATTGCAATGAATAACTTTTTCTTGGCAGACTATACTTAGTAATCTTTCATAATATATCAAGGGGTAATGTATTGCATTCACTTGATCGGTATGTAAGTTGAACTCTAAGGAACGCAGGATAAGATATGACTGTCTCCGTCGTTTTTGCAATATATGTAGATATCAATAGCTGAAAATTCGCGTTTGGAACCTCGGTACGGTCAACTGCTATAGTTTAATGTTAAAACACACACACCAGAATTGATATAAGAAAGACATATTTCAAATTAAACGCATACTAATGTTCAATATTCATGTAAAAATCATTAGAATACTTAAAGAAAAAAAATAATAATAATAACATTGCACTGGCAGGGAACAGTAATTTTTGTTTACACATGTATAAAGACTATACTGATAGTTGTTTCTTAACAAGAAACAGTTGAATCATAATTTGATATTAGTGCATAACCGCTCACAAATATTCCTGAAGGATTGTACCGACAATCCAATATGTAAACGGCAACGATCAAGTTTGTGTCTTCTTAAGAATGCTACAATCTGGGGTTTAGCCGTCGAATTTACAATTATAATATGTACATTCGATGAATATTGAACAAAACAGTGCCGATGGTCGATGTAGTATTATGCAGAGGCTGTGAGATATTTTAAGTATTATTTATTTCACGTGGTAAGATAAAAAAAGATAAAAGATTAAATGTTGCTACATCATACTTATTTATGTGTGTACTATTGCTAAAGTGACTTATGAGGTCAATCGATATCGATATCGATACCACGAAAGAAATACATACATATGTACATACATATATGCATAGGTATATGTCACAAATTTTAAAAATTAAGCCTCAAGTTCAATCCCTTGAATTCCTATACCGGCAAACGTTTTCATCTTTATTCGTAAATAATACTTTTCTATTCATTAATTTGTCCATTCAGAAGTCGCCGAAAACCATTAGATTGGCGACTCTAAGACCACTGCGTTATTTAAATTCTGTAATAAATTGTCTTGATTGCATTTGACTAATGATTTTTCCTATGATTTATTTATTATTTATACAAAAATACCTCAATTACATTTCTCTGGCATGAAAATAATAATATTGAAAATAAGTGTTAATGCATATGATTTAACGCCCTAACAAAAAAAAGCTACACTTGTACGTGAATTTGCTTATATGTATATATATAGCTACTGCTGCAGCAACACGTTGTCTCGTGTAGTAAGGTGACAGCACTGTATGTATGTATGTGAGAGTGCTAGGTGCACATGGGAATGCACAATTCGTATGTGAATACTGAGCCATAGTGTGAATACTTCTTTGGTAAGTGACCATTCAGCCGTAACCAGTCGTCGGTTCGAAAAACGGTTGTATTGGTCATATTGGCCTTATGATTAATGCCACTCAGAAAACTTTAAAAGCAACCTGACAGTCGTCGTTGTGAGTTTGAATATGTTATGTATGCGATTACGTGAGTCTTTCCTAGCAGCCTTACCTGAGTATGTTTTTGCTAGAGTGGTTTGAGTGGTGACTTCAGGAGCGGCAGCTTCAAAACGAGGCAAATTAATTATGTTGAACTTTTTAAACCCAATGCAAACATGGCCACCACGTTTTTTTTGCAAATAAAAACAGAAAACCAAAACAAGCAAGTAAGAAAGAGCATAGTTTGATTGTAACAGCATTTTTTACTCTCACAATATTAGCTATCGAAGCCGCAGAAACACTAAGCTTTTGGTAAAACATTATATCAAAAAGTGTTGCGAACGATTTAAATATTCATTATTCGACAAAATCGTGAAATCATTACAATCTATTTGATATCTGATTAACTTATATTATAGATATAGAGTCATTTCGATCAATTACTAAATTATGTTTCGTCTCCGAAATATTTACATATGTATGCTAAAATTAACCTATTGGGAAAGTCGAATAATGTCGAATATAATGCATCGGCAAACAACTTCACAGTTAATATCTACTTAAAAATTCAAGCAGCAATCAAGACAGTGGACCTTTGTTTGCATTTCGATTCTTGCGAATCAGGATTGCAGTCGAGGGTCTCGCGAGGAGCAAACGACTTCACTTCTACTGGGTGCTAAAGGCATTAATGGCAATCAGATAGTGGATTGTCAGTAATGTACGGCTGTCATCTTTTAACGTGACCGATATTAGTAAACCCCATGAATTGTCTTTACGACGATCTTAAATTCTCAAAATAAAAATTTCTATGTATTTTTATTGATTGATTGATTGTTGGATCTGGGGTAACTCCTGGCAGGATTTTACATATTTTTTTAAATTTCGTATTGATAGATTTATACTCGCCCATTATTATCAGCCAAATTATATCTGAAATTTATCTTACAAATTGAAGGATAATCCCATATTCAGTTTTTGTGTGTTTAAAAATACTACATACTACTTTTGCAAAGTTCTATTTCGACAACTTCATTGGTGCTTAATTTTTATATTTCATATAAAAAGTAGGCGTGATTGCTGTTCGATGTTGTTTTTTTATTTATATGACATTAATTAATAAAATTGAATTATTTTAAACTCGTGAAAGGCGTGTTTGTTACCCGAGAAAGAGCTAGAGAAAGAGCTAGAGATATTGCACAAGTTTGCTTGAAAAAGCCTTAGCTTTTGTTTTTTATGGGATATGTTTAATAAACGTTCAGGGGCGGGGGCATGCCCCTTGGTTAAAAATAAAATAGTGTTAGTTTTACGTGTTATAAACAACCAATAGTTAAACAAAATTATTATACTCTGTAGAAACATGTTGCGAGACGTTGTTGGCAGGGTGTATTCAACACTCACTTCTGGCATACAGCACACACGCATTCCATACAAACATATGTATATACAATGGTGCACATTTGTGTACCGATAAACAAAACAGTTAAAATGAAGAAAGAAATAGTTAATTTATTTTACCAGTTGGTGGTAAATTTAACACGCTATAAATTTCAAAAAACCAATAAGCCAAACAAGACACGACGAATGCGAATGCAAACCTTGAGACACATATTTATACAAACGCACATATGATTTACGGCATAGCTTTTCGTTGCGGAGTTCTTAAAGAATGCAATCGATCACTTTGCCATGGCTTCCGCTTGCGCTATTCTAGAATGAAATAGAAGGTACAGCAGGAGTGTGACAGGCCTACACTGGAGTTCTGCGCCGCGTGGTCTTCTTGCATTTATGATAGGTTGCATGTACGTCGTTAATTAGGTAATAGTCATTCTGTTGTTGCACACTCAATGCCGCAAAAAGTTAAAAAAAAACCCAGCTGCGAACGGAACGGAGCAATCGGTTTTGCTTGTTTAAGAGAAAACATCTTCAATTAGTCTTCACAGCTTTCTTATCTGTTTAAGCTCTCTTATCTGTTTAAGCGTCTCAAGGTATCATTAGGATTAGGATTATATGGGAAATGAAATTAAATATATTAGACTTTAAAAACTGAAATTTAAAAGCCTCTGTACTATTTTTGCATTTTTAAAAGTAGTATGAAAAACCTAGCAGAAGTCAATAACTCTAGATCAAGCATTAAAAACTCTTCATTTCAAATGCCTATTCGCATATTTGAACAAACGTAGAGTAGATGTCGATTGCAAGTGACATGTTCTATATATGTATATGCATGCCAAGTAAAATAGCTAATTATTTTGCCCAATAGTTTTAGAGAGTGTATTTGATGCAATCCTTATTTCGTAATAACTTTCTCAACTTCTATTAAAAAAAAAAAAACGCTCGTTTGCTCAATTCACCACTTTGCTAATTTTGGTGGAACGAAGGTATTCTTATAATTCAAAATTTTAAAGTGCAAAGAATATCTCTTTAGGTATATATAACTAATCATATATATATAACTAATCACTTAATCACGAGATTTGGGCTGTTAAGTATATTATCTCACAAGTCTATTAGATTTCGCAAGTTGTCACCATATAACGGGTGATTTTTTTGAGGTTAGGATTTTCATGCATTAGTATTTGACAGATCACGTGGGATTTCAGACATGGTGTCAAAGAGAAAGATGCTCAGTATGCTTTGACATTTCATCATGAATAGACTTACTAACGAGCAACGCTTGCAAATCATTGAATTTTATTACCAAAATCAGTGTTCGGTTCGAAATGTGTTTCGCGCGCGTGTTTTGTTCAGCGATGAGGCTCATTTCTGGTTGAATGGCTACGTAAATAAGCAAAATTGCCGCATTTGGGGTGAAGAGCAACCAGAAGCCGTTCAAGAACTGCCCATGCATCCCGAAAAATGCACTGTTTGGTGTGGTTTGTACGCTGGTGGAATCATTGGACCGTATTTTTTCAAAGATGCTGTTGGACGCAACGTTACGGTGAATGGCGATCGCTATCGTTCGATGCTAACAAACTTTTTGTTGCCAAAAATGGAAGAACTGAACTTGGTTGACATGTGGTTTCAACAAGATGGCGCTACATGCCACACAGCTCGCGATTCTATGGCCATTTTGAGGGAAAACTTCGGACAACAATTCATCTCAAGAAATGGACCCGTAAGTTGGCCACCAAGATCATGCGATTTAACGCCTTTAGACTATTTTTTGTGGGGCTACGTCAAGTCTAAAGTCTACAGAAATAAGCCAGCAACTATTCCAGCTTTGGAAGACAGCATTTCCGAAGAAATTCGGGCTATTCCGGCCGAAATGCTCGAAAAAGTTGCCCAAAATTGGACTTTCCGAATGGACCACCTAAGACGCAGCCGCGGTCAACATTTAAATGAAATTATCTTCAAAAAGTAAATGTCATGAACCAATCTAACGTTTCAAATAAAGAACCGATGAGATTTTGCAAATTTTATGCGTTTTTTTTTTTAAAAAGTTATCAAGCTCTTAAAAAATCACCCTATGTATATGCATGCCAAGTAAAATAGCTAATTATTTTGCCCAATAGTTTTAGAGAGTGTATTTGATGCAATCCTTATTTCGTAATAACTTTCTCAACTTCTATTAAAAAAAAAAAACGCTCGTTTGCTCAATTCACCACTTTGCTAATTTTGGTGGAACGAAGGTATTCTTATAATTCAAAATTTTAAAGTGCAAAGAATATCTCTTTAGGTATATATAACTAATCATATATATATAACTAATCACTTAATCACGAGATTTGGGCTGTTAAGTATATTATCTCACAAGTCTATTAGATTTCGCAAGTTGTCACCCTATAAAAATGACACTTGTAATCTTAGCATCGACGAGATTTGAAGCTAATGTATTCGAAATTTTCCTGCGCGACTCTGATTTAGGGCCATTTGTTTGACAGTTGGGAAATTTGCCTCATTTTCACAGCTGATTTTGTCTCTACAAAGAGAAAATATGCAAACAACAAAAAAAAAAATATCTTACACGGAGACCGATATTTTTGGCAAGAAGTCGGGCAGTTACGTATATAGTCTGGATCTGGCTTAATCAAAAAATCTATTTTTTCAAAGATTTGTCCGAATATAATGGTTGCTGCTTGATTTGAGTACTGGAAAGGGAAAGATTCATATGGAATTTTAAATTGTGCTTAACCCTTACTTAAGCGCATCGAAAAAATCACACAATTAGGCGCATGGGGTCTTGAGTGACCCCAAACAAATGATAGGAAATGAGTGTCAAAACGAAATAAAATGAAATTAATTTTGTAGTAATTAATAAAGTTCTTTATTATTATTAACTTTAAGAAACAAAAACATAACTGGAACATTATACCTAATAAAAAAATTAAAAACCGTAACTTCTCTAACCACTGTAAAACCTTTTTTTTTATTTCAAGTGGCCCTGACCCCATGCGCCTAATTAAAGGTTAATGGGAAGTATGAACTTATGCCTGTAGTCCAATTGCGTCGATTTTCATGATTAAACATACAACGGGAACTTAGAAAACAATTAGGTGCAGAATCAAATAGTAAGGAGTCATAGGTTTAAAAGATCTCCACGCTGAATTTTGATAAGAAGTATGGAATTAATTACTCATTGACCATCAAAGTTCTTTATAAAATCCTTCATGTAAATTGTCTTCAATTGTGCTCTAGAACAACCTATAATAATAAAACTATACATTAAGGCTTTTTCAGATTTCCAAAGTTATTCAACGAAAGGTTTTTTTTTCTAAAATGAATACCGAAGCCTAATGAGATTGTCTTCGTCCTACGAATGTGCAAATTTCTTTATGACAGAGAGCTGCAGCGACTATTTACATACATATATTCAAGTTCAATCTCATTTTGTTGGCTACACGTTTTTTATTTAGGTTTTTTTAGTTTTTTGCCAAATCTCTTCTATGCTTCCTTGGAATTCATGCATTGAATGTAAATATTGTTTGTTGTTGTTATTACTACCTTGAAACTGCTTCTAAGCACATGCATAATTCAAATAAGCTGCCTCTTTTATTTTTATTTTTTGGCTCGAAAGCTCTAATTTTCCATTGCCTGCTGCACGTACCATGCGAGTTGACAAAAAGCCTCTTCAATACACGTACGGGTCGTCTTTTAGCCTTCCAGCGTTCACTTTTAGCTGCACTGCTGGACTTTTCTACAGTCAGTTCGTGTGGGTTTTCCTGCATTTGCTTAGACGTCTACTCCTACGGCTGTACACATTTGATTTGCATACAAATACATGATGTTGCAAGACGTGTTTAACATGCAACATGCAGCCAGCCGCACAAGCGAACCAACTCAAGAATACCTCTTCGTGTTGAACGACGCACTCTAGAGCATCTCCGCTGTTTTCAGTTTTACTGCATTGACAGAGATTGCCTGCGGTGCCTCTACACCGGCTACCCATCCGTCACTACACTCTGCTATTTCGACTTTACGCTGCAGTAGTTGCAATTGCGGATTGCGTTGCTCGTGTTGCTTGAATTTTTATTTATTTATTTATATTTGGTGTTTTAGAAAATTTCAATTTCGGCTGTTGAGTGCACTTTTAATCTATACAAGCTGGCGAAGGAGCGGCATGTCAACGAGGCGAGCAGTCTTTTGTGTGTTGCACTCATTGTCTAGGCAGCCAATTTTTCTACGAAACCAATTTGGCTACCACATGCAACTGTCTTGCAGATCGCCTATGGCCAAACAATCCGGTCTATTGGATATGTAATGTGAAATTGTCCCTCCGTCATCTTTTAGTCATATTTATGCATGTATGTAATTTAACGTTTATTTTTAAGATGCAAAATGCCTCGATTCTGCGCATATGTAAACGCCTTTGCAACAGTGACACAACTATATGACAATGCCAATAGTTTGCCTGATTTCGCTAGCTACTTGCCACGACATGCCAGCCCTACAGCTAAAGAAGTTCTGCTATGCAGTGTTGGCAGTTTCTTTATCCAATATGAACGCAATCATTCAAGATGATTCCGCTTCCAGAAAGGCGTTTCGACAACAGTAGCAGCAAAAGCGCAAAGCTAATATTTCCGACCTTCTAATATAAACACACAATAAACCTAGTCTAGTCTGCGAGGTTGGACTTTCTCAATAGCTGTAAATTTTGATTATTCATCACCACCATTTCTAGTTGTTTTGAGTTTAAGTTGTTGATTTTAAAGACATGGTTATCATTTGCAATTCTATACAACAATATTTCTAGGTATAGGGGCTAGTACTACATAAACTCTTTACAAACGCTGGTTCCGTTCGCAACTCTTTACGTCATCACTTTCTTTTCAAACTCTGCTGCAGCTTTTCTTGCACTAACTCTTAGCTCAAACTTTGAATACCAAAAGCGCACGTCAACTACACAAATCACATCCAATCACTGGAAGCCTTTCTGTGCCTCAGTATACTATCTCGCTTTACGTGCCATCTACGCTGTGGGACAACTGGTCAACTACCTCGCCCTTCGTTGTCGCTTGTCCAGGTTAGAAACTGCAATTGATTCCTTGGCTTTTAGTCATCGCTGCTGCTAGCTTCCCATTTGTGGCCTACGATTAAGCAATTTGATGTGTACATCTTGATAACAGAATGTTTACATAAGGTACTCTTAAATCCGCATAGCATTTCCTTATTCCACGCCAATGTTGTCGTGTATCCGCTGGCTGGTGTTTGCCCGCAACATTTCCTGGTGAATGCTGCCTCTTTCAATTTGCGTTACCGGCAGATGACCTCGACAAGATTTAAACTTCTCCTGCCACCCAGGAAGATTACGCTGTATATATATACATATATATGTATATTTAAATTTAGAGAGTAAATATTAATTCAATCCTTTGAGTTGTGAGTGAGTGCTTCCAATTCCTGTCACTTCGTTCATGTATTCCACGATTCTAAGCTTTCCCACTCGCAGACATTCTCATACAAAGTATAGTAAATACTTCAAATATGTGTTTATATGTGTACTTGCGGAAGTTCAATGTGAACAGTTTATCATCGATTGCTGGCGGGCAGTTCCTTATTGCGACAATGGATTAGATGTCCTAACTATTTCCGCTTAAAATGGAATTATTTACTTTTTAGTTCATACAAATAAGTCTTAAAAGTTTTCGTAAACTTTTACAGAGTTATTGATGATATATTTGTGCATATACCCGTAAAGTTAGGCTTCTAATTTCTGTGTCTTTAAAAATTGATGGAGGAAAATGTCTAAATTGTAAACGTAAGTGATATCGATCTGTAAAGTTACGAGTACATAAAAATAACTGTTGTTACTTTATAATTGTTTTCATATTTATAAATACGCAAGCTATAGTAAATTTAGACAAAGAAAAGGCTCTTTAATAACATTTTCTTCTACAATCGCTCCTTTCTATGAACGCAAACGACAAACAAAAATATCACTAAAACGTTGCCTTTTGCGAGGCGAAACACTAAACAAAAAGCAAAGGTTTATTTAAAATACAAAAGTTCATAGTTTTTTACTAAATTTTTATTTATATAAAATTCCATATTTACTTCACCTAATATGAAAATAAAAATTTAGTTATTATAATACATAACATAATAATTATATATAACTTTCGGCGACGTCTTCATTGTCAAGGCGATCGAACGATTTGTAGCGCAAGTCTCCCAGAATTTGAGTTTGATTGGTGTTTTTGGCAGCTTAGATTGCGCGTGATTAAGGAATCATAGTTACGATAATTTAAGTTCGTCCTAATGCATTAGTTGAGAACACATCTGGATGTCCATCTATTGATTGGCCTAGCTTTCTGCCTAACTATTTCTTCGACGATGTATTCCATGTATAATATCAAGGTATTTCCGAATAGAACAATGCTCTCGCTAACGGATCACTGACGAAAGTTGAGAAAACACTCGTCGATGTTAATTTTATTGCTGGGGGTGTTTCTATTGGCTGTACTGTATTCTCTGGGTTGAAATACACTCTATGGCCATTCTCCAAATTACCTGCGAGACGCACAACAGTCGGAAAACGTTCATTAATTGCAAATGTAAATATCCTACAAAGCGCTTTATTGCAGTTCACGTATCGACCGTATCGTTCAAGACCAATAACCGCCATGTTGCTTCCTTGGTGACGTACTTACAAACGTATTTTATCGATTTCACCAAACTGCATTACTCAACATTGATATGAGTTTTGAATGTGAATTAATAGTGCGGAATATAGTACGATCCATATGTTGTCAACTTCGATATTCACTCTTTTAAATTGAATGCTGAAAGTTCTGCATTTTTATCTGGTGAGCGACGCCGATAGAGTGGATATCCATCATTTCCAGTTTGTGTTTCCGAAAGAAAAGCACTTGGATAGTGTTTCGTGCATTTATTGTCAGAAAGACAAATCGAAAATGGATTGTAATGTCTACTTCGTAAAATACTTTCTCTGCATCAGGAATTTCCGCATGCTTGAATGATTTCATCATCTGGTGTAACCACCATCCACCATCCAAAGAAGAATGTGTGCGTTCGGCAAACCTCTCTTTTGCCACTCAACAGAGCATCTAACAGCACCACATATATACGGTGACCATATTTTCAAAATGAAAATACAGTACACCTTTTCGAACCCTCATTTTATAAAAAACAAAAAACAGATACATTAGTATATGTTCATTTATTTTGAGAAATACATGTACATATCGCTCATTTGCTGCAAGACCGGCATAAGTCAAAAAAATCGATTCGCCAGAAAACGCGTTTAAAGTTTTCAACTTACTACAACCTTACACGGTGACTCCAACCTTACACCTTTTCTCAAGCGGAGCATATAAGAGGTATTCATATGAATTTTTCACTCAACACGAAGTATGATATAACGAACAATTCTGCAGCATTAACTCAAAAATCACGTTTTTTGAATTATGCCGGTCTTGCAGCAAATGAGCGATATGTTGTTTCCATTTACATTATACATAAATAAAAAACATAAAAAAGTCTTCAAACATAACAGAAGTCTTCGTGACTAGATAGTAAATAATAATTTACTCAGTTTATATAGGGTGATTTTTTAAGAGCTTGATAACTTTTTTTTAAAAAAAAAAAACGCATAAAATTTGCAAAATCTCATCGGTTCTTTATTTGAAACGTTAGATTGGTTCATGACATTTACTTTTTGAAGATAATTTCATTTAAATGTTGACCGCGGCTGCGTCTTAGGTGGTCCATTCGGAAAGTCCAATTTTGGGCAACTTTTTCGAGCATTTCGGCCGGAATAGCCCGAATTTCTTCGGAAATGTTGTCTTCCAAAGCTGGAATAGTTGCTGGCTTATTTCTGTAGACTTTAGACTTGACGTAGCCCCACAAAAAATAGTCTAAAGGCGTTAAATCGCATGATCTTGGTGGCCAACTTACGGGTCCATTTCTTGAGATGAATTGTTGTCCGAAGTTTTCCCTCAAAATGGCCATAGAATCGCGAGCTGTGTGGCATGTAGCGCCATCTTGTTGAAACCACATGTCAACCAAGTTCAGTTCTTCCATTTTTGGCAACAAAAAGTTTGTTAGCATCGAACGATAGCGATCGCCATTCACCGTAACGTTGCGTCCAACAGCATCTTTGAAAAAATACGGTCCAATGATTCCACCAGCGTACAAACCACACCAAACAGTGCATTTTTCGGGATGCATGGGCAGTTCTTGAACGGCTTCTGGTTGCTCTTCACCCCAAATGCGGCAATTTTGCTTATTTACGTAGCCATTCAACCAGAAATGAGCCTCATCGCTGAACAAAATTTGTCGATAAAAAATTTTCGAACCGAACACTGATTTTGGTAATAAAATTCAATGATTTGCAAGCGTTGCTCGTTAGTAAGTCTATTCATGATGAAATGTCAAAGCATACTGAGCATCTTTCTCTTTGACACCATGTCTGAAATCCCACGTGATCTGTCAAATACTAATGCATGAAAATCCTAACCTCAAAAAAATCACCCGTTACATACTTTTCAGCGGAATGTATTTTTTTAATCAAATCAAAATTATTTTTTAAATACTCTTTGAATTCTAGGCAGCTTAACTCGTAGTTGACTTTGGTAATTAAAATCGATTTTATTGTTTCGGTTTTAATTTTGGTTTTTTCACTTGTCCACATATTGTTAAGAATTGAAAACAGCCTTTCCGTAGGGGCATTAGACCCGGGCAAGCACAAACAAAACTGATCAACTTTTATAATATTAGAAAAAGAAATTTTATTTTTTTCAAAATGTTTGAAAATTTCCAACCACCTGTTTTGAACATTGGTTTCATTTTCGTTCCATTCATTAAACTTGCTAGGTGTTGCATAACTTTTAACGCAAGAAAATTCATCAAATAATTCGTTATCTTTTATATTGATACCATTTCTTTTTTCTAAAATATATGAAAAACTGGCCTCCACTTCATTCCATGACGGTAATCTCTGGAGTAGTATCCATTTTAAAACCTGAACTTCTATGAATGCACTGTCCCACAGGCTTAGGTAGTCAACACAATTGATATAAAAGTTTTTTGTGCATGTTTGGAATTGATTTACATCAATTAAACCTTTCTGTTGTAAGACTGTAATAGAGTTTTTAACTTCTAATGGTACAAAGTTTTCTTCTTTACGTGCAATAACTTTGTTTTTTAGTTCATTTATGAGGAAAGCTGTTTCTATCATTGAAATTGTTTGTGACTCAATTTTTAAAATATAGATGTGAAAGAGACATGCTTGGTAATGCCCGAATAAAAGCCAAACTTCAGCGCAAGGATTTTCAAAAAATTGTTTTAAGACAGTTGGACACTTTGGTTGTAACAAAAAATATTTTTTGAGAGGATCGAAAAGTTTCAGAATCCTCTCTATTGATGGCTTCAAAGTGAGTCACCTAGTTTTACTAAATGCCATTAGTTTACAATATTCGAAGTTTAAGTTTTTACAAATATCTTTAAATTCTGGCACACGGACTGTGTAAACATAAAAGAAAGAGTAGATCTTTACAACAATGACTTCGATGTCAATTGGAAGACATTCCACAGAACATTGTATGCAATTATTTAAAATGTGGGCAGCACAATTAATTCCAATTAATGTTTTACCAGTGGCCTGTTGAAGTTTTGTGAAAAGGTTGTTTTTACCCCGCCTGGGTGCACCACCAAAATTTGCGTTCGTATTGTCTGCACATAAAGCTAGCAATTTTCTTTCCAATTTAAATTTGTTTAACAGCTTTAGAATATATTCACTCAATATGTCAGACGTTTCGCCAGGAATCTCATCAACTTCCAGAATTTTTACTTGAATCCCTTTGTATTGAGTGAAGTATCAAACAAGAATTGGACATATTTTTGTACTTCCATGGTTTGAGCAGCCAGAATATATTGAAATGAAATGTACCCCTCATAAATCCTTCTCCAATTCCTTAATGCCGTTGGGTGCAAGCACATTGCAAATAATGGCTTCGCACTTGGTGCGTGCGCATGAATATTTTTCATCAAAACAGCTTTTGATAAGTTTATTTGTGCAATCATTTGAGCGAAAAGAATAGTTGTGTTGAATCGTATGGTACGCCCATGTTCCTTCTGTGATGCATGTCACTTTTCGACAACCATCAAGCGATTTAGATAAGTAAAATGCAGAAATGGTTTTACTACTGGCTGCAGAAATATCAGCGCGTTTGTGTTTATTAGTCTTTAAATGTTGCAGGATATCCAGTTTGCCTCTATTTGCAATGGAAAAAACTGCCATACATTTAACGCACTTTACTTCACTGGCTCTTGTTGCTTCTATTAAGAAGTTGAACTCTTTTCGAAGTTCTGTATTAAAAACACACTTTCTCCTGGGCGCCATTAAGCTAATCAACAATTACATAAATTTGATAAGTCCACAGTTACAAAGGCATTTTTATTTCAACAAATTTACCTGAAATGGAAGTCCAGCTACATAAAATTTGTGCAGATTGCATGTGCTTGAAGCCAGCTTTAAATTAAGCATTGCCAATTTCTTTTTAGTTGTGGGATTTCCATGATAAGTTTTCAATAAACAGCTGCTTTTGTTTACGTTTTGCATGCATCGCATTGCCAACCATAGTCACCACACCAACGTAATGCATTCTAATTTTGGCCTTGCCATAATTTCGAAATAATGAATATATTTTTACAAGCGAGATGAGAAAACGAAAATACTTAAATGGCACTTTAAAGTGAGGAGCAATTTATTTATTTATTTATTTATAATAATTCATATAACAAAAGGAGTTTTATTATATAAATACATAAACGCAGCACTGGCTACGAGGCCTTCAGCCGGAGGAGCAATTTATCAGACAAGTTAGTACAGGCAACTTACTTGCTTAGAAAACGACCTTAAGAGTGTTAGCAGGTTTAAATGCGCAAGAAAATTTACAAACTACAGTACAAAAACAGTAAATTTTTCAAAAAAACAGTATTTTTTCGCAATTTATCGTACAAAATAATTTACACAGAGCAAAGCTTCCAAAAACAGTACTGTCCTGTATAATACAGTACGTATGGTCACCGTACACATAAGTATATGTATGTTGCTTCAAGATAAAGTCCAACTAACATCGTAAGTGTTGGTTGAAAGGTCGTGCTGTGACATCGTCACGATCGCTTGCTGAATGACCGCGATCCATAATTCCGCACGTATGTCATTGCATCATTTTTTGTTTTGAATAGCCTGAATAAAGAAAGCAAATGATAAATTTGACGATTCAAAAAATTTAAAAACAAAATTATATGAGGAAAAAGAAAAGGGCTGTTTTTAGGGGCTTTCCGGCAATTATTCGATTATTTCTCGCCGTAAAAACCATCTTTGAACCTCAACGAACAACAAAAGAATTGGCCAAATTGATCCAGCCTTTGTTGAGTTATGCGCTTAGGAACACATTTTGCGATTCATTTTTATATATAAATATGTATGTATGTATACATATATGTATATTATTTTTTATCTCAATTTTTATTGAAGTTACAGCTTGCTGGGACGGACGGACATACATAAGTATGTATATATATATAACCCTATATATCTAATTAGTTTTAAGTGATACGCACAAAGGATGAAATCATGTGTAGAAGTTCACGCAAATGAGGAAATCGAGTAGGTACAATCATCTATAAAAGTGTCCATGATGGTATTGATATCATTAGCCTCAACACCCGTGCCGTTAGTTCTGCTTTCTCCAGAATGGATAAGGAAGCGAAGCAAATGGGTCTGGTGGTGCGACGCCGACGAACAGTCGTCGTTATAAATTAAAATAAAAAATATTCGGCGAAATTGGTTGTTATAATTTTAGTGGTTTAGAATACATACTAATATAAGTACATTTATAAGAGGGCGGGCGTCGCTCATTTTGTAAAAATTTTCACCCACAGTTGCCCCCTGCTTCTGCGGTCTCCAGTGTCAAATTCCCTTAGCTCCCATATAACTATTATAAAGATTTTCGAACTTCCGTTTGACTTTATACCGCATCTATGAGCCAATATATGAGTTATATCAATGAAAATGAGAGAGCATGTTTTACTCATAACAACGTATCTTTGTGCCTAAAATAGATAAAATGGGATAAAAACCTACCTGGCTCCCATGTAACTAATATTAGGAATTTCGAACATCCGCGGACTTTATGAAACTCATGAACCATTCCTCTGTGCATGTAAATAGTATGTGGGTTGATAATACTCCAACTCCCATATACCATATATATAATTGCTTGGATTTCGATCCTCTGGTTGACGTTTTACACCTTGAGATGCTGCCCTCCTGGGTGAAAGTTTTATACTCGTTCAGTTGGACCCGAATTTAGCTCTTTTTACTTGTTCTACAAAAGAAGAATCCTCAGTATTCCTAGAATATTAACATAAGGTTATTCATCATATTTTAAAGGAATATTGCTAATGTGTATTAAGATATTAAACTAGGGGATCCAAGCACCATGCAACTTAGCTCTCAAGGCTATTCCGGAGAATGCCTTCCGTGACGCCTTCAATGCTTGAAAATCGCTCTGGCAGCGCTGCATCGACGCATAAGGAGCTTATTTTGAAAGCTTTTAAAAAATTATAACGATTGTTTCAATACATTTTCTTAAATCGACTCAGTTTTATTACTTTCCGGACAAAGCCTGTAAGCGTTAGCTTATCTGATAAATATCCGTACCTACTAATGTTTGTCTTTGGAGGAACGTCACTGGCGTCTATTATTGTTGTTTATCGTTGGTTTATTGCCGCCGCAAATATTTTGTTATTTTTTGATTGTCGAAATTGCCTTGGCGTTATTGTTTTCGTACTTAATATCCAGTCTTTCGCAAATTCCTTCCATTATTTTTCCTTGGTTGGGCTGCTTGGTCGTCAGTATGATGTTGACATTTTTGGCGTGGTTGGTTTGTTTATCTCCTCGCTTGCCCGCCTGTTTGTAACTATAATTTATTTGCTTAGCAACGGGAAAAAAATGATGGGAAGTTTAATATTAAGCGAAGTGTGCATGTGAATGTTTACATATTTTCAAGAAAAGTGAAAAAATTAAACTGCAGATGACGCCTAACAAGCGCATGAATTTTGTAATTTTCTTGCCATTTTGGGCGTCTAGGTAGATTCGACAGTCCCTTGTCAAGTACAGACACTTATTTACATCTATTACGGAGTTAATATAAGTACAATTCCAATTGAAATTATTTATTGTATTTTGGTTGATGGTTTTCTTATCGATCTTCTTCTAATTGCTTGAATACCACTTTCTTACCTAAGACACTACTAACAACGATGGTCGACAAGTTTCGGTGACCGCTGACAGCCACAGAACTCAACGCTTTCTCCTACTTGAACACATTCTATGGTACTTGAAATTGTCAAAGTTGCAGTTTTTCCTACGCCTCCTTCTCGATTGCGAAAACATTTATGGTATGCAGCATTCTTATCGCACAGCAATATGACTGTTGTGCACAGATTTATTTGCGGGCGTAGTGTCGCTGTATGCCAGCTTTAAATGCGTTTAATGAAGTGGATATAAACTGTTGCGCCATCAACACCATTCGCTCAAACCGCCTACATACTTCTTCTCCCACAACGTCCGAGCACGCATCCGATTCGTCCACCTACGCCAGCCGCTACTTCAAAATTTAGCATGACTGTTCTGTTTGTAGTGTAGCCAACACTTGAAGTCACTTCAGTTGCTGTACGAGTGATTCTTTTGTGTGGTATGTGGGACCGGGTCTGTCGTGTATGTAATTGGTAACCTTCAGCTGCTGCTGAAAGACGAATCTAAATTATTATGACGTTAAACTTTGTCCTCTACTATCAGCAATGCCCCTACCTTGCGAACCACCGATTTAAGCAAAGTTTGTGTTATGCTTCTGGAGCTCTTGACTGGTGGAGGACGGGGCTAGCATTGAGTTAGCAACCGTCAAACTATCAACAACTTTTACTAACATACTTGTCTTTCGGTTAATATTGAAACAAATACACACACTAACAAACACGTTCTTACATACATGCATATGTATGTATGCATTTAGCTAGTGTGGATCTGTACTACTTGTATAGTTACATATACGTTTTTTAGAAGTGCATTAAAGTTCTTAATTTCTATCTTAACTTACAGAACGCATATCATTTAGAATTAATCAGAATATAGCATATACTCGTATACATACATACATATGTACATACTTATATCTTACCTTCATGCTGTCGTGTTGGGTTCATTATTTGTCACGCTCGATTAACTAACAAATAACTTCCTTCCGTCGCAATGACCCGTTGCAAATCGGTTTACCCTTAACATTGTTTCTTATATTATTTTGTATATTTTCACTATTCCTCCTTCTTTACTATCCTGTCTATTAATGTACATATAAGTATGTTTGCACTAATTCTCCACACGGTTAACACATAACGGTCTTTGGCAGTGCTACGTTAATGTTTTTTCTCTTATAGCGCTTCCTTTTATTAACTTCGGGTCTGTTTGCTTTCCATTTCGGTTTTTTGTTCTATGTTGGTTTTGCACTCGTCGCTGTTTTGCTTATATTTTTATACTCTCGCAACATGTTGCTGCAAAGTATAATGTGCTGAACACACAGAGTCAAATATTAAAATACACACGTTTTTAGGGACACAGTTATGTAGTCGTGCAGCTGTCCGTATTCCTAGTTACCTGACTAATTGGGAATAATTATTATCCTGCTGTTCTTACGTCTAAAAGTTTAAAATTAATCTGATTCTTTCATTTTACAATATGTAAATCAAGAGTCAATAACGTTAATCGAATTAAAACTGAGTATATGTAGTGCCTTTAATGTTTTTGCATATCACGTCTAAAAATTTACGAAATCAGACCACAACTTTTCTAACTCCAGATACCGAATTTGTGATACCCTGGGTATATGACTTTTTACCGAAAATAGCGGTCAATCTATGAGATCTTTCATTAAGATTCGGAGATAATAACACTTATATGTCAAAAATGCAGCAAAATATAATAATAAAATTAATTCGGTGCATGATCTCTAATATCAGTTAATATTGGTATCTTATTAACTGATAGTAAAAATCATATACCGAGGATTCTAATCCATTGTCGACATAAAATATTTATACTCTGAACAGGGTAAATAAGTTTGCCAGAAAATTTGTATCTACCATACTAACTGAACGATCGAAATCAAGTTCTTGTATGGCTGTCATGCAAACCGACAAAACAAAATCAATTTCTTATTTAAAAACTTTTGTCTAGTTTAATATAAAGTTTTGCTAATGCCTGAAAGTATTTCACTGGGTTTGGTTCTTGCAAATTCTGAGGACATAAAATGTACAAATATACACGAACTTAACCCTTCCTTACATGTTTGTTTTTCGTGTTTTGTATTTTTTTCGTTTTCGTTCAACTTTTCCATGCTTCCACAAGGTAGTGCTCTTTTCGGCTACTCGCACCAATCTCATAGAGGTTCAGTCTCCCAATCGCTATACTTCAGCCTTGCCCCACTTTCCCTTCGTCACATCGCTACGTAAACAATTTAAATGTGTCACCCCGAAAATGAGGAATTCGAGTAAGTAAACTACAAATTTCCCTTGGGTATTCATTCTTCTCTCGTCCTCATGCGTGTAGTGTACGAAAATTGTAAAATACAGTGTTCTTTGTCTTCTTCATATTCACTTATTTTTAATATATACGTGCCCTTGTTCTACATCCATATGTATATAAATAATGCCATTTACATAAGTGTGTACCGTTGTCTTTAAGGTTAGTGTTTAAGTAATATATTAAGGTATGTCAATCACGTGTCAATATCGCAAACCTCAGCAAATTCTTAAAGTATAAAATTATGTTTAAAGCGTCCAAGTCTCAATAAAAAAAAATGTAGGCTTAAAAAAAGTGTACAATTTTAGTACAAATACTATATTTTCTACAGCTTACTTTCAGTAACCCGCAGTCTAACTCCACCAAAAGTCTAAAGGTTAACTGTGGCATGAGAATATTTTGAAAACGAGATCTATTTCCTAGTGCCAGTGTTCTATTAATATAATTCCAATTCTTGCCGATTTTTTATATTATATTATTACTTATAATATACATACATATATGTATTTATATACATGTATATTTATATATACATATATGTACATCTATATAAGTGAGATTTTAAATCACTATAATAACATTTTCTCTTTTCGACGTAAATGTTGTCTAATTATTTGGCAACACTGTATACATGATCCATTAAAGCTAATGAAAATTCAATTTTCAATTTAAAAAAACTAAAACAAAAAATTCTAACGAAACCATTCGCAATTTTCAACATTAAGCTTGACAAAATTGAAGCATACATAACAATTAGTAGCAAAGCTTATTAAAAAAAATAACTATCAGAAACGATAAAAAAACATCCCCAGAAAATGCTGCATTTCTTCTGGTTAGAAAGCGACATGTTGGGAAAAGAACAAAGAACTTGAAAAAAGTGTTGAGAAACAAACAAACGAATCTGAAAAAATTTTGAGAAATACAGTCTGTCAAGTAAGAAAGTGGTCGACTTTACCGACAGTTAAGAGAAAGATTTCGCTCTAATTCCTTCGCGAGCCGATAGAGGGAAGCTTTGTCCTTGATGCATTGTCAACAAAGGTTCAGTTGTCGTTGATCTTTTGAAAGAGAATCACGTTAAACGCCATGACTGCTAAGTACGCGTCGCGCTACGAAGCTGTGTTCCCTTGCATCCACACGAAAGGTTACAAAATGTCGCAATCAGCGGCTGCTAAATATATGAGAAAGTCGAAAGGATTTGTACAGAAGTGGATAGAGCGATATACAGTGGCTAAAAATGTCGATGATTTACCAGAACGTGGATCGATAGGAAAAGTGAATAAAAAAGATTTTTTTCATTGAGTTATAAAATTAATAAGAAATAAAGATTTTTTCCAAAAATAGTAAAATTTCAACCGTTAATATCTTTTAAACGGTTGGGTTTACGAAAAAATAATAAGAGACCATATTTTAGAGCATTCAATTTCCTACAAAACCTAATTAACAAGATATTTTTTCAAGTAGTTGGAAGCGAGATATAAATTTTTCTATCTGATAATAAGAAAAAATAGAAAACCGTTAGGCGGAGGACCTTCCCGTTACAATTAAAAACTCATATTTGGAGAGGCTTTCTTAGAGGTGTCTAGGAACCTATTTTTGCGAGTACCAATTGAAAAAAAATAAATTTTTTTTTGAATCACCCTAATGTATATAAAATATTTTTTTTTATAAATTAACACGACAGACTGTAAATACAATTTGAGAAAATACCACACAAACTCGAAAGCCCGACCATAGGAAAGAGTAAATGCAACCTTTTTGTGAGAAAAGAAAACGTTTTAAGCTGCTGAGATCGATGCACAGTGCAAATCCAATATTGTATACTCATTTCTCCTCTAGACGCCACTGTTTCCATTAGTGTACTTATTCTCGTAGCGAAATGGAGCGGAAAAGCGAAATGTAAAGGGGAATCCGAATACACATGTTTATTTATGGACTGCAATGACATTTTAATGTACCCACACATATCTGGCGTTAGGTTGCAAACACTGAGGTGTAACTCTTTCGTTTTGAGTCATTTGCTATTATTGTCCAGCAGCAGTTTGCTGAATGGTACCGCCGACTGGCAGAAAGTAGCGGCGAGGTTAGTAACTTGTGTACGGGGTTAAGCAGTGCATTTCAACATCATCATCTTCATATCTAAAGGCATTCGTTCATATGTATAGTATTTTAATAGGAAATCTCTAAAATCGTAAGCACAACAACAACAGCAATCACAAGTCGGCAACCAGCTTCTCTCTACCCACACTCGCTCACATTTAGTTTCGAAAATAAATAACGAAGGAGTGAGCGATGCCAAACAAAAGGAACAAACAAGACTGAGCAGCGGGAAGCTTGCCTGGAGAGGTATTTCTGTCTATAAAGCCTCATGTGCTGAACACATTGAGCGCGACACGACATGGCTGCACGACAGTAAACTAAAAATGGCGTTGTGAATCCTTCTATATGAACATTTGTGAGAAGGCAGCAACATAACAATGGCCGGCATGTACACAAGACAACACAGCTGTCCATTTTGCATGTATACAATTTCGTTGTGGCCATATTAATACCTTTATTTGTTTTAAATTATCAATTGTTATTACAAATGATATAATACACCTATTTTATGCTTTTATTTGTAAAATAACGTCATGTTTGTCAGAGCTTTGAATAAATTTACATTTTATATATTAGTGGCATCACTACTCTACCTCATCTCTCTACTGTCAACTCTACTGTCCTCCTATTGTCGTTGGCAAATAGAAAAATATATTGAAGTTAGCGAGAGCGTAACTGCCGGCCTGTAGTCGTGCAGCTGTCAAAATAACTGTGTCCATAAGAACGTGTGTATTTTAATATTTGACAGATGCCGCTTGCAGTCCGTCGCGCTCAATGTGTTCAGCACATTATACTCACGGACTATATATATATAAAGTATGCAAGTCTGTGGCGTAGGCTGCGACTGCCAACTGAAGCGTGCGAACATATTTTTATTTTCGGTACAAATTCAAAAGCAAATAAACCTAAAATCCTGTAGTGTAAATAGACTGGGGTGAGCATCAACGAAATTGGTTGAAAAGGAATTGAGTTGAAGGCAAATATCTCATGCCGACTGTTGCAGCTGCTTCGAGCGTAGAATGCTGCTGGTGCCACCGCTGTCAAGGAGATTTTTTCTCGTTTTATATCGGCTTGTTAGTGCTGTTGTTATTGGCGTGGCTGATTCGTCTTTGCGGTGTTTATTTACTTTTTGCTTTTTGTCTTCATTGCATATAAATTTTATGTCGATTTGTCACTCGGTTAATCTTTGGTGCACACATATAAAGATGAAAATCGGAGCCAGGGCACGATGATTTACAACTTGTTTACTCATACATTTCACCTCGCTCAAATCACTCACACATACGCAAAAGCTCTTGCAATTGAAATGTATAAATCGTTTGCGAAGTTTTACAAGTGAAGTAATTGTAGTAACATGAGTCTTCGAATGTGGCCGCGGCTTTTGATATGCATTTGAATTTTCCAGAATCCTTGAGTAAAACCATTGTCAGCACAAAAACGCCGGATTAAAATTTGCAGGACGTTATCATTTCGTTTTTTCTTCACATTACCAGGTGGTGCGCGTTGAGTTGTGATCAATATAAGTAAAACGACTCGCAAATTGACACGTGGCCATAGTGGTGCCGCGGATAATAAGGTAAGAAGCTAACTTAGTTCACGTGACTGCAAAGTCGCCGCCGTTGGCTGGTATTACAATGTTGTTGTGGCGTGCCACTGTTGAGCTGGCTTTGTTTATGTGCGTGCCATGTCATGTGTCGGTCGTGTCACACCAAACGCTCGGTTGCGCAGTAGTCGGCGTACCAGCTCAGCAGGTTTTTGTGAATAAACCTTGCCGTATGGTATGCGACACAGGGTGTTGGTGTATGGAAATCAGATTTGCAAAATCATCTTAAACTCCAGCAGCTAGGCAAATTCACAAAAAACGCCAACGGCAATGAAAATAAAACAATGACTCTACGGTGTACATAACACAGGACAAAATGGCATTTATTTGTTTTCTTTTCATGATAAATGTGCAGTTTGTAGTAAAAACCGAAAGCACTAAACGTAACATACACTAAAAACTCGAAATATGACAAATATACAAAATATGTAACAACTTGGGCACTGTGAGTTTTTTTTTTTATCATTATTCAGCTTTTCACTCTCTTTTCATTCGTGTTTTTTGGCAGAAAGTTACTAAAGCCCCGTGGGTGTGTGCAAATTTAACTCAACTCATTTGGCTTAGCTGTTGCACCTACTTGTTGCTGCAGCCGTTTTGAGAGTCACTTTCACAACACCTTAAGGCTATTGGACAAAAAGTAAAAAGTCGTGGAGGTATATTATATAGAACATACATACATAGAAAATTAAAGGTAAAGTATTTGAAATGGTACCCGTTTACCAAGATGGTCTAATCATTATCAGACTTAAGATGAATTCTTTATCATCTTCTTTATGATTTTTTGCGACTCGTTTATAGCGAGGTACCCAATTTGTACCGTGGTAGATACATACATACATAAGTATGTGAAGAAAGTGTTTAAACATTTTAAGGCACTTCGATCGCGAACATCTAAGATTGAATTCAATATGTTTAGGCCTCGCTACGAAGAATTTATTGACTTTTGAACTGGGCTTGCTGACCGTGAAGTCTAGAGATAAATTTGGGGTTATATACATACTTATGTAAGCTCAATGGACTTCAAGCATCCACAAATGACCGTGTTGTCGGAAAGAAAGCTGCTCGTAACTAAAACTAGTACGCGCTGCTAAAAGGGTTACTAAATGCATTCATACCTAACTACTTTTGAAAACAACTTAATCTTTTAATGAAATAATAAACAAACACTTAAATTTTATAACTGAAAGTAAAATACATGTTTTACAATACACATTTTCTTTCACAAGCAAATAACTATATTGTATGTATGCATATGTATAAGTAGATGATATGTAAAGCGTTTTCAGCTATATAGTATGTATTGCTTCCATAGTACGAATTTGATATCTCCGGCACGAACGCGATTAATATAAAGGAACGTGACAGCTAAAGTCCGATATATGCAAAGAGCAGGAAGAGGGAAAAGACAACACTGGAAGGCTCTCGAATTTGTTCACGGTGGTCGGTATGTGCTTTCAGCAAAAAAGCTAGAAAAAAATTTTCGAGACTACTGATGTGGCAGACACATCGCTGTGTGACGCTGACTTGACAAGGTAGAGTGCAAAGCTGAGCAGTAGCAAATCTGGAAACGCTGCAACACCAGTCATGAATACAGTCATTCAACAAATACTTACGTAAGCGGAAATACGATACAATTTATGTATTTATTAAGCACTTCCTAAGAATTGCTGCATGTTACAGTATTCTGAAAGTCACCAGCGAAACCTCTTGGATACATGATAGGTTCAATGAGCTTGTCAGTACATGGTATTGTACTTCAATAGCTAAGAACATAAACTAATAGCTGTTCAAAGATCCTGTGTGTGGGGGTTTACAGAAGTTGTTGTTATTGCTTTACCTTTTTTAATGTACAACCACAAAAATAAACAATGGACCTTTGGAAGTAAATAACGTTTTAACTTTCAAACCAAATTTGTGACAAAATAAAACACTGTCACGTGGCATCGAAACGACATAGTGATTTGGCGACTTTTGAAAAGTGCTTGATGGTTGGTTGTGTTGAAATATGGGTGCTGTAGCAGCAGAAAGTAATTTGCTCGCAACATCACGACAATCAACGAGCCCACTAGCAGACGTCTGCCTAAAATAAGGGCATAGCGAACGCAAAAACAACAACGACTGACAGGCTGCAGCAAACCGCCATGTTTATGATAAATTACTTCCGAACAAGATGATGACGAGGCGCGTTACCTAGCCCAACCCGAACTCTGGAAACACTTAGCATGCTGAGTACATTCACGTTGCAAGTTGCTAACAAGCAAAGCCCTATCCGTGTGTAGGTCGCTCTGCCAACGCTGCAATAAACTGTTGTACGATAGTTGTCTTGGCCGATGGTGATGGCGTTGTTGACGCATTATTGCATTTGTTGGTGTAGTCCGTGTGCTGATGTTGCAAATGCAAATATGTCAAACATTTACATGCGCTTGTTAATTTATGGCCGCTTCAGCGTGGCGGGGCCAAGCCATTTCGCAATTGCAAGATGCAGCTGCAATAAACCGAGCTGACAAAAAGAACATCGATTTAAGAAAGAAACGCAAGGTGCTTGTATGTTGCACCCTGCAGTGCACGTCTAAAATCTAAAAAAGCGAAACTGCTAAAACTAAAGACTATACCAAGGAGACACAGGTAGGAGTTCTAAAATACGACGCTTATTGCTTAAAATTGATACCGAATATGCGAAGACCGGAAGAGTTGAATTCAATTAAGGAATGTCAGTTGTGATGATATGCGAAAGCAGCCGCATTGAGAATGTGTTTTCGTTAAGTAGTGGACCAAAGCAGTTTGTTTATTTTGGCATGTATTAACATCGATTGCACCTCCGATTAGTATCGGTTGCAACAAGTGGCAAGCAGCAAGGTGTCGGTGAAGTACATACGTGAGCAGTGAAGCCCCTTAGCTTATGGGAAAATTATGAAATTGCTATGAAATTATAAATATTTTAGAGTCATAACTGATAGTACATAGAAATGTGTGTTGATGCTTTATAATTATAGAAACTTTTCAGTTCTCACAGTTGATTGCCAGAATTGAAAAGCCCAATTTGGTGGATGATGACAAATCTGGTATTAAAGGTCGCAGTAACAAAAAAGCATTAATGTTATAATTTGATGCTAAAGTTTTGGGGAATGTGCAGCGCCCGAACAACCATTGTTTAAAGGACTCATACATAGAAGACTTAATATATGCCCGAAGAACTTATAAACTTTGAAGTAGTACGATATTAAGACGGTATTCAAATATTATAACGTCGTCGAATGATAAGTCCAGAATTCTACAAAGGACTACGAATTAGATGTCATATTAGTGTTGTATCAAGTTCCTCTAAGTAGTTGTCGGAAATTTTACTAAGCCAAATGCTGTATTAGTAATGTACATCTAACTATCTTGCAGATTCTTACCACATAAGAGAAGATTATCCTTTTAATACGTAGGACTGCGAAAATACTTTTAAAAAATTAGTCATAATAAAGTTTTCTGTGCCTTAAAACATGGATTTTTAAAAAGGTATATCAATTACTTTTTAATTTTTTTAATATTATTGTCACCTCGACAATTTTGTAAACTTATATTTGAAACCCATTATTAGGGGGACATTAATTTGTGGAAGTGCTATTCTCATTTTAATACCCTGTTTTAATATGTGGGTAATAATTTCACACCTCATGTCACAAACCTCTTATATACATACATATGTACGTTCATATGTATATGTTTACATACATATGTAATTATGTCTCAAATTGAGGGAATATAATGAAAATCCTTGAATAATAATCATACATAAATTTATGTCTGTTTGTATTGTGGTTGTAAAATCATTGCGTCCGACATGGTATATGTATGTACAAAGCCATGTTGCCACCTGCTGCAACACGGCCGCCACCTTCCACCGCAAATAAAATCGTACATTTGTATAGCTTCCTTGTTGTTGTGCTTTGTTTCTGGTATTTACTGTCGATTTTGCGTTAAAACCAAATTAAATTATCTGTTTACATTGGGTGCGACAGTCAGTTTACATGACATTATGTTGTGACACATAAGCACACAATCCAGCTAGCCATTTGAAACACGTAGTATGTATTTATGTTGGATGTGGCACGTTGCATCATTTGTTCGCGTTTCACATTACGGAGATCTATTTAATTTCACTTTAATTTAATTGCGTCATCGCATTGCATTTCGTTCCGGCTTAAAAGGTCGGCATGGTTTTCAATGCGAACCGCAACGGTGGACGCCAACAGAAACGCGGCCCACCGATGCGACCCATTACGCTTGCTGTCAGATTCGACCAAATGGGCCTTATGTTTAACCCAGTAAGCAAAGGACATTTTTTAACGTCTATATCGTACGGAATTTAGTTTTCAGATATATTTTTCTTGGAAACGATAATGACACCTTGATATCAAATGTTTCGTTTCGTAACACTATTTGGACTAAATAAAGCCAATAAAATTTTTAATGTTTATCACGAACAATGCGATTGTAGTAAAACTTTAAAACAAATAAAAGATCAGATATTGACTGTTAAATCAAACCATTGAAAATCAATTGAAACGACAGACGTAAATATATAAATATTATTTGATTGGTCAGATTATTCAACATAAATTTTAAACAAACAATCTACTAAATTTATTCTGACCACGCTGAGTAGTAAAGAGCGTAGTATAACAGATTTTACACGCATTTCGTTGTCGAGGTCAAATCAAAATCAATGGATTCTTCTGAAATTAGGTGAAGTAAATTTTGAATCCTCGGCGGGTCTTCGGTGAATCCTTACATCGGAAAATTACACCAAATAGGTTTGACGTTTTCTTTTAGATTTGGATAACCATACTTTATGTACATATGAATGCCCGGGGATTTATACCAAAAAACAAAGAAATTGAACAACGAGTTTGCTTAAAATGCTTAAGGTGCAAATTGTGCTAAAAATCGTAAAAAGACCAACGTCGGTCAAAAATTAATTAACGGTCATTAAGGAATACGAGGTGTGTTCAAAAAGTATCGCGAATTTTGTGTTTTTTCAAAAATTATTTATTTATTCATGAATATCTATTTTGTCCCCTTTAAAGTAATCTCCATGAGATATTATACACTTATGCCAACGGTTTTTCCAATCTTCGAAGCACTTCAAAAAATCATTTTTTTTACCTTCTTCAGCTCCTCCTTCGATGCCGTCTTTATTTCGTCAAGGGAAGCGTAACGTCGTCCTTTCATGGGCCTCTTCAGTTTAGGGAACAAGAAAAAGTCACAGGGCGCCAGATCTGGGGAATACGGTGGCTGCGGCATCATTAGTGTGTTGTTTTTGGCCAAGACGTCGCGCACAAGCAACAATGTGTGAGCAGGGGCGTTATCGTGGTGCAATTTTTTTGATAGATAAAAATCGAAGACGATCCAAAACACGTGCAAGCAAAGCAGCTGCCAACAATGAAATGAACATTCAAAATGGCCGAGCTTGTCGGCATAAGTGAGAGACATGAGTACCAACATAACGCCACAAAAATTCGAAATTCGAATACACGTAACCCGCGAAAATTCAAAATTCGCGATACTTTTTGAACACACCTCGTACTTCTAGGCCGTTTTGGCCATCGACCCGGGTTGTGAACAAAAAATTTATTGATTTTTCACCACTATCGTACGTCTTCACATTCTAGCTTGATTGAGCTTTTTGGTCAAGCACAAAACGGGAGTCTTCGTTCAGTCAGCTTTGACCTTTTTCTGCTTTCGAAATTGAAAAATCCGTTTCGTGGAACGGGCCATAAGTCAATTGCAGGCATTACATTCGCTAAAGCGTATACTTACTGCAAGTGTATGGAAAATTGAATGCAACTATGGGCAAATTGAAGAAATTTTGTAGGCGAGTCAAAAATTTATATTGAAAAATGTGAACATGAGATGACGTTTACTTCTTTCATTATAATTTTAAATTAGTTAGAATATATGACAGAATTCAATAAAACAAAAAAAAAATGAATTTGTTGCGTATCTTTAAATATCTCAAGGATCAAGAACGCATAACTATTTTTACATTTAAGATCAGTAAGTTTTGTTTCTTGGGTGAAATAGCCACGTCCGTTATGTGTTAATAAGTTACCATGTGTAAATCCTTTATCACGTTGGGGCTTTAGCTCTAAACTCATAGTTTGCGAACGACTGGAATTCTAAGGGAAATCGGCTCAAAAAATATTTTGTTCGGTTAAAATATTTGAAACTGAAATATATAAATTCAAGTTAATGCTATACAAAAAACTATGAGGTATACACAGATAATTTCTTCTTTGATCAGTAACTGCATTTACATAAGTATGTAAATACAAATGCGTAAAATGCAGTTTTGGATTCATAATCGCTTTACGTAACGATGTTTATGAGAAATTCACTAAACTTGGTAATAAAATACGTGTTTTATTGCTAACAAGTAAGGAAGGGCTAAGTTCGGGTATATCGGAAATATATTATCGGGAAAGGACCATCTATAAATTTCTTTTATATATCTCATATTGCTGGTATATGGGCTTGTACTTGTGGTCCGATTTGGACAAGTTTTAAGAAAATTAAAATATTAATTGATCGGAGGCATATCTCTGAAACCTAGGAAGAAGAGAGTTGTAAAACTAGTCATGACTGTTAGAAGCGACCATACTTCGATTTTGCTCGAACTACTACTGAAACTAATTTATGTTAGATTTTTCTGCCGAAACCAGAAACCGAATTGGAAAAGGAAAGTAAGTATTGAGGAAAAATGAAAATAAGTTATGCCTGTATTTCTTCAATTTCTTGCGAGAAACGATTATTAGTTGTGTTCGCAAGGTGGAAACTGAGTTGGAGTTCAAGTTTTCCGTACCAAAGGTGAGTTATATTTATATTGGGTTGTCAAAAAAGTCTTGCGGTATTTTCGCTAGTTGGCGCTGAAAGCGCGTAGTTCTAGTTCTAGTCGCATCGGGTCATGCTATATCTTTTTGGAAAGCTCATTTCACGCGCTAACACGTGTTTGATTGATTGTCGTTTCTTTTAAGTCGTTCCTGAGTTATAGCGTCGCAAACATGGAGCAAAATAAAGAGAAAATACGGCATATTTTACAGTACTACTACGATAAAGGCAAAAATGCATCTCAAGCTGCCAATAAAATTTGTGCAGTTTATGGACCCGATACAGTTTCCATTTCCACCACACAGCGATGGTTTCAACGTTTTCGTTCTGGTGTAGTGGTGGTCGAAGATGCGCCACGCTCCGGAAGGCCTGTCGTCGAAAATTGCGATAAAATCGCTGAATTGGTCGAAAGAGACCGGCATAGTAGCAGACGTAGCATCGGTCAAGAGCTGGGCATGAGTCATCAAAAATTCATTTCACGTTCAATAAAAAAAAAATCAATAAAAATACCGCAAGACTTTTTTGACAACCCAATATATAAAAATGGTTACTTAATGGTAGAAGTAAATACAACTAACTTTCAACGTTCTTTCTTTCTTATAATCATTGTCATATCTTTTTGCCTCGTTTTTCGCTGCATTTATGAATCGTAAGAACTTGTATCGTAAATCCTCATTGAAACTAGCTAATTACATTAGTCGAAGAAACAATCGGACCGGTTTGGAGACAAATTTGCTGTCAGGAGCTTAGCAGGAGTTCAGGTTTCCGGTTTATTTTGTCGATCAAGTTTGGTCTTCAATAAGTTGAGGAACCTGTTTCGCTGCTGTAACGTTTTAACGCAGAGGATACTAACTTAGCTGTTATTTTATTTTTCATAATTTTAAAATAACTGATAGCACAGTCGATAAAAATGTAATGCTATCAATCTGGTGATTAATATATCTCACATTACTTCCATTAATTGTTGAGTATTCTTTATTACTTTTTTATTTTATATTGCTAGCACTCTCTACATCCCGCACAAGCTTAAGCTTTCACTTAAATTATGAATTAATTTCGTTTTTTGCAACTTACCTTCTTTTGCAATTACTGGATTTGTATTCACTTTATGCGAAAGAAAAATAATAATAAATTGCAAAAACCACACACACACTTATACACATGCTATGCACACACTCATAACATGTCTTTCGGCACTTTTAAAATGTTGATAAACTACTATCCGATATTTTTTAGTTTATCTATGTATTTCCCTCATTTCCAAATTCAATTGAACTGTAAAGCTATGGGCAATTAACTTTCTTTATTAACTTTTGAACATCAGCCAAAAAGTATGTGTAAGAGTGCCAGTGCAATAAATACCTTCGCTCGCAAATTTCTCTTGTATTTCAGTGCATGCTGCAAAAAATGCAAAAAAAAATTAAATTTTAAATAAAAATCTCGCTGCAAATAATTCCATTGCTTGTTGGCAGCGATTGTTGCTTGTGTTGTTTGCAACAAAAGCTTACAACTGTTAAAATTATTCTGGAAATTAAGCAAATGAAAGCGTTATGATTTCGAAAAAATCAAAACTCATAAATGTTAATATTTGCAGAATAATAACAACAACAATTGCAACACGATGGAGTGGTTACATGTATGAGAAGCATGGCAAAAATGCACAATTACATGCTTACTGCTGAATGCCACCAAAGGGGTGTGGACCAAAGAACGCGGCATGCATTAATAATCATTAATTTGTAAATAAACAGCAGGCCAAGTGGGCGTGAAAGTGTTGGTAAGCAAAACGCTTGTTGCATTTATGCATATTTAAACACATACATACAAGTGCATATATTCAGAGAATGTGTTCAATTCGAAGCTGCGTTTTTGCTCACATAAAGTTGCAAATGGCAGAAGTACGCTTATGCGCATGCGGGGGTGGGGCCCGGTAATCAGCAAATAAGGCAGAAAATGGCGGCAATTTGTTTTGTTGCCGTTAATTGCCGCAATAAAGTCAATATATGCAACAGCGCCTACTCGAGTTTTTACACTTGCATTGCCAGTACGCGGCAAGTGGAACTGCGCACGGCCATTACAACATGCATGCGCAAGTGGCAAGTGTACTGCTATTTATTATTTATTATTACACACGTTTTTTCATTTTTATTTCAAATGGTTTATCGGTTGGGGTTGTTGTTGTTGCATGTGCAACATATTTCATTCATATGTTGCCCCTGCTCCATCCATAGTAGGCATTTATTATCATCGCTCTTTAGTGATAGTTAATGTTATTTTATCACCCTTTAAATGTATTTCCCACGAAAGCCTACAATTTGCCTCCATGTGTTACACGCATGTGCCGAGGTAGTTCAAAATGTTTCTGAACATTCATTCCACCTAGTGCTATTAAAATGTTACTGTTAGATATAAACGACTACATACATACATATGTGCACAGGCTTAAATGTATATCCTATGAACCAATCCCTTTTCATACGCCCGGCTTTTTTGGGATTTTTCTTTCGAGCATATCTTAACAGGTCAATCTTTAATAATTCCATCTTATTAATTGTTTGCTTACACTACCTGTCGCCTGTCTGTCCGTCTGTCCGCTTCTTATAAATTTTTTATTTTAAATGCACTTCGATTGGAGGTTAATAAAAATATTAACCCATTGGGTTAAGTAGTCAATAAAGCACACTGTGACACGACGCAAATATGTTTAATCGAAACATTGTTTCCATACCTGCATACAATATTTTAGATATCGAATACAATAGTAAGTCTTTCAATGAATAAAAAATTTAATTGTATAAAAGAATAAGATAGAGGATAAGGGCATAAAGTTTATGTGTTGTACCATTAAAATTACAAATGAAACATGAAGCAAACATCTATTATAATTCAGTTTGATTTAAAAATTTGAGTGAAAGGAAACATTTAAAGATACCTCTGTTGGGTTCAGTGAATCGGGCTGTAATGATTTGTTCGGTAAAGACGAAAATATTAATCACCAATTTCTACCCAGTTAAAGTTGCACCTTCAACAAGTCAACAAGGTTTTAATAAAAAATGGTATTTTTTTATTCTTTATATAACCAGGTCAAATATGTAAGCAAGCTCTACTTAGCGATGAAACGCATTTTCAGCTTGATGGGTTTGTTAATTGCCAAAATTGCCGTTTATGGGGTTCCGAGAACGCTCTGGTGATTGTCGAAAAACATATGCTCAAATTGGATGATAATGATGTGACCAATATGTAAAAAGTGATTATTATATTTATTAGAAAATGTGATTTATAATTAAGTTAAAATGAATTGGTATTTAATTAAATTGAAAAATATACGATCCGCTGCGTTTGCTCTTCTTCGCCAACAGCATTTGACAACTGTGTTTACCAACTGGAATCGCCAAATGTCGCTACTCCTTGAGATGTGAGGTTGATTGCTGCTTGCCAGCATCACGCAGGGTGTTGCCAACATTACAAATATGTGGTTTCAACAAGATGGTGTCACATGCCATATTGAAACAAGCCCACGAACACTCGTGCTTCTAAGGAGGAGATTCAATGTCGCATCATTGAAATTCAGCCACATTTATATAGAATGATCCTGGAAATTTCCGACAAAAGAGTGCGTATTTGTATGGAAAGCCGTGGAGGCCATTTGTCCGATGTGCTATTCCTTAAATAATCCTATTTTATGCACTTTATGACTAAATAAAGAAAAAAATTGAAAGATTAAAAACTGTGTTTTCTATTTAAATACAATCTTGCGTAAACTTTGCTTGAAAATATGTATTCAATCAAAATTAATTTAATCACTATATGTTTCTGTGCTCCCAGTGTAGTCTATATAATAATTGCCGGTGTTCTACGTTCTACCTTTCACGATTTCTTCCCTTCGCCCCTTTATACCAAATAAAGATTTTCAAACTTGCGGGTGACTTTCACCGCATATATCGGTTAATATGTGAGTTATCCCAATGTAATTGAGAGAGCGTGTTTTACTCACAACAGCGTATCTTTGTGCCTAAAATAGATAAATTTGAGTGAAAAGTTGACCTAGCTCCTATGATGTGATGGTATGTGAGGTACCTTAATGAAACCCAGAGAACGTTTCATTGGAATGTGGAATGAAGAAAATAAGATCACGTCGATACTACCCCATTTCCCAAATACTACATACTCGCCCATATAATGATTTTCAACAATACAACAAATTTACAGAGAAAAAAATAATTTGCTTTTTATTTACATATGTATGCTTAAGAGAGTATTTGCAGTTAAGGTGAATCATTTTTGACTGTGTATAATTGTTTATTATTTATACTGAGTTATATTCTTCTTCTTTTTCTTGTTCTTCTGTAACCAAATTTGATGTTGTTGTGTTAAGGACTGCGTTGTAATAACAATTTTACAGTTGAATGGTTTTGGGTATACTCGTATTCGCAGTATATCTCAATCTCTTTTAAATGAATAATAACAGTCTGGACCGTTTTGATGAATTTTTTATTAAAAGTTATTACATTTAAAGTCATTGCATGTATGTTACATTCACCACAATTCGGCCAATCGTTAGTTCGTGTTATTATATATTTTTTGAATTTACCAAAAATTAATGCATCGTATTGTCATTGACTCTATAATATGTTTGGTTAATTCTTGATAATAATCTTTTTTTTTTAATTACGCCATTTTGCAAAAACTCTTTGGGAGCCGAAGGCATTACCACTCGCATTTGGTATTATTATTAGGGTAGTCACTAAATTAACACCAATAAATGCGTTTTTCGATTTCATTATTATTGTTATATGCAAAGAGAATTTTTATTATTTTTATTATCTTTATGAAAATAGTTACCATGTGGCACACAGCCTTAGCTGCAAAAACATATTTCTCGGATTACGAATCTTCTGCAAATATATGTATATTTTTGACAATTTGATTTGATTTCCTCGCTGTATCATTCATTACTGTGATTAAAAACTGATGTTGATACTAATTATGATTTGATATACTTTAAATGTATGTATTTCTAATTCATTTTTGTCTGATTTCTAAAACTTATCAATATCAATTATTATAACAGTATATGTGCGAATTTACCTTTGCTTTTTGCGGTCTACAAATTGACGCCGCAAATATTTAAATGCTCTTTTTGGCCTTTCTTTGTTTAAAAGATTTTAATAATTCACTTAGTTGATTTTTTCAGCAATTAACGTAAATTGACAATGAAGCATAAACGTGCTTTAAACCGCCATAAACGTCGTTATTTTAATGTGTTTACCCATTAACCTCACACTTCAAGTGCCAAATTTTTTATTGCCACACCAAATGACCTAAATGTGAGCCCTTTATCCCTACAAATTGCTACGTATTCATTACTTATTTATAGACTTTCTGCATAGATTATTTACGCTCAATTGTGAATCACTGCGAATAAAGCAAAGCTTATTTATATGTTCGTGTTGAATTGTTCTTGTGGTCGCTTTTTTCATTAATCCCATTTTATTTTAGCATAAATCTACCAACAATTTATAAATATTTAAATTTGATAAATATTTTTATTTGTGTCATAATAATTTTTCACTACTAAAATATCCATTATTCATGGCTGCTGTGAACTGCTGCGCCTCTTTGGCTTTAGCTGTGACAGCATTTTTGTACCCACACAAATAGTTGGCCATTAATTTTTAATATTTTTCCATTTTTTCACTCGAATTTATGCATGTGGGTGCTCGAACACTTGCATACACACACGCATACCTATAGACTTCATGTGTATTTGTTCCCAATCCGTTATGTTATGTCCGCTTCGGCGGGCTACACAAGCATTTTTCAATCATCAGGACATTTCCATTTTATTCATTCAAAATACATACAGTGGCGAACAAAAGTCTACATACACCCCCTGTTTTCTTCGATGTGAGAGTACAAAAAGTTTTTAGAAAAATGTATTTATACAGTTTTATTCTAATATTTATTATAATAGCATTAACTAAAAAAATCCATTATTTAACATAAAACAACAAATTTATGGAAGAAAAACTCAAAAATTGCTTTGACAAAAGTCTACATACAGTTCAAATCTCATACTTTGTACATTGTTATATTAACAGTAAGGTAACGTTAGCTTTTTTCTTTTATTTCAATATGTTTATTGTTTGATATTTATTGAATTTAGTTGTGGTTTAAACACTTTAATAGCTATAATGGCTCCGTGAAATGAAATATCAATTGATGTAAGAAATTTGGTGATAAATGAAAGAAAAGAAAAAAAATCATATGGTGAAATTTCTAAAATTGTAAACTTGAGTCGAGCAACAGTACAGACAATTCTAAAAAACTTTAAAAATAATGGTTCCAACGAAAATAAACCGCGCAGTGGACCCCCAAAAAAACAATCTCGTAGATACGTCAGCCTGATTCTCAACGAAGTAGACCAAAATCCAAAAGTAAATGCTCCAAATATAGCCGAACGCATAGCGAGTACGTCACAAATGAGTATCCAACCAAGAACAATAAAAAAAAAACTCTAATTGATAACGGATTCCACAGTAGAACACCACGGAAGAAACCTTTTATTTCTGAAAAAATCGGAAAATTCGTTTAAAGTTCGCCAAAAAACACAAAGAAAAGGAAATGGATTTTTGGAAAAAAGTTTCATTTACAGATGATTCTAAATTCACTCTTTTTGGTAGTGATGAAAGTGCTAAAATTTGATGGAAAACTAACGCCACGCTTGAACCGAAGAAAGTAGTATCAATTGTGAAGCTCGGTGGCGGCAGCGTAATGGTTTGGGGAGTTGTTGCGGCCTCTGGAGTTAGAAATTCGGACTTTATTGAAGGTGAAATGGACGGTTATAAGTATAAGTCTCTGTTGGAACATAATTTGAAGCCTTTGGTGGTTAATTTAGGGCTCGGTTCCGGTTGGATATTTCAACAAGATAACGATCCGATGCATGCGGCGCAAATTGTCAAGGATTGGTTGCTTTATTATACTCCAAGTCAATTAAATACACCACCTCAAAGTCCAAATATGAATATTATTGAACATGTCTGGGAGATTTTGGAGCGTAGAATTAGAAAGAACCAAATTTCTAGCTCTGCTCTACTCTAAGAGCGCATATTGGGACCTTGGAACAGCATTACATTTGCAGCGTTGACAAATTTAGCAGAATCAATGCCACGGCGTCTTCAAGCAGTTATAGATACCAATGGGGACCCAACTAAATACTAAAACGTTTTAATAACTAGCATTTTTTACAGTTTTTCGCACTGAACTAAGATATTTTTGTACTGTATGTAGACTTTTGTCAACACAATATTTGAGTTTTTATTCCATAAATTTGTAGTTTTATATTAATTAATGAATTTTTTAAGTTTGTTGTTATTAGAAAGAAGATTAGAATAAAACTGTATCAACACATTTTTCTAAAAAGTTTTTGTACTCTCACATCGAAGAAAACAGGGGGTGTATGTAGACTTTTGTCCGCCACTGTACATACGTTTGTTA
Organism: Bactrocera dorsalis; assembly: GCF_023373825.1. NCBI lineage: Eukaryota > Metazoa > Arthropoda > Insecta > Diptera > Tephritidae > Bactrocera > Bactrocera dorsalis. Next base: position 40,448,044 of record NC_064303.1, read on the forward strand.
GTGTCTGGCTTTTGAAAATTAAGGCATTTAAATGTGAAACGAAAACGTAAAGCTGACGAATGAAATGATATTCAAATTGCACATTTGACATTTTTATGGCTGCTCAGCAGTTTTCGGTTGTTTGCGGCTGCACCAAAGTCAAAGTCATCCAATTCATCTTTTTGTTTTTGATATCCATTTGAATTTCCGTGTGCATTTATTTATGCGTGTGGTGTGTATATATGTGTAAGCTATAATTCTTCTTAAAACATTCACCGCCCTTTTGTGAGTGTCCACACCTCTTTGTACGCTTCAATGGCGTTCAAATGCTATTCTGCACTGTACTACTGTACTCCCGCGCTCTACACGCCTACTATGTAGCTATGTACGTAGAGGCGTCATTGTGTACTTTCAATTGCTCCAGCACGATACCTGGTTGGATACCTGGCATTGTGTCGCCGTATTTTGACATGTTTATGTTGACAATTCCCTCACCCTCATACCAATCTTCACTTTTGTGCGGTACCTAGGGCTTGTTGCTTCAACAATTCGGCTTGTTTGAATTTGTCGAATAAAATATCAAAGAATGTTTGTATCGTCGAAAGATCAATGATCACATCCTCACATCCATGTGACGCTATATATCAAGGCTTGTATGGCTGTGTGCGTTGTTGTGTAAAAATAGGAGAAATATTGAGCACAACAACAAAATAAAAATCAAATATGTAAAACGTTTTAATTAATGGCAACAAGCGGTGTTGACATCCCGTCACCTCAGCGCTTTGGCCTTGATTCTCATTCGCTTTGCAGCCAAAGAGCCATTTAATCGAATGCCAAACAGCTTCTCCTTTTTTGAATATTTCTATACATTTATCTATACAATATATTTTTTTTGATTCTTTTGTATATTGTCATCCCAGTTTGGTGAGTTTCTTTCCCTCATAAAATACCGAAACACGATTGAGGCGGTACACACTGTTGCGCATATTTCCCTCGCTTGTCATTTCGTTTATAGCCTCGTCCAATGAAATATTGCTTTTGTTGCAGGTGGCATATGGAAATATTACCTTGCCTACAATGCATTGAATGGTTGGTAGTTTAACGTTTCTCAATAAAATATTTGGATGAGCATAATCCAGCACCAAATCCATATATTATCTTAAACGGTTTAATTAAATTTTCGTAGCTACAAGTATATCTAAAATATCTCTCTTTCAGAAAAAAATGTTACGTTTAGAATAGCCTTGACTGTTATATTTATGGTGTTAACGGGAATACTAAATAAACCTATTTATAAGTTCATTTATTGTTTGTATATACAGAATTTCAATACAAATATAGTAATAAATTATCTTTGCAGTTTTTAATTAGTTGAGACTCGCTGTGAAATAAATACTACTATGAGCAGAAAATAGTCAGACTTTGTTCATACCGTAATTTTAAAATTCTTACAGCCGGTTTCACGAAATTTTCTAATTGAAAATTAAGTTTCATTTAATTTTAATTTTGATTTTTATTTAACTTTGCACTTAAGTTTGCAGCGTTTCACCATTATTCATAATTGGCAACCCAAAAATGACAAAGCAGGGATGTTAGTAAGAATAACAGCTGATTTATGTAAACAAATAAATTGTACTGATTAATAAAAATGGAGAGTGTAGCTCGAATAGCTTATGTGTTTTTGCACATATGTATATGTAAATGTGCCTTATCAGTATTTTTCTTTCCCTCATTATACGAGAGCGACGATTTATAAATATATTTATTAAAACCTCGCACTCCATATCACTTTCGTCGTCAGATTCCATTTTTTACAATATAAGTATTTATCTTCTGCTACTTGCAAATCAGCTGATTGGAAAACGTTAACATAGTTGCATATGACAGTATTTAATTAATATTTAAATGGCAAAGGGTGACCATTTAAATACAAATTAAGTCAAATGGTGAAACTGAAATAAATTAATTTTCACTTAAATCAGTTTCGTGAAACCGGCTGTTAATTTATACTTCGAAATCTATGTCATCCCCTCAAAGTAATCCACCTTGGTCCTAATACACTTGAGCCAACGTTCTTTCCAATCCTCGAAACAGTTGTTAAAGTCAATTTCGGGAATAGTTCAATGGGAGTAGTTCAATGCGCGTGGCGATTTACGTTTGATGTCTTCAATTGTCTCAAAATGGTTTCCCCAGAGCAATGCTTTGAGTTTTGAAGAATAATGAATAGAAAGGAGTCACACGGATCTAATTAAGCCGAATACGGTGGTTGCGGCACGATATTGGTTGAAAATTTGGTGAAAAACTCACGTGGTGCAAAAACCAAGAGCTTTCGGGCCACAATACATATATTCATCTTTTTACGAATAACTTCGCGCAAACGACGTATAACACTCAAATAGTACTTGTTGACTGTTTGGTCGGTCGGAAGCACTTCGCATCTCGATGATCGAAGAAAACTGTCAACTTCACCTTAATGATGACTTACTTTTTTCGGCTTCAGCTCACCTTTGCACGATATAAATAATAAAAAAATTTAGTTAATAGAAATCGTAAGAAAGTCCTTTTAACATCTCTTAAATCAGATCTGCAATCAGTTATATGTATGTATATGGAAATATGCAGGAAATGACCCTCAAACTAATTTCAAAGTTTCTCTTTTCTGTAAACTTAATTACAGTTTTTAATTGAGCGCCGATTTTATTGTCAAGTTGTCAGTTGTCTGAATTAAGGCTGAGGTGTTGAGTGTGCAATGAAATTTGTAACCGCCAGAAGAAAATGTAATATATAAAGTATGTGTACGAAAATAATTGGTTTCACCTTTATGTAATAAGTAATTCTTATATTTATTATTTCGTTTCAAAAATATACAAATTATAGTTTACATTTATAAAGGTTTATACGAATTAAAAAATAGTGAGTTTGCTTTGTTATAAGTGAATAATCGCAACTTTGGCTCAATATCTTTGGTAACGTTTCGTTATTTATTTTTAATTTGCTCGTAATTTTTGCTTGCAGCTTGTTGGGTCTCTAATTGTAATCATCTTCATGATTGTGTACCACTCAGAATTTACTGTTCTGCGTTGTCCTAGGGGCATGGTATGGTTTATATTTACGCAACCATTTGATTGGAAATGCTTCGTGCGCGAACAACTTTTGCTGGATTCTTCAGACACCTATACATTCGACTGCTCTTTACTTTTGGGCCCATACTCGTAGATCCACGTTTCACAATCTGTCTCGATTTCACAGACGTATTTCGAAGCACCGCTATCGTATTTTCTAACTTCTCTCTCGACCAATCTACTCGAGCCTTACTTTGAGCGATTGAAAAATTGTGTGGGGAACAATGACAACAACAGTCAATGTTATTGCAATATTTATGCTGATTCTACTAATGCCTATAGTTGTCTCTATCTCACGATAGATCACTTAACGATCTTGTAATATCAGTTTACGCACGTCCTCAATTATTTCCGGTACAAAAACTGATTTTGGACGACCTTCATGAAATTCGTCTTAGAGTGATCTGCTACTTCGATTGAATTTATCATATCACCGATAAATACTCTATAGAGCTTCATTGTGAAAAATTGAATTGAAGTTCATCGATATTTTTATAGTATGAGGAAGTTTCGAAAGCCGGTGTGCAGAACATCAATCCGTTAAACCAAACATACTGCCATCTTGTGTCTCACCTATGGAACCACTAAACAAAAAATTAATTCATGGAGAAGAGCACATTTACGTCTCCTCTATTGAACGGGTGACTGATCTAACCTGTTCTAAATGTCTCAATCTTGTCATAATTAAAGCTGATGCTTGGCTGACAGCTTTCTATTTAGGGCTCGCCCGTATGTGCTGTCAAATTACGGCCAAGTGTGGTTTTTAGCTTATCCAATATACTTAAAAACCGAGGACAATGCTAAAATAGGTGTTATATACACTCTGTAAACGTCAGACAGTACAAACTAAAACGAAATTTTTAGGGGTAGCTTTTAAAGAACGCATAACCACTGAAAATTTGGGTCAGGTTCCCATTATGTCTATCTATCAATGAATGGATGTGGATCCACTGTGTTCAAATAAAGTGTGATATTTTTTGTTCCCCCGTTTTGCTGCTGTACACGTCTCTGATAGGTTGAATATTTGCGCGAATTCGTCTCCCTGGACGTCAATGGGTGCAATTCTGGCTAATACATCAGTAGTGTCACTTGATATGGTTCGGAAAGCACCTATCACGCGAATTGTAATAAGCTTATTTTATGTCTAGCACCTGGATCCTTAATGGAACCAGACACAATATAACTACATATCATGAAACCAAGCAGTACCCACTCAATATATTGCTGTGCCAACTTATTGCACATTTCGTAGTTTCAACGACTTCTCTGGTACCTTCACAGGAGACATCTTCTTTTATAAAACGGTTTACCAGTCGTGTCGCGCATGCACAGAGGTCGAGGGTTCTTCTAATTTTTATACTCCTTCAATCAGTTGCTACAGAATATTATAGTTTTCTTCACCTAACGGTTGTACGTATTACCTAGAACTAATTGAAAAAGAGTTATATACAGTAAAAGCTCTTTATTCGCGGGGTATACGAGGTGTGTTCAAAAAGTATCGCGAATTTTGTGTTTTTCAAAAATTATTTATTTATTCATGAATATCTATTTTGTCCCCTTCAAAGTAATCCCCATGAAATATTATACACTTGTGCCAACGGTTTTTCCAATCTTCGAAGCACTTCAAAAAATCGGTGGCTGCGGCATCATTAGTGTGTTGTTTTTGGCCAAAAAGTCGCGCACAAGCAACGATGTGTGAGCAGGGGCGTTATCGTGGTGCAAAAGCCAATTTTTGTTCTTCCACAAGTCCGCGCGTTTCTGGCAGATTGCTTCGCGCAAATTGCGCATAACTTGCAGGTAATATTCCTTATTGACCGTTCTTCCCTGTGGCAAGAACTCATGATGCACCACGCGATTCGCGATACTTTTTGAACACACCTCGTATGTTCCATAAATATGCTATACCTTTCTGGAAAGCTCATTTCACGCGCTAACACGTGTTTGATTGATTGTCGTTTCTTTTAAGTCGTTCGTGAATTATAGCGATAAAGACAAAAATGCATCTCAAGCCGCCAATAAAATTTGTGCAGTTTATGGACCCGCAGTCAGAAGAAGAAGTTTATGGACCCGATACAGTTTCCATTTCCACCGGACAACGATAGTTTTAACGTTTTCGTTCTGGTGTAGAGGTGGTCGAAGATGCGCCACGCTCCGAAAGGCCTCTCGTCGAAAATTGCGATAAAATCGCTGAATTGGTCGAAAGAGACCGGCATAGTAGTCATCAAACCGTTATAAACCATTTGAAGAAGCTTGGGGTCACTAAGAAGCTCGATGTATGGGTGCCACACGAATTGATTCAATAAAAATAACGCAAGACTTTTTTGACAACCAATATGTAAGTCTATATAAGGCAAGTTTTTTGAACAAAACATCGAACTCTTTTATCTGACAGCTTATTTTTACAGGTGGCTGAAGAAGAAGACAGACTTTTGCTTTTACATTAAAATTTACCTTTAAAAATTTTAAGTACAATAAAGTTTAAGTAATTTCTTTTAATTTTGTGAAACCTTTTTCTCCGATTTATCAATAAAATTCAACTTTTATGAATTTGTACACCATAACGTTTATGTGGCTTAATTATGTGAGCACAAGTGTACTTTATTTATTGAGGTATAAAGTTGCTTTCATTCAACCGATCACGGCGAAGGCGGCTTGTGTCAAAGTCCTCGGCGATATCATTTAACAACATTAATTTAGGATAACTTGTAATAAAATCAATTTTACTTTTTTATTAGTCCATTTGACAAGAATATTGGGTTGAATACCTAGTGGAATAATTTTATTATTATGTATGTATGTACTTACTAGATCCGCGAATAAAAAAATTTTTAGTCGCGAATATAGAAATTGGGTCTCATTTTTGTAATCCCCGGATAGTGAAAACGCGAATAAAGGAAGCGCGAATAAGGAGCTTTTACTGTACGTATAAATGATCAGGATTACGAGAAACGTTGAAATCCGGTTGACTGTCTGTTTGTCAGTCCATACGTCTGACCGTCCGGGCAAGCTGTAACTTGAGAAAAAATTGGGATATCTTCATGAAACACTAAATTAAGATATAAAAATGTAATTTGACACAAGGGATTGCTGTAGCAAGAGGCACCTGTGGGTAAAAAATTTTGAAAAGGAGGGGGTGCAAGGCCCTCTAATATCTTTAATGTTAAGTACTAAAGCTACAACAACCAAATTTGCTAAGATCAAATATTATAAGAATTTCCAACGACAGTGTAAAAATCAATGAAATTAGAAGATAATCCCGATCGCTCCCTATATAACGGTATTGTTCAAAACTACTAACAGCGCAATAATTCCATAACTAATTACGCCAGAGACATTACATTTTACCTCCGAGATGGGATGAAAGTGGTTTATGAAAGCCGGTGTGAAAATTGGACAATGAGCGTGGCACCGACCTTTTTTTGGTAAAATGTCATATCTCGGGACCTGTCGGACGGAATAAAATTTTTCAGTAATAATTCTCTTAAAGTACGCCACCTTTTGACCAAAAATTGGACAAAATTCAACGGAAACTGTTCAAGACCCTAGGTACCGAATATGTGGGCCCCAGTATATATAGTTGACTTTTGGCCAATAATATCATTCAATGTGCGAGATATACAATTGAAATTTACATATCATTTCCTAACAATAGAAATTCTTTGTATCAAAAACAATTGAATCATTACTTCCCTGAGCCCCCATATACATATGTACTTAACCTTTAACTGGTGACATGGTTTTTGTGTAATTTAATTGGTGACGAGCGGCCTAAGACGATAGCTTACTGCAGTCTTTCAAACCATTAAATGAATATATAAAATGATAAAATAAAACTATTCAATAGGCTCGCTATTACTAACTTTCTAATACAATCTATATAGGAACTAAAATCAGGCGGCCTGTGAGACCGCTTGTCACCAGTTAAAGGTTAATGTAAAGATTTTCTAACTTCCAGGTGCCTTTATGCTGGATATATCACCCAATATTTGAGTCATCCCAATGAAAATAAGAGAACATATTTTACTTATAACACTATATCACATATCCTAAAATAGGAACAATTGGGCAATTGGGCGATAACTTGACCTAGCCCCCGCATAACCATTACCAGGATTTTCGAACAAGCTGCTGATTCCATATGATTGGGTATGTGAGGTACCTTAATGAAACTAAAAGAACATATACTACGTATAATGATTTTCTTAGGCCGAATTTGTCGGTCAGTACATGAGTTAGATGAGTTGTTTCTTGTAAGTTGCAAAAGTGTAAAATGTTCGGTTCCACCCGAACTTAGCTCTTCCTTACTTGTTTTGTTTTATTTTGGGAGTAAAAGCAAAGGCTGTACGTTCCACGGCTCGGGGAACTCCTTTTCCATTATACACGCATAATTGCAGTTAGGTTAAGAAGTAAGGAAGAGTTTACTTAGATGCATTACCATATTTTGTTTCTGCGATATTTATATTAAATTGAACTCAAATGAGATACATAAGTGTAATATGAACTCACCAGTGAAGTAGTCTAGACAAATTTTATTCCTGTGCAGCGCTAAACCCCATTTTTTTAAACGGACTTTTCAACTTATATTCATTAAAATATAACAAATATTGACCGGCAAAAACAGTTTAAAGTCAGATAGTATATATAAGGTATTTTGAGGACATCAGTCACATACTGTTATTAAGTTTGTTTCATAACTATCAGAAAGAACAATAATGCGAAAATTAATATAACAAAAAAGTAAAAAAGGAGACAGCAGAAATTATTCAGAAAATATCGAAATGTTGTTACGCTCTCTACAGACTACATGCCCACCAAAAGTCCAGAATGATTATATTTTATTGTGTTCTTTGTGATCTAAGGTCAGATTATTCATGGATGTCATATAAGAGTTGTATGACTTATTAAAAAACAAACACACCAATTGTTAGAGAAATTCAGATGGTTTTTATTTAATATGAAATGCAATCGATACAAGTAAGTTGTGATTCAATTCAAATGGTCTTCTTTTGCAGTAACGAATTCGATGAACCCAATTTTCGAGTACTTTTTTCATTAAATCAAGTCGTATGTCAGGAATAGTACGTTCAATATTGAGTCCCAAAGCTTGAAGAGAATCCGGTTATTGCTAAAGACCAATAACCGCTCAAAAAGTAGAATAATGGTGTTAAATAACAATTCCTTGGAGGCCGCTCAATGACAGTTTTGTTTATATACCGCACCATTCGATGAAAGTGATCCTCATTAGGAAGATGATTTTCTTAAAAAGTTGTTATCGTTTTCAAGTTCTTCCTTCTTGCGGTCTTTAGCACCCCTTATTCTCATTACTTCGAGCGGATCTTTATCTTATTGGCACTTGAGCATTATGTAAAGAAAATGATCGCTCGAATGGAGAATCATTACTACCACAAAATGGCAAAAGCACACAAAAATTTGCAATTAAAGAACGATTATTTTGATAATAAAATTGAATAATTTGTAAAGTTTCCATGATAAAACTGTAAACATTACTGAATGCAATGAAAAACAAGTAAGGAAGAGCTAATTTCGGGTACAACCGAACAATTTACACTTTTGCAACTTACAAGAAACAAAGCCAAGAATATACCTTAGAATGTAAAACGTCAAACAGAAAATCTGAATCCAAGCAATTATATATACAGTAGACCAATAAAGTTTACATACACCTAGTAAAATGAATACATTTTTTGGTTTTTTCTATCCATTTCAAGATATGTATATTTAACATTAAATATAACATATCAAAATATTTTTTTTACACAAATAAAAAAAAAATAATGCTAAAGCTTAAAATGCGCCTAATTTATATAAAAAAAGTTTACGTACACCAATGATTTTTTATATAAATCAAAAGTAATTACAATAGTTTTAGCGGATTTTGGCCTACATTTTGTTGCTATTATTGTTCTTAGACGTCGACGCATGCTTCCCACTCGATTTCTAGTATTATTTCGGGATATTTTGACGCACTAAGTCGATGACCCAGTTTTTTGGCCTTATTTTGAAGAAATTCGATGTTTTCGAATACGGGTTTCCAAAAAGTTCCAGATATTTTGATTAAAATTTAAATTTTTTTCTTAAAATGTTCAGATACATATGCTTATCCATTTTTGAAATGTACAAAAAAAAAATCCCCAATATATGGAGTATATGGGACTAGGGGCCAATAATACATACCATGAACATACATGCTAATAAAATTTTCCCTGAGGTTCCTCACACACCATTACCAATCATATGGATACGTCAAGTTTTTGCCCAATTTTATCCATTTTAGATACACTGTTATTAGTAAAACACGCTCGCTCATTTTTATTGAGATAACTGACATGCTGGCCGATATATGCGGTATAAAGTCACCTGGAAGTTCGAAAATATTTACATATATTAAGTAAATATATGAGAGCTATGGGAACTATTAACACGATTAAACCCATTTTTGGCACTTAGATATACCATTGTCAGGAAATAATTATCCCTGATTTCAATTATGAATCTATCACATTGACCGATATTTATCGTAAAACGTCAACTACGAGGGCTGCTATATATATTTCTGGCCTAATAATGAAAATAGGAATATTTATCAACGAAAATGTTTTTTTTTTCGTTGGATTTGACTCGTCTTGGAAGACCCACACGGTCGATTGCTTTCGGGCTCGTTGCCTGTGGCGATCTTATAAATGTCTTTTGAAGCACCGCGATCGTATTTTTTCAGCATTTCTTTACACCAATCTACACGAGCCTTTTTTCGAGCGATTGTCAAATTGTGCGGGATCCAACGAGAACAAACCTTTTTTACGGCCAGGTGTTCATGCAATATCGAATGTATGCTGGTGGGAGAAATGCATAGGCATGCCTCTATCTGAAGGTATGTAACATGACGGTCTTGCATTATCAGTTCACGTACGGCATCGATGTTTTCTGGCACAACGGCTGTTTTTGGACGACCTTCACGGAATTCGTCTTTGAGCGAACGTCGGCCAAGATTGAATTCGTTGTACCAGTCTTTCACAGTGCTATAGGATGGAGCTTCATAGCCATACAAAGATTTTAGTTCTTCGATGCACTCTTGTCGTGATAATCCACGTCGAAAGTTGTGAAAAATGATCGCACGAAAATGTTCACGAGTTAGTTCTATTTTTTGGCCGAGATGAATTTTTTAATTCCCTGTAAATAAAACAATTCACGATTTCCAATGGAAATGTCAGATTGCACCTGGCAACACTCAGTGTTGCCTAGTCCAGAAATATATATAGCAGCCTATGTAAAGGTACTGAGCTTTTTGTTGGACTTGGACAATTTATGATCACAAAATGGCATGCGCTAAAGGCATTAATTGCTGATTTCTATCCTGTTGCTTCTTGATTTGTACACTAAAAAGGAAAAAGTCAGATGGAAGTTAAAACTGTGTTACATGGGAAGCGGGCGCGGTTGTACCAACTAATTTTCGTTTCTCAAAAATAACCATCACATATTCAGAAAGTTCACTTTTCAAACTTTAAAAATTTCTGCGAAAAAGTTTGATTATCTCAATTAGACAATTAAATGTAGTGATTTGAAATTTAGAATTTTTTCAATAAAAATAAAAAAAAGTTTCTGAGAATAACAATTTTGTCGCGGGAGTATTTAAAGTTTGAAAGGCCTACTTTATGAATATGTGATGGCTAATTCTGAGAAACGAAAATTAGTTGGTGAAATATTAGTTTGAATGAAAAAACGAAAATTCCTATGTAAAATGTATGGGAACCTAAAAAAAAAAATACCGACCATTTGGAGTTAAGCTACAGCGCCTGGTTTGAGGGAGGATTTTTTGTTTCTCAATCACTAACATTTGAAGGGGTAAGAGTTGAAAAAAAAATTCAAAAATTTTTTTTGAAGCACCCTAGCAAGTTTGTATGTATGTATAGCACATATAATTCTATATCTACTTGGATTAGTTTTAGGTGATACAAACAACAGTTTTTGAATGGTTACTGGTAGTAAAAAATGGATCACTTACGACAACGAAGAACAAAACGAAAGTGGTCAAATCGTCGTCAGCAGGCACAAACTGCGCCACACACATCGATAGTTGCTCGCCAAAAGCTCCAAGAACTTAGTGAGGAGGTTCCTATACATCCATCCTACAGTACATCCCTCAAGCCAAGTAACATAATTACTACCTCTTTCTGTCTATTGCGGATAATTTTCCCGATGAAAATAATAGGGTTTCTATAATAGTGCCGTTATTCATTCCTTTTTAAATATGCTAAATAAATAATTTAAATGTAATGAATTGACTACACCTTACATGTTAAACATAAACCAATACCAGAGCAATTCACGAATGTTTGCAAACTCACAACCTATAAAAATCGGGTAAACCTAGAGCCATTGCACTTACCGGTTTTTAGACCCATTCTAATTTCGTTCACAATTAAATTTGGCGCCTAAATATGACGTCATGTGACGTACAGACATACCACTACCAAGCTCACCCAATCACCTTCGTTGTGCACCAGGCACAACATGTGTACATAAAGAGCGGCAGGCCCAGCAGGATTCGATTTGAAAATAAACTCTAAATCACATTATATTCTTTTAATAAGATGCACATTAGCCCCTCGCTGGCGCTCGTCGAACTAAAAAAAGTAATACATATATGTACATATATAAAAAATATAAACAAAATGTAATTCGACAATTCATTTACAACGCGAGAATAGAATGAAGAACAGAAATTAGGAAAGCGCACACACAATATTTTACACATTCATATTCGTACCGCCGCGCTAACGGTTTGTTTGCGGAATTGCTTGCTGTTCGTACGCATCGGTCTGTTTATTTGTACACCTTTGGCCGCTTTTGCCGCTATAGAAAGTGGTGAGTAATACTCGACCGACTCCTCACCTCCTTTTCGCAAATGTTGCACGCAACAACATTGCCACCACTGTACGAGGAAATGGAAGCGCAAAGGCAGCGTTGCATTGTCGGTTTCCATTACTGGAAGAGTGCATTTACATTGCGTTGAAAATTATTATTAATATAGGTGAATATATACACTTGCCGTAAAAAGTCTGCTTACAAGATATCATCAAAATAACTTGTGCATAACAAGGTGCATAAGTCGAATAAAGCTATTCTTCTTCTGAATTCTGCTGGAATAGTAGTCACTTCGAACATCCAATTCATCCACTCATTGTTAAAAATTTATTATTGAGATATCATAAATATGTGGTGTATAAATACCACTGCTACATAAGGTGAAGAAACACCACCGTTCTTCATAGTACTCGTATGAGTCAAGATTTCCTTAACGAGGAACTTTCTGCCAAAACCCCCGGCACTTGCCTATTGACTAGCGATATGAATGAGTTATTGTGTCAACCTTGGCCATTTTTTATCTTGCGAATGGCATCAGTGCAGAGTGATTTTTTTTTTTAATTTGGATGCTGTATGTCGGTGGTTTTGCTTTATACTTTACAAAACGTTACGACTTTCACGCTGTCCCAGTATTTTTTGCCGCTCTGAATGGGCCGATATACCAAAATGCCGATAGGTTTGTAATTTTTATATTACTCTTTGTATGGAAAAATGTTTTCTTTCTTCGATTGTAAAGTTTAGTTATTATTTCCTTTTAAGGGGACTCATTTATTTTGTTATTAGGCGCTACTATACATATATTCTGAATTTAATAACAAACTGGATAGAACAAAATCTTTCAAAATTTACTGTTTTTACGAAAACATGTAAAACTGGAACTTTCCGTGAAGTTTACTATTTGTACGCACACTTTCTGCGCCGCCAAATAACTTTTGCAAATTTATCCATAATGCTATGTTATCAAATTTTCATAAATAAATGTTATTTTTGAAGAAAAGAAAAAAATGAAAGCGTGTACGCAAACTTTTTCCGGCGAGTGTACATACATACATATGTATAAGCATTGCTGTCATCTTCGTTGTTTGTGGCGGTTCCCACTACCGCCGGGATTTTTATGTCTAACAAGCACCAGTCATCACAACAAACAACATCGCAAATGTGAAAACATTCCGTACCCCCTTCATTGTTTTTTTTTTTTTATTACAACAATGGGTAGTGGCTCATGTTCTTGCTGTGAAGTGAGGCGAAAGCAAGTGTTGAAATATTTATCTGCCCTTTATTGTTATTCTCTATGCCTTAGGCAAACAGAAAAATTAAATAAAAAACAACTAAGGATGGGCTAAGTTCGGGTGTACCTCATTATTTTATACTCTTGCAACTTACAGGAATCAAAGCCGGCGAAATTTCTTCAGGTGCTGGCGAAAAAAAAATTAGGGGTAAGTTCGGGTGCAACCGAACATTTTATACTTTTGCAACTTCCAAGATTTAAAGCCGGGGAAATACTTCATATAGAGTAAAGTCAGTCGGATGTTCGAAAATCCTGATATCAGTTATATAGAGGTTAGGCCAAGTTTTCGGACAAATTTATCTATTTTAGACACAAAGATACACTGTTGCGCTCCCTTAGTTTCATTGGGATAACTCACATATTGGCCTATATGTATATGCGATGCAAAGTCACCCCAAAGTTGGAAAATATTTATATTAAGTGCAACTAACAACAAGCGACACAACTAATTTTTGACATACAGACATACCACTATAAGAAAAGGGTTATCTCCTAATTTCAGTTATATTTACCATACATTGACCGGCAGTTTTTATTTGATTTAAACATATTTTGGTCATAGGGTGGCATACTCAATATGAGGAGTAGGCGTGGTTGTTGTCCGATTTGATCAATTTTCTCAATGTGACAAAGAAATGTAAGAAGAATGCCACGTACTAAATTTTTTCGAAATCGGTTGGTCGACTCCGGAGATATGTGATTTTCCATAAAGTGGGCGTTGGTTTGGAGTGGGGTTATCCTCTGATTTCATCCATTTTCACACAAGTCGAAGTTCTTATAATATTTGTACACAGCAAATTTGGTTGTTGTAGTTTAAGTGGTTTAGAAAATACATATGTACATTAAACTTGTTAGGGAGCGAGGCCACACACACTTTTTTAAAAAATGTTGCCCACAGATGCCCCTTGCTACTTCGATCCTCCGTGGCAAATTACAGCTTTATATCTTTATTTAGTGCTTGGTTCTGGCTTTTTATATGTTTTTGATTAATGGCGATTTGTGGATCCGATTACACCCTTCTACGAACTCGAAATTTATTTTGTATTAAGGAACCTAAATATCAAGATTCATCAAGATATCTCTCGTCATTCTGATAATTTATATACATATATATAACCCTATATCTATCTCGATTAGCTTTAGGTGATACGTAAAATAGTTAGGTGAACACTATAAAAAACTATAATACTTAGCAACTGGTTGCAAGGGTATAAAAACATGTTGCTTTTAAACATCCATTCTTCGATGGTGTCGTGAATATATTACAATCAAATTTTGTATTTTGTTGACTTACTCGTATATTGAAGGTCATAAATTTTGATTTGGTTTTATTGCTATATTTTAAAACTTCAAATGAGATATGTGTGATATGTGAAATTAACTCGACCGAAGAGGTTACCTGGTTGTCCAATAAGTTTTGTCGATTGATAAGAAAAACACAATTTTATGATTCAAAATACTTTTTATTATTCAGTATAATCTCCCTGAACATTAACACACTTGCTCCAACGATCCTCCAATCTGTGGATCCCATCCCTGAAGTGAGAATCCGGAAGGTCTACATAATACGCTTAAACAGCTATTATGACCGCTTCATTTGATGAAAAACACTTGCCACGCCTAAATTTTTGGAGTTCTGGAAACAAATGGAAATGGCTGGACATGTGGTGAATACGGTGGATGCTCTTACAATTCATGGATTTTAGCCATTGTCAAAATGCTCTTGTGACACGGTGCATTGTCCTGATGAAAAAGGAATTTTTTCGTCTGCAAACCGGGTATTTTTTCACGAAGTTTTTCCTGCAACGGGTGCAAAAGGTTGCAATAATATTCAGAATTAATTGTTTTACCAGTTGGCAAGTACTCCACAAACAAAATTCCTCTCGCATCCTAAAAACACTGATGCCATAACATTCTTGGTCTATTTCCGGACACGAACTCGTTTCGAAGCCGAACAACCAGGTTCACACCACTCTTTAACCTCTTGTTTTGATTCAGGATCGTGGTGATAGACCCAAGTCTCATCCATAGTGGGGAATCGACGCATAAAATCTACTTTATCCGTTTTAAAACGCTCAAAATGTTGCTGATTTCGCATTCGTTCATGTTCCATTGTTAGCGAGTGCGATCACATCGTGCACACAGCTTTCTAAAGTCCAAAATTTCACTTTAAATATGGCTTACACTGGCTAATGGGATGTGTAGAGCCTCTACTAAATCTCTCTCGTTCGGTCGATGATCTTCCAAAACCATATCCTGTATTTTGGCTATGATTTCTGGTGTTAGTGCGCTTTTTGGACGTCTTTCACGTGGATCGTTTTCAAGGCTTATACGACTACGTTTAAATTCAGTAACCCATCTTTTTACTAGTCCAATTATAGGTGAACAATCATTATACACTTTAAACATTCGTTCGTGAAATTCTTTTGGTGCTACACCTTTCAAAAATAAGAATTTTATCACTGCACGATATTCATGTTTTTCCATTGTAAAAAAAAATATTGTGACACGGCAACACTAAATGGACAGATTGAAATGAAACTTCAATTACGTTCATATGTACATATGTATGAAGAGTGTACCAACAAAACAAAAAAAAAATGTTGTGCTGGTAGCAACGTCTTCTCTTATTGAACGACAAAACTTATTGGTAAATTTGATACCCTATATTAAGTTGATATATATTAAGTCTTAATGGAGAATATTTAAAAAAAATCTTAAAGCGATTTTCGATGATTAAATTTTGTTTTTGTTCTCGAAACGCGAAATATTAGGTTGTCAAAAAAGTCTTGCGGTATTTTCGCTAGTGCTATACCTTTTTGGA
This sequence comes from Bactrocera dorsalis, assembly GCF_023373825.1. Lineage (NCBI taxonomy): Eukaryota > Metazoa > Arthropoda > Insecta > Diptera > Tephritidae > Bactrocera > Bactrocera dorsalis. The sequence continues at coordinate 40,464,140 of NC_064303.1, forward strand.
AAGCTCATTTCACGCGCTAACACGTGTTTGATTGATTGTCGTTTCTTTTAAGTCGTTCCTGAGTTATAGCGTCGCAAACATGGAGCAAAATAAAGAGAAAATACGGCATATTTTACAGTACTACTACGATAAAGGCAAAAATGCATCTCAAGCCGCCAATAAAATATGTGCAGTTTATGGACCCGATACAGTTTCCATTTCCACCGCACAACGATGGTTTCAACGTTTTCGTTCTGGTGTAGAGGTGGTCGAAGATGTGCCACGCTCCGGAAGGCCTGTCGTCGAAAATTGCGATAAAATCACTGAATTGGTCATCAAACCGTTATAAACCATTTGAAGAAGCTTGGAGTCACTAAGAATCTCGATGTATGGGTGCCACACGAATTGATTCAATAAAAATACCGCAAGACTTTTTTGACAACCCAATACATATAAAAGACAATTTACGTGTTGACCCTGTTTTAAGTAAAACACGCTCTCTCAATTTTGCTATGATATGATATGATATGGAAGTTCGAAAGTTTTTGTATTAGGTATATGGGAACTAAAAGAAGTATTAATCCTATTCAACCCAATCTTGACATACAGACATACTATTAACAGGAAAGAATCTCCTCCAAATTTCAATTATATACTTAGCTACAACACTGACCGATATTTTCTGTCAAAAGTCAACTTAAGTACTGCGATTCGCATATTCAGTTTTAACAGTTTTGATTCGATTTGAACAATTTATGGCCATAAGTTGACATACTTCAAAGTACTATGCGTGCAAAGTTTAATCTCGTTAAATTCATTGCTTCGTAATTTGTATACCGGAAAGTTAAAAAACCACAAGGAGTTTAAAATTGTTGTATATGAGAAGTAGTTGTAGTTCGATTCGTCTATTTAGATCGCCTATTGTCGCACTGTGAGTTAGAAGTGTTAAAATAGTGGTATGTACCTAATCTTGATATGAAATCGGTTGACATAAAATAGAGCGGTGCCACTCTCTCATAAACCTGTCTAATTCCATCTCGGTGATACAATTTAAGGTCTCTGGAGTTTTTAGTTATTAATTTATTGCGCTTTTAGTAACTTTTAACGGTACGGTTCTATAGGGAGTGAGCGAGGTTATGAAGCATTTAGAGGGCGGGGCCACACCTACTTTTTTAGGTTACAACTGGCCATTGCTACTACGATCTCCTGTGACAAACTACAGTTGTATATCTTAATTTAGTGCATTGTTATGGCACTTTATAGGTTTTTATTTAATGACATGGCAATAATTCTATGGCGCACATCTACGAGCTCGTCCGTACTTTTTTGCTAAGGAACGTCATATGTACATATGTACCAAGTTTCATTGCGATATCTTAATTCTTACCCAAGTTACAAATTGCATGGACGGACAGACAAACAGTCACTCGTATTTCAACTCGCTCCTCATCATTCTGACAATTTATATAAATATGGATTATTTTGAGGCAATATATAAATATGGATCTACGGCAATACGAGGTGTGTTCAAAAAGTATCGCAAATTTTGTGTTTTTTCAAAAATTATTTATTTATTCATGAATATCTATTTTGTCCCCTTCAAAGTAATCCTCATGAGATATTATACACTTGTGCCAACGGTTTTGCCAATCTTCGAAGCACTTCAAAAAATCATTTTTTTTTACCTTCTTCAGCTCCTCCTTCGATTCCGTCTTTATCTTGTCAAGAGAAGCGTAACGTCGTCCTTTCATATACTTAACCCGCGAAAGTTCAAAATTCGCGATACTTTTTGAACACACCTCTTATGTTGCAAGAGTATAAAAACGTAATACAAGTATATAATCTTAATTGCTACAGTGCTATTGCTGCCGCGCTTTTTAGCTTACATGAGGCTTATAACATTTAACATGCATGTAGTACAGTTGTATATACACATGTCCGTTAGTATATTTATTCATTTATAGCCGAAATAAATTTGCGTATTTATTTTTGTTGTATAACATAAATTATAAATGCAGATTGTTTTGTTAGTTTTTTAAAAAGTGGAACTTGAGAATTCTTGTGATTTATTGTTTAACACAAGCACGGCTGCCTCGAAGCAAATTCCTTGGAACTATCTTGTAAAATCATCAGTTTGTCTACAAATGCTATAGTGGTCCGATATCAGCGGTTTCTGCAAATAAATTCGGATCCTATTCTGTTAAGAACTACTAAAATCTAGATTATTGTACAAATTGATTATGAGAAAGAGCTTTATCACTTCTCATGTAGCACAGTTTTAATTTCCATCTGATTCTTTCACATTCTAATATTCAAATTATGCACGAATACTTTCCTATAAATGTGCCAGCTTATGACCAAAAATTATGCAAATCGGACACACGCTACTTTTTATTGAAAATATAGGTCAATCTATGACTGAAACTGGGAAAGAATCTTTATCTGATAATAACATGTCCAAAAATCGGTTGAGTGGGATCAATAATTTCCTAATAGAAAAAATTACGAGTTATGTCAATGGAATCGAGTGAGCATGTTTTTCTAGGAACGTGGGGAGATCAACTTTTCAACGTTTCAATACTACCGCTTTCTCCCATATAGCTAAAATACGATTTTCAAACTTCCGGTTAGCTTTATTGGTTAGTATGATGTTTTAACAAAATTAAAGAACGTATATTGGTTACTCGTCGTGAAAAACAAGGTCAATGTTAGAATATCTTACATATTACATAAAATACTTCGTTTCCTTAGATATTTTTCATATTTTCACTTTATTTCTTTATTTTTCAGGTAAGAGTTCCGACTTAAACTACTTCAGGATATGTACATAGTGTATTTAAAAAATTGAAGTTATGTGGTAAGTTAGTAATACAAGAATAAGAATGATGTTAGTTAAGCGCTCAAAGATAAGTCGAACCATTTTTCCTCAACGCAATGCATGAAAAAGCTATTATCTAAATTTCTCAGGAGATCTAAAGCGAGAACTGAAAATCTAAAGCCCTTGGCAATGTAGTGTCCTCTACAAATTATTTTTAATTAAAGTACACATTTTAAAACGTTGGTACAAATTTATTGCAGTAGCAGTAATGCAGGCTTTCAACACTGTTTGTAGTCGCAATATCGCCATTATATTTATTCTACCACGCTCATTATGACCTCATTCCGCCAAATACTAGTCTTCTACTTTATTTCTGCCTCATCAAGAACAGACTACCGCTCCTTCAGCTCAGTTCAAGTACGTAAGCGTATCCTGTGTGTCAGAGTATGCGGGTATGTGTGGGAAGCAATTAAAATAAAACTCAGTTTGAGGTTAAGATCGACGCCTATTCGGGCATTTTAATAAATTCAAGCACAAAAAAAAAGTATGTGAATTATTTGGATTGCAGCCGCGACTCTTCTCGCTTTGTACCAAAGATTTTTAATTCCAGTGTAGAGCAGCAGCGCCTTTTATTGCTGCTTTCGTTGTGAAGTACATTGTTCTCGCGTCGTTGCATCTTCAAGTGTACGGGGTTCGCGTGTAGGCACAAAAGCTGGCCACGAGCTGCGAATGAGCAGAGCTCCAAGAAAAGAGCAGTCATAACAAAGCTACATAATAAATCTTAAGCGCTAAGCCAAACCGACAAATCGCGTTTCACCAGCTACCGAAGCCACTATCTTCCTTTTGCTGTACGTACTATACTATACATATTTCGCCAAAGCGTTTGCTTTGCGCTCGATCGCGCACTTACGCTGCTGCTACCCATTAATTGCATTAATGCCAGCGGATTTTATGAATTGTGCGAGTTCATTTCTTCAATTGTTGTTGTGGTTGGTTTGGGGCTACAACGCTCAGATTTGCGGTGGCTATCGACGCTGCCAGCGGATTTTATATTCCTTATTTATGTGCAGTTATCCGAGTTTTTGTATATAATAAAAAATATATATTGCAAGCATTTTACAAAACGTATGAATTTATATATTCGTATAAACGTATTTAAGTATTCTTGTTTAGATATCTGATGTTTAGACACATACATATGTATGAGGGTTTTTGGTCATTAAGTTTCTTCTCTGAATTTATACCCCTATTGTGTGAGGGTACGCTTCACCCTGGCTACTATACCATAATTTTGTATTGCGGATGGGTACTGAAGCCAATATACTTGAAAATGCTGATGATCCGTAGTTTATGGATTTAAATGATACATTATTATAATTCTGTATGTTCACACATTCGTCTATAAGAACATAGTAATTGACAATAATTTATTTAACAATTAATCTGATGGAGCTATTGATTATTTTCCTGTAATATTTCATGCTTTTCTTGCGGTACAGGTGTCTGAAGCTTACGCACTGAACATCGATGGATGTACCGTACGTTTTTAGAGGGGAAGAGGGGATACAAAATTAAATATCTTTGGAATGGCATGAATGAACAAAATTTTTTTGCAGATTATTAAGGTGAACATTATCCGCGTTGTCTCATATACTTTTCAGTATTTTTAGCGTGAAGAACACATGAAAAATGTCAATTAAAAAAAAAATTATGTAAAATATTATTATTTAGCGCGAAAATTTTTCTTTGACTTCACAAACTTTCATCGATTTGTCTGTAATAGGTTATGAGAAAATAATTTTATAATTTTATCATGCTCTAAATTCCAACCTTCAATAACTTTAACAAAAAAGATGAGTTTTGACGAAATATTTATATCACGAGGTATGTGTCTGGGCCCTTCTCATCTAATGAACTGCTAATTTTCAAAATCGGCCATTTTGCGAAATTTTCATGGACCACTTGACGTGGTTTGACCCAATAGTATAAAGCAGTGTTTTTCAATCTGTGGGTCGCGACCCCCTTAGGGGCCTTACTCGGGGGTCGCCAGCTGAAAGAAAAAGTTGAGGTTCTTACACAACAAAAACATAATTTTAATGAGAAAGATGTGCTTGTTTATTTTTCATTAGTAGTGTTGTTTTTGAAACATTAATAATTAAATCATTTTCTAATTGCAGTCTATTTCTCTTTTTAGTTTTAATGTCTACCATTGAAGAAAATGTCAGTTCACACAAGTATGAAGTGGCGAATGGCACTAATAATTTAAGAGTTTCCCTTGCCAGCTCTGGATATTCGTGTTTTCTTTTCATCCAAAATACGTCGACACTTTGCGAATAAAATTCCATTTTAAGCATGCCATCAGTAGCTAATTCTAGAAGACATTCTTTCATTTTTGTGTTGACTTTAGCCAGATCTATTTATTTGTCCAAAAAAGCGTTTAAAATCCATCTACGCCCATTGTCAGCTTCAGAGTGCAAGTCTGGAAAGTATGTCAAAAGCTTCTCTTGTAAATTACGCAAGCTTTGTGTCATGCAAGGAATATGAGCCGATACTGCAAAACTTTAGTCTGATGCCTTATCTTCAACAATTTTCTGAACACAGGGAAAAGACTCAAACATTTTGTTTTGCAGAGAGGTCGACTACAAAAGAAGTTTTGCCTGAAATGCTTTTGCTTTATTTTTAGCTGCTAAAATATTTTCTTCTCTTGTTCACATTGTTAACGTGGCTAAAATGATCTGCCAAAAATGCTAATTTCAAGAGCCAAATAGGGTCAGAAAAACGGTAAGCATATTCTGATTTTGCATCTTGTAAGAACATTAAGAACTCAGCTCTCAGTTCCAGAACTCTTGTCAATACCTTTCCTTTGGATAGCCACCTGACCTCTGTGTGATAAAGGCGATTTTGATGAATTGATCCCATATCTTCTCAAACGATTCTGAATAGCCGGGTTTGCAAAGCTTTACCTTTGATAGAATTCACAATTTTTATTAACTCCTTGAGCACATTATTTAAATCAGAAGGTAGTACCTTAGCGGCTAGAGCCTGTCGATGAAGAAAACAGTGTGTCCAGGATATGTTTGGTATTATCGATTTTAATTTTGCAATGAGTTCGCTATTTTTGCCAGTCATAGCTTAGGCGCCATCGCTACAAATAGCGATACATTTTTTCCAATCAATATCGTAGTCGCAAATGCTTTCTAAAAACATATCGTACAAACACTGGCCAGTAGCGTTTGCAAAATAAGATTTCTTCCGTAATGCTGTCATCTGCTTCAGAGCGCACAAACTGTGCACAGTCGGAAACATCAGTAGATTCATCGAACTACAAAGCAAAATGTTGGCTATTCTTTAATTTTTGTTCTTGAATATCCTTGGCCATATCGTTTATTCTGCGTAAAATAGTATTGTCAGAAAGTGGTATTTTTATTGGTTGCCTCCTGCTTACTGACCATAATTTCAACCATATCGAGTGCCGCTGGCAAAATAAGATCTTCGGTAATTGTATGTGGTTTCCCTGCTTTAGCAACTCGTTATGCGACTTTGTAGCCAGCTAATAATGTTGACTCGTTGACACTGGATGCCTGAAAATAAACCAAACAATATACAAGTGAACTGTCAATAAAAATTAAGGACGCGGAACCTTTGCACACCGAAATTAAGTATAATCAAAAGTTGTATGCAAATAACAAAGAAATAAACACCAACAGTAAAAATATAGTATAAAAAACTAAAAAACACTCTTTGACTATAACGTAAACTAAAAAATCAAAAATATTTGTTAATATGGAAAATAAATAAATAAAAAAAATAGTATTATTGTGAAAAAAGGGTGGGGCGCTTTTTAAGAGCTGATTTATAGTGGACTCCACGCTTTTTTTCATTATTTTCTTACTTACCTGAATTATATTATTTTGCTGCTGACTAAGAACTGTCAACTTTCGTTCAAAGAACTCCAACGGCTTATCAGCTTCTTTTTGATGCTTGGTTGTGAGATGCCGCATAAGCTTTGGCGGTTTCATACTCTCACGTCACCGTCGCCGACGTCGTATGAGCCGCGCGAATAATATTGGGTTGTCAAAAAAATCTTGCGGTATTTTTATTGAATCAGTTCGTGTGGCACCCATACATCGAGATTCTTAGTGACTCCAAGCTTCTTCAAATGGTTTACAACAGTTTGATGACTACTATGCCGGTCTCTTTCGACCAATTCAGCGATTTTATCGCAATTTTCGACGACAGGCCTTCCGGAGCGTGACGCATCTTCGACCACCTCTACACCAGAACGAAAACGTTGAAACCATCGTTGTGCGGTGGAAATGGAAACTGTATCGGGTCCATAAACTGCACATATTTTATTGGCGGCTTGAGATGCATTTTTGCCTTTATCGTTTATAACGACTTAAAAGAAACGGCAATCAATCATGACCCGATGCGACGAATAAAGCTAGAACTACGCGCTTTCAGCGCCAACTAGCGAAAATACCGCAGGACTTTTTTGACAACCCAATAGATAAATTTGCCAAAATAGGAAAAACTTATTACCTAACGTATGTAGTCGTTTAATTAAAATTAAATTATTTCTTTGACTTACTATGACACATGGGGGTCGCCAGAATATTTCAACCTGTAAAGGGGTCGCGAAATCAAAAAGATTGAAAAACACTGGTATAAAGTATTCAGTTACACCCGAACTTAGCTTTTCCGTATTTGCTTGAGTTACAGCCTCAGTATATACAGTAATAAACTTTTGCTTTGTTTACATACATATACTCAACTCTAGAAAATCTTAGGGTGTTGTGTAACACTTTTTTTGCTACTGTCATGACAATCAGGGTGTTGTGTTAGCATTTAAGCTACATATTATATAAATTTTAAAGTTTGATAAACTACACTTTAATAGATATTATGAAATGCAAGTATTTACATTATTTAAGTGATTATTTTGAATTACTTTGCATGTTTCTTAAATTTTACTGGGATATTACTTGTTATGTAGTTGTTTTTTTTTTAACAAGTGTTAAACACGCTTAAGGAATTTCTTAACTTTTGCATGCAAAAAGATACAGTCCTGGGTGGTAAGCTAAATTAGTTGGAATTTGCATTTAGATATAAAAATATAATTTTATAAATAACTCATTTAAATAAAATAAGCGTATTTAAAGTTAAAAAACAAGATTGGCTTAGGAAATCAGCAGCTTTTATGTTTTCTGTCGCTCTAGCCGTAGAAAACTCACCACCGAGAAATCTAACACCAGTGACACATTTTATACATAACAACTCACTACTTACAAAATATCTGATTATCAGTAAATCAATGTTTTAAGGACGAAATATGACACACTATGGCGTTTAAATCATCTATTAATAAAAAATATACCATAAATAAATCATTTTTGATTTATAATAAATAACAAGTTGTAGTTTTTGCCTCTTATTTACTACCTCAATATATACAGCACTGCGTTGCTACCACTGAAAATCCATGATGACCGCTATTCACCTCTCAGAAAGCTACCACGAAAAGGTTACCTGATGTATATACTGTGGTTACAGCCTTTTAAAATGCTTTTCTCAAAATAATATTTTTTTAGTTTCCTGCAAATCATCTGATCGCTTTGTTTTTACAGAGTTACATTTTAGGAGTTATATGGAAATTAAACGCTGTCATAATTTGTATAGGTTGCCACAATATTTGCCTTCTAAACACTTTGAGAAGTGTCGATGAAGGCAGGTTTCAAACGATCAACTATAACTTGAACAACCAGTTGTTGACTTCTACTGAAAAGTATTTGGGAAATCGAATAAAACCTTCTTCTCGTGTTTTTAGCCCAGAGTGAGCGAATACACGTGCCAAGCAGACCTTTCACACCTGTACGTAGTTGCTTAGCCTTATCCACTTCGCTGTTGGTCGGTTTGCTGTTTATCGAAAGATAGTCACAGATTACTCTCGCCATAGTCGTTTTCGCTTGTAACGTAGATAGTAAATTCAATAAATATTAGTGGTAAATAAAAAGTACTTTGGTCAATGTTATGTCATAGACGTGCTGCTTTCGAAATGCGATGATGTTTTGGTACTAGGGCCGATAAGGCGTATGACGAGAATGACAAGTATCTACTACCTATAATAATTGTTTATCCTAAGTCGGATATGATCAGGGATTGGCACGACAACAACCAAACGACTCTCATAAATAACATTTTGTTAGTGCGTTTACAGTGTAACAAACCGATTCAGCGGGTCTATGCCGGACTGAATATGTGGACGTGCAAGTAAATGTATCAAAATTAATACTATTTCAGATTGTGCGGCAATTCGGATTATCGTGGCTTTCTGGCATCGTAAGTTCTCGTTTTACACTCTTCGTTTGTGCGTGTTAGTGACAATCCAGGTGAATGCGTATAATATCACTTACGCTCTTTTAGCACATGTTAAAGTTTTGCCCATTTCGGGAAATGGCGGTCAGAAGTATACTAAATACAGATACCAAGGAATTTAGATGGGTTTTGGTGACAGTTGGTGCTGTTATATCTGGTGTATCATTCGCTTCTGGCTAGCATGTAAATCTATGAGACAATACGAGTAGCAATTTCCATCGAGTGGTAGAAATGGTCCGATTAGGTCGCTATGGGTGTGCGCAAAAGACGCTATAATAACATCGCCAAGAATAATTTCTGCTATTGCGCTGGATACCAGGCCAAACAAATTGCACTTTTAGCAATCGTGCTTTGTGATGTTTTCTTTTACACCTGTGCGCAACAGTTGCGACATAAAATTCTATCCCTTAACATCTTGGTCATAACGGCCGGATGTACGCTTCTGGAACTAGAAAATGGCGATATTATTTCAAAGTTTCCGAAATGCCTTGTGTTTAAATTAGCCTTAGTCCAAATCATCATAATTAACAGTTTCGGCGGAAATTGAGTTTATGCTCGTTAGCAGGTTAGTGCTGACCACTCGCATTGCGAATGTCGATGGTGATCTGCAGTATGGAGTCGGGTTGGCGGACCCCTCAATCAGAAGAAGAAGAAAAAAAGGTCGTATAGTCCTATCCACTAATTTCATATGGCGCCAATAGCGAAATCTGCCGTATCCATCTAAAGGAAATTTCGGCATTGCGCCATTAATATACAATTGGATAGTTGTCGAAAAGACAGCCTTGGGTCTTCAGTCCGTTTAATTTGAAGCGAAGTTAGGAAACAAGCATCACTTGAAAACGTTTCAATTCCTTGGCAATATTTTTTGTTTAAAATTACTTAAAGCTTCAATGTGTTCGGTTACATCTTTGGTGATAGAATGCCCGAAAGACCGTGCTTTTGAGACGGCAAATTTTGATTTCTTAACGATAACAGTTAGGTTGTTCCCTCTTATTCTTTGTAAATTTCATCGAGATAAACAAACGCGAACTAAAGATGATATGCGTAAATTCGAAAATTTTTTAATACGAGGGCTGCTATATATATTTTTTGGCCTAATAATGAAAATAGGAATATTTATCAACGAAAATGGTTTTATTGTTTTTCAAAATATTCTCCATCAAGATTTATACACGTTTGCATGCGCTCAAACCAATTTTCGAAACACTTTTCCACTCCGATTGAGACACCTCCAAAACATGGTTTTTGAATACTTCAACAGCATCTTCTGGCGACGAAAATCGTTGACCACGCATTATTTTCTTGATGTGTGGGAATAAAAAGAAGTCATTGGGTGCCAAGTCAGGGCTGTACGGCGGATGACCCATCAATTCGACGTTTTGGCCGGTCAAAAAGGCGCTGGTTTGAGCCGATGTGTGAGAGCTCGCATTGTCATGGTGCGCAATGATTCGTCTTCTCGTGTTCGTTTTTCGAATTTCTCCTAAAACTTCAGGCAAACAAATGGTGGTGTACCACTCAGAATTGACCGTCCTACGTTGCTCAAGCGGAACAGTCGCCAGATGACCAATTTTGCTGAAGAAACAGGCGACCATTTGCTTCGAAGTGCTTCTTCCACGGACAACTTTCGTTGGATTTGGCTCGTCTTGGAACACCAACACGGTCGATTGCTGTTTTATTTCGGGCTCATACGCATAGATCCATGATTCGTCACCTGTGGCGATCTTATAAACGTCTTTTGAAGCACCGCGATCGTATTTTTTCAGCATTTCTTTACACCAATCCACATGAGCCTTTTTTTGAGCGATTATCAAATTGTGCGGGATCCAACGAGAACAAACCTTTTTCACGGCCAGGTGTTCATGCAATATCGAATGTATGCGGGTGGGAGAAATGAAGTGGAGTAGTTATCAATCAGAAAACGGTATCGCATTTAGTGCTGATAATGTACCACCTGATTATCGTACTATGTGTAATGGGTTTTTCCATTTGTTACTGCATGGGCGACAAATACCTAGTTTCATCTGTAAATCAAGCCGAGCTTTTGCAGCGATCACTTTTTTGTTTTTTTAGTGAATTTGGCGGATGGTAGTGGGTGATATCGCCGTACTCTTCAAGTATTTGAAAGTGTAGAATTGGCTTTAAAAGCTTTTATAATAAATATGTGCATTTTTGTAACTTTTTAGTCATGTCTAAAAACTTGTCGAAATCGGACCACAATTGTTCAAGCTCCCAGATTCTGAACCAATTACATTCTTAATTTTTTCCTAACTATATACCCAACATATCAAATTTAGGTGCTTTGTTTGTGTTTATTTTTCATTTGAGCTACGAGGGCTGTCCGATAAATAACCGACCTAACCATGATGCACGCGACTTTTTCAAAATTGTTTTTTTTATTTTTCTACATAGTCTCCTTGTAACTCCACACACTTCTCCCAGCGATGCTCCCATCTCTGCAACCCTTCCAAATAGTACTTGGCGTCTTTGTCTGCAAAATACGAGTTCACGAAAGATATTGCCTCCTCATTTGACGAAAATCTCTGGCCGCGGAGCGCAGTTTTAAGTTGAGGAAACAAAAAAAAGTCGCTTGGTGCTAGATCCAGTGAATAAGGTGGATGGTCAAGCAGTTCGAACCGCAATTCGTGGATTTTCGCCATGGCGACTGTTGAGGTGTGAGATGGTGCGTTGTCTTGGTGGAACAAGACTTTCTTTTTTTGCAAATGTGGCCGATTTTTCGAAATTTCTTCCTTTAGCTTGTCCAATAATTATGCGTAGTATGCTCCTGTTATAGTTTTTCCTCTTTCAAGATAGTCGATAAAAATAATTCCATGGCTGTCCCAAAAAACACTCGCCATCACTTTCCCAGCCGAATACACAGCTTTAGGTTTTTTGGGGCTGGTTCCCCCTTTTCAATCCACTGTTTAGATTGGATTTTTGTTTCGGGCGTATAATGATGAATCCAAGTTTCGTCTACAGTTATCAATCGGCGCCAAAACTCGGTCTTATTGCCTCTAAACTGAGCCAACAGAGCGCTGGAAATGTTCATGCGCGCACGTTTGTGGTCTAGCGTAAGCAAACGCGGCACCCAACGCGCGGACAGCTTTCTCATGCCCAAATCTTGGTTTAATATGTGACAAACAGTTTCTTTTGACATCTTCATAATCTCAGCTATTTTCCTAACTTTAATCCGGCGGTCGTCTAGTACCAATTGATGAACCTTAGCGATGTTATCGTTAGCGGTTACAGTTTTTGGACGCCCAGGACGTTCATCATCTTCCAAGCTTCTGCGACCACGTTTAAATTCAGCTGCCCAAAATTTTACGGTGGTGCAGAGTTTACGATGGTGCAGAGTCACCATACACAGAGTCCAACTCATCTTTGATTTGTGAAGGCATATTACCTTTAAAAAATAAAAATTTAATTACAGCTCGATATTCAATTTTTTCCATTTTGGGGAAATCACCGAAATAGACTCACAAAAACGACTGTCAACAGATAATTGCGCAAGATAAATTTCTGATATTTTGGCGAGTAGCTATTATAATATGCACAATTTGAAGTAGAAACTTTTTTTTCAGATGTGCCGCTAGCTTCACGTTGAGGTCGGTTATTTATCGGACAGCCCTCGTATTATAATATTAATATTGCGAACAATAGAGAAAATGTAATATTGAAGTTAAGTGATTTCTTGACGTAAAATATTATGTAAATTATTAATGAATATTGAACTTTAGAGAGTGCTTTGAATTGATTGGTAACAACTATCTTTCGAAGAAAATTCGTGTAAAAATTTTATTTTCTAATTTCACATCTGGGGTGAAATATTGTATTCAGGCAATTTTTATTCATTTTCACACTGAATGACACGAAGAAGCTAAAATAACTTGTACTTAGCAAGTTTGGCTGTAGTGATTTGTGAGATATGCATATTAAAACATATCAACACGTTTCGTCATCTTGATCATTTATCTATATACAATGTTTCAAAAAAAACATTCGGGAAAATATATTTTTTTGTAAAATGTACCCAAAAGATTTTTGGTTTGCAGAATTTTGTTTTGGAAACGGACCTCCTAGAAGCAATTCTCAAAGATTATATCTTGACATCTTGCTAGAGCATAAAAACAAATTATAATTTAAACAAACAAATCAAAGTACCTAAATTACAGTTGTTCGACTAAATAACTAAGTTATGAAATTGGTTGGGCCACCAAACAAACCGGCTGAGTTCACAACTTTCTGCTTGCCGCGAGCGATAATTGCAAGAAGACCCAACATCTTTCATTGAGCTTATTGGAGGCATTAAAATTCTAAATTCACTTCTTTCATCTCAGACAACTGACAGTTCGAATGGTTTCTATATGAAATGAGCCTAACTCGCGACCACTATAAGAGAATGTGACAATAAATGCTACACCATCCGTTTGGGCGGCGAAGTGGACAGACGGTTATGTTTGGCTCAGGTACGGGTTTGTTTGTAATTTGCTTATCTTGATTGGTGATAAAAAATGAACGAGCATGTAACGCGAAAATTCTTTTACTGCCTCCAGCGCGGTGCACCTATCGCGCTTCGCATCTGTGCAAGCGGCCAGGAAGGTACGTTGCCGTGCGATATGTATGTGTGAACGGGTAGAAGGACAGGCTGGCTGGCTGGCGATATATACAAACATCTTGCTACTGCATCTTTTAGTCGTTCGTGTTTGTTTCTTCAATGTTTTCTTCCCGTTTTGCTTATCCATTGAAGGTGCAAAGTGTAAACATAACAAGGATAACGACTTGCGATAATGCCATAACGATACGCTCATATCGGGCGGGCACTTCGCATGCCGGAATATAAAGCAAATAAATTTATGGACAATGCGATAGTGCGATGAACGGCGATAATGATGGCTTTATTTACACACCAGTTTGCTCTTTATGACTCCGGTGGCCAGCCATGGTGTTGGAAGGAGACTGAGTGGCTAAATTGGTGGATAAGTAAAGTTGTCTTTGCGAAATGTGGCAGAGTAAAGTGGCTTTTGTTTATTTGTGGTGCATTAATTCCAATGAAATCTTATACGATATGCTATTTCTTTTGATGATGGCTGATTTTATGAAAGAAATCGTATTTTTTTATTTTGCAGATTAATTTATCAATTTCCTTTCATAAAAACAGAGACATATGAGGTACTGATTGCGATTTCATTTGTATTTCTTAGCTTGTTAATGCAAATGGTAATGGTTAAGGCTATGACAAATATCTAAGGCATGCCGCAATTAAGTAGATTTCCTCTATTCTTGACCTTTCTAACTGAGTTCATTCTGAGGATTTGTAAAAAGAAGTAAGTGTTTAAAGTATAAAAAAATCCGTCCGTGCAAGCTATAACTTGAGTAAAAATTGAGATATCTTGATGAAACTTAGTATAAGGTTTTCTTAGTACAAAATCGAGTTCATAGATGGGCGCAATCGGACCACTGCCACGTCCACAAATCGCCATTAACCGAAAACACATAAAGGACCATAACTAAGGACTGAATTAAGATATAAAACTGTAATTTGGTATGGGGGATCGCAGTAGCCTCTTGCCTGTCGGCAAAAATTTTTGAAAAAGTGGGTGTGGCCCCGCCCTCTAACAAGTTTGTAAATATCTCCTAAACCTCTTGAGCCACAACAGTCAAATTTGCTGAGTAAAAATATTATAAGAATTTCTATCGACAGTATGAAAATGAATGAAATCGGGTGAAAACCCCACTCACTCCCCAGATGACGCTACTGTTAAAAACTACTAAAAGCGCTATAAATCAATAACAAAATACGCCAGAGACATTGAAATTTACCTCCGATATGGTATTAAAAAGGTTTATTTAAGCCAGTGTAAAAATTAGACGATGGGGGTGGCACCGCCCACTTTTTGGTGAAGTCGTATATCTCGGGACTCGTCCAACCGAATTCGAGATAATTTCGTACGTACGTATTCTTATATTGTTATGTCACAGTGTGAAAATGGACGAAATCGAACAACAACCACGCCTACTTCTCATATAACACAATTTTTAATTCCACTTGATTCGTTCAGTTTCCAGTTCACAAATTAAGAAGGAATTTTTATAACGGAATAAAACTTTGCACGAATAATGTCTTTAGTGTGACTGAAAATTGTTTAAATCCAATAAAAACTGTTCAAGCCCCTAGGTACCGAATATTTAGACCTCGAAACCTATTGTTGACTTTTAATCTATGCAAAAATAGTACAGAAAGCCCAAAATGACAAAGTACAAATTGTTCTACTCAATTCTGCCGCAATTTATTGAGGGTTACTCAACTGCAATGCATCCCTGTTTGACTTTGTATAATTTGTGCAGCATGCCTGTTATGGTCTGACCGGTTTCTACAATCGTAATTTAAAAGTCATTGCAAATTCACATAAATCCTATATTCTTATAAACCAGAAATAAAAACGAACGTTTAATTCCTCGCTTCCAAAGCATAAAATAAAGTATAGGTATAAATTTGACCGCCCATGGCGAAAGCGCAAACAGGGGATAAAGTCCAAGAACTGCTGTGCTGCTAGCAACGCTCAACACTAAGGTGTCTGCCTATTGTCACTGCCAACCAATTCGTAGAACATACAACAGCACTTCAAATCAGACAGGCAAACCAGGAAGGGCGACTAATCTGCCAGATGATAGGCTCAAAATGAAAAAAATAAAAAATGGATGTTGTCGAGATCTTTCAAATTTCTGTAAGATTAAATATAAATAATCAAAGTGGTAAAGTTCCAAAGTAAATAAACGTGGTGGGTGCAATTGGTAGTTATGCGCATGTATTCCATAGGGGAAGCCCAACAAAATTCTCATCGAATTTGAGTTACTTAATATTTTCACAGAGTTATTGACCTATACATACATACTTATGTATGTATTTACACATATTGAATACTATAGACCGGATATAAGTACGAGTATAGTTAGTACATACAAATATATCGCCAACTTCTTTGCTGCCACTTTCTATAGGCATACACAGCCGTACTTTGCTAAGTGTGTTTTTTATGTTTACTGGCAATTTTGTTGTTGTATTTTCAAACTCTGACACCCATGAACGTAAATAGACACATTGTTAAATAGATTTTCGGTTATTACTGCTGCGGGTATTGCTGCTGCCCCACAATCGCACGCTCAACGTCACATCCCGTCCACCTATTTGCTCAATTATACATCACACTCAGTATCTGTTGGCTGATTCTACCGCTCACCTTGTGTGTGGCTCTGGGTTGTCCCATATATTCGTGCATCTTGTGTCGCCTATATTATTACTCCATTGTTGTTGATGACATCGTTCTTTCTTTTGTTGCTGTAATTTGTTGTTCACTTACAAGCACAATTTGATTTGCGAGAATTGCTGACCTGTTCCTCAAGTCCAGCATATATTCACTATAACGAACAACGCTACCAGCAGCAACAACAATATGTAGCAGTATCGTGAGGAATGTACTCCGTGTGTTTGTAACGTTTGTAAGGACAATAAGCGTTGTGTCAGTGAATGTGAATGTGTGAATGAGATATATATAGCATGAAGATGTTGGCCGGAAAAAATCAAATACAATTGAGAAGGTGCTGCACAGTATTAAACAGTTTTCTACACAGAACAGCGCAAAGATCTATCAGTGTCACAATACTGATCTCGATTAGGTAGTGTTTACCAACAGAAATTGTATTTTATACTATAATAGCGTGCGATTATGAATTAAAAATATTTAAAAATACTAAGATTATATTCTAAAGGTGAGTGGCTGAATTTCTTTCTTTTTGTTTTATAACAGAGTGTTTACAACATTTTTATTCGCCTTAAAGCTGTTGGTACGACCTAAATGAAAAGGATAACGGAGCGACGAGTTGCGATAACTTGAGAAAACTTCATACAAGTATTCCTTCGCATAAAGAGGAAGTTATAGAGTTCTAGAACTAGTATCCGAATTAAGATATAAACTTCATACAAGTATTCCTTCGCATAAAGAGGAAGTTATAGAGTTCTAGAACTAGTATCCGAATTAAGATATAAACTGGTACAGGGAATCGAAGTAGTGAGTCATAACTGGGGACTGAAACTTTCTGTGCGTTCGAGGTACATAATAAATTGTGTTGCATTTTGATGTGTAGATAAAAATTTAGTGTTGTCGTTTTTTTACATACATATGTATATAAATTGCGCCTTAAAAGTGACGGTAGAACGTGATACTTTAACAAATTTGCAACAATGCTGTCGTGATTGCAATCTCGAACGCACCCTGTTTTAAAAATCTTACAAACGTCTAAAGCTATCAATACTTCCCCTAGCACACATATGTATATACATATGTACATATGTATACCTAACATAAAGATATTGCAGTTCGCTTTATGCTGCAAATATCGGTCAATACATATACATATAATTTCTTTTAATGACATTTAACAAAAATACTCCCTGTACCTCCTATACATATGTATATACTTGTATGTATATACCGATTTTCAAACTCAGAGTAAATGGATGGTAATGGCAAACATTTAGGTATACTAGCATACAAATTTCAAACTTCCCATTGGCCTGCACCAAATTTCGGGAACGTCTAATCAGTTTACGAATTACCCCAGATCCCGTATATTATACGTATAATGATTTTCGTTAATCTAACTTTATGACCTATATCTCGATCAATGTATGACTCATCTGCAAAAAAACACGACTTGAAACATAATAGCAGCTACACTTGCATAATATCAGAAGTTAATGCATTCATCATCTCGGGGTCATCTCGCACCCAATATAATCTATACAATTTTTACGCCCGCAAAGCCATTCATTCATACATAATTCATTTTTTATTTATGTTCTATTCGCTAATGAAATGCTTCAGAAGCACCCATCCCAACGGTAGAAAAATATCTCAAATTGATAAACCCAACGGTAAACAAATGTAATATTCAATATAGTATAGGAAGAAAAAATATTCAAACTGATCAAAACTTTTTTACATCTAAAGGGTGATTTTTTAAGAGCTTGATAACTTTTTTTTAAAAAAAAAACGCATAAAATTTGCAAAATCTCATCGGTTCTTTATTTGAAACGTTAGATTGGTTCATGACATTTACTTTTTGAAGATAATTTCATTTAAATGTTGACCGCGGCTGCGTCTTAGGTGGTCCATTCGGAAAGTCCAATTTTGGGCAACTTTTTCGAGCATTTCGGCCGGAATAGCCCGAATTTCTTCGGAAATGTTGTCTTCCAAAGCTGGAATAGTTGCTGGCTTATTTCTGTAGACTTTAGACTTGACGTAGCCCCACAAAAAATAGTCTAAAGGCGTTAAATCGCATGATCTTGGTGGCCAACTTACGGGTCCATTTCTTGAGATGAATTGTTGTCCGAAGTTTTCCCTCAAAATGGCCATAGAATCGCGAGCTGTGTGGCATGTAGCGCCATCTTGTTGAAACCACATGTCAACCAAGTTCAGTTCTTCCATTTTTGGCAACAAAAAGTTTGTTAGCATCGAACGATAGCGATCGCCATTCACCGTAACGTTGCGTCCAACAGCATCTTTGAAAAAATACGGTCCAATGATTCCACCAGCGTACAAACCACACCAAACAGTGCATTTTTCGGGATGCATGGGCAGTTCTTGAACGGCTTCTGGTTGCTCTTCACCCCAAATGCGGCAATTTTGCTTATTTACGTAGCCATTCAACCAGAAATGAGCCTCATCATAAATCGGACGTAAAGCGCGAAACACATTTCGAACCGAACACTGATTTTGGTAATAAAATTCAATGATTTGCAAGCGTTGCTCGTTAGTAAGTCTATTCATGATGAAATGTCAAAGCATACTGAGCATCTTTCTCTTTGACACCATGTCTGAAATCCCACGTGATCTGTCAAATACTAATGCATGAAAATCCTAACCTCAAAAAAATCACCCGTTACGTATATGTATGCTTTCAGAACAAAAAGCATGAAAATCCTAACCTCAAAAAAATCACCCGTTATCTTGCCGATTCATAGTTTGCATACGAAACCCAAAAACTGGTGTCCGGTTTTCTTTATCTGCTACTGTATTTAATTTGAGTTAACTACTAGTTGATTGAACTTTTCCGCAACATTTTAATATTCTCGCAACAAGATGCCAATGCTTAAAAAATATGATTCCGGCTTAGATCTTTGAAAGTTGCGTTCTTTTCAACACGTCAATATTTTCTTATAGGGTATCCATTCACGTATTTATATACATACATACCTATGCAGTATAATATAATAGTTTTTCATCAACTTTTTTTTTGAAACTTTGTCACCGATGCTCAAGCTACGTATTCGAATAATACTCGGCAGTAAGGTAAATATTGTTGCAGCCTTAGATGCTTAGATCAACATTTGGGTCTCATATATATGGATGTATGTGTGTGTGTACAAGAACTGTGTGCGCTGCCGTCTAAGTGGGTAGAAGATGATGTCTTCATGGATTCAGTTGTAGATAACATGAATTGAATTACAGCGTAATCACATTTTATTCATTCTACTCACAACTACAACAATACCAGTTTATAATAGGAATGTAGCAGTAAAAGCGCAGCAATTGAATTATGTATGTAGACGCAAAAGAAAACGACACGAAATTTCTTTCTAAGTATTCCGCCTGGACCACTGCGCAATACACTCATACTAACTCATGTACCCTTTTATGCACAGACTCCAACAACGATAAACATTTTTTATTGCAGTGTTTGAGTGATGCCTTTGTGTTGTGCCTTGTGAGTTATTATATGTACGCTCGCAACGTGTTGTTACAGAGTACTACTACTATGAGCAAAAACCAGTAAGACTTTGTTCAAAATTTTAAAATTCTTAATTTAATATTATAATATAATAATTCCCCTTGTCCTAATACACTTTCCAATCCTCGAAACCGTTGTTAAAGTCAATTTCCCGAATAGCTTCCGTGTTCGTAGCGATGATTAATGTCTTCAATTGATTCAAAACGGTTTCCTCGGAATGGGGAATAGTCACAACCAAGAGTTGTCGGCCCTTAATTTCGGCCTCTCCTTACGAATAACTTTGCACAAACGACGCATAACACTCAGAGTGCACGACACCTCGATAATCGAAGAAAACTGTCAGCATAACCTTGATTTTTGACTTGCTTTGACGTGGTTTTTTTCGCTTCAGCTCGTCTTTGCCACCATATTCGGCCGATTGATCGTCTGTCTCCAGGTCGTAAGCATAGATACAAGACTCATCGCCATCCTGGTGGTCGTAAGCATTGTTTCACAGACGTTTACGCGACGCTGTTTTCCCAAATGATTTTTCAAAATGGTTTTCACTGATTCTGCCGATATTCCAACGATGCCAGTGAATCATTGACTGTTAATTGTCGATTTTTAAGCACCAATTCCTTTATTTTGATCTCGTGTTGATCATTAATTGATTATCGTCAACGCGTTCTCTACCCTCTTAGAATAATTTGTACCAATCAAAAAAACTTAGTCACGACAAATAATAAAAATAATTATCACCAAAGGCATTTTTTACAAACTTTAATAAAACTTCTTTGTTGAATAAATCGTAAAAATCGCCGAACGCACTTCAGGTACTTTAAAAAGACAAGCGTATACCAAACACTAATGATTATTTTGATGTGAAAGTATTTCACCACCCTTGAGTCTTGTAAACTGTGAGAGTATAAAGTGTTCTGCTACGCCCGAACTTATCTGTTCCTTACTTTTTTTTGTTTGCTGTTGTACATTTAATGTATCTTCACCAATTATGTTCAGTGATTTTTGAAAAGGTGCCGGACAAATGAAATTTCCCAACGCGTTTAGTGCAACTTAATGTAGTCTCTCATTTGGTTGCAAATTGTCGATTTCACCTACAACTTTTGATCGAAGCCTTGACTTCCGGTTACTGCTTTAATCTGGTTTGCTGCTCATCATGTTTGGTGATTACTCGAAGGATAATGAAACTTGCTTTGCAAACCAAACATTTTAATGGGCTACAAACTGCCGCACATACACATATGTATGTCCGCATGAATGTGTGTTTGTGGCTAACGGCTTATCTCTCGACGCCTCTTTATATGGAAATGCGAAAAATCTTCTTTCGCTAGGTATACGTGAATGTATAGTATGTATTTTTGTTTGGGTACGATTGAGAGTAGTTTTCGAGACGCTGACAGTCATTTCGTCAAGTTGCTATTCCATATGTATATTGCCTGAAGCAATTTTTCGTGAGCTGTAATGATTACACATCACTCATGAACACTCGTCTGTAAGCTTGTAAAGCAACCACAGCAAAAGACCAGTCAACAACTCTCGGAGAGAGAGAGGAAACACGCTCAACATGATAAAATACCAGAAAATGACACAACTGTTTACATACATACTTCTTTCGTACGGTTCATTGCCTCTTTTGTTTGCTGGTTAATTACGTGCCTGGGCGCGCCCTTTTTGGGAGACACCCAAGCTAAAGAAAAATCTTATTTACATCTGTGCACCAGCTTCATCACAAGCTATCAAACAACATCAACAACGATCTCTAAGGACATAGTAAGCAAAATAAAGGTCATAGCTAAACATATGTAACGCGTGATTTTTTTGAGGTTAGGATTTTCATGCATTAGTATTTGACAGATCACGTGGGATTTCAGACATGGTGTCAAAGAAAAAGATGCTCAGTATGCTTTGACATTTCATCATGAATAGACTTACTAACGAGCAACGCTTGCAAATCATTGAATTTTATTACCAAAATCAGTGTTCGGTTCGAAAATTTTTTATCGACAAATTTTGTTCAGCGATGAGGCTCATTTCTGGTTGAATGGCTACGTAAATAAGCAAAATTGCCGCATTTGGGGTGAAGAGCAACCAGAAGCCGTTCAAGAACTGCCCATGCATCCCGAAAAATGCACTGTTTGGTGTGGTTTGTACGCTGGTGGAATCATTGGACCGTATTTTTTCAAAGATGCTGTTGGACGCAACGTTACGGTGAATGGCGATCGCTATCGTTCGATGCTAACAAACTTTTTGTTGCCAAAAATGGAAGAACTGAACTTGGTTGACATGTGGTTTCAACAAGATGGCGCTACATGCCACACAGCTCGCGATTCTATGGCCATTTTGAGGGAAAACTTCGGACAACAATTCATCTCAAGAAATGGACCCGTAAGTTGGCCACCAAGATCATGCGATTTAACGCCTTTAGACTATTTTTTGTGGGGCTACGTCAAGTCTAAAGTCTACAGAAATAAGACAGCAACTATTCCAGCTTTGGAAGACAACATTTCCGAAGAAATTCGGGCTATTCCGGCCGAAATGCTCGAAAAAGTTGCCCAAAATTGGACTTTCCGAATGGACCACCTAAGACGCAGCCGCGGTCAACATTTAAATGAAATTATCTTCAAAAAGTAAATGTCATGAACCAATCTAACGTTTCAAATAAAGAACCGATGAGATTTTGCAAATTTTATGTGTTTTTTTTTTAAAAAAAGTTATCAAGCTCTTAAAAAATCACCCTTTATATATGTACAGTCGCAGTTTCTAAGAGATATATTGGTCCTTCATTATGTCAACTTTGTTGAGATTTGAAATGAACTTGGAAAAGGTTTGAAAGTTTCGAACGGCGTAAGTAACCCACTGACAGTAGGTTTATACATTTTTCGATGTGCTCAGATGAAGGTTTGTCATAAAGAATCAATCGTTCTTCCCGAAAATCATCAAATATTTGTGACAAAAATTATATGATCTTAACAAGAGCCCTATAAAACCTCTGTAAGAAATTCACACTTGGATTAAATAGAAACTCTTGCTATTTGCTGTCAGCCATTCGGAAACATTAACTTATTTTAACTGGATATAAGATTGTATAACGCTCTGAATGGACCGTTAATGGACGAACCGAAAGTTATATTTTCTGCATTACTTCTCAGAAAGGACACCCATAAATCAGCGTTTTTTTATTGGCTTTTCCTATACTGTAGAAAAGATGTAAAGCGATAATAAAAAGTAATCGACTTGACAGATTTGTGATTGGTTAAACTCAAATTATCGATGCAAGAGGTCTAACTTCTGGAGTTCCCTTGCTTCACTATGCACTTGTCTTTTGAGACCGAAATGGCATCTCCACCTTTGGTTCAGTTTAGATCATGATCTTACATAAGGAGGGATGTCTAGTCAAGAACTTATAAAACTCTTTCAAATACATATTTCCTTATCTTATCATTTTAAAGTGATTATACTTTAGCTAGTACAATGATCATTAAGAATCTCTTTCTAATTATAGACATCGTTAAACTTCGGACTTGATACTAAAGTGTTTTTCAATAAGAGCGCTACAAACGATTTTTTAAATAAAATGAATTTCTTTGTTTCAATAAATCGATTGGGAAAGTACATTCAATGCCATTATGTATTGAACTCGACTTCTTTTGCATGGCCACAATGGGCACGCTTGACGAAGTCTAGACGTGGAATCCAATTTTCGACGGTTTTCAAGCATAAATCGGCCGATACTGCTGCAATTTCACGTTCGATATTCGTACGAATTTCGTCAATCGTCGCTGTCTTATTGGCGTAGACCATAGCCCTACAGCAAATAGTCTAACGGCGTTAAATGGTACGACCGATGCGGCCAATTGACTGGGTCATTTCGTCCGATAACACGTCCACCAAATTTGGTTTTCAATAAATCGATTGTGACATTTGCTGTGTGGCTTGTAGTGCCATCCTGTTGGAACCACAATATGTGGTTCATATCATCTAACTCGGGCTAAAAATATTCGGTTATCATTGAGCGGTAGCGATTCCCATTCAAAGTAACATGCCAGTCTTGATCATCACAAAGGAAGTACGGCCCAATGACTCCGTCGGCCCATAAACCGCACCAAACCGTAACATTTTCGGGATGCAATAGTGACTCATGAAATATACTCGTACTTCCACAAAAATAAAAACTTTCATTGATATCCCAAACTGTTTTTTTTTTTTTGTTAAAAAATTTTGTATCCTTTTATTGAAATCCTGCTCTTAAAGTTGATGATACTGACTCCGAATTTCGGTAGTAAATTTTAATAATTTCAACTCGTTGTTGGATCGTATGTCTTTCATGATGAAATGACAAACCTTACTAAAGAGAAATGTCGAAAGAGTGGGAAAAAATATGGCGTGGCTTGCTATTAAAAGCCCGTTAGTTCAAAATTTGTATGGTTCGAATCCATTTTAATCTGTATTGAAGCATCCTGCTTTCAATTCACCCAAAGATTTCTGACTTGGGTTTTCCACTTTTCTAAATTGTGATCTATAGATGTTTCTGTGTATTCATACA
Organism: Bactrocera dorsalis; assembly: GCF_023373825.1. Taxonomy (NCBI): domain Eukaryota; kingdom Metazoa; phylum Arthropoda; class Insecta; order Diptera; family Tephritidae; genus Bactrocera; species Bactrocera dorsalis. Next base: position 40,488,637 of record NC_064303.1, read on the forward strand.
CTCACTTTCTCTTCTTTTTTTGTATTTATTGCCTTGATATATTGTTTGCGATGTCATTTTGTGCCATTCTTAGTGAAATATTTGAATCCTTTTTTGGCAGAGGACTGTCAAAACTTGTAACCTTTATTTGGACAAACAAATGCTTCACTTAATATCAGACGCATTAGGCAACCGAAGTTGTTAAGTCCATTGGGGCCACGTAAACTCTTGTGTGACAAAGAAATTTGTATATTTTTGTATGTAATTTTAATGTCAATCGCTTCCTGAAATAAAGATGAACTTAATACTAAATTATGGCTGATTTCATTGGTAAAATAAGCAAAGCTTCCAATGGCTATAAATTTGATTTGATTTCAATTTCATATGAATTAGGAGAAATAACATGGGGTTTTGTTGGGGTAAAGCTTGTTGCTGGTAGTGATGCATTGAATAATTTTTTTCTCCCTTCGGTCTCTTCAAAGGTCAGTTACCACTTCTATTAAATAGATAATTGTTTAAACCTACTAAACGTGCTGCTTCCTGCTTAGGTAGGTAATCAGTAGTGAAGCCATTGAAAACATATTTTAAGTATTTGCTGCTACAGGTTTAAAATGCATATGCATGTGCCTTTGTAATCGAGTTGAATCGTTGCAGCGTTACTCAGCAGTCTTCATTTCCACATACTTAAATGAGCCCACTTTCATTAAGAATTTCTTCATTATTTGCCACTTCCTCACACATAATTATATTCCGATACACTTACATTAAAATTCATATTTATGTGCACACTTAATGCTAACTCGAAGGTAATGTAAGCACTTTAGCTGGGTGTTGTGAGAAATCAGAAATTAAGTCATAATCAAATTGGGACATTTCTTCCGTTCGAAATAACACACACCGTTCTCTTTATCGTTACAGCAAAGGCAGGGAAGAAGAGTGCTTCTATTGCCATGAGTAAAGTAATGGAAAGGCAACAATTTTAACAAGGACACTCACAATGAAACCTTAATTAAGTTGCACGCCCATGCCCACAATTTCGTCGTTTCCGTAGCACAGCAACTCAGCTGCCAGCCAGCTTGTTTCGCTCGCTCCGACCGTGCTATTCTGCACCCTCTTCCTTAAATATTCCTTTTTCATCTTTACACAACCCGGCCACATGCTCTATTAACACATTGCCAAAACGTTTCATATGCATTTATGTGAAACCGTAGCAAATCATAAAATCACTTTCATTGCCATCGCAGATCCCTGTTTTTCCTTTTTATACCTAAATGTGTGCGGGTGTGTGAGTTATGAAACTGCGGCGTGATAAGCTTATGTTTGCAAAGTGACGCCTGATAGGCGAGAAACCACCGTTACCTTCACCACCAAAGCGAATACTAATGCCATTGCACGCGGGGAAGCAGGGCATGTGCCACAAGGACGCTCGCCTCCCACTCCTCACATCTAAATTAATACATCATACACTTAACACTTGCGTTCGTTGTGTCATAGTCTATCTGCTTCTCTGCATACTCATAGATTAATCCATATTCACCGCTGGCTGGCGCTGCTTGTCTTTGCCTTGTTGATTCTAAGGCATTTCTGCCTTATGGGTATACCGAGCATGTGGTACGGCTCATGCCGAAATCCAGTCAACCAAGTCTTCATGAGCGTCGCCCTCAACGTCTTGTCTCATTGCCGGCGATATTCTCAAGTTAAACTTCATGCCATTAGATTTGCTGTACGCCTCTGTAACTATATGATAAACTTCTTCATCCTCTAGTAATTTTTACTGTTATTTGCCATTATAGTACTTGTTTTTTTTTTTATTAGAATGGTGTTACTGCTGTAGGGCAAAGAGAGTTTGTAATTTTATTCATACGCCGAACCACCCCAAAATTCATTTGCTACTTAAGTTTAAAATTGAATTTGCCCATTTTGTCACTTACTACCTCATACACACACATTTGCTTGTATTACACGACCCAGCGACCGTCCCACTTACTGACTGACTGGGTTAAGGTTATAATTTATGGGCGTCATTGTGTTTAATTTTTTAGTGTCTCTTATTTTTGTCTTCCTTTTTCCTAATACCACTTTCTAGTCATTGCCATTGTGTGCACACAGTGTGTTCATACACATACATACCTTCATACATATGCAAGTATTTATGTGCGTGGCTTACTGCTTCATTGGTGATTTCAAGTTTTTTAATTTTTGCTGTCATTATTGTCGTTATCCTGAATATTTCTAAGCAATTGTGTGGAGCGAATCACTAAATCATATGCTGCAATGTCATATTACAGTGTTGTTTCACTGAAACATCCTTCACACACACACTTAAATGTGCAAAGCAATACGTTGCCAATAGTGGTGACAGCTGCGCTAGTTGCCACCCATTCTAAGTCAGTCTGGGAATGCACGAGTGATGCAGTTGAAGTCTCAGTTCTTGAACGTACCGAGTGAATGCATTGAGAGAGGTTTTGCGTCCATAACCTAAAAGCGCAAGAGATAAATTTCAATAATAAACAACTTGATTATCATATGATATATTTGATATTTATGTAAATGGTGCGGAATTTGTCGCTCTGCCTACTTTGCAGCATCATTTTCATTATAAAGTAAAATGATGTGCTGAACACAATGACCGCGACAGACTGCAGCAGCACGAATCCTATTACATGAACATTTGTGAGAAGGCAGCAACAATGGCCGACAAGTACACAAGACAACACAGTTGTCCATTTTGCATGTACACAATTTCGTTGTGGCCATACTAATACCTTTCACTTTAATGAAATTTTAATATTTTGTTCAAAGTGAAATTTTTTATGCAAAAAATAGGTAGAATAAATAGGTAAATTTCTTTGTTTGAAATTATCAATTGCTATTAAAAATAATATAATAGAGCTATAATAGAGTTATATTATGCTTTTATTCGTAAAATAACGTCAAGTTTGTTAGAGCTGTGAATAATTTTACATTTCACATATTAGTGGCATCAACACTCTACCTCATCTCTCTACCTTCAACTCTACTGTCAACTCTTCTGTCGTCCTACTGTCGTTGGCAAATATTGAAGTTAGCGAGAGCGACAACTGCCGGCCTGCAGTCATGTAGTCGTGCAGCTGTAAAAATAACTGTGTCCATAAGAACGTGTGTATTTTCATATTTGACAGCTATCGTTTGCAGTCTGTCGCGGTCATTGTGTTCAGCATATGAAACTACACACATACTTATAAATGCCGACATATATTGTATTTATGCGATTATATTATATAAGGATTAAAACTAGTTATTCGGGTGAATAATAACTTTTTATTGTAGTGGGATTGACAAAGGATTGATGACAGCAGAACGTCTAGTAAATTTATTGCTGCCTTTTAACAAGATAAAAAATATGTTTAGGGAAAATTGTGCAACATAATTAAAAATAAGAATAAAGAAACGTTAGCTTCGGTGCAATTCGAATTGGTACCGTATTCAAATAAAAAAAATTTCATACGATAATATGTTTTTTAATCTCTAAGTTTGAGTGGTGACTATGTGGTGACTATGTAAAGGGTGATTTTTTAAGAGCTTGATAACTTTTTAAAAAAAAAAAAACGCATAAAATTTGCAAAATCTCATCGGTTCTTTATTTGAAACGTTAGATTGGTTCATGACATTTACTTTTTGAAGATAATTTCATTTAAATGTTGACCGCGGCTGCGTCTTAGGTGGTCCATTCGGAAAGTCCAATTTTGGGCAACTTTTTCGAGCATTTCGGCCGGAATAGCCCGAATTTCTTCGGAAATGTTGTCTTCCAAAGCTGGAATAGTTGCTGGCTTATTTCTGTAGACTTTAGACTTGACGTAGCCCCACAAAAAATAGTCTAAAGGCGTTAAATCGCATGATCTTGGTGGCCAACTTACGGGTCCATTTCTTGAGATGAATTGTTGTCCGAAGTTTTCCCTCAAAATGGCCATAGAATCGCGAGCTGTGTGGCATGTAGCGCCATCTTGTTGAAACCACATGTCAACCAAGTTCAGTTCTTCCATTTTTGGCAACAAAAGTTTGTTAGCATCGAACGATAGCGATCGCCATTCACCGTAACGTTGCGTCCAACAGCATCTTTGAAAAAATACGGTCCAATGATTCCACCAGCGTACAAACCACACCAAACAGTGCATTTTTCGGGATGCATGGGCAGTTCTTGAACGGCTTCTGGTTGCTCTTCACCCCAAATGCGGCAATTTTGCTTATTTACGTAGCCATTCAACCAGAAATGAGCCTCATCGCTGAACAAAACACGCGCGCGAAACACATTTCGAACCGAACACTGATTTTGGTAATAAAATTCAATGATTTGCAAGCGTTGCTCGTTAGTAAGTCTATTCATGATGAAATGTCAAAGCATACTGAGCATCTTTCTTTTTGACACCATGTCTGAAATCCCACGTGATCTGTCAAATACTAATGCATGAAAATCCTAACCTCAAAAAAATCACCCGTTACGTATATGTATGCTTTCAGAACAAATGATTAAGGGGTTATATACACTTATTTTCTAAAAAAAATCGGTTTTTCTAAGATTTTTTTTTGCAAAGGCGGGATTTTTTAATAATAATTGAACACTGTTGATATGTTTATATATGTTTAAAGTTGTTTAATTTAATTTTTCAGTTAAAAATGTGCCCATTTGTTGGCACTACAGCTGTTGTGTCGATACACTTTTTTTCTGTGACGCTTTGCGGTGAGCATGATAAGTAGGTAATGGTTCATCTGCAATCAAATAAAAGAAGAGTTTTCTTTAGCTTATATTATAACGCCGTACTTGAACGAAGGATTTGGCGAAATAAACATTTTTACGCAAGTGGTGATGATTTTACTGAAAAGATCGATTTTTGTGTGTCTAAAAATTCATTTTTTTCATTCCCAAAAAAAAACTCTTGTTTCAAATAAAAAATCCTTCGTTCAAGTACGAGATATTGTAGTTTTCAAGTAGCTAGCTAAAAATTAGACCGATAGGTCGCATGGTTCTTTAGAAACCTTGCTCACCGCAACGGTACTTTTTAAAAAACATCATTTCGAGATAATCGCGTTTAAAGTTTTGGCACGTACTTGGGGGCATATGGGAGGAGCGCGCTGTTGACAGCTGTAACTTTGGTTCTAGTGCTCAGATCTCTATGAAATTTACAAGAAATAATCTTAAAGGGATATACTTTAAGAAAATGCAATAAAAAAAATATCGATTTTTCCAACCAACACAAGTGTATATAACCCCTTAAGAGATTGTAACGTTGCCTTGTAGCGCTACAAAAGTTTTTCTAAATAAAACAAAAACGGTTTGTGATATCAATGCAATTCTTTATTCCTGTGAAGTAGATACATTCGATTTTACATGGCGACTACGGGCGCGCTTGCAGAAGTCCAGACGCTGAACCCAAATTTCGACGGTTTTCAAGCATAAATCGTATAGCCCCACAGGAAATAGTCTAACGGCGTCAAATGGCACGACCGATGCGACCAATTGACTAGGTCATTTCGTGAGATAACACGCTCGCCAAACTTGGTTTTCAATAAATCGATTGTGACATTCGCTGTCATGTGGCGCTTTTCTGTTGAAACCACATATTGTCCAAGGAGTACGAATTTCATTGTAATCCCAAACCGTTTTTGTGTTATTTAAAAAAAATTTTGTATCGCTCTTATTGTAGAGGTCACAGACTCCGAATTTCGGTAGTAAATTAATTTCGACTGGTTGTTGGATCGTATAGCTTTCCACGATGAAATGGGAAACTTTAATGAAGGAAATCTCAAAAGAGTATTTTTTCCACTTATGGCGTCGTTTGTTGTCCGTATCGGTCTACTATTGTAGTGCCCTATACAATAATTCATACTAAATTTCGTTAATATATATATCTTGACAAATAGAAAAATTTCCAAAGAAGAACTTGATTTTTATCGTTAAGTTCTTATAGCTAGAAGATATCTTGTCAAATAAAAAAGATTTTGAAACAAGAACTTAATTTTGATCGGTCAGTTTGTGAGGCAGCTATATGCTATAAAAATTTGATAGCGGCGGTTCCAACAAATAGAGAGGAAACGATGAATGTAAAGTTGTACATCGATATCTCAAAAACTGAAGAAATAGTTCACATATATACAGACGAGAATGGCAAAACCGACTCAGCTCTTCACGCTGCTCCTCTCCGACACTTTTCTAGTGGTGTTACCAAATTCGTGGCAAACTTAATATGCCCTGCTTAGAGTATAATGAAACCGATTGAAGAAAGTATATGTTAGTCATCAGTCCAAAATTATCTTCCTATAATACAATAATGTTGCACCAATCTTACGTCTACTTAGAGCATTACCTTCAGAAAAGAAGAAAGTAAGAAGTTGAAGCTAAGCAAAGTCCTCCAGAATTCCGGTTGTATTTTATTATTATGACACTCAAACAACGTTTATCTAGTTATGTTTCTAATTGCTTGTGTGATTGTTGGAAATCCAATGTAGTTTTCTGGAGGTGAAAAGGCTATAATTTTTCTATTAGGAAAGATAAGGACTATCAACTCAACCCCGTTCGAAAAAATCAATTTTGAAACGTTTTCACATTCATCAAATACTAAATAATTTCACAAAGTTAAGAAATCAGGGATCAAAGCATGACGTGATAACAGCGCTTAATTCCTTTCGAAGGATGGAACGACCGAGGATTAGGTAATATCATAACAAATTACTGAATTTTCAATAATTGTTAGGTGTTTATTTGATACGATTTCTTGCGTAAATTATATTTTGCTAACGATGGGTAACATTCTCTAATGTGAAGAAACAGTTTCATATTTCTGAAGTCTTTTACGCACAATTAAAACTTTACTTCTCAATTGCTTATTCAGTCCGAAGATACACTTGTTGGCAAGAGGTTTGCCTATCCCCCATATAACTAATATCAGAATGTACGATCATTGGACTGACTTTAATACATACATATATGTATATTGGTGATGGTAAGTGATTAAATCAATCGTTTTTCTAAGAAGTTTTAAGGCGAATATGTCGCTCAGTGTGTGTTTTATATATGTACATATCGTCACCTGAAATGCAAAATAACGTAACAACATTTTCGGAAATTTACATTGGCATGAATGAAACACGAAATAAAATGGAACATGAGTGAAAAAAATTTTTAATATTGGTTAAAACTGGTTTATATCTGAGCGCAGAATCTGAAAATGTTGAACACATGTAATATTATGTATGTAATTTGAAGAAATGAAGCGTAATCAATAAGACAATCAATTTCGAATTTTTTGATGATACGTTATTTTGCATTTCAGGTGACGATATATAATTATAAAATTGCTTATATGTTCTCCAGTACACTTGAACAATGTCAAAATTAATGCAATAGCCGGTCTCTCGAGTTTTGTCGTGACTTTAAACCGTTCAGGTTGGTCGTAATGTGTGTTTAAAAGAAATTAAATGAACAAGTTTTCTTAAAAATTATGTGGTGAGTGTGAATGTGAAAGGCATTTGTCTTGAGTTCATATCCCTGACATAATCTATTCCGATCTTCTATTTGAAGTCTTGCACATCAAATCAATATATTAAATTTATCCTCTTTGGTTGAGTTAATATCACATATTTCTTATTTATGGATGGTTTTATTGGTATAGTTTTCCTTGACATGGTGTAAAATGTATTAATCCAACTAAGTGAGTATATGAAATTCAATATATGTTAATAAGATACAAATTCGTAATTCATTTATTATTTCGTTGAACAATGAATGTTGAATTCTTTCGCACCATTTTAAAAGTAAAGTTTTGGCAACTTCTGAAGATATTTTCCCGGCTTTGATCCTGAAAAGTTGCAAAATTATGAAATGTTCGGTTGCCGAACCCGAACTTAGCCCTGCCTTATTTATTTAGTACTGCTTTTCTATGCGAATTTCAGCAATAATTTCCATAAACACTTATTATTCATTTTGACTGCACAAAAGTGAGCTGCTTTGATTTTAATTAAAGTTTGCAAACCATTTATTCCCCACACTATTTCTGTACACATCACACCCGCAGAGCATAACAGAAGCTCTTTCATTTCGATTTGCTATTACATTTCTGTTCCTCGGACAGTTTTCGGTGGTTTTACTGAGCATCATTGCAAAGCGCGAAAATGCAATTACCAGCAAACACCTGTACAGCGCATTTCACAACCAGGTGGGAGGGTTCAAGCGTGCGAGCAGAAGCAGCAGAGCTAGCAACGCATTTATTTAAAAAGTCCAAAAAGTGGCGCCCACAAACAAATGGACGCATTCAGTTTCAATTACTTAAACCGTCGTTCGGTGGAGGGCGCGCTAACTGGGTCTGACGCTTAGCCTATTTTGGCCTCGTCTTTGACCAACCAACAGGACATTGAATTGTGCTCGTAACTTACGGTGTATAGCACGTTCCCCTGTTTTCTATGCTTTAATTGTAATTGTTGTTCGCTTTTGTTGCAATTGCAGTGTGTTTCTGTTGTTGAACCTTGTGGCAAGCAGAAAGTCGGAAGCCTAGGCTGGCGAATTTCCGCCATGCCTGTGCATTGATGTGTGCCATTTATTTCGCACGTTCTGCACAGAATGCAAATGCGCCACACATAAAACGCAAATAACAACGAAAGGTAGCAAAAAAGAAACGAAAATAAAATGTCAAAAATATGAAAACTACAAAGCCAAACAGTTCGGCAGGCAGACGATCGATCGGTCAGCCGGTGCGACAGTTGCCGGCCAGTTGGCGCGCATCCGTTGCAACTCTTTAATTCATTGCGATTTTTGCTGCCTGCCTCTCAACCTTTTTATTGCTATTGCAGTTAGTATGTGTTGCTGATATTTTCAGCTCGAAGTTTTCACTGAATTTTTCAGTTCATGGTTGGTGTTGTTGTTTTCGTATGTATTTTTTTATTCCTTTGCTGGTGAAGCCGTTTTAAGCTTTTAAGCTTTCATTACATAATAAACAATGAATAAGTGATGCTGGCAGTTGTTGGCTTGGGCGCATTGCCATACGCCAACCCGTGGCACACGTTGAAATGTTGTATGCTTTGCATACATGCATACAAGCCGTCGGAAAAACGGATGTTGCCCCATATTTGCCGTATTTCCGATGCCACTCGTTGTTGTATATTTGGAACAATTGTTGTAGCTTTTATTACTGTAGCGCGGTTGACGCCATTTTTGTCGCCATTAATTTGACAAGAATGGACTGAGCTGGCTGTTGGCAGTGACTGTGCTCTGAGCATGTTTGATTTACTGCAAATTTAATTTAAAACATGAATGAACCAACAGGCACAATGGAGCCACTCATTGAAGTGCTCACGTATCCACCTACATTAGGCTGAGTTTTTTCATGTTTGTGCGTATGCAGGCATTTAAGGATTGCTGTCTACCAAATATCTCATTGATATCCGCTGTGGCGCCAAATTGATTATTTTTTCAACTATTTGTTGCCACTGCCTCTGATGCTTTTTCTTCTTATACAATACATTGATCGATGCGGAGAGTTCCAAAACCTACCAGCGAAAAAGTTTATTTCAGTTTAGTTAAATTTAATTTGTAGTGGAATACACTTGAACATGTGAAAATAGGGTTGGAAAACATGCCAGCATCTGTGCGGGGCGGATTGTGGAGATTTAAATTTTTCGACAAATAAGTCTTAGCTAAACACTGCAGATTAAGAATATGGATTGCAGAGCTCAAATGGCTTATAAAGAGCGAAGTGTTTTTTCCCCATGAGCTGCTACATTAAATTTCCCACAAAGTTTATCGATATCGGGTGCTAGCATATATGTATGTAGATGTCATACGAACTGGTCGATAAATCAAGACCTTATATGGAAAATGCACGAAATTCGGTACATATTATAGTCCAAGGCAATACTTCAATGCCCGACATATCCCGCTAATCAAATGACTATAGCAGATTGTTTCAAATTGAACGAACTAAACCAAGATAACTTGTAAGGTTATTATAGGATCGGTGCAACATTTTTTCCTGGTTTTTACAAATTAATTTAATTTATTATATACATGGCAGTTTTATTTATGTTTATATCATAATGTACATACTTGTATTACTTTATATATTATATATCGTATTTTCAGGTTTGTACATCTAATTCTGTTTTTTACGGTTTTTTTACACGGTTTGAAAATAAATACTGTTCAATTTCTTACACGATTTCATTCCATTTACTACGATTCAAATTTTTTTGGTTTAAATTATATACATACGAGTATATATTACATTTAGTTCTTGCGAAATATCACAAATTTAGAGTGTATTGTTAGTGTATTTTGCATTTCTACTAAAGAGGTTACGATTAATAAACTGAGCTATATACCAAATTTCGGAGTTTAGTTTTGAAGTAAGACTAAGAAGTGAAAATACAACTGGAATTTCAAACAGTTCATAATCTCGCGGCATGTTGTAACATAATAAAATAGTTTTATTCACTTACCGGTTATTTGCAACACCTAAAACTAATCGAAATATATGTAGAGTTATTCTTAAGAGTAGATGAATCCTTGAGTAAAAGTTAAAATATCTTGATTGGTACATATGTTCTTTGACACTATAAGAAGGTTGATATTGCCGATGGCCGGAATCGGATCTTAGTCATGCCGTTAATCGCAAACATTTAAATCTAATAGGGTTAATGTACATGTCTAACAAACTACTAAAGCCAGTGATGTCAAGCATCAACTTTTTTGTTCTCAACTCTGACAGTGAGGTTGATTAGGGAATTAACACATTTTAACCATAGCGTAAATTGCTCGGGTACTACCATAACGCTCAACTTTGGGTCTCGTAATATTTCAAAAAAGTTAGTGAAAACCCTTATCTCGCATAGCTGTTGAAAAATCTTTGCTGTTTAAGAATCTACCCTATGTGTACTGACTCGCACAAAATTGTATATATGTAAGTTGTGTCGTCAGCCGGTCATTCAGTTAGAGACAGGCATAGCCGCTTTGCTGTGGAATCAATCGGCTGCAAAAAAGGCAAAAAGTGGCGGGTAACGCTCGATTGCACTTCGCGTATTTGCATTAAAACGCTGTGCAAAATATTCAACCGCAAGTTGTGCCGGTGATGTCGTGGTTACTGTTCGTTTTGCTGAACAATGCTAGGGTAACAGCACAGCACCGACTCGCAATCATGAACTGCAATACAATTACTTACATAACCGCTCGAATTATATATGTATGTATATTAAATTTATACATACTATATATGTACATGTACATATTTGCTTACTGCTTTTTACTCAGATTATAAGTAGTTTGTTAGTGATCCCTTGAAAAAAGGTTACCTAGTCATTTATATTTCATTTGTTATTAAAATTCTATATCCCTTTGACTCATAGTGGTTATTACCTTTGCCTGAGAACAACTCAAAATGGACACTTTCAACCGATGCATATTTTCATTAAACATGTTATATTTTAGTGTCGATAAATTAATCCATTTTTGCAGAGTTCGAATGCAATCACACATCAGACTTTAAAGATGTTGTGGTTTTCAACTCTTCATCCAATTAGAGAAGTTGCACACCTACAATGTAATTCTCTATTAACCTTAACCTCCTTTTTAACAGTCAAGGGTTTTGAGGAACGGAATCAATTCCTGTGAAAAATGAACAAAAACGTAAACACTCGTGAAACTTATTTCATTTATTAGCTTATTAATAAAGAAAATCTTCAAATAATAAAACTTTTATCTATTGCTAACATAAATGCTAATTAAGTGGATGATTGAACGATGTTTTCAGCAATAGTTTTAATACTAAGAAGGGTGTCGATATATTTATGTTAAGAGTTATACATTTCGAGGTTCTCAACTTTTAAAGAAAAAACACAGAGACTTCAAATTTAATGGGGAATGTTTATTATCATTTGAAAGATAATTTTTTGGAATTTATTTATTGAAGATTGTCTCTTTTAAAAGTTGGCCGCGGCTACGCCTCAAATGAACCATCCGTTGAGTCCATTTTCGATAACTCCAGTTTCTGAATCGAAGTGGGATTACCCGCATTGACTTTAGACTTTGCATATCCTCACTGGAAAAAGTGTAACAGTGTGATATTGCACGATCTTCGTGGTCAATCGACCGACCCAAAACGTAAAATTTTCTGCTCATTTTCAATTTTCGAAGTTTTGTCTCAATAAATCTCGAGCTTCAATTTCAGGCATCAAATAGTTGGTTATCATGGCGCGATAACGATCGCCATTAACGGTTACGTGCTCACTGACATCATTTATGAAGAAATATGGACCGATGATTCTACCGGCCCACAGACCACACCAAACCGTTTTTCTTTCTTCACTGCGTGCTGGACGTGATCTATTCGGTCGAATATTATGTAATAATGAATGGTGTGCCTCAAGATGGGTGATGGTGTTGCGAATAGCACGCTCAGTAGGTGGATTATATTGATCATAAGTTGAGCGAAGCCCGCAAACACACATTTTTTACAGAACGTGAATTTTCGCAATAAAGCTGACGATTGTTCGTGCATACTGAACAAAATTAACATCACAGCTTGATACGACTCACGCCTGTTTGGTCAAAAAAGGCCAATGAAAAAAGTACCTCTATTTAGATAACTAGTTAAAACTAGAGAAACGAAACCCGCCTACTTTAAGTTGTCAAAGGGAAAAGTGAAAAAATTATTTCTTATTGATTTTTGTACACCTTTCTTATTATTTGTTGACACTATGTACGTTATAAATATAAGGAAGTCGAAAAAGTATTTTCGTATTTGTCAATAGATGTCGTTGCAGTCACATATCTCCAGTGCTACCAATCACATTGTGTCATACCATATGGTGTTGGAAAGGTGAGATTTTAAGCTTCAGAAACAAAAAAAGTTAAATTCGTGGAAGTTCAAAAAAAAAGCTGTTCGAAAATAAGTGAAAATAATAAATTCGCTATATTTTGAAATTTTTGAATAAATGGAATTTTGTATAAGAAGAATACCCAAGACAGCAATGAAATTTGTGAAGTTTACGGAGACGATACTGTATCAGTTCGTGTAGTAAATGGTTCCCTCGCTTCCGTTCTGGAAATTTTGAAATGTCGATTTACTTGTAATGACTTCACAACGGTTACAGCCGAAATCAAAAAAGTAACGGCCAAAGCTTGCAGTAAATGCTGTAGTCGATCTTTTGTGAGTCAATTATGGTTATGATGTTATCAACCGAGATTATTATCATAGAAATGATCTGTCAGATGAGGTGTATACAAAACACACAATTTTTAAGATATATTCTTTCCTCTTTTTCATAACTTGATAATCCATAAATATGAACTTAAAATAACAGCTTTAAGGCCAGCCAAATATAAATCATTGATTGGCTGCCACGCAGTTTTACATGCCGACCGTGGCTTGATGTTTTACAGTTGTCGTTGCGGCCGCTCGTCTTGATGTGTTCACGCTTTAAGGTTGCAAAATATGTGTATAAATCATCTATAATACTAGCAGGATTCAAAATCAAATTGAATTCACAATTGTTTGTACACGGAACTCAACCACCATTCAAACGCCCACTTCTGGCTTATATGCTTACACTCGTGCGCCATTCTTTTTAAATGCCTTATGTGCAGTTTTTTCGTTCAATTCTTTTTATTATATTTTTCGAGGATTTTCAATTGTTCGCAATTGAATTTATTGTATTTAATGTTTACTTGCATTAATAAAATGTAAGGATTTAACAAATAAGCAAATAAAAAATCTCAATAAAAGCAATAATTGTGCGCATTTAACGGGAGTTTCACTTTTTACTGTGACCGGGTGTTAAATGCTGAATATTCTGCATTAACGCTGCGGGCAATTTAAAATTTTTAAGCTTCAATTTTCACTACTATTCACCACCCTCGCATCCACCACCGCAGTTAGAGTAGGCAAGAAGCAACAGCACACAGTAATAGAAAGGGTTGATTTAGCGGCGATTAACTAAATTTTCAAAACAAATTTGCGACTATAGAGTTTTGTAATAAATTACTGATATATCAGATCGGTCAAACCTGCTTTTTGTTTTTTTTTTTTATCTCAATATTCGTACAGCTGTAATGCTGGAGCGTTTGATTTTATGTTGGTAGCGTTGTACTGGGGTGATGGTCTGATAAGACGCGAGTGTATCCTAACACGTACGCAATGGTAAATGAATTTGATTGGCAGGTAGTGGTGTTGCGTCTCTTCTCCTGAACCTGTGCGCCCGACGGTGACGGTAGCATGTAGTAGCAGTTTGAAATCTATAACAACGTATTATACATGCATATGCATTCATATGCATACATACATGAATAGATGTCGTATTTTTCTGTCAACGGTGTCCTTCGGATCGAAATTTTTGAATTACAATTTTTTCTATATACGAGGTGTGTTCAAAAAGTATCGCGAATCGTAACTGACAGTTTTCTTCGATTGCAGGAGCAGCGTGGTGCATCATGAGTTCTTGCCACAGGGAAGAACGGTCAATAAGGAATATTACCTGTAAGTTTTGCGCAATTTGCGCGAAGCAATCCGCCAGAAACGCCCGGATTTGTGGAAGAACAAAAATTGGCTTTTGCACCACGATAACGCCCCTGCTCACACACATCGTTGCTTGTGCGCGACTTTTTGGCCAAAAACAACACAATTCCCCATATATGGCCCCCTGTGACTTTTTCTTGTTCCCTAAACCGAAGAGGCCCATGAAAGGACGACGTTACGCTTCTCTTGACGAGATAAAGACGGCTTCGAGGGAGGAGCTGAAGAAGATAAAAAAAAAAATGATTTTTTGAAGTGCTTCGAAGATTGGCAAAACTGTTGGCACAAGTGTATAATATCTCATGGGAATTACTTTGAAGGGGCAAAATAGATATTCATGAATAAATTAATAATTTTTGAAAAAACACAAAATTCGCTATACTTTTTGAACACACCTCGTATTTACTTAATTATTGCATTTATCTATTCCGCTTTTTTTATGACTGCATTATTGCTTTTGTTCTGAAAGCAATCGTTTTTGAAGAGTAGTAAATTTTATATTCGAAAATGTGACATGATTCCATTAGTAAACTTTTTTTTTTGCTATGATGGTATGTACACCATATCTGCGAGCACATAAAAATATTCTCAAAATCGGAAAAGTAGTAGTAAGAGTTTCATAATTTGCAGTAGCAATTTGAATTAGTTATTCTTAAAATAATCTCTGATTTTTTCAGTGGGTTGACGAAGGTTTACTTAAAGGTAAAGAAAAGGGTAAACAAAGTGAGATATTGAGAATACTTGATCCAAATGGTAGCAAATGCCTTAAAAATTAATCACAGCGATCAAACGCCCATTACAAACGATTCTAATACTTGCGAAATAAATCAGCCAAGAGCATCAGTGATCAACAAAATCTAACAGGTAATGCTGAAGCTCTTCGTAAAAATTCTAAAAACTTTGTTCGGAGTCTCCTAATCTGTGATTTACAACAAAAATCTTTAATATGACGGCTCTAAAATCATGGTGCTATCGCTTTTTACATAGTGAAATTGGTCTAATTCTCTTAATTGAAGCACTCATTAATTAAGTGTACAAATGTCAAAATATAAGATGAGGTAATGTTAACATATACCTTGTAGAATATAACATTTATATTCGTTTACCAACAAGATCCTAAACATATTATCAAGTGCGCAAAAAAGTAGTGTAGACTTCACGGAATTGAGGTTATTTACCAGTAATTTCATAGTGAACTAAAACATGTTATTGATTCCATCCTGGCTCCTCTCAATAGCTTGACTTTCATCTTTGGAAAATGCCAAAACAAAATGAAAATTAACTTAGTATATAGGTTTGTGTAATTTTCATAGGCATATTTGAAAACTTTTTGCTTTTCTTTGCAATATGAAAATAATAACGTGAGAGTAATATTTGTCAAGTCAAGAAAAGAAAGCTTTCTTTTCAACTCTTATTATCCCTTAACTCACCACATAAGTATTATTCTGTGAGCAATAAATAAAAGTTTTCAAATAACTTTTAAGTTGTAAGTGAAAAATAAAAATTAAAATATAACGAAAAAATATAAATTGAACAAGTAAGAAAGGGAGTGCAACCGAACATTTTATACTCTTGCAAATTGCAAGAATCAAACCAGGAAAATACATTAAGGTATAAAACCAATCATATAGAGTGAAGAGGGGGCAAAGCGAAATACTGATCCGACTCAACCCATTTTTGACATACAGACACACCATTATCCCTTAATTTCAGTTAGATATATCACACATTGACCGACATTTTCGATAAAAATTCAACTATGTATGATATTTCTAAGTATTCGGTACCTAGGGGCTTGAACACTTTTTATTGGACTTAAACAATTTTTAGTCATATGGTGGCGCACACTACAGACATTATTCATTCAAGTCTTATCCCGTTATATTAATTGCTTCTCGATTTGTATATTGGAAACTGAACGAATCAAGTGGAATTTAAAATTGTGTTATAAGGGAAGTAGGCGTGGTTGTTGACCGATTTCGTCCATATTCATTATGTGACATAAGAATGTAAAACGAATGCTACATACTAACTTGTGTGGGCGGCGCCTCGCCCATCATCTAATTTGCACACCAGCTCTCTCATACCATCTCGGTGGTAAAATTTAATGTCTCGGGCATATTTAATTATTGATTTAACGCGCTTTCAGTAGTTTTGAAAAGTACCGTTATGTGGGGAGTGAGCGGGGTTATCCTCCGATTTCATCCATCAATAGAAGTTCTTATAAGATTTGCGCTGGATGAATTTGGTTGTTGTAGCTTTGGTAGTTTAGGATATATGTTCATACATTCAACTTATTTGGCCACTTGCACTTTTTTTTTTTAATATTTGCCCTTGCTACTGCGATCCTCTGTACCAAACTACAAATAATATAAGCTATAAAAATTTAGTGCTTAGTTATGGCACTTTTTATGTTTTCGGTTATTGACGATTTTTGGGCGTGGCAGTGGTCCAATTACGCCCATCTACGAACTTGTACTAAGAAACCCACTTACCAAGTTTCATCAAAATATTTCGATTTTTACTCAAGTTACAGCTTGCACGGACGGACGGACAGTCACCCGAATTTCAACTTTTCTCGTCATCCTGTTCATTTAAATATACTATATATGTACATAACCTTATATATACCTTCATTGATTTTAGGTGATACGTACAATCGTTAAGTGAACAAAAACATTATATATATATGAGTATAAAAATTTAATTTAGTAAATAGAAGCAAGGGTAATTCGTGGATCGATATTGTACATTTTTAGTATTAAACTATAGTATTTATACATATGTATACAATATTGACCAAAATACAATGTATAAAGTCAGGCGGACGCTTGATAATTCGTATATGCAGGGATTAGGGAAAGTATTTCCCTGATTTCGTCAATTTGAAGCAAGAGGAATTGACCCGCATTTCATCCTACCAAGGACTGTTTTTACCGTAATCTAACCCTGTTTGGATCGGTGAGTATTAATATACGTTTGTCGTCATTATAGCAAAGCATTGTGCAAAGTGTTGGCATTGAGTCCAACCCGGAGAAATTTTACTGCATTCAAACTTCACCTCGGCCAGGTGTAGTACATGCAATGGATGGAGCCATCTTAAGACCTGCTCATACCTTAAGACATATAGGGAATGGACCACGAGTTACGTGGCTCCCTGTTGCCAGTGCATTACTGCGACACTAGCCTTTGCAGCTGTGCAATCTGCACACAGTTTGCGCACTACGCCGCCTCTCACCCCGAGTGGCCAACAGAGGACCTCCACGGTCGGCAGGAACTCAAATTGACAACATAACTCCCACTCTGACCTATCCCTCTTCATGCCGCTCCTACCCTCGTGCGAGTGGAGTAAGTCGTACGTTGCCCCATGCTGCAGGAGTCTGTCCCCGCAACATTCAACAGTGGCGTCGCCAAACAACACCACAGTGCGACAACCGGCCCTGCAGATTCTACAGCTGCAACAAACACTACCTATACGCCACTCCCTTACTCCCAGGATCACCCACGGACACCCTCGACAAACCCGTATACTTCAATTGCAACGGATTCCAGAGTAAGATCGAGGAGATAGTTGCACTTATGAACCGGGACGCATATCGATAGCTGCGGTCCAAGAAACCAAGCCAAACAGCCGCTCAGACCTTCTGAGTTGCGCCGGTTTCAACGCCTTACGTAAGGATTGCGAGCAAGATAATGGTGGTGGCATAGCCTTCATGTTGCACAACACCGTGCAGTATCGTCGATGAAGACATCGACCGCAGTGATGTCAGGGTATAGCTATCCGGTCAGGTGATGTCGAGCTCCAATTATTTAATATATACATCCCCCAGTTACATGTTCCCCTACTGGTGCACTACTTCGTGGTGAAAACCGTCTGGTACTATTCGACTTTAATGCGCACCACGATCTTTGGCATTCCTGCCTGTTAAACGATCGTAGTGGGATGGAGCTGGCTTAACAGATTGACGTTTCGACATTCTGCACAATGAGTGACGAAGCCCGCACCAGAGTTATGGGCACCTGGTGGTCTGATAAATAGCATAACCTGGCGACCTATGCTAACTCTCGCATCAGACCATCTGCCCATAATTATCTTGATCGGGAAGCCTCCCGATTTTGTTTCTGTGGACAACCGTACCTTCGTTAACTTTAACAAAGCTAACTGAGTCGGCTTGACAGAATTTCCTGAGAACACCTTCAACGCTCTACTCATTCCTACGGACGTATCCGTTGGCGAACGTCGATTCCACAAGGTGATCGCAGCAACTACCGCTCGCTTCATCCCGGCTGGAAGAATTGCGGAACTCCGCCCAAATTTCCCAGCCGAAGCTGCCGTTTTAGCTAAAACACCCCGACACCTTACGCCATGCACCTTCACTGATACCCTTCCAGTCTCCAGTCATTCCAGCAATGAGTCTCCGCATGACACTGGCCACCTGCATCTTTGCATTCACCACCAACCCCACTCATCTGACACCCTTTTCCCTTGGGTCCGACCCCGTCGAAACAGCGCGTTTCGACGACAACTTGGATAATCCTCACCACCCTAACGTGGACTAGATAACTGGTTGAAACAACAACAAAAACTGTTATTTAATAGTGATTATTTCTAAACCGAATTACGATTTCTTAAATATTGACTGATAGGTTCAATAAAAGTCAGCCAAATGCACTAGAATCCACACATTTGTAGTCTGAATCCTTGAGAAGTTATAGTCCGATTTTAACTATTTCTTTGGCTTAAGATGAAATACCGTGTGGGAATTATTTGTCCAAAGCTTTATTCTGTTAACGTGATTGATGTTTGATTTGTGTATTATAAAGTGAAAGATTCACATGGTATTTAAAAGTTTGTTGTATGGGAAGTATGCGTGCTTGTCATCCTATTTCGAACATTTTTGTAGTGTATGATGAAAATATTTGGTTAATTTTGGTCAAGTAGTTCCTGATATGTATACGATTTCACCTGATCTTAAGAATCCCTTGCTTACAATTTTGGTTGCGAAGTTTAATGCTTGTGGCATTTATTCAATGAGTTATTGTGATTTTAAAAGTTTTCATCATAATCGTTATACTATATAGAAAGTAGGCGATGTTATAATTGTTATTTTTTTTTTAGATATTTCTTTATTTATTGAATCTGCTTGGTAAAGCCTAACGATAAGTATTAAAATCTTAAATTTGTTTAAAACTAAAGAAGCTCAAGAATGTGGTTGAGCTTTTTGGCAGAACGTTCCTCTCTAGTAGGCTAGTAGATCACTACTTTTTAAACGTGTTTGATTACAGGAATTTACCAAGGCATTAGCCAATGGGTTTTGATGTTCGCGAAGTTTAGAAATATAACTCACTCTGCTGTCCTCTATCTCCTTCTGTATCATAGAAATATCAAGATCTTTATGAACGTTTTAATTACACATGTACCATGGTGACCCGTGATTGTTTTATGGATTTTAGATTGGAACCTTTGTACGAGTATTATATCAACAGTTAAATACCAACATCCAAATCGGTTTTATGATTGCATTGTATAACAGTCTAGTTGTCTAGGCTAAGTTTAGAATTTTTGTTTAAAAGCCAATTTAAATTAGTTGCTCTTAACTTCATGCAAGTTATTTTACTCGCTATATGTTTCCATCACTTGAGCCTTCGATCCAGCTAAATCTCAAGATAAGTTACTTCATACGCTTGGCGTACTAGGACATTGTTTATTTTAACTGTCCGACAAGTTTCTGGTCCTAGCGAAAATGTATCATGCTTACATTTCTGCTCATTAATATTATAATGCCAGTTGGCTAGCCGTTCTTCGACAAAAGTTAAGTGTTGCTCTAATACTCTTGATGCTCTGATGGAGCATTTGTTACGGCTTACTAGAACTGTGTCATCCGCGAAAGTGGATGTCATTACGTTCATAGCTGTTGTAATGTCTGCTGTATATATTATGTGCAGAGTTGGGCCTAGCACGCTACCTAGAGGTACACCAGCCCTTACTGCTCCTTCTTCTGATATGAAGTCTGCTAATTTAACTGTAAATTTCTTATTTCCTAAATATGACTCCAAAGTTTTATGCAATTCGTAAGGTAAAACGTTTTTGATTTACCATAAAAGGCCTACATGCCAGGGCTAATTCTACTTACTTGCTCCACAGAGCCATGTTTAGCACGAAAACCGAATTATGCGTTGGTGCTGTCATAAGCGATCTATCTATATTTTGGACTGCAGCAAAATCTATTAAGTCTGGTATTTTTTCTATTTTGAAATTTGCCATCTGTAATTTGAAAACGAGGTGGACAGTATATAGCCGTTAAGTTTAAGTCACAACCCCGAATTTTTTAGGGATATTGTCCTAGCTTGTTACTGTGCTGTAGCTTGAGGTTCTAGAGTGTAGTGGTTCAACCGATTTCTAATCAACACTGCCGTGCCACCAAGCGCTTTTCCATCCGCATGATTTGTAACATAGAGTCTAAATTGAAATTATTTTTATTTGTTAGATGAGTTCATTAACATGAGAAGGAAATGAACAAACTGTTCTGCTCTGAAGCAACATGTTGCGAGAGTAGAAAAATACGACTATGGCAGCAATTATTCGATCGTCTTTAGAAAGAAGTTTGAAGTAAAACTTCAAAATGGTTGTTACAGTTGGTGGCGTGGCGGTTTTAAAGTTGATGTTCTTCATAACTTCATTACCACTGTACCAAAGTTTTAAAAATTGGAAATCTGATCTGAATTTAAAAATGGCAGGACATATTTTTATCTTTTATTCGAAAATAAACGATAAATCCTTATTTTGGTTACACGAACGATTCTATAATTCAGTTGATACACAATTTTTTCTGGCAGCATTCAATTTTTGCAAATACATCTGGCGACGTGTTTCAGCTTAGGTATCAATCAGCTGATTACCAAACAAGTTTTACGTGACATGATTGTTAATTTATAATGACGAAGGAGAAGAGATCGTTGCTCGAATTCATATGTCGAATGGTAAATCAGCTCCCCGACGTATTTAAGTCAGATCGCAAATCAAACAAATATTTAATGTGAAGTAATACCTTGTAACAGCAAAGCATAAAGAGGCTGCAGAGAAGCGAAAACTCTTCTGATGGAAATCACACACAAGACAAAAACACATTTGTTACTGATCTTTGTGAAACGCGAATTAAATGTACCCTTAAAAAGATCAGCAATCCATATGTTAAATCTGTTTTTTGCGCTATACAAGGTGCGCTCCAAAGTAAACAGGACTTTTTCAATCTAGAGCCCCTTGTGGCCTTGTGGTCGACTGGTGCGTTAGAATCTGCTAACTAAACATTTTAACAAAATAATTTAAAATTTAAGTGTGCTTAAATAGGCTGTTAATAGCAGCAAAATGAATTGTATCTTGTACGTGTAGGGTCGTAATGGAAATAAAAATAACTCCATAGGTCCCGCAATCACTAGACATTAATCCTATTCAAAATATCTGGAACTTTTTGGAGAACCGTATTCGAAAACGTCGAAATTCATCAAAATAACGCCAAAAACGTGGATCATCGACATAGTAGGTCCCGAAATAATACTAGAAATCGCGTGGGGAGCATGCGTCGACGTCTAGGGACATTAATAGCAACAAAATGTAGGCCAAAAACCGCTAAAACTATTGTACTTACTTTTGAATTATATAAATAATAATTGGTTTATGTAAACTTTTTTGATATAAATAAGGCGCATTTTCAGCTTTAGCAATAATTTTTTTATTTGTGTAAACAAAAAAATATGTTGATATGCTATATTTAATGTTAAATATACATACATAAGTATCTTGAAAAGGATTAAAAAAACACAAAATTTATTGATTTTAAAGCAAAGACTGTTCATGTAGCGAAATGAACCCGAATAACCAGTGCAGTATGAGATGGTGCATTATCGCACTTTGTTCAATAAATTTAGACATAGTAAAAATCGAAGAATTCAGTTTTAGAGCCTCACAAAGCGACGTGTATCTCAAATATTCTCAAATGCTCTCCAAGTCGGCCTCACTTCTCTACTATAAACAGTTAGGAATTCTGTTGGAGACAAAATTTCTGACTGATTTAAAAATAATTGTTTCCGTTACGTAAGCCTGATTATTGGAATATTTCTTTCTCTTAGCTACTAATGTTTATAAATATTTATTTTGTGGAGCAGGAGACTTTCTGCGTTATATTGTTTTTGTTTTTAATCTGACAAGAATCCTTCTTATTGTATTTACGTGACATTTTAGACCTTATGTCCAAGGCATTGTTCTTTTTAACCATTCAGACTCAATACTATTGAGTATAAATTTATTTGTTTAAGTGTATAAGTGTGCTTTCAAGCCATATTCATGCCTATTCGCTTAAGTGTAATACAAGACTTTCTCAGTTGTCTGTCACGTATTTCTAAGGCTGCTATCCTTGTTGTTCCTTTAATTATACCACTGTCTCCAGTTACAGATACTACAAGTTTAATTCGTATGTATGTACACATGTACATGCTCTTTTGTTTTGGCTAGAGTAGTAAGTAGAACTAAGAATGCCAATGACAATTTTTATTGAAAAATCACACATGCAAACATCCGCATTTTCTCAAAGAAGTCAGAATAGATATGTAAAAGAAACTACGAAAGTATTTGTGAAACAATTAAAGAATCAGTTTACTTAATTCCTGCTTTATTTGTTTCCTCTGTGTAATGGGCTCAACTGCGAATGAATCAAATCTGAGAAAGCAAGAACACTGAAAATCTTCTTTTGCTCTATTGGGATTTTTTGTTTTTCACTCATTTGGTTAGAATTTTGTATTTACATTTCGGCACAAGATTCTTTTGTAAGCGTCTCGCACTTAATGTCGCGGACTATCAATCATATATATATATGTATGTACATGTAATATATGTGTTGCAAGTGTTTTCAAATGGAGCCACTAGGGCTCGCTGTGCAAAGACTGGGAATTCTGAAAAATTTGATATTTTTAATGCCCCATCCATTGTTAGCAGTAGTTGTTTTTTATCATTTGCGTGCCGTAGATATTCCATTTTTCACTGTCGATGTGTCCGACCTGTAGCATTCTCTTCGCGCGACTTGAACTCCAACTTCACTACATACATTGTGACAAAAAGGTACCGGGAAATTGTAAATAAAATGCCAAATATTTAATTATTGATCGATATTTACTTTGTCGCCTTCATAGTAATCCTCACCAGATGCTCTTTTGCCAACAACTTTTCCAGTCCTTGAAATGCACTTTTTGGGATGGGCTTCAGCTCCTTCAGCGAATTTTGTTTTATCTCTTCGATTCCCTGAAAACGGGTTCCACGCAGCGGTAATTTCAATTTTTGATAAAAGGCACATGGAGCCAAATCTGGTGAATGCGGCGGTTGATCGACGGTATTCATTACGTTTTTGGCGGTGTGGTCACAATTGTTCAGTTGATAAAGTTCAGCTTTATCGAAACGAGTCGAGCAAGAACATGTTTTTTTTCCCAAATTAAATGTCGAAAGAGATGTCGCGCTTTCTTGAATCTCTATAACACTTAGCTTTCGATTTTCAGGCACCATATCCTTTTAATACTTTCATTAGTTTAAGAGGTTGAAGGTTGTCCGCAACGAGGTATGTCTTCAATGACCTCTCGACCGACTTTGAATGCTTTCTGTCACTTGTAAGTTCGTATTTTTGAATCACCGTAATTCTTTTCAAATGTTCACAACAATTCCGCATAAAAATTTTTGTAAGGAAAACTAAATTTGAGACAAATTCTTTGTTCGATATTTTGATCCATTGGTAAAAACGCAACGATCTACTGAGGAGTACCGACTTCAGCAGCCGATGTAAAACTGGTTCACAAATCGCTCTCGTATTTGGACTATTAATCAAGGACAGTCCTGCCAACTTAAATTAATTAATTACATTTCTTGTTTTAAATAAAGTAATAAAATATTAACAAGTAACTTCATTTTTATTAAAGTTAATTTATTTATATTATTACATTTAATACTGCTAACGGTTATTAAATATTTTCGAATATCTTATTTTTATCCTTCACAATTTTCCAAAAGATTGCTATTATACATACATATTTGCATACTAAAAATAAAAAATGGATAACATAATTAAAATTTCCGAATATACTGTATATTTTCATTTGAAACCGAACGCTATTGCACCTATGAAAAGACATTCATAATGAAAAGCAGAACTGTTACGAACAAAAACACAACACGTGCCACCCGAGTTCGAGTGGCACGGTCCCTTCGTCTTCCCCTCGCCCACAAAAACCCGGTTTGGGCGATAAACCGGATGCAACTAACTTGTGATATTTAGGTGTATATTTTTACGCCCTTTTCCTTTAACGTTTAATTCGTCACTTGACAATATTTTTTGTTTTTTTGTATTTCTGATTCTTTCACTTTTTATGCTTTCGCTTTTAGTTCATTTTCCATTGTTGTTTTAGTGCCACCGTCGCTTTCATCACTGTTATTGCTGTCGACATACACAGTCTCTATTTTTTCCGTTGGTACAGCCATCAACGCTCCAATAGTTTGTGTAACAATTCAATTTAGTCCTGTTGTCAGTGTCCCTACCCTACCCCTCATATCATTGCAATGATGCCACAGCTTGCTTACAATTTTGTTTCCTTCTTCACTGTCATTTCTTACGATTTTCTGTTCGTTTATATGTGCACATATTTCTGCTGGTTTTTCTGCTGCCTGTTGGTGGTATTTGCGTCAGTTGTTATTGCCGCTATTGTCATTGCCAACAATAAACGATTTTTTATTGGTTCTGGCATTGTTATCTTATGATCCTCGCTGATGGCTTTATTATGCACAGCGCATGGCTTAGCATAAATTTATGAAATTAACAGTTTTTTCAACTCATTCTACATCGCAATAGTGCCAACGAATTGAATCATATTTTATTATTATACTCCTACAACCAGTTCCTACAGAGTATTATAGTTTTGTTCACCTAAGGATTGTACGTATCACCTCAAACTAATCGAGATAGATATAGGGTTATGTATGTATATATAAATAATCAGGATGGTGAGAAAAGTTGAAATCAGGGAGGCAGTGTGAAAATTGGACGATGGGCGTGGCACTGCCCACTTTTTGGTGAAATCCCATATCTCGGGACTCGACCAACCAATTTCGACAAAATTTGGAACGTAGCATTATTTTCGTATTCCTATGTCACTCTGAAATGAGTTTAATCGGACAATAACCATGCCTACTTCTCATATACTTATCACGATTTTAAATCCCACTTAATTCGTTCAGTTAATATAACAGGATAAATCTTATGACCAAAAATTCTTTAAATCCTATAAAAACTGTTCAAGCCCCAGGTACCGAATATTTAGACCCCGGTACTTATAGTTGACTTTTGATTAAAAATGTCGGCCAATGTTATATAACTGAAATTAAGGGATACTCCTTTTCTTATAATGGTATGTCAAAATGGGTTGAATCGGACCAATAACCCGTATATTTAATATAAAGATTTTCGAACTTACGGGTGACTTTGGACCGCATATATCGGCCAATATGTGAGTTATCCCAAAGAAAATAAGAGAGCTGTTTTTATTCATAACAGTGTATCTCTGTGCCTAAAATAGATAAATTTGAGAGAAAACTTGGTCTAGCCACTATATAACTAATATCAGGATTTCCGAACATCCAGCTTACTTTACTCTATATGATTGCTTTTACACCTTATAATATATTCCTGGCTTCCTAGCTTTGATTCTTGCAAGTTGCAAGAGTATAAAATGTTTGGTTGCACCCGAACTTAGATCTTCCCTACTTATTTCTTTTATTAGTTTTTTACACTACGATGCCCAGGAATGTGATTTTCGTATAATGCGCGTACAGGAGAATGAAATCCTAGCCCCATTTGACAGTTAATGAGTTTATTTGAAAATAAATAAATATTTAAGCTGAGCGGTGATTTAGAGTCGCACTCACTTCCGCACGCATTTAGCAAAAACTTACTATATATAAAAATATAAAATATTTCTGGTTTTGTGATTCACTGAATCTTAACATAAAGGCATAAATATGTAAGTATGTGCATAACAATTGTTTTCGACAATGCAGCTCAAGGAACCATCATAAAATATTACCTGCAATCATAAATGAATAAGGTAATCAAAATAATTAAGACTTTGAGGAACTATCTGTTTGGAAATTATGTATTTAATAAAATTATTTTTCCCAATGGCGTAAAGACAATTATAAGAAGTTGGGTTTTCTGCTTAAGCCATTCAACTCGGAATTTTAAGTTTCGATCTATCGGCATAAAGTTTTGAGCCTACAATTCAATTGTTCTGTCACCGTTGTAGGAGTTTTGTACCAAAATTTTAATGTAAAATGTAAAATTTATCAGAAAAGTGTAATTTTACATAAAAAATAAAAGAAATTAGCTCTATTTGTGGGAATTATGAACACACAGTTTCGTAATGTTCCATTAGTCCGATTCCAGGCTAAAACTGATATTAAGTATATCTATATATATAAAAGAAAGTTGTTGTTAGTTACACCATTTATAACTCAAGAACGGCTCAACCGATTTGTCTGAAAATTGGTGGAGAGGTAGCTTAGAACCAGGGTAAGGACATAGGATACCTTTTATCTCTTTATGTCAAAGTTTAATACAACTCATAAATACAAAAATTATATTTCAAATCATAAGCATTTGTTCAAAATTCATGTTTGTAGGAATCATTTGAATATATTCGTACAATTTTAAACAGATTCTTCCTCAAAAAATTGCTAAGTATTTGGAATAGTAGAAAAGAAGTGCAACCAAATATGCAGTGAAATAGATTATAACTGGCTCGGTAATCAATCATTGAGTATGTATTATACCACCTTCATCCAAAAGACTGATGTAATAACCTTTCTAGCCGCCTTTTTCGTCTTTCCATGCCTGAGAACCGGTTCATCATATGCAGTCCACTAGAATTACTCTCGATTGGACTCCAGTGGGAAATGTTGGAGCAATGTTTCTATCACCGACGCAAAAATTCGGCTTGCGAGGTACCTACTTTGCACAGAGCTTTCGCCTCTTTAAGCTTAGCAAATATATTTTCATCGGTGGGTTTCCCTGAGCTCAAATTCAACAGTATTTTCCTCCAAAAAGCAATGATTTATTAACACACGAAATGCTCTATGATCCATTTTTTTGTAAACTGACAGAAGTAGCTTCATATATTTCATTTTGTAAACTGACAGAAGTTGCTTCATATATTTCATTAACTAATAATTATAATCCAACTAATAGAAATAATATAGATGGTAGTAGTAGTATTATCTATGTATCAGCCACAGTGAAGCGTGAACGGGTCCTCTAGTTTCTACATAAAATGTCTGAACGTTTTTATGCAAAAGTTGTTATCGACATAATAACACATATTTTTGAGTCCTTAATCTATTTTTATATTGTATGTATATCCCACTAAAAGTGTATGCGAAAGAGTTTGATTATCTCGCAAATAATTTCACGGAAGAGATGTATACCTACAAGGTGCGTTCCAAAGTAAAAAGGACTTTTTGAATGTAGCGCTCCTGGTGGCGCCATCTATGTGTCGATTCTTTATCGATTGTCCAGTGAAAATTTCAGACATTTCATCGATTGGAAGTGAAGTTATTGCGTTTTAAGTGTCAGTATGTTTGTGTTATCGGTTTGTTTTAAAAGTGGTAACACTTTTACCAAAACATTTCAATTGATGGAACAAGTTTATGGCGATGATTGCCTATCCCGTAGCAGAGTGCACGAGCAGTTTCAACGTTTTCAAATTGGTCATGAGGACATAATTGACGATCAACATGTGGGTCAATCAAAACCCGTGATCACAGAAAATTCCATCCAAACTGTGAGTGAATTCATCAAAAATCCGCCGAAATCATCATTGAAATTCATGGAAAAAAAATCACAATTTATCCATTAACCACTCTCCGTATTAACTTGATATGGCACCGTGCGACTTCTTCCTTTTCGAAAAAAATGCATTTGCCCAAGGAAAGCGTTATGCAGACGTAGAGGCCACTCAAAAGGCTTGCACCGGCATGCTGGCGGCCATACCGGCCAACGAGCTAAAACACTCGTTCGACATGCTTTTGGACCGTGCAAAAAGATGTATTGAAGCAGAAGGAGACTATTTTGAATAAAATAAATTGATTTTGCCGAAAAAACTATTTGTTCTGTTTTTCTTTAAAGTCTTGTTTACTTTGGAACGCTCCTTGTAGTTGGTTGTTATTGTTGTTGGATTTACAAGAAGATTGTGATTATCACAAAAACCCCACTTAGATTTATAAATTGTGTTTTTATTTATGTGAATATGAAATAAAATACGAGGGGAGATTTAGAAGAAGGATGTAAATGGTTGAAAATGATTACAACTACGTATATGCAAGAAGCTGCTATTTATCAGATCATATAGGGAAATTACGATTTACGCACGGCCAAACAAATTATGCATATATGGGGTTCCAAAACTGGCAAAGATTTGGCTTAATAACGTCAAGCAATTAATTGATTTATAATTGAAAAGCCATCACAACAAAGCGGTTATAGAGCCAAGGAATAGAGAAATGATTTTAAAACATGACCACCAACTATTTAATAGTTGTGCAGGATTCGTTTCAATTGATTCACATTTTACTACCAATTAGACTATATAAATCTATTCTTTTAAAAGCGTTCTTCCATGGAGCTCTGAAAGAAAGTCATGCTCACATAACCTTTATAGTTCTATTGCGCTCTCACTCTCATATTATTTTTCTTCTTTGGCACTAAAACCGTAGGTTGGCTTAGGCCGCGAACACGAAACTTCGCCATTTGTCTCTATCCGTTGCGAGGTCATGTCAGCTGTACATATCAAGTGCAGACAAGATGCTATGCACTTGGTCCTTCCATTGGATACGCCTTTTCTTCCGTTATCCACCCATGATTCTCGGGTCGAAGGAGCTTTTCGGTGGAGCATCACATTCCAAGTCAACAACATGGCCTAGCCAGAGCATTCGTTTTATGCGCTTAACCATATACCTCATTTCCAATCAAGTCTAAATTTCCAAAATTTTCTATGCTTAACTATTTTTTTAATATGTCATAGTTTTCTAAGGGCACAATAGGACCATAGGTCGCAATGCATACCTGCATACCTCATTCTTCAATCTAATTTAATTTTCCAAAGTTTTCTACAACAAATACATATATGTACGAAAACATATGACATCACAGCTAGTGATTAATTTGTAGTACTGCTTTGGTTCACGCTTTGCTTTGACGATAAAAATGGATTCCTTTTGAATTTCTACCTAGTATTTTGCCTTTTGTCTTCGTAAATGTTATGCTGCGCATACGAACGTACAAACATTAGTCGTAAATACAGTTTGCAGTTGTTTGCATCTCTGCTGCCCGATTTAATATATCCTTAAGCGTAATTTAAGAACGATTAAATATGGTATATTGTGTGTTTGTATGCTCACTACGAGTATAAATCTCTTTCAGGATATAGTTAAGGAGTGCTTGTAAAGTGACAACGAGTAAATATGTGTATGTGGCGGGCGGTACTGGATGCAGCTCAAAAAGCCCTGCACCTCTTATTCCTTCCATTGCACACTTTATTGCGCCGACAATGAGGCTGTGTAAAATCGTGTTTTTATCTCATTATCTTTGAGTATACTTTTCAATAATTTCGCACTTTTGCTTTTACTTCTGAATATTCCACATACTGACACGTTTCTCTTTTTAGCGCAATTTCCGGCTTACAAGATTTCCATATTAATAGATTGCGCTGATTTTCGTTTCTTGGTGGTGGTGCTATGATTTTATTGGACGGCAGAGTATTCGGTTTAATAAAGAGTAGGTTATTCATATTAAAAGGCGATTTGCTTGAATTTCGTCTTTCAATATTACAGTAGAGTTTCATATCGAATTTGATTTGCGAATTTTAAATAACTTTTAATTCTTCAACTTAGGCATTATTAAAAGCTTAAAGCAAAGCTCAAGACAACAGATAAAATGGGTTTACTAACACATGAATGTTTTAGGTTGACAGAACAGAACAGTAAAGGATTTTCATACTTTTATTATTTTCTAAACGTTTTTATTAAGTTAACCCAAGTTTCGAAATATTTGATTAAATTTATTTGAATATTGTTTTTTCTACATACATATGTTTGTATCATAAGGAGGATGGAGTCTTGTGTAGAAGTTCATGCAAGTGAGGAAAGTTCTCTGATCGTCAAAATCCGTGTGGCATTTATTACAGTGGCCATATAAAGGAGCACAAGTTTGGTGAGGGATTAGTGGTGATAGAGAGACTCCGTCGCCGAGTACTATCATTCACTCCGGTACATGAACGTTTAACCACAATCCGCATCAAAGCGAGGTTCTTCAACATATCTCTGGTTTGCGCCCACGCCCTGACGGGAGAAAAGGACGATGTGACCAAAAATGCCTTCTATGAGCGCTTGGAGCGCGCCTATGAGAGCTGCCCCCGTCACGATGTCAGAAACGTGCTTGGCGACTTTAACGCCAGGGTGCGCAAAGAAGGTATCTTTGGCACTACGGTCGGTGAATTCAGCCTCCACGACGAAACATCCTCAATCGGGTTGAGACTGATCGACTTCGCCGGGGCCCGAAATATGGTTATCTGTGGTACTAGATTCCAGCACAAGAAAATACATCAAGCTACCTGGCTGTCCCCGGATCGAAAAGCCACCACCCAGATCGATCATGTTGTGATAGACGGAAGACACGGTTATAGACGTGCGTACGCTCCGAGGTCCTAACATCGACTCGGACCACTATCTTGTTGCGGCCAAGATTCGCACTCGCCTCTGTGCAGCAAAAAACGCACGTCAACAAACACAAGGAAGGTTCGACGTCGAGAAGCTGCAATCACAACAGACAGCCGAACGATTTTCTACTCGGCTTGCACTCCTGCTCTCTGAGAGCACTCGTCAACAACTCGGTATAAGGGAACTGCATTTCGAACTCCTTACGTACAGCTGCAACCGAAACCATTGGTTTTCGGAAAGTGCAAAAGAACAGCTGGTACGACGTGGAGTGCCGTGTCGCAGCGGAGAGAAAACAGGCTGCCTACCTCGCAATGTTACGATCGACCAAAACGCGTGCGGGATGGGATACATACCGAGAGTTGAAGAGGGAAGCGAGACGCATTTGCAGACAGAAAAAGAAAAAGGCCGAAATGCGTGAGTACGAAGAGCTTGATAAGCTGACCGACTGGGGTAATGCTCGAAAATTCTACGGCGACTTACAGAAGGTTTCAAGACCGGAGCATTCTCTTGTAGAACCCCCAAAGGTGATCTAGTCGCCGATGCTCAGAGCATACTTAAATTATGGAGGGAACACTTCTCCAGCCTGCTGAATGGCAGTGAACGTACAACCCAGGAGAAGGCAAACGAGATTCCCCAATCGATGACGATGGAGCAGACGTTCCATTGCCCGACCATGAAGAATTTCGAATAGCGATTACCCGCCTGAAAAACAACAAAGTGGCGGGAGCCGATGGATTACTGACCGAGCTACTCAAACACGGCGGCGAAGAACTGATACGGAGCATGCAGCAGCCTCTTTGTAAAATATGGTCGAACGAAAGCGTGCCAAACAATTGGAATTTAAGTGTGCTCTGCCCAATCCATAAAAAAGAGACCCCACAATCTGCGTTAACTACCTGGAATAAGCCTCCTCAACATCGCATATAAGATTACATCGAGCGTATTGTGTGAAAGATTAAAGGCCATCGTCAACAAACTGATTGGACCCTATCAGTGTGGCTTCAGACCTGGTAAATCAACAACTGACCAGATATTCACCATGCGCCAAATCTTGGAAAAGACCCGTGAAAGGAGAATCGACACTCACCACCTATTCGTCGATTTCAAAGCTGCTTTCGACAGTACGAAAAGGAGCTGCCTTTATGCCGCGATGTCTGAATTTGGCTCCCCGCAAAACTAATACGGCTGTGTAAACTGACGTTGAGCAACACCAAAAGCTCCGTCAGGATCGGGAAGGACCTCTCCGAGCCGTTCGATACCAAACGAGGTTTCAGACAAGGCGACTCCCTATCGTACGACTTAATCGAACTGCTGCTGCAGAAAATAATTCCAGCTGCAGAGCTTAATCGAGCAGGTGCATTGTAAATATCTGCTCGGTTGTTGCTTTGCCAGGTCTAAAACCACACTTATAAAGTCCAATCAGTTTGTTGAAGGTGAGCTTTAATCTTTCACACAATACGCTCTATAGAACCTTAAACGCGATGTTGAGGAAGCTTATCCCACGGTAGTTGGCGCAGATTGTGGGGTCTCCCTTTTTGTGGATTGGGCAGAGCACACTTAAATTCCAATCGTTTGGCATGCTTTCGTCCGACCATATTTTACAAAGAAGATGATGCATGCAGGCCGGAGAAGTTTTCCCTTCGTAATTTTAATATTCTCTGGGCATCGATTAATAGAACACCTCTGTTCTCACTCCTTTCGGTCTCTCTCGTTTTTTGTCTGCAAATGCGTCTCGCTTCCCTTTTAAACTCTTGGTAACTATCCATCCCAGACGTGTCGCGGAGCATACCCACTTCTGAAACAC
Organism: Bactrocera dorsalis; assembly: GCF_023373825.1. Taxonomy (NCBI): domain Eukaryota; kingdom Metazoa; phylum Arthropoda; class Insecta; order Diptera; family Tephritidae; genus Bactrocera; species Bactrocera dorsalis. Next base: position 40,521,749 of record NC_064303.1, read on the forward strand.
TGGAGACGTGTCTTCCGTTTTCGGGCTCCGACGAAATCGATCAGCCACTACCCACCTTCTCCAACCACGAGTGTGTCACCAAATTTGCGCTCCTTTATATGACCACTGTAGAAAATGCCACAAAGACCTACTCGCCTTAGTCCTTGTCCCGTCCATCGCATTTATTGGACGGCTGTGGTGTCAGCCTTTATTTTTACGAGGACATCAACCAGCTGGGCAGTGGCTCATTTCCCTATTTGCGTCAATTTTGTAATATATGCAATGAGATGGTAAGGATAATTATGCTGTGGAATAATTATACTGTTAGGTGGAAATAGACCATAGGTGCAGTATTATCACCTTTTAAGTAGTAAAATTCATTAGTCAGCTGTGCGAACAACTTTCATCATTTATTATTTTAAAGAAGTAAGAATTTGCCGAGAATTTTTTAGAAAAGATAATATAGTAATGTTTAGGTCTGTCATCAGAGTTTCGATTGCTTAATAAAGGTTTAAATACAATTTGGTTGGTTCTGAAGTTTCTGTAATAAAAAAATTTATTGAACACAGTCAATTATAGTAGCTGCTTTTATAGTGGTCGCTTCTTAGTAAGTATTCAATTTTGTTCTAAACTACAGATCGATTCTATCACCCTGTCTCAAGAATCAATAGCTCAAATTTTACTATTACACTTTGAAGATTAAAGAGCACTACACACAACATTGGTTCATAATTAATTTTCCTCCTTCGCCACCGCATACCCTCTGAACCTCTTTCTAGTATCCTAGGTGGTAGCGTTTGAATTCCCTATGCCGCAGTTGTAATAATGCACACATGCTTGTCGCAGGATGTGTCAGTCGCGCCAATACAAATGCTGTTGACATCAAAAGTAATGCTGTTAGTAATGTCTAAAACTTCTTAAGTGTGTGATTTGCACACCTCCTTCACCACCATCACCATAGCCGTCAATGTTGTTTTTGATTTTACGCTGATGATGATGCTATTTTTTTACCTTTCGCTCCCGCCAAACAACACAGTGAGCATACGCATAGCACTAGCTTCTATGCCCATCTTGCCGAAAAGCCTGTCTGTTTGATTGTGTTGTTCTTGCTTTGATTGTTGTTGTAATTGTGATGTGATCCAGTTGAAAGTGGTGGCATAGGTGTGAATTTGCGAAATGTGCAGAAAATATTTTGAGATCTTGTCTGCGTTTGCTCATCATCATTGTGGCATTTTTGGTTATAACCAAACTTACCCCGTCTCTACTTTTGCTTCTACGCTTCCATGTCAATTGCTATTACTATGTATCTGCCCTGCTGCGTTGGTTTCTCTACTTTTCGAATTGCTTTGATGCACGTTTTCCGTCCGCCGCACTGCTTCTGAATTTAGCAGCTTTCCAGCCAGAATCGGTTCGCACATTTTCGGGGGGGACAATATGGGATTAAAGCGGATTAAAACCGTAATGTACGTCTTAGCTGCGTAGTATTGGAAGGTGGGGTAAGAAAAGAATAAGAGAAAATGCAAACGGTGAAAGAACCAGGTGGCACACTTTACCCCATTAACACTGCCTCTCAACGTGTACTGCGGAAATTACTTTCCTTTATTAAGTGCGATGGCTTCACAGGCTGCTCATTTGTGCCGCTCTGCGTCTTTCGTTGTCACCTAGACTCAGGTGACAAAAAGAGAGCAGCCTTGTCATTGCGGCAATGTGGGTGGAGTGCAAATTTTCGTCAGCACGAGTACAGAGTGCTGAGGCGTTAAGCAGTAAAACATAAGCCGCTTGTCAGCGTTGACACGACTACACACCTGACGGTGGACTCCGCGTCGATCTAGATGCAAATGGGCTTGGCCAGATTGACATTTGTTACAATTTTGTGTTTATTGAATTTGACCCGCTTGATACATTTTATAGGAAGTGTAGTCAGTGCGTTGACGGCATTCCCCATTTCGATATTTTCGCTTACACATAGAAGTGTGTTAATCAATTTCGGCTTTAGATTAAGATAAATCATGTAACATACGAGGGCTGCTATATATATTTCACAACTTTCGACGTGGATTATCACGACAAGAGTGCATCGATGAACTAAAATCTTTGTATGGCTATGAAGCACCATCCTATAGCACTGTGAAAAACTGGTACAACGAATTCAATCGTGGCCGACGCTCGCTCAAAGACGAATTCCGTGAAGGTCGTCCAAAAACAGGAGTTGTGCCAGAAAACATCGATGCCGTACGTGAACTGATAATGCAAGACCGTCATGTAACATACCTTCAGATAGAGGCAAGCCTATGCATTTCTCCCACCAGCATACATTCGATATTGCATGAACACCTGGCCGTAAAAAAGGTTTGTTCTCGTTGGATCCCGCACAATTTGACAATTGCTCAAAAAAAGGCTCGTGTGGATTGGTGTAAAGAAATGCTGAAAAAATACGATCGAGGTGCTTCAAAAGACGTTTATAAGATCGTCACAGGTGACGAATCATGGATCTATGCGTATGAGCCCGAAACAAAACAGCAATCGACCTTGTGGGTCTTCCAAGACGAGCCAAATCCAACGAAAGTTGTTCGTGGAAGAAGCACTTCGAAGCAAATGGTTGCCTGTTTCTTCGGCAAAACTGGTCATGTGGCGACTGTTCCGCTTGAGCAACGTAGGACGGTCAATTCTGAGTAGTACACCACCATTCGTTTGCCTGAAGTCTTAGGAGAAATTCGAAAAACGAACAAGACGAATCATTGTGCACCATGACAATGCGAGCTCAAACCAGCGCCTTGTTGACCGGCCAAAACGTCGAATTGATGGGTCATCCGCCGTACAGCCCTGACTTGGCACCCAATGACTTCTTTTTATTCCCACACATCAAGAAAATAATGCGTGGTCAACGATTTTCGTCGCCAGAAGATGCAGTTGAAGCATTCAAAAACCATGTTTTGGAGGTGTCTCAATCGGAGTGGAAAAAGTGCTTCGAAAATTGGTTTGAGCGCATGCAAACGTGTATAAATCTTTATGGAGAATATTTAAAAAAACAATAAAACCATTTTCGTTGATAAATATTCCTATTTTCATTATTAGGCCAGAAATATATATAGCAGCCCTCGTATTCATTGTATACAGTTTTTAGGCGCAACACCAAGTTGTTATATAACATTTCAGGTTTCTGCTAGAGATCGCACTCTTCTGCAACCTCAAAGGAAATTCCTGACATCGAAAAGCACTTTTCCTATAAGTACATCAATTAAACGAAAGTACTTTAACATGAATTAGGGAAATTGTTCCATGCTTTTGAGTGATTTCCTCTGTCTTTTAACAAGTTTTTTTTATGCAAGAGGCCTCCACAACAGACAAATATTATAAATATACTCGCAAATGACCTAAGAATGCTTAGCGACACTACGAAAGTTACAAGTTACAGTAAGTGATCTTGAAACTTGGCTTGATGACAAGTATTCTGACACTGTCCCAAGAAAATCAACCATCAAGAATAGGTATGCTAAGTTTACCCGCGGTGAAATAAGCACTGAAGACGGTGAACGTAGTGGACGGCCACAGGTTGTTACTATCGACGAAAACATAAATAAAATCCTCAAAATAATTTTAAATAACCATAAAGTAATGTCGTCCTAGATAGCAGGCATTCTAAAGATATTAACCAAACGTGTACATCATATCATTCACGAGCTGATGATACGAAGCAGTGTTTGGAGATGTTCAGGCGTAATAAACCCGATATGCGACAATGCATGAAACATAGCTCCATCGTTTCACGCAGAAGTGCAATCGACAGTCATTCGAATGAACCACGCACGATGAACCCGCTTAAAAGTGTGGAAAAACACAGCATCGGCTGGCATTTCGGGATGCGAAGGAATAATTTTTATTGACTACGTTGAAAAAGGAAGAACCAAAAACAGCGAGTATTACATAGCACAGCACTTCAGAGCGACAATTTGTCCAAAGTTTTACACCAATAACTTCATGGGTGTTTAATTAGTATTCTGAAAAGTAAAGGATCGTATAAAAATTGATACATATATATGTGGAAAGTAGGAGTGGTTGTAGTCTGATTTCGTACATTAGTAGAGTAGTTTCTGACATATGGAATTTTAACTAAAGGTGTACTGTGCCATGTTCATTATTTAACTTTATACCGCCTTCCATCTAGCTTCTTCATGCTGTTTTTAAAATTTAATTTATTTAGATATATACATACAGTTGTGTTCAAAATAATAGGAGTGCATCACAATACAGAATACAAAGTTATGTTTTTCAATAAAAACAAGAATTTTATTAATTTATCTTTTATCCACTAATTGTTCATTTTATGCAGTCTTATTATGCACTTTTAAATTTTAGTAATACACAGTAAATGAAAAAAATAAATTATTTAAATAAAGAATTCAAAAATTCGGTGTTAAAAATAATAGGAGTGCATCACAAAATGCAATAAAACTAAAAAAAAATCAAAAAATTGGAAATTATGGCTAGTATATAAGTTAGTTTAGTTAATATTTAGTAGAGTAAGCGCGATTTTTTTATCACAGCAGCAGATCCGAGGAACATGGGATCGATCAGATCACGACCCCTTTTTATCGGGATTTGCTGCCATGCCTCGTGGACTGTGCTCCATAATTGCCTTGGATTTGATGGTCTACGGCCAGCAACAACTTTTTTAATATCTGCCAATAAGTTTTCTTTTGGAATTAAGGTCAGGCGACTGATCAGACCACGACATAACCTCAACTTTATTGACCAGAAGCCATTTCTTTGCAGATTTACTTGTATGTTTCGGGTCGTTAGCTTGTTGAAACAACCACTTTAATGGTATATTCCATTGCGCCTACGGCAGCATAACTTTTTTCAATATATCCATATACACGTACTGCTCCATGGTTTCTTTTACCAGATGGATTGGTGCCACGTCCTTGTACGAGAAACCACCATGTTTGACGGTCTTAAGAGTGTATTGCGGTTTATATTCCGTATTTAGTGGACGACGGATATACTGCCTAGACCCTGTGCCACCAAATAAAACTAACTTACATTCCTCTGTCCACAAAATATTTCTCCATTTCTCCGGTTGCCAGATGCCATGTTCCTTGGCGAATTGGTGCCGTGCTCTAATTATGTTGCTTTGTTACCTATGGAACTTTTCGCGGCATCCGCGCAACTAAATTATATTCCAATAAACGTCTACGAACTGTTACGTCACTAACATCAAGATCTAGACGTTTTTTTATTTCTCTAGGCGACGCTTTGGGATCTTTTTTAGACGACTGGAGTATGCGTCGATCGTTTTTTTTAATAGTTTTGCGTTTTCGTCCACGTGTTTCGGCTTTATTTTTTTAGGACAGGGAATTTGATATCATTTGATCAGAGCACGCGAGTATTTCGTTAATATCTTTATAAGTTTTCCCGTTTTTTGCTAAATTTTTTAATGATTTCACGCTTTTTGTCCCTAGGATGTTTTCCTCTACCCATTAATGAAAATGATAGACTTATCCTTTAAAAATCGCATCGTTTTTATTTTTTTGTACTTACTTTTTACTTTTTTACAGATTTTGTTTAAATAAAAATGTTTTACACCACTTGGTAGGTCACACTCTTATTTTTGTGAACAGCGCAATTCAGTGACCGACACAGATTTGAACTCATAACATTGGAAATAATGTAAATAGCTGAAGTCTATGCTTTGTGTTCTACTCGCGGAATACCGTTATAAATATTTCTTAAAAAGTGATTGACGTTCATGTTTTAACATGATAATTTTTTGGGGCACTCCTATTATTTTGAACACAGCTGTATGTAGGTCTTATATCCAAAGGGGTCCGACTGCATATGAAATGCCAACCTTCTTATGTTGACAATATGTGTACGAAGTTTCATGAAGATATATCAATTTTTACTCAACCTATCGCTTGCTCAAACGGAGCGATGTACAAACAGTCACCCGAAATTCAACATGTTGCGAGAGCGGAAGAAATAGTAAAACTACATAACTTGTAAACTTATGAGTTAATCGGACTTCATCTTTAAAAAAAATTGGCTGAAATAAAAAAATTGGGACAATTAAGATGACTAATGATGAGCATAAAAATAATAACCACTGTATAATATATACAACTTTCACTTTCTGGCATTTTCTAAAGGCTCTCTGGATGCAAATTAATTTTCTGCTCGAAGACTTTTTTTGAATTTTTAATTAAAAGCTTTGCTTAAATTTTTCATCAAAATAATTGCATTGATGCTGTGGGACAAATACATAATAATTTGTGTTTAGTTTTACTTACATCGATCCTACCAGTACCGCTCATTCCATTTCATCATCACCTGTTCGTCAAATTCATTTAAATGTTGAAGAGTCATCGCATTATCGTCTTTATCATTTAATCTTATTCACTTTACTTTCAGTATATTTCGCATTTTCTTGTAACCGTTTGGTGGCTTTATATACATACATGCGTCTCTGTCGTTTTGCCCTCCTGTTTTTTCTTTTCCTTTGGCTTAAAATTCCTTTTACTTTATGCATTTCGGCTGTAACCGCACTCTCTTGATTCTTCAAAAGCGCTTTCAGTTTTGTCTTTCCTTTTTGGGGCACACTTCCTTTAATTGTTTCTTTATACCTTTGACGATTTTCGCTTTGACTTCGTAGCAAAAAAGTTTATACTTGCCTCTGTTACTTATTAGTTTTAAGTTAAGTCTGTGTGAGAAACAGTTAGCATTTTTTTCAACTGCCAACTGCGTCGTCCTTCTTTTTCTTCCAGCCTTAAGTCGGACACATTAATTTTCCTATTAGCCTTATTCACACTTAGCCATTAAGTAACTTTATTGGCTGCATGAAGTGTTTCCCACAATTGTTAATTTCAGCTTCAGCTACTTGCTTGCAGCTATCGGACACTCACACATACAACATGCAACACTTGACCGTCTTCATACTCGCAGTCGCCAGCAATCCTCATTCGTTGCCATTAATGCTTAAGTGCTTAATTGTTCTGTTACAAAATTGCTTTGTCAATATTTTCTTATAAGCACCCAACTGAAGGCTTTCACAGCATTCCTTCCATTCCTCAACCAAGCGTCGTAATCTGTACACATACATATGTGTGCTTGTGTGTGTACGCTTTCGAGCGTGTCGTTAGCCATCAACCCACTCATTAGGCGCCTCACTATCAACCGCAATTAAGCTTTTAACATTGACCAAAGCACAGACTCGCACACTCGCAATCACTTGAGCGCACACAAAAGGATGTGCATGAGTAAGTGCCTATCATTCACATAGTAACGGTACTATTGCCTACATATCACACATCGTTGCTGGCATAATGTACATTTGTATGTGTGCATTTATACACATTTCCATATATCATTGTGGAATACTTATGTACGTACGAAAGTGGTAATATGTAGTGCGCCTGACGTGGTAGCTTTTGATAAGGATATCGATTGTGTTTCGCTGGCTGGCCAATCGCCTCTCAATACACTCTCATCGCAATCCAACCTGTTTGCTGGTTGTCGTTACTCCCTCACAATTCTCCATTATAACATGTGCCGAAACGAAGCCCGACAATGCGGCTTTCGCTAAACTCTTTAATGCCATCATACTCGTAACCTTATTATTCGCTTACCATAACACATAATTATAAGCACGTTTACATAAGAAGTGTGCATGTTTGTACTTTTTGTTTGTTATATAATAAAAATTGGTGGGGAAAGATCTTTTCAAAGAATTTAATGAATAAACAAAAAATAGTAGTGTTAATGCTGTTTCCAAAGTAGGCGAAATTATTAAATGTCTACCTCCGTTGTCCAACGTTTTAATACATAAATAGTTGTTCTATATTTAAACTCACTAATCGAGAACTGAAATAATTTATATTACTTGTATGTCTAAAATTCAATAATTAATTTGTGAAGTTCAAAGTTTCAACTTATGTCAGATTTTTAAGGACACTAAGTCGGAGTTCACACACAAAGACTTTTGTAGTGCAAATTAAGGGACCAAACTCCAATATGTATATATGTATATATATCACAATTTCCATTGTTCTTATTAACCTTATACCTAAGATAGCGGTCAGTGTATGTGTTATAATAAGTATGTCAAAGGTTTGATTGCAAATTTACACCCACAATATGATCGTTAAATCGTTTCGGTTGCCAAAATGTGTAAAATTTTAATGAATTTAAGAACACATGCTTGTTTAAAGTTATGTAATTTAGCGCTTAATATGAATGGAATGGACCAGGATGAGCCCAAACTTCATATCCCTAATGAAAGGAATGTTTATTATCTGATTAGCGTTTTCACATCATCTCCTTGTTTTAAATTAATAGCATTCGGCTAGACAAATTAGAGTATGAGTTAAGTTGCATTTTGTTGCTTTCGTCAAAAATATCGGTGGGAGTGGTATCGATGCGACAGGAGTAGTATAGTAAGTATTTTTGCGGCATTTGAAGTGCCAAAAGCACGCGCTGTGTCTGGCCAAGGAAGGGCTATGCTCCATAATTTTATTTACAAGTACACTCTTTTTGGTGTGAAGGAAGAAATATGTAAACTTTCGAGTACAAGTCGCACTTTCCATTAAATTGATGTGTTTTAGTTTTTATTGCCTGACAAACGAGAGTGCGAAAATCCACAGTGCCAGTGAAGAATATTTAATGTTTTACATTTTACTTCGCATACTGGTATGATTTCAATCAGTGCTGCTGGTGCAGGAAATCAGTTAATCGCATGCTTTTCATTCATTTGAGACTGGCATCGGCCCCGACAATCAGATTGTGTAGCAAAGTTTATCCAATTAGATCGTCAAAATTTGTTGTCGTCTGTCTGTTAATGTGACTCAGAAGAAATATGTTTACATATACTTACCAGGTAAATATTGCACATTTACGAACCATCCCAAATACTATTCCGAATCATCAAGATTCTTTTATTTCATCCATTGTCACACATCTACAATTTTAGTTGATTGCAATTGAACAGCTCTCTAAACATTATTTCGAATCATCAATACGTTGTTGTTCTGGAATAATAGCGTGCTCGCGTTGTACACAGTTTTCTCGAAACTTTCTCATACCCACAAATTTGGGAACGAGATGACCAACAAGTGCCCTTTATAATTTTCTGGTGTAAGATCCATCAAACTACATAATTTTTAGGTACCATAACGGATCGACGTTCTGAGCTGTCCAAGTGGGATCCCTGTTACGATCGACTTCTTAACCTAACAGCACCTAATCTTGCTCTTAACATACAGTCATGGTATACACTACAATTTTAATGTACCGAGTTTATTTGGTACTTTTCTTTAATACAGTAAACATTAACATATACTCAAACACCACATTTCTCGTCAAGACCTACAATAGTAACAGCCAAAATTTTTCTTATCTTTTAGGTGTCTCTGCCGAAGTGTACTATGTACGCGAAGGCCACGTCAATAATTACGCGCTTAATTTTGTTGTACCAGTGCCGGCGAATATTCGTGACATCACGTTCACCTGGCAAAGTTTAGCCGGTCGACCGCTACCGTATAGCATTAATGTAATTACATCAGAACCGGAGGTCTTGCCAAGACCCTTAATGGTTATACCGCAAATCGGCGAGATACCAACTAGCGTACAAACGTTTACGATCGGTCTAAAATGCTCAGGCATTCGCGCTTCCGAAGTGGACGTCTCGATTTCCTTAGAGGTTATACTCAATCGAGCTCTTAACAATGTGACTCATTTGGTATTTAGACGGAAAAAAATGTGTTTGCTTGTCGAGCCAGAGGAAGATAACACGGTGCATGGACCGGTTCTGTTAGAGACTGCAGTACCACCACCAACAGGTATGCTGACCATCATTGTGGGTAGCTCTTTGGCGTTAGCGCTCGTCATAGTACTGCTATTAACCGCTTACTGTGTACGACGCTCGGCAAAGCGTCAAAATCATGGTCAACCGATGCGCACATCAAGCTTTCAGCGTCTTAATACGCATGCTTCATGTCAGCAGTCTGCCACCTACAATGGTAACCCATCTATAATTGCACCCATACAAAGCTCTCTGCCACGCAAAGTACAAGTAGAACCACAACATCCGGAAGAACTACACAGACGTATATCGGAGTTGACAGTGGAACGCTGCCGCGTGCGTCTCTCCAGTCTGCTGCAAGAGGGCACATTTGGACGCGTCTATCGAGGAACATATAATGACAATCAGGATGTGCTGGTGAAAACGGTGGCGCAGCATGCCAGCCAAATGCAAGTGTCTTTACTGCTGCAAGAAGGCATGTCTCTGTATGGTGCTTCTCATCAGGGCATTCTTTCGGTTTTAGGCGTCTCCATTGAAGATCATACGACGCCTTTTGTTCTATACTCTGCGCCGAACACTACTCGTAATCTGAAACTCTTCCTCCTTGATCCATCTTGCGCACGAACCATAACCACCGTACAAATAGTAATGATGTCCACACAGTTGGCCCAAGCTCTGGTTCACTTACATAGTCATGGCGTTGTACATAAGGATATAGCAACGCGAAACTGTGTGTAAGTATTATTGTAGCCAAATATTTCACTTCGTTCGTTAAATAACTTTCCGTTGATCACATTAGTTAACATAATATAAAATGAATTTTATATATTTATTTACTTACAGTATTGATGATCAATTGCGTGTCAAACTGTCGGACAGTTCTCTGTCCCGCGATCTCTTTGCTTGCGACTACAATTGTTTAGGTGACAGTGAAAACCGTCCAGTGAAATGGCTTTCTTTGGAAGCTTTACAGCACAAACAATTTTCGGAAGCGAGCGATTCGTGGGCGTTCGGCGTACTTATGTGGGAGTTATGCACTTATGCCAAGCAACCATACTCGGAGGTGGATCCCTTCGAGATGGAACATTATCTGAAAGATGGTTATCGATTAGCGCAGCCGTTCAATTGCCCGGATGAACTGTAAGTTTATTTTATTTAATTCATTTTTCATTAAGATATAAGAAGATAATATTTTATCGTTGCTATATGACAAATATGTATAGTATATGCCAACAACATTATCAGCCTTGAAATCCAACGCTGAATTACTCATGCTAACAGGTGCTTGTTTGGACTGATTATACAACTGAAAAGTAAAGTCCTCTCTCGATGAACAAATATGTACCAAACTCTACAAGTCTCTTGAAATTCCCATTCCCATATATGGTGCGGAGGCATGGACAATGACATCATCGACAAGGGGGCCTTAGGAGTGTGCGAGAGGAAGGGATGGAACTATGAGCTGTACGAGATATACGACGACATTGACATTGTTCAGTGATACAGCGGATACATGGCTAGGTTATGTTGTCCGGATGGATAGAGGCTATACTCGTATTTTCCGGCTAGGTTATTTTGTCGAGTTGGCGTCATATAGCGAAAAGTAGAAACGATTGGTGCGTGATGGTGATTTTGACAAATCATTTCATATACATACAAGGTGCGTTCCAAAGTAAACAACTTAAAACAAAAACAAAAATGGTTTTTTCGGCAAAATCAATTTATATTATTCAAAATAGTCTCGCTCTGCTTCAATACAGCTTTTTGCACGGCCCAAAAGCATGTGAAACGAGTGTTTTAGCTCGTTAGCCGGTATGGCCGCCAGTATGCTGGTGCAAGCCTTTTAAATGGCCTTTACGTCTGCATAACGCTTTCTTTCAAATAATCGGTCACAAAGGTCGATTGATAAGCCGGCGCATTATTGTGCAAAAAACGCCTATTTTCATCTTCGCGATATTCGGGCCGAACACGTCTAATACGCGCACCAAAAGCTTCAAAACTCCAAGGTAGAATACCGCATTCCAATCGATGAAATTTCATGAAATTCCCACTGGACAATCAATAAAGATAGCAGATTCTAACGCACCAGTCAACAAATAGATGGCACTACCAGGGTGCGCTTAATTCAAAAAGTCCTGTTTACTTTGGAAAGTTCTTGTATTTACCCTCGTGGCCACGCTAAGCTTACCACTGAAAATTTTCAAGTGTTATGCATATTTGACAACTTTTTATAGCGGTATTTTTCCGGCATAGAAATTTTTAATTTAGAAATAAGTTAATAACATAACAAAAATATTAAAAATTAAAAACAAAACACATTGAGCTATAGACAAAATCATTTGAAAGTTAGTCAGCCTTACAAAATGAGCTCAAATGTAAGACACCGATATGCGATGAAAAAATTATATTTTTTATTTTTTTAAATTTAATTTCATTTACGCTATATTGAAATTAATGTTTTATTTTATTATTTTATTGAAACACGAAGTTTCGTCGAGTACTTTAAAAACTATAAATTCGGCCGCTTTTGTATAAGCACATAAAAGCTAGTTTGTGTTTTACTCATTAAACGTAATAAATTAGAAACTATGATTATAATTACATAATTTAATTTTGTTTACTTCCGCTTATTAAAAACTTAACAAAAAAAAAATTGAAGAAAATCCCGAACAAACCAAAAGCACAAATCGTTTTTATTACTCGTATACATAAGGATTTAGTCCATATAGAATATTTTTTTTACAAAGGCAAATATGTATTTGGTTCAAATCCAACCATTACCGCGATCGTACTGTCGTACTGGGAAAAACCGTACACTCCACCTTTCTTCTACATCACAGTACTCTACGAAACACCTTTGGAATATAATTTTCTCAACTAGACAAATTTTAAACTATTTAGAAATTCAAACAATATTTTCAATAATAATATGCAATAATTCTATAATTAATATGCACCCATCCTCACACATTGATAATAATAGTAATAATATATATTTGTTGTTTTTTTTAACCCATTCACAGCTTCACGATAATGGCCTACTGTTGGGCGCTTCTACCGGGCGAGCGTCCATCATTCGCTCAACTAAACGCCTGTCTCTCGGAGTTTTACGCCCAAGTGACACGTTACGTGTAAACCGATGTACTTGGAACATCCCTCGCCAATATTAGACTGTATTATTGCTTCCTTACTCAAATACTATGTATATACATACTATATAGTACATGCATAGGTATATCCTCTGATGTACATATAGTATTCATCTATAATTAACATCTTAGCACTCCTCAAAATCTATGAACAGGCAATCATAATAAAGTAATAAACACATATTAATATTTTTAAGTGTGTCAGATTAGAATCGTTTTTAGTTAGAATAACCATTTCAAATTGCCAAATTATATATATTTTTAAAAATTCATTAGTTTTAGGATTATTGCGCGAAGTTTAGATATTGAGACCATAAACAGATATTTTAAAATTAGTCATAATTTTTTATTAAAAAATTGTGTAAATAAGAGATTATAAAAGTGTTTCAATATTCAATTGTTTATAAGTATTTAGAATATTTAAATATATAATTATGCATACATACGTGTACAAAAACTTGTATATAAGTTCAAACATGCGTATGTATATAAATATATATCTTATTAGAAAGGTTTAGTTAGCTTACCGTTACATATATTCGTATATGTGTCTGAAATGAATGTTCATTTGTACATCAAAGACTCATGTTATGCAATCTTCTTTAATTCGATCGTGTATACTGATAAACAGTTGTAAACTTGTAGTTATAATTATTCTTATGAGTTTTTCTACAAAAAAATTATAAATTAAGCAAAAAATAGAAATAAATAGTAAGCCGTAAATAAATTTTTTAGTAGTGTAAGCTTTAATACATATGTATACATATGCATAATAGTATACCCGTATAGCCGTTGAAATAAAGTTAAACTTACATTTTAAGTAAATTGAAAATTTGTTACCCGCTTAACAAATTATCCAGTATACGTACATATGTAAATAGGATAAATGAAAAAAAATACATTTTTACCATCGTTAAATCAAAGTTTTTTGCAAGTTGTTTGTGTCATTTAATACAACAAATAAATTAAAATTGTAAACTGTACATTAAAGTCGTTTCATTTAGAATAAAAACATCGGCTCATCAATCTCGCTCAATTGCTCGGTTGATTGATTATTCAACGAATCAAATTTTTCAGCTAAGGCCCCAAATGACCGTAAAGATTTACTGTCCAAACACTTGGTGATTTATCACTATCCGTTCTATTTAATATTGTTATGTTTTGTCATGTCAATAAGGGTAAATTGAAATTCCTATGTTGTCTAAAGTTGGAATTAGCGTATCATGTAGCAAGTTGGATGTCTGTGAAATAAAAAGCTTGTTAATATTCATTTAATCTAATTTGTTAACTCCTTATTACTAGGGTTACCATATTCCCTGATTTGTCAGGGAATTACCTGATTTTGACCTTCGCACTGATTCCATAGTTTGCTCCTGAATCGGCGATTATTATTTTTTTTTGATCGAGTGCGTGAAAAAAGTGAGCATCACAGCGTTTTAGTCTAGATTCGAAAAATGGTATTCATTCTATATACCTCTAACTAAATCGAAAGAATGATCTAAGAAAAAAGACAAAAAACACAATGGAGTTGGGTGAAATTTGATTTGCCACATACGAGGCGTGTTCAAAAAGTATCGCGAATTTTGTGTTTTTTCAAAAATTATTTATTTATTCATGAATATCTATTTTGTCCCCTTCAAAGTAATCCCCATGAGATATTATACACTTGTGCCAACGGTTTTTCCAATCTTCGAAGCACTTCAAAAAATCATTTTTTTTTTTTATCTTCTTCAGCTCCTCCCTCGATGCCGTCTTTATCTCGTCAAGAGAAGCGTAACGTCGTCCTTTCATGGGCCTCTTCAGTTTAGGGAACAAGAAAAAGTCACAGGGGGCCAGGTCTGGGGAATACGGTGGCTGCGGCATCATTAGTTTGTTTTTGGCCAAATAGTCGCGCACAAGCAACGATGTGTGAGCAGGGGCGTTATCGTGGTGCAATTTTTTTGATAGGTAAAAATCGAAGACGATCCAAAACACGTGCAAGCAAAGCAGCTGCCAACAATGAAATGAACATTCAAAATGGCCGAGCTTGTCGGCATAAGTGAGAGACATGAGTACCAACATAACGCCACAAAAATTCGAAATTCGAATACACGTAACCCGCGAAAATTCAAAATTCGCGATACTTTTTGAACACACCTCGTATGTCACGGGACTGATTTTGACTGAGACCGATATGGTAACCCTACTTAGTATAGATTAAAATTCCTTATTTTAAAGTAAAAAAGTCATATGGAGTAAAGTCAGCCAGATGTTCGGAAATTATGATATTAGTTATATAGGCCTAGGTCAAGTTTTCGCTTAATTGTACATATATATTTAAGACACAAAGATTCGCTGGTATGCTTAAAATATGCTTATTTTCATTGAAATAACAACATACAATGTGCTTTCCAAAGTAAAATCTAGCACCCCCAGGTGTCGACTGGTGCATTAGAATCTGCTATCTTTATCGATTGTACAGCGAAAATTTCATGACATTTCATCGATTGGAAATAAAGTTATTGCTTTTTAAATGTCAGTATGTTTGTGTTATCGGTGGGAAAATGAGCTTCGAACAAAGAACAAACATTAAATTTTGTTTTGAAATTGGTAAAGCTTTTACCGAAACGATGAAACAAGTTTATGGCGATGAATGCTTATCTCGTAACAGAGTGCACGAGTGGTTTCAACGTTTTCAACAGTGGCGTAGCTACAACTTCGGGCGTCCGGGGCCAAGGATGTTCTGCCGCCCCTTTTATCTACCTACCTAGAAGTTTCATGAGGTGGTTCGCACAAAAGTGAATTTTTACAAAATATCTTCGAAATTAAGTATATAAAATTTAGGAAGCCACGCAAATTCTGAAATTTCCAAAATTCTTACAATACGGTTTTTGAGGAAATTGATAGTAAATTTACAAGACATCTTCTTAAAAGCCATAGAAAAAACCCATTTTTTCCCCTATATCTTGTACACTTTTGACACAATTTGCAGGAATTTTTGCCCGACTCGGAGTTTTTAAATACCATCGAAGATCGTTTTGCCGCCCCCAAGTCGTTGCGCCCGGGGCAACCATTTGTTCTGCTTTCCTGTCCTGTTTACTTTGGAAAGTTTCTTGTAATGGCCGATATATGCGGTATAAAGTCACTCGTAAGTTCGAAAATGCTTATAGTTATGAGGTATATGGAGCCTCAGGGAAGTATTGGACTGATATTGATATTTCTAATACACATATACACTTTTATCAGAAGCGGATTTTTTCTGAATTTTAATTGTATATCTCATACATTGACTGATATTTTCGGTACAAAAGTCAAATATAGATATTGAGAGTGGGCGGCGCCGCGCCCATTGACCAGTTTTTATCCTGGCTGCCATAAAGCCCTCTCATACTATCGCAGGTGTAAAATTTTATATATTTGCCATATTTAGTTATTCATTTATCGCATTTTTAGTAGTACCGTGGTGGCAGTGGATGAGGTTATATTCCGGTTTCAACCATTTTTACAGTGTCAGTAAGGGTGCTAAAAGAATTTATCCTGAAAGGTAGCTTTAATGGTCTAGGAGATATGTAAATTAAACTTATTAGATAGCGGAACCACTCCCAATTTTTAAAAATTTTTAGGCCACAGTTGCCTATAGCTACTGCGATCTCCTGTGCCGAACTACTGTTCTTTACCTTAATATGGTGCCTAGTTATTGCACTTTATAAAGTTTCGCTTAATGACGTTTTGTAAACGTGGAAGTGGTCCGATTACACCCATCCGTAATACCAACTATCTTACAATGCCCAGAAACATCTCCATTTTTAGTCAAGTTGCACAGAAGGACGACGAACGGACGGACGGAGGGAAAAACAGTCACCCGGATCTGAACTCGTCTCTTCATCCTGATAATTTATATATATATAAAACTATATCTAACTCGAATAGTTTTAGGTTATACAGCAACATTAGGGTGTCCGTTATTTCCCAAATTTATTTTTGAGTCTGCAGCGCCCTCAAAATTTTTAGCAAATGCCCTAAAAAAAATTATGAAACCCATATGAGCTCTTAATATTGATAATAACCCGTGCCACAACGACGATTTATTTCCCATTTAAATAACATGGGGGTTTCGGACTTTTTGCAATTAATTTTTTCTTTGCGAAACCAATTGATACATTGCTGTGGCACCGAATTATTTTTGTAGGAAATTGAACGTTCTACATAAAATTCCTCTGAAATTTTTCAAAAAAATCACTTCCGTCAAAGTTATTCAAGGTCAAAGTTGAGCTAAACATTGTCTTTTTTTTACAAAAAATTATTATTTACATCAATATTGATTGTTTATTGCCGAAAATAAAAAGAAAAAATTAATTGCAAAAAGTACGAAACCCTCACGTTATTTAAATGGGAAATAAATCGTCGTTGCGGCACGGGTTATTATCAATATTAAGACCTCATATGGTTTCATAATTTTATTTAGGGCATTTACTAAAAATTTTGAGGGCGCTGCAGACTCAAAAATAAATTTGGGAAATAACGGACACCCTAAGCAACATGTTGCGAGATGCTAGATGATAATTTTGTAATTATCATAATGTAACAAAAATTGATAATGGTGGTTCACTTAATATCCTATATAATGAACTTTATGTCTGTACATATTATGTTCAAAATATGTCTAACCCAGAAAAACCGTTGAAGAAGCTCAGCCTGAGCGTTACCTAAAGTGTAAGGCAACTTTGTACTAAAAATTTGGACATTTATTTAAACAGTTTCGCATAGCATAAAGTTTTTTAAATAACTTAATTCAATTTCGAGAGAATCGGTGTAGTTTTAAATATAACTGTTTTTATATATGTACATTTGTCAAGCTTTTGGTTTATGTAAAAGTATTTGCTTGAGAAAGAGGATGCCAGATTAAACTTCCTATCGTTTTAATTTCTTGGTCGCATGTTCCGTTTAGTGGTAATTTGTTTTTAACTAGTGTAGATATTTCTTCTAAATATGATGACATAATGATCAAATACCTAATTAGGCATCGAGTAACTGACAGGATTATAATTTTCCTTAAAATGTTGTCTAAAAAATATAAATATGTATTATATATTTATGTTTATTTTTTTGGAAACAATAAAGTTTAGTTAATACATATCTATAACATTTTTGACTTCCTTAACGTAGATCCTTGATGAATTAATTTATTTAAATTATGATTTTCTTTAAAGGTTTCTACCGCATATGCATACATACCATGACTTAATAAGACACGCAACACAAGAGAATTCAAAAACTTCAATTTAGGTTTTTTATACATATATTTTCATTGTAAAGAGCAGTACAAGCACAATAAAGCTACGGAAGTCCAATTTGTAATATATTATCTTGCCTTGTTAGAGATTTGGTTCCTTTTTCGGGTGTGTAAGTAGTGTTGTCCTCATTACCATCTGAGAGGTTGACCTAATACGGCCACACAAGATGATTTCTCAGGGGTATTTGCTGCATAGCTGGGCTTAGGAGCGTAGCCGGACTTGGGAGCGTAGCTGGGCTTAGGACCGTAGCTGGGCATGGCGTATGGCTCGGCAGGCTTTGGGGAAGGTCTATTGCCGACAAATAAAAAAATATATGTACTTTTTAAAATGAAAAATGGTTTATTTAGAACAAGATTAATTAAATAAAATATTGGAACACGAGCTAAATCCGAGTAAATTGGCTAATTTCTGATTTAATTGAATAGATTAATAGCGGTATCCAAGTGGAGGCAGTACGTACGATGGCACATATTGGGAATAAGCGGCCGCTGAACCGTATCCACCGCTGCTACTGGGGGCACTGCAAGCCACAGGCGATAAAGAGGGTTGGCAGCTGAAGATATAGTTTTTGGGGCATGGTGGTGCAGGATAAGATGGTGCCGATGCTGGTGCAGGTGGAGCGTATGCTACAGCAGCTGGGGCTGGGGCCGCATAAGATGGCGCTGCAGCTGCTGGTGCCGAATACGATGATGCAGGTGCTGGTGCAGAGTAGGATGGCGCAGGAGCTGCTGGTGCAGAATAAGATGGTGCAGAACTTCCATATGACGGCGCTGGAGCAGGTGCTGAGTACGATGGAGCAGAGCCACCATATGATGGAGCTGGCGCGGGTGCTGGCGCTGAGTATGATGGTGCAGAACTACCATATGATGGTGCAGGTGCTGGTGCTGAGTATGAAGGAGCAGAGCTGCCATATGAGGGTGCTGGCGCTGGAGCCGGTGCAGAGTACGATGATGATGAAGAACCACCATATGAAGGCGCTGGCGCAGGAGCTGGGGCCGAGTAGGATGGTGAAGACCCACCACCATATCCTCCGCCGTATGATGAAGATACCATAGCTTGCTTGGAGTTATCAGTTATAGCGCTCTCTACGCCGATAATGGCGATAGCTGCGAAAAAAACGACGTTGACGAAATAATTCATGTTTTACTCAGTGATTGGCTTGTTCCTCAGTGTACAAGAGAACCGCTAGACTGCTGAAGATTTGAACATACGGCACTGCTTTTATACGAAGCGAAATTTTAATTCGTTTGCAATTGCAACACTTTGGCTTTGGCCGAGCTACAAGCATGCATACACCGCACCAAATTGAAAACTGTTAACGCAGCTGGTGAAAGAAAATAGAGCAAAAGGTGAAGAGGGAATAACTACATACGTTCGCAAAGTACAGCGCAACAAGCGTTGTTTCGGAGTATTTCGTGGAAGTTGGATTTTGTATAGCCAGCAAATTGAACTTATCGAAAGTGTCTTATGGCGACAATGAACTGAATTTCATAATTATTCGACTAACAACAACATTTGCAGCTAGAATTTGTTTTTATAGATTTAATAAACAACATTAATTTCAAGTAATTAAGTCATTGACCTCTTTTTGAGCTTCTTTATGTACACAAATTCTTACATACCCTCGTATATATGTACATACATTTATGTTATATATACATAGGTGTATATAATGATATAAGGAATACTTTTTTTCAAATAATTTAAGTATTTTTAGAGCAAATTTTTTAGTTTATTTGTAATTCTTGGTAATTACTATTTTAATGTTCAAAAAATAGGTGGCGGTCGCGAAATATTGTCAATAACAACCTTACATCTTAATTTGGAGACAAACATATACAACTTGCATTTCCGTTTTTCGTAAATAATTTTTTCCTTCAAAAGCGCAACATCACATAGCAAATTCATACCGTATGTATGTATAACTATGTGAAAGAGGAAGAAGTCACTTTATATGATAATATTAAATTAAATTTCACGGGTTTGTGTTTTGAATAATATCGTATTTTAAGAAAATAGTAATTTCCGACCTGCCTTCAGAAATTTTCGAACTTATTTTCACTGAAGTGTCGCACGTACCTACACTTCAAGTCTAAGTGAACAATAATTTTAAAATCGAACATTTTAAATTAACTTCTTTCATTTCTTCCTTTCATACAGGTCTTTACATACTATATATGGTAATATTGGGGCTATTTTGATGATAATAATAGAAAATTTATAGATCTTTTTCTTGTATACTCTTGCAACTTGCTGCTACAGAGTATAATAGTCTTAGGTGAACACGGTTGTAACGTTTTTTTTTTAAACGACGCTAAAAAAGTAGATCAATAATCACAGCAAACGACACCATATTTTTCAATTTTTCCTCAGTGACTTTGGCTATTTCATCAGGCACAGTACGCAATATACCTGTGCCAATGAGACAAAAAAGTGCCCGTAGTGTTGAGAATACTGCTGCCGTTAACGCAAGAACTCCAGACGCTCGATCTCCAGAATCGTCTTATGTTCGTGAATTGAGCACCAACTTGAAAATCATCCGGATTTTCATCGAAAAATCATCTTCAGTGATGAGGCTCATTTCTGGCTGAAAATAAGAAAAATATGCGTTATTTATTGGTCAAGTAGTACTCAACACGTACTCCATTAATCACCAATGCATCCCGAAAAAATTACGGTTTGCTACGGTTTATGCGCCGGCGGCGTCATTAGCCTGTACTTCTTCCATGATGATCAAGACCGGTATGTTACTGTGAATGGGAATCGCTACCATTCACTTCGGCCGGATCTAATCGAACAAAAGACATTAGGGGAACTATAAACGCTTTTTTCTCAAAACTGAATTTTTCGGAACGATACCCACGATTTCTCAGGTTCTACTGGACCGATTTACTTGCAATTTTTATAGAGTCTTCTTTATGGTTGGAACTAGCCCCATCCCGAAATTTTTATTTTTATTATTTTAAAAAAATTCGAAATAGTCAGAAAAAGTGATCCAAAAAAACTTTTTTTCAGGCAGTCGCCATTTTGTGAAAATTTTTAGAGACCCCTTACTTCGTCAGCTCATAATTTTTGAAATTTTTTACTTTTTTTAATTTTTAATTTTTTTCTGTACTCTTCTAAAATTAACAAATAACTAATAAAAAAAAAGATAGTAAAAATATTAATTGCCTTTTTTACGACACTTTAGTTACCTGAAATTCATGCTTCTAGACCAGAATACCCCCTGAATTCAATAGTTTAAAACAAAGCCGAACTAGTTATAAATGTGATTTTCGAGTATGTCCAAACATTTATGAATTGAAATATAGCATTAATTTTATTTTTAATTCAACAACTTTCCTTTGTACCATGAACATACTATAGAATTTTCACAATTTAACGGTATTTCAGTTTTATATATGTATGTAGCTCAAGATTAGAAATTTTTTGTTGGCTTTATTATTTTGATTCGCGTATAAAGCTGGTAAGTTTCGGTTGCTGTAATTATTTGAAGCATAACTTTTTTGTATTTATTATGATTTTTTTTTCGAAAAGTAAGCTAAATCTATATGCTGGCGTAAATAGTGATATACTGTAGTTATTAAAATTATAACAGTTAAAGGTTTGAATGTAATTAGTTCCACGAGAATAGAACCATGCGATGATCATGTATTAAGGAAAGCTTTCAATCGACGAAACACTTCTCAACAAGGTGGGCCTGTCCTGAGTAATTGGCTAGGGCGTATATATTCTTCGATTCACTGGGGAATAGGACAAATCAAAAACGACCCTTAATGTTGCTAAACCTGCCAGTCTTTCTTCAAACATTGCAGAGCGCAGGTAGATTTTGATAAATTAAATTTTAAGAAACTCCAGTAGCTGACGACAAAAGCCGTTAGTAACTAACACCCGTAAATTTTTAATTTAAAAATAATGTAGTTCAAAAATAATATAGTTCTTAAATAATGATGACTCAAAAAGAGACAATTTGTGTTTTGAGTGATTTGTCAAAGGCAGAAATCAAAATATACCAGTGTCGAACCCTGTTATAAAACGAACCCTATTATATATAACTTTTCCGACATTAAATGGATGGTTGGAAAAAGCTTATGTGGAGAATCTACTGAGGTTAATCCCGATGATGTGCATCAATTTAAACAAAAGCTGCCAGACATGTTATTGGTCTACAGAGCAGAAGATATATTTAACGCAAATGAAACTGGACTTTTTTCCGTGCTTTCTCAAATAAGACTCTTGTTTGAAAAACGCAAAATGCGTCGTAAGTAAATTATCGAAAGAAAGATTAATAGTGCTTTTATGTGCCAATATCGCTGGAGAAAAAGAAAACCCGTTAGTGATCGGAAAAGCAGCATGCCCACGCGCGTTTTAGAAATGCGATGTAAGAAGCCTTCCAGTTGAATGGAAGTCAAATCAGAAAACTTGGATGTCTCGTGAAATTATGTGTGAGAGGCTACTAATGTTTCATAAAAAAATGGGCTCTCAGAAGAGAACATATAGTTGATATTTTTACCTGCTAATACAACATCGGTTTGTCATGCCCTTGATCAGGACATTATACAGAATTTCAAATGTCACCACAGATGCAATATTATAAAACATATATTGACTAAAGTAGATGACATTTGACAATAAACTAACTTTCAAAAAAATGTGACACTTTGGAAACTTTGTCATTGACGAAAATGTTATGAGGAATTATCTGATAAAGAAACTGAAGACCTAAATGAAGTATGCGCCAATGATGCGGGTCAAATTAAATCATACACTGAAGCACTAAAACCACTTTGCGGCATTAAAAATTTGGTTAGTGACGACGTCACTGTATTTCAGTACGCCAAAAATTTGGAGAGTCATCTTGAAAACTGTTTTATAAAACAAAAAGAATGAAAGTTGGGCAAACTACGGTAAAGGAATTTTTGAAAATATTAGGTGCAATTTTTTATAACTATGAAACATTTCACAATATAAATGGACACCCCCTATAAGCGGACAAAAATTGTAACTGTCCGGTTATGGGAGGTTGACTGTACATATTTCACTTTGTTGAATAGACTTTGCTGAAAATTATCGAAATAATTTTAAAAATATTTAGAACAATTCTCTCGGAATGAGCTTACTATTTTGAACTCATTGAAATTCAAGGAAATCAGTGGAACAAATTCAAAGTTAGAGAAATAGAAGTTATAAACGTTTTGAAAGTATAATAGATAAGAACATATTGCACTAAAGCTATTTATTCTCTCACTGCTCTCTATAGAATGGCTAGAGTTAATACATATTTGACAAGAGATCTTCACGAATGGCTTGGAATATTGTCTAACTACAATCTCCGAATAGATTATTCAGATCGAACCACTGTAGTATATACATTAGCTGCTATACATACTGACCGATCAAAACAAAGTCATTGTATGGAAACCCGCTTTATTTGACAAATTCTTCACATCGAACCAATATAACAAAAATCTGTTATGAAAACAGACTGATAAAAATCAACCTCTTGTATGAAAAACTTTTATAATTGTGAAGGGTATTATAGCTTTAGTGCAACCGAAGTTAACGTTTTTAATTTATAATTAGCATATTTTTATAAAAACAAAAACATATGTTGTTTAAATATTCCGACGAATTTTTATATGTATATTGCTTACACGTATTATTGTAAAATGTTATTTTTTGCTTCCGCGTTAATATATTTATGCAAATGCTTACAATGAAACTCGATAAGCTTAAACATATATGTATGTATGTATGCATATGTATGTAGTATGTTTGGATGTATTTAGTTATGAAGGCCAACTATGAAGAAATGCAATCGAAGACTTCTTCATGACTACAACTAAATGAGTTTTGATACGCGAGTGTGCACGTAAGTATGTCGGTTAGGAACTTGAAAAAAAAAATGAAGTCCAATGACCTAATTTTAAGTATTGATATACATTTAAGTTTTTTTACTGGTAACATTGGGCATAAAGTTTGTAATAGATTAATGTCTTTCACTATGTGTTTCAAGATGGACCTTCTGTTAATGAGGTTGCACTTTAATAATAGTACGACCATATTTTCCTTGCTATAGCTAGCTATCGCATAACAAACAAAACATATCTATCCTTGTCTAACCTTAACTGGAATACTTTTAATATTGCATTCAATCGTTTTGAAGTAAACTGATTTTAGTAGCCATCCGCAAAGCTAAACCACTTTATGGTATGTAAAGCAAATATTCCGTAAACTCTCGCAATAGCAACTATTTCGTAGAATAGCTTCAGTGAGTTTCAGTTCTCCTTATCGCAATATTTCTTATTAATCAAAGTAATTTCGTACAAGCTATTGTCTTGTTTAAATTCTTCATTTAATGTAAATGGCGTGGAGATGTCAGTCAGAACATCTGTGGTTGTCAACATACAAAACTCCTTACTGCTGTCTCCACTCGATAGATCCTTTGAGAATGTTTCCCGACAGAATTTTAATATTTTGCGAACCGTAATAACCACTTTCTTTTCTTGTTCCTTTCTTCCCGCCGCTTCTGTCATGAGATTTAGTTAGCACTTTCATCTGTTTCAACCCACAAGTAAATAAAACAGCAATGATAGAGCAAGAAGAAGAAAGGCAAAGTTCGGAAGTAACCGAAAATTTTACACTCTCGCAACTTGCAAGGATCAAAGCCTGAAAAACACCTATACATATTGGCAAAACTTTATATTCGACAAGGGAAAGTACGCTTTTAAGGCAATAGTACACTGTTATTTAAAAGCAATTTTTGTGGATAGCGTTAAGACTCTTATATGTATATAATATATGTTTCAATAGGCCACTACAAAAGTAAACCGATAGGGACAGTTCGCCATATTTTTCCCCGCTCTTTTGACATTTCTCTTCAGTAAGGTTTGCCATTTTATCATGAAATGAGATATACGATCCAACTACGAGTCGTATAGTTTAGGTATGTTTAGGTAACCTCACAAACCAAATTGGATTGAAATCGCTCAAGTAGTTCCTAAGGTATTGGATTTCACCTAAAGTTGGGAGGGGCCGTGGGCATTGACCATTTTGGTTGGTGTGCATTTATTCATTTTTTTTTTTCAAAACTATTTTATTTATTGAATCTGCTTTTTTTTAAGCCTAACAATAAGTCTTAAAATCTTAAATGTATTTAAAAACTAGACAGGCTAGACAAGCAAGTGATTGAGCTGTTTTGCTGATACGTTGCTCTTTAATACGCAGGCATGTCTTTTCTTTTAAGGCGTGTTTGATCGAAGAAATGTACCAATGCATTAGCCAAAGGGTTTGGGTGATCTCGGAGTTTAGATATATATTTAAATCTGCTATCTTCTACTTCTTTTTTTACCATAGGAATACCAAGGTTTTTATGAATATTTTCGTTACGCATGTTCCATGGTGAACACGTTATTGATCTAAGCATTTTTGATTGGAACCTTTGTATTATATCAATATTAGTTGTGCAGGTCGTACATCCAAATCGGCTTTATGACCGCATTATATAAAAGCACTTTATTGTCTAGGCTAAGTTTAGAGTTTTTATTAAAAAGCCAATTTAAATTTGCAACTCTAATCTTCATACATGTTATTTTACTAGAGATGTGTTTTCTCCACGTGAGCCTTCTATCTAGGTGAATACCAAGATATGTCACTTCGTTCGCTTGGGGTACTAAAATATTGTTTACTAGCTGACCACGCAGCCGTTTTCCTGCGTGAAATTACATATGTGTTTTGAAATGAAAAGAAAAATAAATTTATCATTTCTCTAATTTTCATGTAAATGTACAGAGAAGATAGTTTTCCAACTCGTGAGCACGCCACGTATTTTTGGCCGTATAAAAAACATAGCAGCTCAAAATTTATGCCATACACTTCTAGCGACTATCCGTGTGTCCTGATGATTGTCATCTCAAATGCTATTTTTACTGGAAACGGAATCCGTTTGAACTGAAATGGCAAATCGTGAGATTCGTAGAATCAAGCATTCTGCCCCCTTGTATTCAATAGCTGCGTCACAATCAGTCGGGTTCCATTACACAGTTTCGGCGCTTGTAGATTGCGAAGCCTAATAACGACAGATTTAACTTTGAGACGCAAATGATGCGGTGGCATACAAAGCCCCTCCAAAGAATTTAGAAACTCCACTGGATAATTCGCGGCGTCGTCTTCATTGTCAAGACGATCGATCGATTTGTATGAGCGCAATTCTCCCGGAATTTGACTTTGAATCTTCCAGTTTAAGTCTAAACAATTCTTAATGAGTTCATCTTTCTTGAATCGATAAACGGCAAATGGAATTGATATCAAACCACCGGAAGTATAAATCGGAATTTATCTATATTCAATTTTTAAATGTAAAATGTCTTCGGCAATGTCATTTTTGTTCGTATCCCATAATAGACGCGGATTTGGAGGCTGATATGTCGAAATTATTATCGTGAAAAGTGTGCGAACGTCATTTTCATTCCAGTGATTATCATTTTCCAGCAATTGTAATTGCTGGCTTGCTTTTCAAAAAGTTGCACACACCGTATCATTCACAGTACGCAAAAACTCATTTGAAGTTGAACCGCGTACATTTATCAATAGCAACCGAAGGTAGAAACAGTCGTCGTTTTTCGGGTGGATTGTGTAAATTCATCTTAATGCATTAATTGATAACACACCTGGATGTCCATTTACTGGTTGGCCTTGCTTTCTGCGTAATTATTTCTTCAACGATGCATTCCATGCATAATATCGAGGTATTTCCGAATGTCCTCGCAAATGGATCACTGACGAAAGTTGAGCAAAAACTCGTAAATGTTAATTTTGTTGCTGGCGGTGTCCATTGGCTGTACTGTATTCTCTGGTGAGTAAAAGTATACGAAATTTATGTTTATTAAAAATGAATTTTGTCTGTATTTTCACAATTTCACCAACGGAAATATAATATAAATGTTTCACAATTTAATTCCAATAAAAATAAGTAGCAAACACGGCGGCGAGAATCCTGTTTCGATTTGCTGGAGCTGGCGATCGAGTTCTCGCGGATGGAGGTAGAAAGGTCCAATCGCGGTAGAGTAGCGGCGCAGTGTCTATACGAAGCGAATTTTAATGTGCGAAAGTTGATGTGCGGCTTGTGTGGCTCGAATTGTTTAGAACAAATTGTTTAGAACGAAATATGATGGATCGGTGAAATGTTTTACTGTAGAATAGCGTGAGGTGTTATCGCGGCGCAGTGTATCGAACGAATGTTGATGGACGGATTGTTTAGAACGAATTGTATCTGCTTTCCCCTTGTCCATCCTTTGTGATGAGTGGGTGTATAGGTAAGATGAGTTGTGTTGGTGTCTTCTGCTGTGGTGAATTAAGCTCTCTTATTAGGGTGCGCCAGTATTCCCGGGTAGAGTGAGTGGATGCTTAAGTCATTTAAACACCTGGGTTGAAATACACTCTCTGGCCATTCTCCAAATTAACTGCGAGACGCACAACAGTCGGAAAGCGCTACAAAGTGCTTTAGTGCAGTTCACGTATCAACCGTATCGTTCAAGACCAATAACCGCCATGTTGCTTCCTTTGGTCATGTACTTACAAACGTAATTTATTGATTACACTAAACTGCAATACTCAACATTGATATGTGCTTTGAATATGAATTAGACAATAATGGTGAATATAGTACGATCCGTGTGTTGTCAACTTCGATATTCACTCTTCTAAATTGAAAGCTGAATGTTCTGCCACTGTCGTCTGGTGAGGAACGCCGATAAAATACAGTACAGTACAGCCATAATTTATTGTTTGTGTTTCCGAAAGAAAAGCACGTGGATAGTATTTGGTGGATTTATTGTCAGACATACAAATCGAAGTGGGATTGTGATATCCGTAAGGCCCATGAACCATAATGGTTTTCATCATTTCGTATAATACTGGATCTTTCTCTGCATCAGGAATTTCAGCAGAAATGATTTCATCAATTTCATCTGATGTAACCACCACCCAAAAAGGATTGTGTGCGTGGGGCAAACCTCTTTTGCCACTCAACAGAGTATATCTAGTATCTAATCGCAACATATATACGTTGCTTCTAGATAAAGTCCATCGAAGCTGTTGCTTGAAAAGTCTTGATGTGACATCGTGACGATCGCTTGCTGATTGATCTATATAATACCGCACGTATGTCATCGCATTTTGCTAGTAATCGGTCAAGTGCCTTGCGCTGCTAATGTACTTATGTTGATGCCAAAAAGAACACCGACCGATATTACAAATTTCAATCTGTAATTGATCACTTTGTGTGCAACACACATAACATTTTCACTGAATAATTTCAAAAAATTTTTGAAGCAAACGACAAATTTGAACGATTCAAATACATATGTAAATGAAAAACAAAACAAAAAGAAATTTGTATGGAAAAAATTTACTTTCACACAGAACATTCTCCGAAAATTTCATGAAGATTGGTTCAGTCGTTCCCTTCTTCTTCTTCTTTACTGGCGTAGACACCGCTTACGCGATTATAGCCGACTCAACAACAGCAGGCTGATTGTTGGTTTTCATTGGGGGTGTTTTTTTACGTGGCGGGTCCCAAAGCCAGCGCACAACCCTAAGTAGGGGATATTTCGCCTTCTCACTTTAGCTCGCCTTCAAACGGATGTTCTTAGGCTACCCAGAGGATACTTGGTCAAAGACCGGAAGTCGTGAGCTGCTTGAGTCATATGTAAAAGAATCGTTTCTGGCCACTCCCAAGTGAATGGCGATCAGAGAACTTTCCTCACTTTCGTGAACTTCTACACATGACTCCATCCTCCCCTAGCGTTACTAATAAACAAACAAACATACGTTTGTATGAAAAAAGGGCTGTTTTTAGGGGTTTTCTGGCAATTATTCGGGGTTTTCTTGCCGTAAAAACCATTCTTGAGCCTCAACGAACATTTAAAAAAAAAAAATTGGCAAAATTTGTCCAGGCGTTTTTGAGTTATGCGCTTACCAACACATTTTGCGATTCATTTTTATATATAAGATGAAATGTATATTTTGCAATCTTTCTGAGAGACTTTCTTAATATTTTTTTCCATAAGAACCTTGTACAGAGTATTAGAAAACTACAAAAAAAAAAAAAAAAAATCAGTCAAAGCGGTTCAGCCATTCACGCGTGAAATGAAAAAAAAAATTGAATTTACGTTGTGTTAAAAATCATTTATTTTCGATTTTTCTAAATTTTTTTCAATGTAACGCAGTTTGATAAGCAACATTTTTTGGTTTCTATTCCGGTGCCTAAATGTACAGAGAAGATGGTTTTCCAACTCGGGAAAACGCCACGTATAACTGGCGCGCACCCATACAATGGTAGTTACGATAATTTGGCCAATTTGGCATAAACATTCGTAATGAGTTCATATTTCGTTGAAGTAAATTGACAACAGGGAGGTGGAATTGATATCAAACCACTGGAACCGAAATTTACCTTTTTCCAATTCTTAACGAATACGATGTAAAATGTCTTCGGCAATATACTTTTGTTCGTGTGATATGTCGAAATGACCATCGCGAAAAGTGTGCGCAATGACTCAAATCAAACGGAACGACGTACATTTATTAATAGCAACCGAAGGTATTAGCAATCTTAGTTTTTCGGGTGGATTATGGAAATTCGTCATAAAGAATTAGTTGAGAACACACCTGGATGTCAATCTAATGGTTGGCCTTGCTTTTTGCGTACCTATTTCTTCGGCGATGCATTCCATGCATAATATCAAGGCATTTCCAAATAGAGCAATATTCTCACAAAGGAATTACTGACGCAAGTTGAGAAAAAACTCGTCAATGTAAATTTTGTTGTTGGAAGTATTTCTGCTGGCTGTACTGTATTCTCTGGGTTGAAAAATACTCTTTAGCCTTTCTCCAAATGAACTGCGAAACGCACAACAGTCGGAAAAGTCGATTTCACCAAACTACAATATCAAACATTGGCATGAGTTTTGAATGTGAATTAGACAATAGTGGCGAATATGGTACCATCCACATGTTGTCGACTTCGATGTTCACTACTCCAAGTTGAATGGTAAATGTCCTGCCATTGTCGTCTGATGAGCTACGACGATAGAGTGGATATCCTTCATTTCCAGTTTGCGTTTCCGAAAGAAAAGCACGTGGATAGTGTTTCGTGCATTTATTGCAAGTGGGATTGTGGTGTCCGCAAGGTCCATGAGCCATATAGGTTTTCATCACTTCGTAGAATAATGGATCTTTCTCTGCATGAGGAATTTCCGCAGAAATGATTTCATCAATTTGATCTGGTGTAACCACCATCCACCATTCAAAGAAGGATGTGTGCGTGCGGCAAACCTCTTTTTTGCAACTCAACAGAATACATCCAGCATCTGACTGCACCATACTTGTATATAAAAATGTACGTTGCTTCAAGATAAAGTCCATCAAACATCGCAGCTGTTGTTTGAAAAGTCTTGCTGTATTATCGTGATGATCGCTTGCTGATTGACAGCGATCCATAATTCCACACATACATATGTCATCGCATCCTGGGAGTCTCATGTAGTTCATGTGTCTTGGGCTGCCATACGTTGATGGCAAAAAGAACGCCGACCGATATTAGCGCGATGTCTTCGTTGCTTCGTAACAAATTTCAATCTGTAATTGATCACTTCGTTTGAAACACACATAAAGTTCTCACTGAATAATTTTCAATAATTTTTCTTTTAAATAGCCGCAAAAAAAAGCAAGCGACCGAAATTGAACGATTCAAATAATTTATGTATAAATCAAAATATTGAAAAACAAAACAAAAAATAATTCTATGAAAAGTCACTTTTTGGAAATTTCCAATTTTTGGACTTTTCCTTGGGAAAAGTATATGGTTTTTTTATAAATATCTAACCCTTTCCAGATCCACAGCGAACAACTTCTGATTTCATGAAGATTGTTCGCTAGCCACTCTTCGACAGAACTTAAATGCTTCGCTAATATTCGTGATGCTAAAATGTGGCATTTGTTACGGCTCACTATAGCTGTGTCATCCGCAAAAGTTGAAGTTAATACATTATTAGCTGTTGGAAGATCTGCTGTATATATGATGTACAGTGTTGGGCCTAAAACACTGCCCTCGGGTACACCAGCCCTTATCTGTCGTTTATCAGATATGAAATCTCCCACTTTTACCATAAATTTTCTATTTTTTAAATAAGACTCTAATGTTTTATACAATTCTAAAGGTAGAATGCTTTTAATCTTGTATAAAAGACCTTCGTGCCACACTTTATCAAACGCCTGATGTATGTAACATCTAGAAATATTGCTGAACAGTACTCCCTGTGCTCAAATGCTTTCCTTATCTCGTTAGTAATTCTATTTACTTGCTCTATTGTGCCATTTTTCGCACGAAACCCGAATTGATGCATTGGTATTGTATTATTTTCGTGGAGGAAAGGAGACATCTTTGACAGCAATACTTTTTCAAATACTTTTGAAAGACAGGGTAGAAGACTGATAATCTGCGACTTTTTCCATGAAATTGGATAGTAAACTATAACTACTTTTTTAATTTATGTACAGCAGATTTTAATTAAAGCTGAGTGGAAGGGGAACGATTTATCTGCCATTCACGTCTTGCCCGCATTTTTTCATTTAAAAGCATTTATATTTCTCTATTAAAGATTTTTCTGAAACCAAGCGGCTTATAGCTTTTATTTCGTGTTGCTAAAACAGCTGCGCTGGTTATTATACGTATCATTGACTTCTCTTATGCTTTCGTCAATATCTCTTCCTGTGTTTATTTTGTACTCAATACTCAATACTGACGTATTTTTTATATTTTAGCCAATTCGTTTTATAAGAAGTTAGACCCACTTTTGGATTAACGAATATGGGTTGTTCACATAACTTTATTATTACAGGAGAGTGATCAGAAAATAGATCAGTACATGTATCAGCTGTTATGTGCGATTTATCTATAATTTTGATTACAGCAAAATCAATTAAATCTGGTATTTTCTTACGATCAATATTTCGGCTTACCAGGAGATATTATTTCAAGTTTATTGTGCCTATTTATAACAGTTTGATACAACTGTCGTCCTTTCGGATTAATAAGACGTGAGCCCCAGTACGTGTGTTTTGCGTTGTAATCTCCACCTGCTAGAAATCTTTGACCTAGTGTTCCAAAAAAGTCTTTAAATTCGATTTCTGTAATTTTAAAACGAGGTGGACAGTATATAGCCGTAAGGTTTAAGTCACAACCCCGATTTTTTAGTGATATTGTTGTAGCTTGTAACTGTGGTGTAGCACAATTCCCACGACAGCCGGTTCTACGCACCGTAATTGACTCGGATTTCATCCGACCAAGGGCTATTTTTTCGGCGATCTAACCCCGTTTGGATCGGTGAGTACTAATTTGTGTTTGTCGTCATTGGAGCAACGCCTTGCAGCAGGGTTGCTTCGTATCCTCCTGACTCGTGCTGGCATTGAGTCCAACCCGGGCCCGGAGGAATTTTTCTGCTGCGTCTGCGCAAAAAGACTCCATCCAAACTCCACCTCGGTCAGGTGTAATACATGCAATGGATAAGGAGCCATCTTAAGACCTGCTCAGGCCTTAAGACTCTCAGGGAGTAGACCACGCGTTACGTGGCCCCATGTTGCCTGCGCAATACTGCGATACAAGCCTCTACGTCTGTGCAATCTGCACATAGTTCGCGCGCCGCGCCGCCACTCAACCAGAGTGGCCAACTGAGGACCTCTACGGTCAGGAGCTCAAACAAGCAACATAGCTCCCACTCTGACTTGTTTCATTAACTTTAAAAAAGCTAATTGGGTCGGCTTCACAGAATTTACCGAGAGCACCTTCAACGCTCTACCCATTCCTTCGGACGTATGCGTTGGCGAGCGTCAATTCCGCAAGGTGATCACAGCAGCTACCGCTCGCTTCATCCCGGCTGGAAGAATAGCGGAAATCCGCCCCAATTTCCCAGCCGAAGCAGCTGTTTTTGCTAATGAGCGCGACACCTTTCATCATGCCGATCCCGGGGATCCCCGAATAAGGGATCTCAATTTGGAGATTCGGCGTATGGTAAATCAACATAAGCGAACGAAATGGATAGAGCACCTGAAGTCCTGCAGCATCTCCACCGGTGTGAGTAAGCTTTGGGCTACTGTCAAAGCTTTGTCTAATCCGAAGAGACATGACGACCGAGTTGAAGTTCAATTCAATGGTCATGCCTCTTCGGACCCGAAGAAGTGCGCGAGCTATTTCAGCTGGCAGTTTACACTGCACCCTTCGGTAGACAAAGCCAAGAGATGTGTTAACCGACGGCTGCGCAAAATGCCAAACAACTGCGCGCCACTTACTTTCACCGATGAGGAGGTTCAGGGTGTCATCAACAAGGCAAAATCTTCCAAATCCATTGGCCCTGATGGAATCAACATGCTAATGTTAAAGCATCTAGGCTCGATGGGAGTAAAATATCTCACCAAGGTCCTCAACCTGTCGCTCACCGCTCTTCAAATACCCGATGTGTGGAAAGTCGGAAGAGTGGTCCCACTACTCAAACCTGGGAAACCCGCCAACAAAGGGGAATCTTATCGTCCGATAACTCTCCTCTCCCCAGTAGTGAAGACACTTGAGGCCTTGTTACTCCCGACCTTCACTCACCACCTGAGCCTAGCCAGCCACCAGCATGGATTCCGCAAAGTGCACAGCACCAGCACTTAGCGCCATAAACGCCCGAATAGTTCGTGGCCTCAACCAGAAACCACCCTGGGAAAGAACGATCCTCATAGCGTTGGACCTGTCAAAAGCTTTTGACACGGTCATTCACACAACGCTACTGCAGGACATCGAAAGGGCTAAAGAGGTGGACCATGAACTATCTGAACGGTCGTCAGTCATTTCGAGGTGAAACATCTAAACTGAGAAGAATTAAACAGGGGGTTCCGCAGGGTGGTGTCCTCTCCCCGTTACTATTTAATTTCTATATCTCGAAACTTCCTCAACCACCAGAGGGGGTTTCCATAACCTCGTACGCAGATGACTGCACGATATTGACGTCGGGCAATGGAATCGATGGCATGTGTTCGAAAGTAAATAGCTACCTCTCCGACCTTTCTCGTTTCCTCACTGCACGAAATCTCCAACTTTCACCCACCAAATCCACAGCGACCATATTTACAAACTGGACGAAGGAGTATAGACTTAAACTTAATATTGCAGTCGATGGCGTCAAAATGCCGACTGTCAATAACCCTAAGATTTTAGGCGTAACCCCCCATAGTCTATGCTCCTTCTCTCCCCATACGACCGCGATTATGGCCAAGGTACAGAGCCGCCACAAAATCCTCAAGTCGCTCGCCGGCAGCACATGGGGAAAAGACAAAGAAACGTTGCTGGCAACTTACAAGGCAATCGGCCGGCCGGTCCTCAACTACGCAGCACCAATATGGTCGCCTGGATGCAGTGGTACGCAGATGAGGAAACTTCAGACCTGCCAGAATACAGCACTCCGGACCATGACGGGATGCCTCTTGATGTCTCCCATTCAACCCTCCACAGTGAGACGCGCATGCTACCTGTAAAGGAGCATAATCAACTGCTCTCCAGGCAGTTCCTGCTGGGATGTTTCCGTAGGAATCACCCTTGCAGCCACCTGCTTGGAGCGGAACCGCCTCCCAGGAGCATCAAGAGGTCATTCCTCGACTACGTCGACGACAACGAACAGTACGCCGACCTGACTTCGGACGCAACAAACTTTCGACAGGCACTGACCGCCATTCACAGTGGAGCCATCAACACCTTCACCGACTCCCTTCCCGTGAATGGCGTTCTTGGAGTCAAACCACCACCTATTGCAGACGAAGAGCTCCAGTTGTCGCGAGAAACACGACTGATCCTAGCACAACTTCGTTCTGGATACTGTAGCAGGTTAAACTCCTACTTATCCGAAATCGACCCCGACATACCTAATGTATGTCCTGCATGCAACGAGTCTCCGCATGACACTGGCCACCTCTTTGCATGCCCTCCAAACCCTACCCATCTAATACCTTCCTCACTTTGGTCCGACCCCGTCGAAACAGCACGTTTCTTGGGCCTACCGTTAGATGACCTCGACGACAACACAAACAACCCTTACCATCCTAACGGGGATTAGCAAACCGTTAAAACAACAACAACATGAGATTCTAGAGCATAGCGGTTTAAACGATTTCTAATCAACACTGCCGTACCACCAAGCGCTTTTCCATCCGGATGATTTGTAACATATAGTCTAAATCACGGTATATTGAAATTATTTTTATTTGTTAAATGAGTTTCTGAAATAAGCATTACATCTATATTCTTTTTTTGCAGCATTTGATTTTGTGATTTTATTAAATCTTGGATCATGTTTTGCCAGCAAGACATAAATTGTGTCATACACAGTGTAAGATTTATAATCATAGTTTCAATACCTTCATTTGGAGGATTTTGCGGCAGTTGAATTTGCACAGTGTTGCCTTTACGGAGTGTTTGTAACATTTGGACGTCGTAACCAACCGTGAATGCCTTGTGACAACTTCGATTTCAAATCTTTATGTACACGGCAACCTCTGTGGTTAGCAGTGTGATTTCCTCGGCAATAGCTGCATTTTTATTTAATTCTTCTTTCTTAAAGGTGCATTTAGAAGTGGGATGTAAATCACCACATACCACACAAACACTGCATAGAGTGCAGTATGATTTAGTATGCCCATATTCTTGGCAATTAGTACATTGTACTGGACCGTTTCTTCTATGTGGTTCTTCCACAGTTACTCTACGATGCAGCAAATATTTCAAATTATATATTGGATGTGTTTCTTTTTTTTTTTAAATCGATTTGAGTTCGGCAACAATACAATTTTAAACATTTGCTGTGGTACTTTGTTTCTATTAAATATAATGGGTTGTCAAAAAAGTCTTTCGGTATTTTTATTGAATTTTTTATTTTTTTTATTGAAATTGAA
Organism: Bactrocera dorsalis; assembly: GCF_023373825.1. NCBI lineage: Eukaryota > Metazoa > Arthropoda > Insecta > Diptera > Tephritidae > Bactrocera > Bactrocera dorsalis. Next base: position 40,557,928 of record NC_064303.1, read on the forward strand.
ATGAATTTTTGATTTTATCGCGATTTTCGACGGCAGGCCTTCCGGAGCGTGGCGCATCTTCGACCACCTCTAAACCAGAACGAAAACGTTGAAATCATCGTTGTGCGGTGGAAATGGAAACTGTATCGGGTCCATAAACTGCACAAATTTTATTGGCGGCTTGAGATGCATTTTTGCCTTTATCGTAGTAGTACTGTAAAATATTTTCTCTTTATTTTGCTCCATGTTTGCGACGCTATAACTCACGAACGACTTAAAAGAAACGACAATCAATTCAATCAAACTCGTGTTAGCGCATGAAATGAGCTTTCCAAAAAGGTATAGCATGACCCGATGCGACGAATAAAACTAGAACTACGCGCTTTCAGCGCCAACTAGCGAAAATACCGCAAGACTTTTTTGACAACCTAATATTTACAACTGTTTTAATTTCAAAACCGCATTCATCCAATGCTTCTTTGACTTTACTAGAGTCTACAGCGGACTCTATACCCTTGATTACAAAAACTAGGCTCTTAGAGCTCTTTAGTTGATGCGAATAATAATTCTTGTTTTTATTTGACAAAAATTTAACTATATCCATAAAACTTTTTTCAGTGTAAAACTGAATTTTTGTTTCATCTATATTGCCTTTTTTCAAAGGCACTATGTGAAAATTGTTAGTACCTACAATTTTACTTAATTCACCGAGAGTATTACTGCTACGCTCGCGCAAATATATTGGGGGTTGTTTGGCATTAACGACTGTGGTGGTACCCTTCGCATCATCGTCTGATCCATTGCTTAGTAAGGCAAATCTATTGCCATGTAAACTTTCGGTTTATTCTTAATTGGTGTACCGCCTTGGAATTTTTTAGGATTGACCGCTGACTTTGAAGGACTTTATTTCCTTTTTATGTTAATGTAGCGGCCAGTGCCACAGGTTCACGAACATACAGACAGTCACTTGGATTTCAACTAGCCTCGTCACCCTGATCATTTATATAAAACAGGTTTGAAAAAAACCCTAGCTGTCTCGAGTTAAGTCAACAGAACTAAAATACTCTGTTGCAACAAGTCTTCTATTTTGCTTGCGAAAATAATTAAATTTGGGAATCTAAAACTGTTATCAAAGGGTTGATTTACTTACCAAACACTTTTTAAACCAAATAAAATGGCAATTTTAAAAATAATCGATTTTTGGACGTATATTTCGTTTCAGTTAAAGTTCAGATTAGCAACTACAGGTTGAGAACTCGCTAATTGTAGGAAACGACAGTGTAAATTAAAACTAAAAAAATATTGTATAAATATGAATGCAATACACGGGATAAGAGCTAGACCTGAGTGGGAGGAGAACAGTAACTAAATATACCTGTAAGTTTACAAACTCCTATGTATATGTACGTCTAGACTATATAGATTACAGTTAGGTGTGTGCACATTCATTTCATATACTAATTATGCACTTAAGACTTATGAGCTTACGAGTTTACAGATATTAAGCTGTCATCACCTAACAACTTTCACATTTACATCAAACGCTTAAACACGGACTCCTACTTAAGTACTCACATACATACTATACATATATACACAGGTATATACTACTTAAAATTAGGTGTTTATTGAACGCTGACCATCGTCGAAGACAACGAGTGTGATATATTCAACTTTTTTCTAAATTTGTTTGTTTAAAGCCTAATACACTACAGCTTGCGGGACGAACAATTATACTTACTGTTTCCTGAAACTCATATTTGGCACTTCAGAGTTACCGTTCGTTTATTATACAATTTGTTTCTCTTTTAATTAATAAATTTCTAAGAATTTCGTTAACATTTTAAAGCAATAAAAGTTATGTATAAAAACCTTCTGTCTTATCTTTTATCATCTACTTTTTACACACACGAATACATATATTTATGTTATACATATGCGCCTATGTATATGTAACGGATGTTTTTAGACGTGTGGTTCAATGAGGAAATACATTTCTCGGAGTTGACATTTTAGACAGATGTTATTCGATTTATAAATATGGTAATGAACCGACTTACTTCGGAACAACGTTTGCAAATCGTGCAAATGTATTACCAATTAATGATTCTGTTCACGCGACGCAAATAAATTTTGAACCATGACGCACACTTTTGGTTGAATGGAATCACAATTGTCGCATTTCGAGAATTGATAAACCAAAAGCTATTTTTGTGGCACCGATAAATCGTCAAAAAGTCACTCTATGGCCAGAGGCAATAATTGATCCATAGTTCTTCAGATATGAAACCAACCATAATATTTCAGTTAATGGGGAATAGCCGTTTTGATTAACGACTTTTTCGTGCTTGAATTGGAGAATGTTGATGTAGACGACCTTTGGTTCCAACAAGACGAAATTTACACCGCTGGATTATTTTTTGTGCGGGTTATGTGAAGTCGTTTGATAGGCAGATTAGCTCGAGACGATTGAAGCACAGTGTGGACCTATGGGTTTATTTCTCGAAGTGATTAAAAAAATAAAAATAAGAGCTAAAATTGATTATGTGTAAGAGAATAGGCCCATTGAAAATTTCAGAAGCAACTTTAAACGATACTTTAGGATTAATAGTTGACCACCCTAAACCTAACATTGGAAACATAAACAACGGTAATGCCGCCATAAGTTTTTTTCTTACCCCTCAAAAAAGCTTGTTGAAATAGCCTCAATAAATTTAAATTTAACAAATTAAGTGCCTATACTATTAATGTTTAAGTCATAACGATCGTAAAATATTCAACCGACGTGTATGAAATATACACGGACTAGAAATTATTGAAAAAGCTCTTTTGCATATTGGCCAACAAGGAGGAAACAAAAAATCTAAAAAAATATCGGGAATTTCATTGAAGAAAATGTAAATCAAAGCATCATATTCTGAATTGTCTTTTGTTAATTTCATGAATGCGTAGATTGCCAAAAAAAGAACAATTAAAATTTACCAAATAAGTCTGTTGATTCAATCATATGTGATGAATGTGGAATTAAGGGCAGTGATACTGATAAGATGATGATGATGGTGTTGCTGAAGTTTAAAAGCATCCTAGTGACAGATAAAGATGGCAACAATATTGATAAATATTAAATTAAATCATTTTGGTTGTTTTTTAGTTTACATTTCCTACTTGTAAACCATTATTTATATTCAAAATAAAAAAAATAAAAATCATCGAAGTAAAGCTTTCGTGAGTTGATGCGCAAAAGTAGGGATCCTGCCCAATATGTGACGCCTTGGAAGAGAATATTCGATGCGTTATTGCTAACATACGACCTGCTTCAAAAGGTGGTCGGAAATTTGGCCTCTCGGCTGGAATTTTCGAGCCAGCCGCGGCGGTCATCATATTGAAATTATATTTAAAATATAATGGCAAACACTTACGAGTATAAAAGTATTTTCAATAAAACTAAATTCTTGGCCATAACGTTATAGAAAATTATATGCGTTTTATTTCTTTTTGGAAACCACATGTCAAAAAATACCCCTTATATATTGACCTGTTTCTATATACATATAGGTGCATATATGTGTACATACATATGTAAGAATATATGTACAATACCTACTTTTCAATTAATTATCTGTCTTTGGGTTCTTATGGTCGTAATATGTTCATATAACGAACTCTTCACTTCTATTTATATACAACAACGCCAATTTTTACATTATGAAGTCTACCTATTCCAGTTTACCTCGGAATCTTAGACATATCTTGTGATTTGCGTGTGGAACTCAGAAAGGCATATTTGCAATTGGCTAAATGACGGACGTTCAGTCGGTAATACTGCCCAGCAGTAGGCCATAATGGTGAATCTACGAAAAACAAAAAGAAAAATTCGCAATAAATTTACACTTGTGTGACACTAAACATTAAAAATAACTTTTGAAAAATAATGAGAAATAAATATTTCAAAGGATATTTCACTTACAATTCATCTGGACAGTTATAGGGTTGTGCCAGACGGTAGCCATCCTTCAAGTAATGCTCCATTTCATATGGGTCGATCTCGGCGTAAGGTAGTTTACCTAGTGTGCACATCTCCCACATTAGAACACCGAAGGACCACACATCGCTACCCTCGTTGTAGTTCTTCTTTTGTATAGCCTCAAGTGACATCCATTTAATCGGCCGATTTTCACCATCGCTTAAGCAATTATAATCACCTGAGAATAGATCACGACTCAACGAACTATCGGTAAGTTTGACGCGCAGTTGGTCATCGATACTAATGGAGTAGAGAATACGAAAGAAATTTGTTTGCTTACATTATTATGATAATTATTGTCTTACTATACGAGTAAAATTGGGTTGACAAAAAAGTCTTGCGGTATTTTCGCTAGTTGGCGCTGAAAGCGCGTAGTTCTAGTTTTATTAGTCGCATCGGGTCATGCTATACCTTTTTGGAAAGCTCATTTCACGCGCTAACACGTGTTTGATTGATTGTCGTTTCTTTTAAGTCGTACGTGAGTTTTAGCGTCGCAAACATGGAGCAAAATAAAAAGGAAATACGGCATATTTTACAGTACTACTACGATAAAGGCAAAAATGCATCTCAAGCCGCCAATACAATTTGTGCAGTTTATGGACCCGAAACAGTTTCCATTTCCACCGCACAACAATGGTTTCAACGTTTTCGTTCTGGTATAGAGGTGGTCGAAGATGCGCCACGCTCCGGAAGGCCTGTCATCGATAATTGCGATAAAATCGCTGAATTGGTCGAAAGAGACCGGCATAGTAGCAGCCGGTCAAGAGCTGGGCATGAGTCATCAAAAATTCATTTCAATTTCAATAAAAAAATTCAATAAAAATACCGCAAGACTTTTTTGACAACCCAATATGTGCCTAACAGGACCAGCAAAAATTTAATTTTATGTTTTTTTGCTGCTCTGATCTTACATATAAATATTCCCTATGGTGCACTGCCATATATGCTTAATGTAATATACATATGTATGTATATTAAGTAGATTTCAGATCGAAGCTCCAAACTTATGTTATTTTATTATACGTATGCCGTTTCTAACTAATAAAATAGAGACAACGTTTCACAAATGTCGAAACTTTTCAGTCCAGATTAAATCAACTATTTCAATTTCATACATACATATGTATGTAGTTCTGAGTTAAGCTGTATATGGTATGTTGGAAAAATACATTAAAAATTCATAGAAATCTTTATCGTATTTTCATTCTTCTAACGATTACAAAAGTGTATACGTAAATATAATATTTTATACGTGGCAATAATTCTTCTTATTAAAATTTATGCAACTACTTACACACAGTTCCTAGCCGCAACATCCTTATGGATTACACCGTGATTATGTAAGTGTTCCATGGCCATTGCCAGTTGCGAGGACATCAGCACTGTCTGGATGGTGGTAACGCTTCTCGCATATGCCGGTTCTTGTAAGAACAGCTTCAAATTTCGTGTATTGTTGGACGCTGGATAGAGCAAAAATGGTGTGGTAAAATCCTCGATTGTAACGCCTAAGACGGAGAGTACGTTGGGATGTGCCGCATCGTATAGCATCATACCTTCTTGGAGCAAAAGCGACACTTGGATTTGACTGGCATGTTGAGCTACAGTTTTCACCAGTACCTCTTGGCTGTCATTGTAAGTACCCTTATAGATGCGGCCATATGTACCCTCTTGCACCAAACTTGATAATCGAACACGACACTTTTGTACAGTCAATTCACTCAGACGACGATTGAACTCCTCCGGTTCCTGTTCGTACTCTCGGAAAGGTCGTGTGAGTGTTGCATAAGTGGGCGTGATGACAGACGGACACACATAGATGGAATTGTGAGCTGTCGATGATATTGTAGGTAAGCGCTGAAAGCTCGATGTTTTTATAAGATGTACCCCGTGATTTTGCCGCTTCGTTGGTCCCTTAGCGCAGTAAGCAATTACAATTAGTGTAATGACCAGTATCAGTGCCAGTATACCGCCAATTATGAGTGTGGTTACTCCGCTGGTGGGAGGCGCAAGTGTCTCCTTTAGCATGGGATCAAAATCGTGCAAAATAGTGCCTGGGCCGCTCAAACGACCACCGCCTAACAAATTTTCATCCATCATATGCTGTTCATCACTACTGGTTACATGTGGACTTATGCCGTCCTCACCGAACTTCATCCCCTCGTTTTCGTGCACTACATGACCACCAGTAACATCTTCCAAAATACCCTCTATCGGTTGGTTAATATGTTTGTTCAAATTGCCAACACTACTACCGATATTCGTATGGCGTCCGTCTTCCTGCGGGCCTGCAAGACAAATTTTTTTGCGTTTAAACATCAAATCTGTTATGTTATTCGTTTTTCGGTCCAGTATTATTTCGATGGCGATGGTGACCTCAACTTCGGCGTCTCGCGTGCCAGAACATTTCAAACTGACAGCGAAAGTTTGTGGCTCCAGCGGAATTTCGCCGATGCGTGAAATATTCAACATTGGCCGTGGCAGTACGAATGGCTCTGATGTAATAATGTTGACACTGTATGGAAGCGGATGATGGGCTAGACTCTGCCACGTAAAGGAGATCTCGTTGACGTTCGCCGGCACAGGAACGGCAAAATTAAGCGCATAATCGTTGACCTGACCATCGCGCACATAATACAACTCAGCCGAGACACCTGCAAGAGAAGAGATAACGTTCACTATTAAAATGCTCGGCAATTTCGAATCAAGCTCGAAGCTGAGCGCAAAGTAGAAGTATGCGTACGAATATAAGAAACAGTATGTAGGGAAGAGGATTTTGCATGCCACAAAAACTTGGCGACACTGCACACTAAAAAGAGAATGAGACAGTGGGTGTGCTTTTCTTTAGTGGGCTATGTTGATGGCACTGACAGCCCAATTAAGAGGTTGGCGATTAACAAAAAAATTTCAGATTGGTTGAAGCAGTGGCAATGTCGACGTAATTATGTGTTTGCAACGAGACCAGAAATTTCCATATTCCATATCGTGGTTTGAAATACATAGGTGCTGGCTCACAATTTGATCATGGTCAAGTTTGTAATTGTCGAAAGCTTATGCAAATGTATATACTCGTAACACATATTTCTGTAGACCGGGGCAGTAGTCGCCAGTAAAACAGTGATAACACCGTCACCAAATGACCATCATGTATCGTCAAAGTGTTGTGTGCCTTTTAAAATCTTATTAGACGTCTAATTCTAGCCAATTCGTCCTGTTCAATTAATTGAATGATACTTTTGAGTTTTGAGCCAGACGAATTAATTATATAATACAATAAATACAGTTTAGATCGAATTTGTTAAACAGAATTCAAATACAATAGGGGTATTCTCTTGCTCTTGCAAGATTGCAGATTGCAAAAATACTACACCAAAATATACAAGAGCACGAGAGCACCCCGAATCTAGTGATATTAGAGCGACTGATTCAGTCAATTTATTGTAAATGACTATTGTGCATGGCTATTGTGAATTGGCACACCTTCTGCATACATTTTTAACAAAAAAAAACTGTAACAAAACTTTATAATTTAAATAGAAATTATAAAATCTAATTAAAATTTACTTTTCTCAACAATTTAACGACGTAATATGTCTTTATGTAAAATGGCAACTACAACAGGGTTGCAATTTTATTTTTGCGTGACATTGCACGCAAATATACATGGGTTTTGGTCTGACATATTTTACAGCCCTTGCAAATATTTTTCTGCGTGTGTTTGTTGTTGTGCCGTTGTAAATCTGCAATTCTTGCACCGTGCACCTGGTTTTGCAAGAGCAAGAGAATACCCCTAATAATGATAATACCATACATAAATAGAACTGTATGCTATCGATTGCCGACGGTTACGAAGATCTACTAGAACTTTATATAGTACATAATTCTATTACATTTCATGGACTTCTTATTTTAATTTCATATTAAATTTAAATTCAATTTTTAAATATCTAACATTTTAACATTTTGCGGCATTTTAAATCAACGTTTATTGTGTAAAAGAGCAATTGCGTTGGCCACAGATTAGCGACACGTATGACATTATGGTATGAGCAAAGCCACCGCCACCTCCGGTTGCCAATATATTGTTAACTCGATTTCAATTTGAGAAAATCCGCTACTAACTAACCAACGACAACAACCGTTGTTCCTGTGTGAGGTTACCAAGTCAAAGGCCGGTGTTATGTGTGGTGCTGTGGTCTTTGTGGTTCATATAAAACATACCCAACGGAGGCCTTAACACCAGAAGCCACATTTTCTAAGCTCGTAACAACACTTCCCACATCGATGTCCACAATATTCTTTTCTATCGATCACCTTGGTGTGTGTGTAGGTCCACTGTGTTGTCCAGCATGAATATTGGCGTTCGTGGTGAACGCAATTTGTTGGCGACATTTCCAAACTCACATATGTACATATACATGCCCGCACATAAATACAAAATGTCTGTTGGTTAGTGTGGCTATGTCGGCACATAATCATTCCAACACTATTGCTTGTATTTTGGTTTTCGTTCTTCTCTTGTTTCGTCGTTTGATTATACGCGTTAGCATTGCATTGGAATCCTTTGTTGGCTACCCAACAACTGATAATTACATGACCGCATGGTCCCTTGTAACGACAAGAGCATCATCAACGACAGCTGGTCGCCAAAAGCTTTGAAACGACCTCGAATTGATATGCTTGTGTTGTAAAAAAAAATGCCTGCGTATGTGTTTTTATTATCCGATCACACAAGTGTGCATATACGTATGTGGCTAGAAATGTTAGTTAACAACCAGCAAGGATTTCATTCATGGCAAAATACGTCAATGCTTTCCCATGTTCACCAAAACAAAATATGCAAAACATGATTGTTAACGTCAACATATCCTTGAAGATTTATATTTAAAAGAATTTTTTAAAAGAATGTAGTACATTTTTCTCTTATTTTCGAATCCTAGGTATCTAAGATGTCCGATTTCTTCCGTCTAGCTCACCTATATATTTTGCACGATTTTGTAGTATATTTTAAATCTAACGATTGTTAGTAAATATATTATAATCTTCAAATTGGTGTAACCGATACGTCCAACCTCTTGTTGGCTTAATGAATAACTTTAAAATTTTGAAATATTGCTGAAAAGTTGTATCTGTGTTCACTGGCATTTATCTTGGTAGTATGTATTTTAAAAATTGTAGACGTTTTTAAACAAGTCCATCAGAGTTTTTATACAATTTTTTAACTCTACCTTTGATTCATACTCTTCCTCTTAACACTTGACTGTGGCCAATCGCATATAGTAGTACTTAGCCCCTGAACGCTTCTGGCGTATTATTGACTACATTTTCAATGTTGTTGTTTTTTCTACGCAGTAAATCTAAAACTTACATAATTTGTGTCAAATAGTCTGATTTTACGAAAGTTAGCTGACAGCTACATATGTATGTATATACTCCTTCGTGAAGATACATTGTTAAATAAAAAAGCTAAACCTTGGCTTTGATTGTTTAGTTTGTATGACAGCTACATATATGATACAGTCGTCCGATCTCAAAAATCTGTTCAGATATTGTAGCATTGCTTTAGGCAGTAATCTATGCGAAATCGCTATTTTGTTTAATAAACACATTAGGTCATAAGACCATAATTTTGACCTTTCAGTTTGTATGGCAGATGCATATTATAAAAATGACAAATAAGCAGCTCCTTGGTAAGAAAAAAACGTGTGCAAAATTTCAGAACAATATCTCTAAAACTGAGAGTATAACTCGCGTATATACGGATAGACGGACACCCGGCCTGGCTAAATCGGCATCATTCATTTACATAAATTTATACATATATTTTAGAGGGTTTCCCTCTGGGTGTTACAAACTTCGTGGCAAACTTAACCTGCCTGTTCAAGATATAGCAATAGCCTAAAAATGAAGCACCCTCAACCCTTACGCACACCAATTTACAACAAATACACCTCCTCCAACTATAAGCTGCAAATGAAGTGATGTTTAAGCAGTTATTGAATTTCGAAAAATTTCTACTGTTCACTTGAATTAGAGAGTAAAAATTAAAAAAATAAAAGGAAGTGAACACAAAGTTAAATATAAATTTAGACGGGAGTAGTGGTAGAGACACTTCAAAGCAAATAAATTATAATTGCATATAAGAAATTACGGTATGTGAGAATGCGCAATAACCGTTAAGTAATTGAAATCTTTATCTATGCGATTCGATTAATGTCACAGTTGTAATGAAATCAAATTGAATGTCTTTCATGTTCGCATCTCGCTTCCTTTGTTTTCACTGCACGTGTTACCTGTAACAACTAGCTCACAACACTTGCTATATAGGCACAACCTAGCAAATTCTTGTTAATATATTGGGAAAATTACGAAACTAAAACATATCACATAAAATAAGCAATGGTTAAATCAAGAATAAAAAATTGCAGATCTGACTCCCTCTGCATATTTCTATTGTTTTTACTGATAACAGGCCCAAACACTCCGCCGCCTACGATACGCCTTTATGGCCGAATTCGCCCAATCAAGCATCGTAGCCTGCAAACGGTCGCTTGTGCAAATCACCGTTAGTGCGTGTACACATTGCAAAGATTCCTATGGCCAAATACTAGTGAGTGTGGGACCTCCACTGCTTTTGGGCGCTGAAGTGAAAAAGGCAGCCGCCTCGAAAGAAAGAATAACATTTTCGCAATCGCTGCCAATTTCGCATTATTGCAAATGCGGCTATTCCTACCAGCAAAAACAAGTAAAGTAACAATAATAGCAGCAATAATGGCTAACCAACCGACAGAGAAACAGCAACAATAGCAATAACAATAACATTCGAAACCGCTGCTACATTGATTCCTAAGCTGCGCATTCAGCATTTTTGCGTCTTTGGCATTTCGCTTTTCAATTTTTACACTACTTTCCGCCTTCTTAAATATTAAAACCGCAAACTTTTTGATAAGAATAAGAACTTTAAATTCAAAGAAATATAATGTTGACCTTATTTTTCAGAATTTGCATATTTATGCAAAGCACGTTATTTACTAGAATACCATAACATTGTTTTACTTTGCTATAAATTTAATGGATTTATATGTTTAAAACGTAGTGAATAATTTTTTTTCTAAATCCTCCTGTACCCATCAATACTAAACTAAATAAAGTAATAATTTATGCTATCTCATCATTATAAATTAATGAGATCTTTAGATGAGCTTCACCCATTTGAATCGCAGACAGACCACACAGGATGGATACATACCGACAGTTAGGGGAAGTGAGACGCATTTGCAGACAAACAAAATAGAGTGACCGAAATGCCTGAGTATGATCGCAAATTCTACGAAAAAAAGCGGCGACTAACAGAAGGTTTTAAGACCGTACTCTTGTAAAACCCCCAGAGCTGATATAATAACCGATGCTCAGAGCATACTAAAATTATGGAGGAACCACTTCTCTAGTGAATGGCAGTGAAAGCATAACACCAGGAGTTGTCGACCCGATTTCCCAATAGAGGACGATGGGGTAGACGCTCCATAGTCCGACCATGAATAAGTCGAATGGCAATTACCCGTCTGAAGAACAATAAAGCGGCGGGGGCCGATGAATTGCCGGTCGAACTATTCAAATACGGCGGCGAAGAACTGATAAAAAGGAGGAAGCATCAGCTTCTTTGTAAAATACGGTCAGATCATAGCATGCCCAACGGTTCGAATTAAAGTGTGCTCTGCCCATCCACAAAAAGGAATACTTCACAAACTGAAACACTGATAAGGTCCAACAGGTCATCAGCTGACCAGATATTCACCATGCGCGAAATTTTGGAAAATACCCGTCACAGGAGGATCGACACACAACACTTTTTCGTCGATTTTAAAACTGCTTTTAACAGCGCTAAAAGGAGCTGCCTCTATGTTGCTATGTTTGAACTTGGTATCCCCGCAAATTTAATAGGCCTGTGTAAACTAATGTTGAGCAACACAAAAACTCCATTAGGAGCGGGAAGGACCTCTTCGAGCCGTTTGATACCAAACGAGGTTTCAGACAAGGCGACTTCCTATCGTGTGAATTCTTCAATCTGTTGCGGGAATGCGCAACTTCATCGAGAGCAAGACGAAATATCTCCTGTCGACAAATAAACTCGCGAATAGGCTCCCACGTCACTACGAAGTCGAAGATAATTTCGTCTATCTTGGAACAAATATTAACACCAACAACAATGTCAGTCTCAAAACCCAACGTAGAATAATTCTTGCCAACAGGTGCGGAAGATTTACGGTCTTTTGCGCATTGAGCTGTACGAGTTATATGGCGACATTGACATAGTGTAGAGAATTAAGAGACAGCTGCTGCGATGACATGACCTAGCCGTCTGATCGAAAACACTCCTGCTCTGAAAGTATTCGACGCAGTACCTGTGGGGGGAAGCACAGAAAAGGAGGACATCCACTCCGTTGGAAAGACCAGATGGAGAAAGAGCTGGCTTCGCTTGGATATTCACTTGGGTGTCTACGCCAGTAGAGAAGAACATTGCAGAAGGGCGGAATCGGACCGTTGGCTGGATGTGATAAAACTACTGTATGTGCGATAACTCAATAAATACATGATTCAGAGACATTAAATTTTACACTTTAGATGGTAAAACCCGGTAACAAGTGCGCGTATCACTACACACTTTTAAAAATAATATATTTTTATTTAAAATCCTTTATATAAGGATTTAGATCAAAATTGGTGCCAGAATTACCTCAAAATTTGTATTTTACCCTGCAAAATCCATATGATTCTTCACGTTTCATACAAAATACATGTGAGATATATTATTGACATTCAAAGATAATCTTTCTCTCATAAAAATGTGCTTTGGTATCAGAAAAGAATACAATCGAGTCAATACTTTCCTCGCCTCCAAATATTTAATATTAAGATTATCGTTCTTCTTGTTGGCTTTTATGGTCTATCTATATGAATAATACTTGGGCTTAATGCCGGAAAGAGTAAAATCGAGCCAATAGTATCCCTAGCCACTATATACACAATATAAGAACTTCGAACTTATACCGAATATATCGGTCAAAATGTAATCTTCGGGAACCGTATAGATTTTAGTATATTTTAGTGTTAAAAACCAGTGAAATCGGTCCACAAATTAACCTTACTCCCACATATTTGCATATACAAAATAATGATTTTGCTATTGTTGCAGGTTTTATACCGAATATCTAGTGTGATAATATGATAAGTATTCGAGTTGTCTTCAAAAAATTGTCTTCTTAGGTATACTTCAGCAATGAAAATCGCACTTTTAGGTAAAATCACATATCTCGGACAATCCTCTCACGTTCTTATTACAAAAAAGAACAACCACGCCTACTTCTCAAATAGCACAATGTTAAATTCCACTTGATTCGTTCACTTTCCAGTACATAAATCCAGAAACAATTGTTATAAGGGGACTAAACCTTTAAGTATGCCACCTTTTGACTGGACATGTGGACTCCAGTATCTATAGTTGACTTTTGATCACGTCCTGAAGGAATTTCTCGGACTTTGATTCTTTCAAGTTGCAAGAGTATAAAACGTTGCGTTTTACTCAAACTTAGGTCTTTCTTACTTGTTTTTACTATATAATTTTGTCAGTACCTTCAAATGTGCCTGGTAAATTACGAGTGTATAAAATGCACGGTTACTCCTAAACTAAACGCTTCCGTACTTGTTATATCGATAATCATGTTGGAATTATATACCTTACATTAAAATTATTCAACGATTCAAACATCCCTAATGCGCTACTATTTATAGTTGCTTAATTTAGTTTTGCCACAACGAGACGCAACCATTACAACCAGGCAGCAAACATATTGCTCGTTTGTGTGGTAATAAGAGTATTCGCAACAGCAACAAAAACAATGTCGAGTTAAGCAATTTAGAAACTGCTTTATTGAAAATTGTATGACTTTCGTCACTGGTATCTGCATATATGTAACTGAGCAATCGCAACCGGCAACAATATTGAAAACAGGAGACACTTTCATACTGTTGTAAGACATTGTATTCGCATGCTGATAGTGTGATAGCAAACAAATGGTCCTTTGATTCTTCCTTGCGCATCCAGTATTTGACAGACAGAAACATCAATCACAAATACGACGCAAGTGCACAAATTTGCTGAGCATAGCAAAGTACAAATCAAATAAAGCAAATTGAATATGTGCAAGAAGCCAAACAACAGGAGGTTTGTAGTGCGCAAGAGGTGGCCAAATGAGGCTATGGTGTACGTGAAGCAAGATAGTGGATTGGAGACGATGATGTATCTACGAATTTCGGCGAGTTCGATAGCTAAGTCAATAGTCAGGACGACTCGACGAATGTCCTTCGACATGCTGTCAACGGCTTAGCGAGATTACATCAGTATGCGCTTGTATTCGTGTTTGTGCGCATTCATCAACAAACGTATGTCAATTTGTGTGAGATGAAAATCAAAATATCTTGATAAAAGAATTATATCTTGTTCGAGCTGGATTATCTGTCTATATATGTATATATTTATCTTTATATATATTTGTATATGTATGTACATTCATAAAGTGTGCAACGATGTCATTGCCAGCAATCGAATGATTTAACTTCGCAAGCGACGAAGCGAAAGCGCCAAAGTGCCTACTGCTGCAGGAAGTACCCCACCATCACCAGTTATAACAACAGCCACAATGACAGTGGTGGCACACCGTTTGCCTTACGAAAATAAAATTAAGTTTTATTTGTAACATTTCTACAATGAATATACCGTTAAACCTTTTGATATCTTATTTTTTGTGTTTTTTTCTAGTGTTCCTCTATTATTGCAGTCGACATCCGTTGACTGCTGATTTCTTATTTTATTGCAATTGTTCGGCTCAGCAAATTTATTCTCTTTTCTATTATATTATTTTATTCAATATTATTTACTTTAGTCCTTTGCGATTTTTATTTCTCGATCTCGATGAACATTCCGTTTTGAAAAGGTATACATTTACATACATATGTTCACTCAGTTTGATATGTGCATTTGTTCTATACGTATCGGAGTAGCGTGTTCATCAGTTGTTGTGACTGCGCATTTCAATCACATCTTCACAAATACGATTTATTAAATTTCTTCACTAATATTTATTCATTACAAATTATATTTGAACTATTAGTTTTGAAAATGTTGATTTTTTACTAAACCTATTAACAGCATTTTCATTTTTACCGACAGGAAAATGGGTCCAAATTCTAGGTATATTTTAAATTATTTTGTAGTTTCATAGAAGGTACCGCACGAACTCACAATCGACGTCTTCTTCGTATCCGGAATTAGAGGAAATGATGAAAAATTTGTTTTACCATCTACCGCATTCTCTGGAGCTGACGTAGCCGATGTTTTACAGTCCTCAGAACTCAAGAACATGTTTGGCGGGACTGAGAACTATCTTCAAAGTGAAGGCAGTCCATACCACAAAAATAGTAAAGAAAAGTTAGAAGACTGATATCATGTGGATATGTAATTAAGAAGGCAACAATTAACTTATGAATTGAATGTTGTTAAATACCATTTTTTAACATACGAATATTTTAACCGATATCAGGCATACACTTGCTGTTTTATGTTCAGTATAAAAAATATATATACTGATGCGTATTTATATTATAATTATGCAGATAAAATTTGATAAACCGCATCGCAGCTGTTTTGTGGAGGTAAGGAACTATCTTTAAAGAAACGGAAAAGAAAATTTGTCCTGTCATCTCATAAATGGTATCTGCGTGAGCACGAAAAATGCTAATAACAAGGAGAAATAAATATGTAATTGCAGCAACAGTAACGAAACGGTAATTCAATAAAACGCTCTCACTCAGGACTTCCCTGTCTGCTCAGCACTTTATATGCTTTCGGCATTTGTACGTAAATAAATGTTAAGCAATGGCAAAATGAATAATGACATTCAATTATGAATAAATTTTCAGCATCAGATAAAACAGAAACAAAACATAGCACATACATACATATACACACATCCATAATACATACGTATGTACGAACGCAGACCTACTCAAACCACAAATAATCAATTGCCGATGTGTGCTGATGAGAACCAAGAAATGTCGTTAAGGACTTGATGCGCCTAAAAGACAGCAACCACCAGCCGCCGAACAGCTACGCCGCAGATGTCAATTGAAGTGCTGATGCGGAAAAGTGAAGATAAAAAATTAACCTCTGCATTGGCATCCGCAACGACAGCACCAGTCATACGGTGAGAGGGAGGAGTTTTTAGGGCAGACATGTCATGTGACAGTGAAGCATCGAAAGTTACTGAATCGGCTGGTAGCCCTGAGAAACTGAGGAAGACAAATCAGTGCAGGTGCGACAAATGCCTGAAATGTCAGACATTGTTGGATGCCTGAATGTCAGCACTCAACACCAAATTAAGTGACGTTGCTGCATGTGCCAGTGCTTGGGTCGTAGTCGTTTGTGGGCTGTTACTCTGCCAAGAGAACATGCTGCTTTGGCTGCTCGCTTGCTTTCAAATTGCCAGTATGTTTGTGGTGGCCAGCAACGTCAGACACGGGAAAATTAAAAAAAAAAATGCAAAAATAAAAAGTCAATGGCATCAATGTGTGTTGCATGATGCCAATGAGCGCGTCACTGCGTTAAGACGGCTCTAATGCTCTTGTCTGTGCCGTTGCAGCACAGCAAAATTGATGACACCCATAAACGTTGAGGCAATAGGGCAAATAGTGGCAGGATGATGAGTCGACACTGCGCCAATGTTAAATCATAATGTTGAAGGTATAGAATCCATGTTGCTCAACTAAAGTGCTGCCAGTTGTCTATGCAACTGCCCGACTACCGTTTCTTTCCCCACGTACTAAGCGTTGAGCAATGCATAGCGCGTTGTATCGACATCATAATAAATGAAGCACTGGGAAATAAAAGAATTGCATTGACAAGAGATAGGATAGGATACATACAAAGATAAAATTGCGAAAAATCAACCCTTAATAATAATAGTAAGCACATAGGTTGTGGAAGAAAAGTGCGGTTAAGCGCAAATATTTACGGCCGGAAAGTAATGGAGTGAAATATAGTGTTCACAAATTAATTGTCATACGAAAGGAGCTGATGGTCCTACTATTATTATGGCTATTAACACTATTACTAACTATATACATATTTTTTTTACACTTACCAATTATTGTGTCAAGGAAGGCACTTGAAATTAAATTTGATTTCACCGAATTTCAATAGATGTTTAAACTTACTTACTTAGTTTTGTTCACCTAACGGTTATATGTATCACCCAAAACTAATCGAGATTGGTCAAAATTAGACAACGGGTGTGGCACAGCCCACTTTTAGGTGAAAGCACATATTTTTGATTTGCAGTATATAAATTAATTACAATAGCTACATAGATAAAATTTTAGAGGAATAATGCCTTTAGAGTACGCCACCTTATGGCTAAAAATTGTCCAAATCCAACAGAAACTGTTTAAGGCCATTGATACCGAATATTTAGATCCCTACACCTATAGTTGTCTTTTTATTGAAAACATTTTTCAATGTGTAAGATTTATAATTGAAATTTAGAAAGAATCCTTTCCTGATAGTAGTATGTCTGTGTGTTACAAATGGATGAATCGGGTCAATACTTCCCATAGGCCCCATTATACTTAATAGTTATAAATATTTTCGAACCTCCGGAGACTATCTCAGAGTTAGGCAGTTTTAAAAGAAGAGAATGGCTTAACAACTTAAAATGCTTTGAAAAGTATTTCAACGAACTGAAAATATCACCTAAGAACTGACAGCTAGTAAACATAAAACTTTGCATATAATGCGGAATTTGCAACCGAGATACTCTCAATGATTGTTTTGAACTCAATTCACCCTATAATGTTGATCACCTAGGGTGGTTACAGTCACGTATTATTTCGAGCTGAATTTTCCACTACTGTAGTTTGAGTGCATCTATAGACAGTTGTTTAATTATGTTGTAAGATAGAAAGGTCACTGTAAATTAAAGCAAACTCTTTTGAGGGTAAAGCAGCCCTTTCTCTAATTTAAATAAAGAGGTGTCTAATAAAAATATTACGACTTGGAACTAATTACGAATAAATATGCTTTTCATATACACATGAACTATGTATTTATTTATATGAGTATACGTATATAATATCGAATTATTGCATTAGGAAAGTTTTTTTCCAAAGAGAAGAAAATAAGTTTGTCTGCCAATATAATTCAATCCGTCTTGTTTACAAAATATGAAAAAAGAGAGATACAAAGGAAATATGTGAAAGAAAGTTAATTATTATGTTGATACAAAGACAAAATAAATCCAAAACCGAATTCTTCATTTCAGAATATATTTCACTTTCCCTACCCTGTTATTTGTAATAAAAACAACAATACATTTCAGATAAAATAATTTGGTATTAAGAAAGAAGCAGCAGACAAAGCCAGAAGAAAATACAGAAATAATTAACTGCATCATCAAAACTTACGAACAACAAAAAGTGACTGAATTAAAATTGTCAGAGAGAGGAACTTTCTAATAAAATAAAAATTCTGAGAGTTCTCATATATACTTGTACACAAAGGAAACACACGCGACCATATGCTGACACGTACCCCCGTTAATTAACAGCAAAAATGATCATGATATAATTTAACAACAAGTAAGACAAATTCTTGGCTCCAATAAAGTGTTATGTGGAAGAACCTCGACAGCACCAACAAAACCAACATTTTCACACCCTGGGAAATGACATTGGGACATGAGCACACTAACAGCCATAGAAACAGTAAAAGTAAAAAAAAAAACAATAACAACAGCAAAAAGTTTACTGTAATTAAAAACTTTGAATGTGTTGAAAGAAAAATACGAGCACTCATCCTAAGCACATAACTTAAATGTACGTGCATTTATACCATTATTAATAAACGACGAAAGGATGACGCTAAAAAGATGCCGCCGCTGCCGAATTCTGCAGTTGGCATGTTGAATGAGTAGTGTTACCCATTGGCAGCGAACCCTACTCGGTTTCTATGAATTTACGTAATCAGGGCAACAATATACTTACAAAGTGTGATTTCCCTTATTATTGAGACAAAGAACACACCACTGCGTACATACACACTATCCAAAACAAGACTTAAAGATGTGATTTTAATTCATGCGGAGGTTAGGCAAAGACTTCGTCAACTTTTCAATACAGGTAACTGTTGTTGAGCAGAATTCATAAAGTGAATTAATTGAAATAATCCATTTTATTCCATTATACATATATTTCTAATAATGCTCAGCTCTGCAATATTACAAAACACATCACGGAATGGTTCGATTTCGGGTATAAAAGAGATTTCGCTGAAATTTTAAAAGATTTTTACACATTCAAATAGTGTGCAGACTATTTTCTACAACTTTTGTGCTAACCAAGAACACAATTATTTATAATATTACTAGTACTGTAAAAAAATATTAATCAAAAATATAAATTATTTTATTTTTAATTATGAACAATTAAATACACACTTACCAAAGTGATTGCATATCTATTCAAATGTTCTACAAAAAAATCTTAATTCTCACTCAATATTAAAGCGCATAAAACATCGCTGTTTTTTTGCCTAAAACATATATCCGTACATTTTCTGAGCACGTCTTGTTACAGAAATAAAACGATGCCCAATTCATCTCTCATTGGAAGTGAGACAGCGACTGCTAAACGTCAAAAACTTTTGAGCTCTGCCAACATTCAAAGTTCAGGAGGTTTCGACCTTTAGCAGTAGGAAATGAGGGATGGATTGAAATCTTACCAAAAAAATGTGTAAACGAAGGGACTTGTTGCCTCTTTCAAGGCTAGTAATAAAAAATGTACACACTGTTCAAAAAGTACCGGGATTTCTTCATTTAAATCTCTCGCTTATATGGAAGACAGATACATTTTTTTTCTGGGTTGGTACAACTGTCTTTAATTATGATGCCAAAAATTAGCGCGATCTGTCGTCCAGTTTGTTTACAGCAGCTGTTTGTTCAGCTCTCGCGTCGAATTTGTTTTGATGTCTTCAATTAACGGTTTTCACGGAGCGGTTTTTTGAGTTACAAGAATAGCCAGAAGGCACATGGAGTTAAATCAGGTGAATACGGTGCTTCTTCTTTCTTCTTTACTGTCGCAGACACCGCTTACCCGATTATAGCCGAGTTAACAACAGCGCGCCAGTCGTTTCTTCTCTTCGCTACGTGGCGCCAATTGGATATTCCAAGCGAAGCCAGGTCCTTCCCCACTTGGTCCTTCCAACGGAGTGGAGGTCTTCCTCTTCCTCTGCTTCCCCCGGCGGGTACAGCGTCGAATACTTTCAGAGCTGGAGTGTTTCAGAGCTGTTTTTTAATTCGCTGAACTATGTCATTGTCGTCGTCTATCTCATACAGCTCATCGTTCCACCGAATGCGATAATCGCCGTGGCCAACGCGCAAAGGACCATAAATCTTTCACAGAACCTTTCTCTCGAAAACTCCTAAGGCCAACTTCTCAGATGTTGTCATCGTATATGCCTCTGTACCGTATAGCAGGATGGGTATAATGAGTGACTTTTATAGTTTAGTTTTTGTTCGTCGAGATATAACTTTACTTCTCAATTGCTTACTACGTCCAAAGTAGCATCTGTTGGCAAGAGTTATTCTGCGTTGGATTTCGAGGATGACATTGTTGTTGCTGTTAATGTTGGTTCCAAGACAGACGAAATGGAGGGAGGAGGATGGAGTCATGTGTAGAAGTTCTCGCAAGTGAGGAAATTTCTCTGATTGCCATTAACTTGGGAGTGGCCAGAAAAGATTCTTTTACATACATATACATACATAGCTCAAGCAGCTCACGACTTCCGGTCCTAAACAAAGTATCCTCTGGGTAGCTAGAAAATATCCGTTTGAAGGCGAGCTAAAGTGAGAAGCCGAAACATCTCCTCCAAAGGGTTGTGCGCTTGGTTTGGGACCCGCCACGTAAAAACACTACCAATGAAAGTAAAAAACAGCCTCGGAAGAAAATGGATTAGATATTTAAAAATAACTCTTAGGCATTTTACGCTTCGGCATTATTTTTAAGAATCGGTAGAAGCTCCCATATAATTCTAAACTAACAGATGCTACTGCAATAAAAAACATGACGAACACTTAAACAAAATGATTTGAGTACAGAAATATACATTAGAGTAAAAATATGTTGCTTGCTTGCTTGTTAGCTCATCGCTCAATTGAAATAATTTAAAAAACTTATTTGGCCTTTGATGAAGCTCTTTTGCAAAATGTTGTGGACGACTGCAATCAGCGAACTTTTTTCACTCATTATTGTCAATTACCACGCAATCAACGAACACATAATCCTTTATACTCTCTGTACCCTTCCCATTATCTTCGTACTTCGGCGTCACTAAGACTGTCAATCGCTGTTTTCACCACCACCAAATCTTCCTACTTGGCATTAACTCGCACTATTACTCTTCGCAACCGCGTCTTAAGTTTTCATTTTACGGTTTCAATGCAATCATTTCTCTTTTGTCAGTCGTCTGTGTTTCAATCTTTCTTTTCTGAATTACAAAAAGTTAACATGACTGCTTGAAATAAGCCTATAAAAATTTACGATAAATGGCGCGCACCGCCATAGAATCACAATTACCCACCAATGACTTTTCCGTCACTCCTCCCTCCCCAGCCTCACGTCTCATCCACTGAGGCTTAAAAGTATCAAGCAACGCTCCCATTGAGGATGGTCTGTGCCGTCTGAATGTATGCACATAAGCATGTGCCTCTGATTTTTTGAAAGTATTGCGTTAGTTATTGCAAGGAACAATGCACTAAATTGCCGAAATGGAAATGAGAGTTCTTTGTAAAAAGTAGCAGGCAATGCGAAGTGCTCTTAAAGCATTGTAAATCTTATATATGAATTATCCTCTTGTATATAGCGTATGCTGTTATGTAACACGTCATGCGCCTATGTGGCGCCACCGTAATAGTATTGGTTATCGTAGAGCGCGAGCGCTTGTGAGTTTTAGCGAATGAATGGCTTGGAAAAGGAGTAAAAAATAGGCTCAACGCCCGAAACTATGCCACAAAATTGACGATATCAGCGCGAAAATATGCTTTTTCGGATTTAAGTACACGTTTGTATATGAATGTGTACAGTTGTAGAAGTATGTATGCCTGCAGATACATGTCAATATGTACGTGTATTGTTAGATGTATAGTTCTATGTGCTTCAATTCTGATTTCACAATTTTTTGATTATTCAGCCGCAGGCATCCAAATAAATTTACACTCTTGCTTCGACGCTTTTATTACACTCTTCAAGTTATAAAATGTGCATACAGGAATATTTATATACATATACCTATATAAGGACGTACATATAACTACAAGTTCTGGGATTTGTTGATTTTTTAGTTCGAATTATTTTTTTCGTTAAAAAAGAAAAAAAAGTGTACTGAAGTTAGACTCACGTAACCTAGTATGTAGGTATGGATGTTGTCTTATTTTTCATTATATTCATTGTTCACATTTTCTTTAGCAAATTCTAGTGTATTTCAAAAACAGCGATTTTTTTTCGCTTGGTAATCTGAAAACTTGGTTGATAGACACCTCTAAGAAAGGTTCTCCAAGTATGAGCTCTTAGTTGTAACGGAAAGGTCCTCCGCCTAACGGTCTTCTATTTTTGTTTTATTATCAGACAGAAAGATTTATATCTCGCTTCCACCTTCTTGAAAAATATCTCGTTTTGTGTATTTTATTTTGGGAAATTAAATTCTCTTCAAGAAAGGTCTGTAACCATTTTTTGCAAACCCAACTGTTTACAGTTTGCTTATATTAAAAAAGGTTTCTTATAAATTGTATAACTCTATAAAACAAATCATAACCTTGTTTAAAATTGGAACAATAACAACAACCATTTACGTAGATCAGTAAATTTCCTAAAAAACAAAGGAGTTTTCCGATTTATAATAATTTTTTTCCAATGAGTTATAAAGTTCATAAGAATTTTTTTTTTAAATAATCAAACTTTAATCGTCAATATCTTTTAAACGGTTAGTTTTACGAACGAAATTCACGAAACGAAATATTTTTTCAAGTAGTTGGAAGCGAGATACATATATATCCTATATAATGTGGGAATACTTTGGCACAATCATGACTTCCGTTTCCGCATCCGAAGTCGGATGTCGAAGTGTTTTTAAGTATTGAAAATTATTTTTTCTGTAATAAAACGGAATGAAAATTATGAAAATTTTAGCTACATATCCATATGTATATTCGCTTAAACTAAACAAATTTTAGAATTTAAAGATTTTATTGAAATATATAACATTTTGGTTGAAGAAATAATATCTATACATTTAAAACAAAATCTGTGTTAGCGCATATTTTCCTGTTTAAAAAGGCTAGAATTTGGTGCCTACGATACATGTTTTATTGACTGAATATCAGAACATAGCATAATTCATTCATAAAAAAATGTGAAATAATTTCATTGACATGAGGAAAAACTCGAAATGCTTCGTACTCTGGTTTGGCTGAGCTAAACTGAAACACCCGCTTGTTTAGTTAAGTTTTTAATTGAATTTCGAATTTTATGTGTTTTTGTATACCAATTAAAACATACAGTAGAATTTTCACAAAAATTTTACGATTCCTCTACTATGTTGAAGTCACGCTTATAACATATTTTTGTTTTACGATTTGTTTTTGTCATATCTGTTTAGAGCTTATATCTCGTGTGGATCCTACCCCTTCCATGCCCGGTGTCTATGTGGGGATAGGATAACAGGTTTTTAATATCCAATAATTTTCAATTGCAATATATTACTGCTTATATTTTTCAATTCTTTTTCATTTCACCACAAACATATGCGCTTATGTTGTATACATGCATATGTACACACATATGAGGCACATATATTTGGTGCCATTGAACATATTGACACTACACCTACGCCAAAAAACTTAGCTATAACCTACCAAGCACTGAGCAAAGCCAGGGTGCCATTTTGCTTCGCATCCATGAATTTATTCCCATATATATGTATGTATGGTAAACACATAATATGTATGAATGAGCATATGTGAGTCGTTGTCTACTCGTACACCTACTATTTTGAGAAACAAAAATTTGTAGAAAAGGATTCGCCTCCAGTTTATGGCAGCAATTTTTTTTGTTGTCTTTGCTGTTTTAGTTAAGCATACCCTTCTGTGTTTAGTTCGTGCTGGTGTCGCCTATTTATGTTTTCTTGACTTGCTTTGCCTTGCATTATTTTGCCATAAATTTTTGTATGCGAATTGAATTCACAAATCTATTCACAGTCGGTCGTTTATTCTTTCAACGAGCGCAAGTAGCATTGTGTAGCCTTCCCGCTTGCGTTTTGACCGCCTCATGACTATGAATTCATCTTTGTTGTTTGCTACCCACTGCCAATGACCGGCTGGTCGGCTGACTGGTGGGGCTCGCGCAGCCCATAAATTCCGAAATGTCTTTTGACACATGAATATGTGAAGCATTAATACTGCCAGACGACATTATTTTATTATCATTGCAAATGGTTGGGGATTGGAGTCAATGTTTCACGACAGTGGTTTCGGCTTTGAAGATAGCAACACATTTGCTGCGTTTCAGCCCTAAAAATAAAATATATTATGTATATCAGAACTGCATACCCATACATACAAGTGTGGCAGCAGGAAATATTCGAATAGCCGATGAGCTGAGAATGAGTTGAATCTGGAGTTAGTAGCTTTAACTTCCGCTGCCCAAAGAATCATAAAAAGAAAATGAACATATTTAACAGAAGCGTAACATGGAAAGCCACTGCGTGTTCGATTATTTTTCAAGTTTTTTCATTCGTTTCTTCTGCTGCTGTCGTAAGTTTTGGCGAGAAAAGGGTTTTCTTAATTTGTTGTTGTTATTTTTGTTAGTTTTATGACTTTTGTTGTTATATTCCGAAACCAATGGTATTTTTCTTCAAGACTATTAATGTTTGTATTGTTTTTGTCGTTATTTGACTGTGGTCTGCAAATTGTGGTGATGATGCTTTTGAGATGAGTATGAATCATTTAGCATGTTGAATGTGATTATTAGCTGTTCCTTGCGTCGTAACTATGTTGGCAAAATTTTTATTGTTATGCAGATAATATATGAATGTATATATACGTATTTACATATATACATACTATATCGATATTAGTCTCGTGAATTTAAAGTTCTCATATCCGTACTAATATAAAGAATATACTAAATTAACAGAGAAAATCTACCCCTTGATTAAAAAATTATACCTTAAGGGGTTAGGGGTAGTCAGAGGCACGAAATATTGAGAGTTTCTGTATTTTTTTTTTTTTCTACTAAATCATGTTATTTTACAAAAGCAGTAATAAGGCATTATTATAGAATGTGTTGACTTGAAGTCACGAAAATTTAAAAAAAAAATTAAGTTCCAAAGTTTTAGTTGCTTGTGTTGACCCTGTTCCAAAAAAAGGTACTTGAGGTAACAAGCATAAGTCCCTGGAGATTCATCTAAAAACAATCAGATAAAAAAAATAGTTTTATAAATAGTTAATCCCGGGCCTGATCGAAGGATTTTATATTTTTTTCAAAATTAACAAAATAGCAGCCTCAGGAAACTTTTTTCTAAATTTTTGCGAAAAAAATCAACAGTTAATTGGTCTAAAAAAATCGAAATTATCGAAAAAATAAAAATTCTTCTTCAGGCCCGAGTTTATTATGTATTCTAAAAGCTGTATAAATTTTATTAAAATCTACTGAACGGCTTTCGAGTTACAGTTGTCACCGATTCAAACAACAAAGTTTTGAGAAAAACGCGTTTAAAGTTTCACACTAGCGCTTTGAAGTGCCCGAGCTCTCTTTTTTATTTCTCGAATAATTCAAAAACTAATTATCAGATCAACGTAAAATTTTCAGGGAATATTTTTAAGATATTAAACTTAACGAAAATGTGAAAAAAAAAATTAATTTTTTGAAAATTCTAACTACCTAACCCCTGAAACGGAATCAGATCATTGCCACAAAATAGCATAAATCGAAAAATGGCTAACAGCCATAACTGAGCTCCACATGCTTATTTTACATTATAATGGTGATAGGAAGTGGGATCTGTGGTTTCAAACATTTTGAAAAAATTAGTTCACTTAACATGTTTAATGTCGTAAATCACTAAAGCTATATCAGGCTGCTGGCAAAACAAATAGTGGAGAAGTATTAAAGTTACCAGAAAGGGAAACGATGAGAACATCCCGTCGAAACTAATTGGCCGAGCGGATCCCAGAAAAGAAATCGCTCGCACAATAAAGCGATAGGAACTCTGCCCGAAAAACCTAACCAAGGGAGAAAGGAGCAGCATAATGCTGCATCAGCAAGGCACTTAAACGATGTGGCCACACAAAGCTGCCTATAGGCGGCAACTTCTCCTCACCGAGCACAGGGGTGATTGACGTCAGATTGTTTAATCTAGTTTTAGGCTATATACTCGACAATCCAAGCCATTAGGACCTACAGGGTCAGCAAGTGCGCGGAGCAAGCTTCCTTAAATTTCATGCCATTGAAGGCTTCAAATTGAAGTTTATGCTTGCCAAGGATATCTCAAATAGACCTCGTATTTGTGCTCGTGACATTTCGTTACTAGGCGAAAAACTCTTGAGATATATCAAACTACAAAATAACTCTATATCGGGATTAGATGATTGGCAGCTGATCAAGGATGTGAACCATTAACGAGGAGTTTAAAGAGGCTCTATCGAAGGCTGATGATGTCCGCTTCAGTATCTGCAAAGCCATATTAAAGAATTTCCAAAGGGACAAAGCGGCTGATGAAGACCTCGATGACAACAAGCAGATGCTTGTTTCGTTACTAGGCGAAAAACTCTTGAGATATATCAAGCTACAAAATAACTCTATATCGGGATTAGATGATTGGCAGCTGATCAAGGATGTGAACCATTAACGAGGAGTTTAAAGAGGCTCTATCGAAGGCTGATGATGTCCGCTTCAGTATCTGCAAAGCCAGATTAAAGAATTTCCAAAGGGACAAAGCGGCTGATGAAGAGCTCGATGACAACAAGCAGATGCTAAGGGAGGTGGGGATAAAAAATCATGCGTAGGAAACTTAGATGCGTGCAGATAAATCTGAAGCCCTAAAAAAGTGCTATAGCTGAGGGTTGTCAGCTATTGGGTCAAATACGATGCGATAAAAGGGTTAAATAACTGAAACTAAACATCTATTACAAGCAAAATGAGGAAAGATATAAACACATACCTTTGTCCTAACTACAGCTCAACTGATAACATAGCTTGAAGAGTGAAACAGGACGGAGATAACTTCTGTTTGGTGTCGTCATTCATGATCCGCGACAGGGACGTGCCACCTGAATCACTAGTTATACTAACAGAAGAAAACAGAAGATAGGATCTCTTAATACGGTGTAACGCCAATGTGAAACACTCCATATGGAAAAGCACCAACACAATCACCAGGAGTACTATTTTTAAACTATGGAATTTATCAGTATAACTTTTTCCGCCTTGCCACTCTGCAGGAAGTAACAAACGTAATTGGAAAGTCACAACATCACAAACAATACAGAATGTCTGCCTTTTTTCACATAGAAGAAGCCGTAACAATATAGAATGGTTCAGTGACACGAACAAGTTACGTAAACAGGGACACTGCCCAAGGAGGTATACTTTCCCCACTTTTATGGGTGCTGGCTCTGAATGGAATACTACCTCAACTCAATGGAGAAGGGATAAAAGCAATAACATATATAGATGACATAGTGTTGATAATATTCGGGGGTTTTCTTTAACAATCAGTGAGATTATAAAAAGAGCCATACAAAGGTTACACCTATGGGCCGCGAACAACGGACTAAACCTAGTAAAACCGAACTGATGCTTGTAATGACGAATAAAACCAAAGTATCCCAATTTAATATTCCCTTACTGCACATAGACGTTTTTACACGGAAAGTAGCACCAAATTTTGCTAGAAGAATAAACGAATTAGGAATTATGGACATAGTGCCATCATGAACCATCTAAACTTAAGTAAATACCGATGATTTCGAAATCTCTCGCTCTATCCAACTACCAAACTCAACCAGTACTAGGTAAAGAGAAGATCTGTGGTGTTCTATTGAATAACTACCGGAAGATAAATATAAAAAATTGCAGTAACACTTTAAGCTCACTAGCAAGCCAACTCCACTTGCCCATATATTGGGTTCCTGGCTACAGGAACATTTTCGACAACGAAAAAACAGATGAGTTGGCAACACTACGAGGAAGAGATAATACCAAGCCCCTGGAAACGATCAGAAGAGAGTTTTACGTTCACTTTGAACAAAAAGCTCAGTAGAGATGGAAATCAATAACCAACTGCAATATAACGAAGCAAATATGATCCAAAGGTGATAAGACTAGAACTAAAAAGTTATAACAAAGGTTCAGGTATTGTATTTTCGGACGTACAGCTACTATAACTGGACACTGGCCTCTTGGAGAATATGCACTGCCGAATAATAATTTTTGCAGCAGCTGCAAGTTAGAAGGGAATAAAGAAACCGTGTTCCACTTTTTTTATGAATGCCCAACTCAAGCTCAAATCAAACACAGAATACTTAGAACACATCAGGCATCAAACCTTGATCGGCTGTCTACAAAAAGCATAAAGGATATAAGTAGTTTCATTGAGAACACCAAATGGTTTGAGCGTAAAGATGAAACGAGAGAACTAGATTATAGAACTCTTATGATAGTGCCTCAAATTGGCGCATCCAGCACTAGTTGAGCTCGAAGTAGCAGCACTCCTACCTACCTATCTTAAGCTATATGAACACATTTGTTTATAACAAATCTTTTCGCGACTTCCTCCGATAGTGTGAAAAAGAGTGAAATCAGATTAATGCTATGCTAACTCCCCATATCCCTTAACAGTATATAAACAAAACTACTAATGAAGATATTGGAATAAAACTTGGTAGAAGGTGCATTTAACTAAAAGTATAGTTATTTCTGAGATGTAAGAATTATTGAAATACAGATAGGGAGTTTTACTACCAGTGTAAAGAATACAGTATATCCTTGTGCCTACAAATATATATAAAAACGGCTTAATATAAAAAATTTAATTTTTCGGTTTGCTTTATACTCACAAGTAGATAATTTTAATATATTATTCATATGAGGGAAAAGTAAACCAGAGAAACGGAAATCAATATACATATATATATATATCATATTATGCACCAAATTTTGTAAATATTGGTCGGTTAGTTTCTCTGATATAGGATTTCACCTCAAGGTGGTCCATGGTGCATTCTTTGTCTAATTTTGATATCCTCTCTTCCACAGCACCAGTCATGCCAGGAAACATATGTACTAAATTACACCAAGAAATTAAATAAAAGGCTATCAAAATATTTATACTCTTTAGCAACATATTACGAGAGCATAAAAATGGATTTTGGCTCAAGTCCTTTCTGATGTCTGACCTCTTTTAATAATGAACTTTCCCGTTCTCCATTTTTCTTGCTTATTTTTCAAGCAATTTTCGCAAATGCCTTCAAACAATAATTTCCACTTTGTCAATTTTTTTCGTAAATACATATCTTCATTCTTCATAGCTTTCCTTTTCCAAAGCTATTCGTGCATCAATTTACAAATAGGAAAAGTGTGCAAACATACATACACATACATTTGTGAACTCGTCAAGTACAATCATTTTCACTCGAATTTCCAAGAGATTAATTCAATAAATTGAATTTTTATTTGCTCTCAACCATTTTACTATTAAAAGTTTTGTTATACTTTTTGTGTGCTCCTTGAAACTGTACTTTAAATTGTTGCGGCGAGTATTCCGACCGCTCGCCACCAACACCATACTAAGCGGACCCGTACAAGTAGAGCTATTGTTATTATTTTCTAGATTAATGCGCTTACTTATGCCTTCCCAGTCTCTATCTCCCCGCATTGATCAGGTGGCGTCCTGCTTTCTAACAGTTATACAGCTATTATGTTATTTTAGCTGTCACCAACTTTTACTTAAAATAATCATTTTGAAAACTTTTATAATTTGTAAAATAAATATTTACTTTTATTTAGGTATTTCATCCTTCTGCAATAATAGCTACAACAATGCCTTGCCCGCTGGTTTTTCAGTTGGTCGGTTTTTAACCATATTGGAAGCTATATTGGCGGCGGTGATGCCAATGGCAAAAATCAACAGCTTACCCTGGCAAACAAAGCGAATACCGAAACCAAAAACCAATCCAAAATGCAAGCGAAAGCTAACCAAACCATTGCATAGCAAACCTGAGCATAGAAAAAGATTAACACTTTCAACAACAAAAGTTTCCGCACTAAGTAATCAAATTTAGTGCTGAAATAGCTCCGCAAATGAATGAGCGCATTGGGACTGCTGTAGAAGCAGAGAGCCTCTACTAGAACTCACTTGTCGCTCATGTCAACAATAAAGACACCTGATTGTCCACCCAGCCACAACTGCCCCACTCGAATCAGCTCACTCCTTCTATGCACTTAAGTTGCCACCCTTTTCCGAACGAATTTTGATTAAGGCAAAGGTACTATCCCATCCTCTAGGTATTTTTCAACTACGCTCACCACTGAGTAGCCACCCACGCTTCTCTCTCATTTTAAAGCCATTGCTGATGCTATTCCCCCTGGCATATTTGGCTTTCGTTTTACATCTCCCGCTGACAGTCAAATTTATTTGTTTATTTTCAGCTTCTAGCTTTTTTTGCATTAGTAAACTAAATTAAACTTTTCAGAAACTTTTAGCCTATTTTAATTTTTACGAGAAAGCCATTTCGAAATTGAAATGACGTGAACAAATATCTCGAACTCGACTCCTACTAAAAGTAGAAACATTTTAAGTGGTGGAGCGTTTTGAGTTAGAGGGATATGTGTATCCATTTATTTATTTATTGACAAAAGTGTTTTTTTATACTCTTGCAACCAGTTACTACAGAGTATTGCAGCTTTGTTCCCCTAACGGTTGTACGTATCACCTAAAAATAATCGAGATAGATAAAGAGTTAAATATAAGTATATGTAAGTATATGTAGAAGTATAAATGGTTGGGATGACGAGACAAGTTAAAATCCGGTTGACTGTCTGTCTGTCCGTCCGTCTATCCAAGCTATAACTTGAGTAAAAATTGAGATATCTTGATGAAACTTGGTGTGCTGGTTCCTTAGCACAAAAAAAGTTCGAATTGGTCAATGGGCGTAATCGGACCACTGCCACGCCCACAAATCGCCATTAACCGGAATCCTATAAGTGCCATAACTAAGCACTTAATTGAGATATAAAACTGTAATTCGGCACAGGGCATCGCAGTAGGAAGGGGCATCTGTGGATACCAGATCCTTCTCCACCTGGTCCTTCCAACGGAGTGGCGGTCTTAGTCCTTAGGTACCGAATATTTAGACCCCAGTACCTATAGTTGGCTTTGGATCGAAAATATCGGTCAATGTTTGGGATGTGCAATAGAAATTCAGACAGAATCTTTTTCTTGCAGTAGTAATTCTGTATATCCAAAACGGGAGGAACTGGGCAACTCGAACTTTACCCTTCCTTACATGTTATAGTTTAAACAGTGCTATCTTATTTTATTCACTTAGGGATCGAGTTAAATCCGCTTTCTATTACGAAACTCTTCTTCTTCTTTACTAGCGTAGACACCGCTTACACGATTATAACCGAGTTAACAACACCGCGTCAGTCGTTCCTTCTTTTCGCAAGGTGGCGCCAATTGGAGATTCCGACTTTGTTCTCTTCCTCTACTTCCCCCGGCGGGTACTACGTCAAATACTGGACTGGACCCAACACAGCTAGCGAGTCGCTCGAGTATTTTAAAACTTAACCTTCTGAAATTATTAGATTCATATAAGAACTTAACCAAAAAAAGACGCCAGGACAGGAGCCGTAACAAATGCCACATTATACCATCAAGAATATTAGCGGAGCACTTAAGTTTGGTCGAAGAATGGCTAGCCATAGAAGGCTCAAGAAAAGATTAGAGCTGCAAATTTAAATTGGCTATTAAATAAATCTCTAAACTCACCCTAGAAAACAAAGTACTTTTATACAAAGCGGTCATAAAACCGATTTGGATGTATGCCTTTCAACTATGGGGTACGACCTGTGCAACTAATATTGATATACTTTAATACAAAGCTTTCAATCGAAAATGTTTGAGCCATACATCAAGTATAATGAAAATATCCATAAAGATCTTGGTTTTCCTATGGTAAAGAAAGAAGTAAAGGACAGCAGAATGAAATATATACCTAATATCCGAGATCACACAAACCCATTGGTTAATAACTTAGTAGATTCCTGCGAATAACGCTAAAAAGAAGAGATATGCCTGCGTACCAAAGAGCAACGTATCACCAAAGCTGCTCAATCACTTGCGTGAGCTTGTCTAGATTTTAAAAAGATTTTATAACTTATTGTTAGGCTTTAAATAATAGCAGATCCAAAATATAAAGTAATGTTGAAAAAAGCAACCCTTCTTACCCTCTGTGATCTTAAGATTCGATACTTACTTGTATTTAACAAATCTAAAAGAAGTAAACATAATTACGTTAAAAAAATACTACATGCTCCGCAGATATTACCCCAAAAGCTCACCTCACCTTAGAGTAACTCCTGATCAGAGCAAAACGTTTAATAGCTAGACTAGATTATTACTATGCATAAGATTATTAAAATAAAACTTCAGAGGAAGATAAATCTTAGGAAATGAACCTTTTAACATTTAATTTAATTTTTTTTTTTTTTGGATTTTGCGTGATATTTGTCGATGTATTTTGTAATGGCTAATCATTATACCTTTTAACAAAATAAATGTAGCAAAAAATTTTTAATAATTTTATTTCTGATTTACCAAAATGCCAAATATAATATTGAACAAATTCTTTTTTTACTACATACATTCATTTTTCGTCACAAATTCGAAAATTTCTACTTTATTTTTTTTTTTTTAATTTTTATATGTATGATATTATTTTATATTTTATAGACACCAAGCCTTTCTAAAAGCAACCAGTATTATTAACTTAATACCGCATATCAATAAGTAACTGTAAACCAACCATTTAATTGATATGCTTTATGGTGATTAAAAGGTGGAGGCTGTAGAGAATCTAAAAAAAAAATTGTTTTTAATACTCATAAAGCACATCAAACTAAAAAGTGAAAACTAATTACTAATATAACCTGGCAATAGTTACTCTTATATAGGTACTCTTAATTAAATATTGCACAAAGCCCCTCAATCATAGATTGGGACGTTGATGATTTTAGCTTCATAGTTTTAGGGCCACTTAGGGCCTCTGCAAAAAGTTACAAACATACAGGTGAAGCCAACAATTATAAAATCAGCCAAATTGGAGTCCAACTATTCGTCTAATTTCAACAGTTTTTGCGTATAAGATTAAATAGTTTAAGAGCACTACTTGTACAAGGTTTAGCCTGATTTATTCATTGGGTTTGATTTGTATACTGGCAGCGAAAGAATGAAATGGAATTTCATAGGGAGCAGATCTGATTGTTATTCGATTTTGCCGTGTAATGAATGGCCGGAAAACCTCACATGAGGTATAGTATTTAATCTAAGGGTAGATGGTGTAAAGCACTTCCCCATTTCAGAGTACGAAAAGATGCTAAAGTGACTTCGTCCGAACAAGTTTGGTTGAGCATGCTATAGCGGTTTGAAAGATATGTACATTAAGTACAAAAATTATGTACAAAAATTTTTTAATTTTTTTTTCCTTACCCCCTCAAATGTTAGTGATTGACAAACAAAAAATCCTCCCTCAAGCCAGGCGCTATAGCTTAACTCTAAATGGTCGGTATTTTTTTTTTTAGGTTCCCATACATTTTACATAGGAATTTTCGTTTTTTCATTCCAACTAATTTTCGTTTCTCAAAAATAACCATCACTTATTCGGAAAGTTCACTTTGGATGTGGTGCACATATGCACCTGGATGCACCACAGTTACATTGAAAAAACATACGAACGTTTGTAGCAAGAAAGCTTACTTTAAAAGAAGCACTTACTGAACAAAATAAGAAGAATAATATTCCCCTTCAAAGCCTGAAACAATTAAAAAACTTTTAATCTTCAATAAAAAAATTGTGACAAAATAGTATTCTAAAATAAGGATTACACGAAGGGATAACACTTTCCATTCGTTAGAGAATAGCAAATCGGAAAGCTGTAACAACCTCTTAGACAGATTTGCAGTATTTACCGGGAAGCTTTTGTATTTAAAAGATTAAGATCAATTAGTAACCTCTTGGTTTTTAAGCAAATTTCTCACATTATGGATATTTACACACGCGTACTCTAACTCTTACTTTCGCAGAAACTTCTGATGGTCAAAGCACGCTTGGAACTTAGGGTATCCCTTGGAAGTGAAAGGTATCCGAAATTAACACAAGATTTTAAGTTGCTGCCATTTATGTAATAAAGTGTTGACAACTCTAAAAAAATCAACCTCTTTGTAAAAACAAAGCGTTTACGATAGAACAACGTGTTTTCATTATTTAACAATAAATTATTTAACTGCAGTGATTAATATAATATTTTCGAAGCATTGCAAAGAACAGTGCAATACCTGTATTTAAACGATGAAGATGCCAAATTTTTGGTCTTTCCACGATTGAGGATTGGTTCATAATGTGAAGTAGGCTGACTGTCTATGTATGAGACTCCAGTGTGAAATGATGGCGCCATGTTCCCATTGTCACACACCGATGGTTCGGTTTTATTACGATTAAAGAGCACTCAAACACTCCTAAGGACCTGCAATTCGTTGTTTTTATTAGATTATGAAAAGGCAGCCACTTTACAAAGAGCTTTTGCCTCTTTAGGGCGTCCATTGCCTTCTTGTTCTCGATGCTCATTTTGCCTCTTTCTAACTTAGGATATATCTTTACAAAGGTTGATTTTCTGGTACAGAGCCCAAATTCAACAGTATTTTTCTCCCAAAAAGATCCATTTTTTGTAAACTTACACAAGTTGCTTCGTCCAAAATATTATATCTCATTAACTAATAGTTCCTCAGTTGCCAAATTTGTCCGGAAAGTAAGAGGACTGAGTCGATGTAAATAAATTTATTGAACCAATCGTTACAATTCTTTAAAATAAACTCTTCTGTGTCGAATCTGCGCTGTCAAGCATTAAAGGCGTCACGAAAGGCATTATACGGAATAACCTTGAGAGCTGAGGTGCTTCTGCTTGGATTCACTTTCATCGGCCTTTTCAGGCAAGGAAACAAAAAAAGTTTGGTGGACCACCTCTGGGATGTAGGGAGGCTACGGAAGCATTGGGAGGCCGGCCTTGGTTAGGAAGATAGGCGGTATGAGCCGGGGCGTTGTCGTGGTGCAACTTTCAATCGGCTGCGATGTCTTGTTGGACCCGATTGACCCTTCGTTTGAGTCTCTTGAGGACTCCCACGTAAAACTTGGCGTTAACTGTTTGTCCAGGATGAACGAATTCATGCCTTTGATGTCAAAAAAGACAAAGAGCATCGTTTTCAGTTTGGATTTGCTCATTTATCAGCGACCTCTTCCCATCCCTCCAAGAAGGCCTGGTCCCACCGAAACATACTACTTCTTGCTAAAATAGCTGAGTAAGCCAGCTTGATCATATCAAACGTCTGTGGCAGATATACTGAGCTTCACACAGAATTTAATCGCGTTCCTCTGCTCTCACGCACACTAAACTTTCGGCTTGCACCACTCACAGAAACATGTCGCGCGAAAAAGTTTGTTCTGACTCTCCAGGTGCTTGGAGACAACTGACCAGCCTCTCGTTTGTTGTTTAGGAACATCCTCTACCAAATCCAGTCTGTGCGCGCACGCTCCGAAGTTCAGTCGGAAGAAAATCAGTCCTATTAATTTCCGGACAAACTCTGTATCATTGCATAGTACCAAATATGTATGTACCAATCACAGTGAAGCGTGCACGGGTTCTCTAGTAGAATATATGTTACGATATATACGTTTATGAAACAAATGCGAATACTTAAGCATATAGTTGTGTACATCACAGAGAAGAATGAAGTATACACCTTTGCATCAACAATTGTACACAGTCAGTGGGGGAAAGTTCGTCACTTGCGCTAATTAGCGGTTTGCCTTGCAACTCACCTGAAAAGAAAATTAAAATGGAATATAAGAAAACCGCTTGATTTAAGATGAGTTTGAATAAATATAAAAAGCGACTGCCTTTATATTCCAGCTGCAGGGCCAGTTTATAATCAGCTTAAGTATAATAAAAAGAAATGCAAAACACGAACAGCTTTTCTGTGTACTTGTGTAATTTGTATTATATGTATAAAACTGGCGCCTGGAAGGAAGCGTCGGAGTTCACATAAAGTGTATATAAATGATCAAAATATCGAGCTGAGTCGATTTAGCTATGTCCATACGAGAACTAATCTCTTAGTTTTTGTGATATCGATTTGAATGTTTACAGACGTATTTATTAAGAATATACTTTCTTGTAACAGTCGATATCGCAGCTCTATGGGATCTAACTGTTAATCAAACTGACCGGTCAAACCCGAGTACTTATATGAAAAATTTATTTATTTTATTTGATATGACATTAAATATTGTCCAAGACAACGCAACAATTTTCGAACATACTATTTACATTGGAGCACTAGAGCCTACTACAAACTAACCGATCAAAATCAAGTTCTATTATGGATATTTTTTTCAATTGATTCAATTGGCATTTTCACAAAATGTGGCAAAGATAATTGTCAAAGTCAACGTCAAATTCCGAATATATTATACTGATTGGATCTCCATAGCATATAACCTCGATTTAAACTGACCGATCAAAGTTACATTAAAAAAAACTTTTTCTTAATGAATTAAAAAACACCAATTTCAACTTGTTATCTGGCCAAATATCTGAAAGTCAAAAGTCAATCGAAATCCGTTTTACATTCATACTAACTCATCTTTTACACATAAGTAAATATATAAAAAGAGGTAAGTTTCAAAGTAGAAGCAAGCAATTTTCAATGGCGGTAACATACATACATATATAGCAGTTTAGCATTATTGTTCTACATATCATTTATTCAGCAGAAGACATATCAAAGATGTAATATCACTGCTGGAACATGCCACTGAATCGAAAGCCGCTTGCCTATCCACCTAGCTCGGCAGGAGCAGGCCAAATACAAATTGTCTGTGACCAAGAGTTAAACTTAATTAAGGACGCACTGCAATGGCGATGATAGTAGTATTTTGCCTTCTATTACAAATCTGAAAGGGCTGAATGTTCGGTTGACGACCAAGTGGCCAGCTGGCCGGCCTTCCGGTTGCTAAATGTTGAATGGAACTCAATATGTCTATTCAGTTGCCGCGCGGAGCTTATGGTTACCGCCCACTTGGCTACTTGATAAACGGATGACCAATAAATAATGTTCAGCCTTGGCTGCCCTGAATCGCTATATTTTAACAAATATGAGTGTAAATATGTAGCAGTCATATAAACGCCAGTTGCACTGCGGTGTCTCAGGTCTCTTCTGTGCTTTCATGCTCGAACGCAGAGCTCAACCATAAGAAAAACTTGCTTGCGAGCTTACAAACATCAGCACAACAACAACAACAAGTGTACATGTGAGTATAAAAGCGCAAAAACATATAGCCAATATACTCACTCATTTTTGATGCTTTTTTGTGGCCTGGGCTCTTGCACATTTTTACAATATAAAATGCTTACTAACAGCCAGAGGTACCGTTTACTCACACCCACCCAGTAGTTGCATAGTTCTGGGCGCAAAACAAATTGAAATACGAACATTTTATAGTCAGTGGATTTGGCTGGAAAATGTTGAATTGAAAACGATTTTCAGTATGCATTATCTGTAGATATAATTTCTCATTCGAAATGAAGCTGATACTCTGCGCTAATGTATGTATGTATATGCGTGCAGCAAAATGTAAAGTTGTACTTTTTGCACTTTAACATTCCAGAAACGACTCACATGTGGGTTCGCATAAATACATCTTTAAATAAAATATGAGTCTTTAGTTGATTCTTGGACTTGCTGCAAAAAGTGATCCGCTCTGTACCCTGAGTGTATGTATGGAATATATCGAGTTCAAATACATCGATGGTCATCGTTTAGCTGGATTTGGAGAGAATCAAAAGTAGTTTGTGTAATTTATGGGATTCAACAGTGAGGTTATGTGAGTAAAATGTAAATAAGATTGAGTAAATGCATTCGAATAGTAAGG
Source organism: Bactrocera dorsalis (assembly GCF_023373825.1). Lineage (NCBI taxonomy): Eukaryota > Metazoa > Arthropoda > Insecta > Diptera > Tephritidae > Bactrocera > Bactrocera dorsalis. Next base: position 40,596,294 of record NC_064303.1, read on the forward strand.
AAGCTGAACTGAACATTTCATACTCTTGCAACTTTTGCAAGGATTAAAGCCAGGAAGTAACTTCAGGTACATAAGGCTGGTAAGTTATATGTAGTTATACAGTTATTTTATTCATTCTAAGCACAAATATGCACCATTATAATAAAACACACACTCTCAAAATTTTATTAACATAACCGACATATTGGCCCGAAAGTCTAAAAATCTTTATATTAGGTATATGGGGGCCAAAGGAAGTTCTCCTTGAATTTCAATTATATGCCCCATACACTGACCCATATTTTTGGTCAAAACGGCAACGGGCCACATAATCGGTATTCAACGGCTTCAACAGTTTTGGTTCGCTTTGCGCAATTTTTAGTAATAATGCACTATTTGTGCAAAGTTTTATCGCATTATATTAATTTCTTCTTTATTTGTACACTAGAAAGGAAAGAATCAGAAAGAATTTAAAACTGTGTTACATAGGAAGTAAAATGTGAAAGGAATGTCAAATTTAGTTGAAAGCGGTCGGCGAAAATTCCCGCAAATGTCGAGAATTTGGCTCAAAAGGGACATTTTCAGTTGAGAATAAGTTTGGGATGCAAACAGATCTCTACAAATATTTTGTTTTGTTAATGTTGACACAAATGTCCAAGATGGATATAGATCGATTTAATCGACCAGTGCTTGACCCTAGAAACATCTATTCGAAAACAGCGGAAGCAAAGTTGTAGACCTAATACGAGGGCTGCTATATATATTTCTGGCCTAATAATGAAAATAGGAATATTTATCAACGAAAATGGTTTTTTTCATTGGATTTTGGCTCGACCCACACGGTCGATTGCTGTTTTGTTTCGGGCTCATACCCATAGATCCATGATTCGTCACCTGTGGCGATCTTATAAATGTCTTTTGAAGCACCGCTATCGTACTTTTTCAGCATTTCTTTACACCAATCCACACGAGCCTTTTTTTGAGCGATTGTCAAATTGTGCGGGATCCAACGAGAACAAACCTTTTTTACGGCCAGGTGTTCATGCAATATCGAATGTATGCTGGTGAGAGAAATGCATAGGCATGCCTCTATCTGAAGGCATGTTACATGACGGTCTTGCATTATCAGTTCACGTACGGCATCGATGTTTTCTGGCACAACTCCTGTTTTTGGACGACCTTCACGGAATTCGTCTTTGAGCGAGCGTCGGCAACGATTGAATTCGTTGTACCAGTTTTTCACAGTGCTATAGGATGGTGCTTCTTAGCCATACAAAGATTTTAGTTCATCGATGCACTCTTGTCGTGATAATCCACGACAAAAGTTGTGAAAAATGATCGCACGAAAATGTTCACGAGTTAATTCTATTTTTTGGCCGAGATGAATTTTTTAATTCCCTGTAAATAAAACAATTCACGATTAAATGACAAGACGTTCTGAGTGATGTTATGCTAAAAAATGTCAACATTTCCAATGGAAATGTCAGATTGCACCTGGCAACACTTAGTGTTGCCTAGTCCAGAAATATACATATATAGCAGCCTATGTAGTTATTGATTTATCGCAATTTTAACAATACTGTTATACGGGGAGTGGACAGAGTTATCTTACGATTTCATCCATTTTTATAGTGTCGGTAGGGATGCATAAGGGAATTGTCCTTAGCGCATTTGTAATGTCAATATTTTACTATCCTTCAACTCATAACGATTAAAACAATTAATTGTAATATAAGCAAAGAATTAAATGACCAAGAAGGGGAACGAAAGAAAATATTCCACCTCCTGTTAAACAAAGGCAACCCAAATTATTTATTTTGGACTTATATTACACGAAGATAGATGAAGATTCAATTGTGATTTCTAAAACATTTTTAACTTCAAAAACATTTTAGTATCAAGTTCCTTTAGCTCAACAATAAATTAACGCCGACTCCAAAGCTACGTACAAATCCTAATTTCTATCCTAATTCCTAAAAGTTGTTTGCTATTTAGTTTAGACTGCAACGCTATGCTTAGTAAATGCTTTGGTGGAACTATATATGCAATCGTGTGTATATGCACAAGGACCTTAAATAATAAATTCGCATTAAACTTTGCCATCTCATGGGCGCTTCGACTAGCACAAACACGCAGGTGCGTGTGTACCAAGTTTGCAGAGAAGTACTTGTATGTGCATAACATGCCTACAACGTACTATGTGTATGCTTGTAACCATGCATGTACAAGGTGTGTTCTAAAAATAACCAATTTTTTTTGGTTTAGAAAAAAACGCATATTATCTTTAAACATTATTATTAAAAAAACCAATACCACTTTTTTCATGACATTTATAGGAACGTTCTTCAGCACCTCGGTGTGAAGGGCTAGGATATCATCATAAAATGCTCATTCCATCTTGATTCTCAGTATAGCAAGAAATAAAAGAAAATAGTCACATTGTGAAAGATTAGACAAATGCGGGGGCTTGATGAGAGAAACCCGTTTTTACAACAAAAACTCTTTCACTTTTTTCATCTTCTTTTAATTCATGTGTAACAAAACGCAGAAAGAACTTTATTTTAAGCAAATCTTTAGTTAAAATTGTTCAAATAGCTAAATAGCTCATTTATAATCTCTCCCGATTAATATTTCACATTAAATTTACATCGATAACAATAGCTTCAACTGAAATTCCATTTTTAAATCGTGTAAGCCACATATCAACTTGAATACGAGTAATGCAATCATAAACATGCCTTTTTTGAACAGTCTCTTTGTATCAGCGAACTTTTGTTTTGCTCTTAGTAGAAATAGAACAATTGCATAATTTTCCTTTTACTGAAATGGCTGTAATTTAACATTTGTCATCCGATTTACTTGAGGTGAGCATAATGTATTTTTATAGGGCTGCAAGTTTTCCATAGATAACTGCGCGTTCTATGATTTTAATATAAGATTCGGTTATTTTTGGGACACACCTTGTTCAAATAAGTTGAATACTTATGCCGCTTCCTAAATCGTAACAAACACAAAAGTGACTCGACCTACATAATATTTTCAGCTAAAATACGGATGAATGTTATAATAACCAACAACAGCAGCAACCACAAATTGCTGACTCCTGTTGCGGCGCCTGCTGTATTGCGGCGCTAGCTACTGTTGTCCCTACGAATGGAGTATGGAAGTTGCTGCAATTTGTTGATGTTAAGTCAACGTTCTAGTTGGCATATTTTAAACGCTGCTTCGAAGTTTTATTTCCTGCATTTAGGACAACCAAAACTACTAGCTGCCACCACCATATGTTACACTTTTAGTCCTTACATGCACTCACCTACATGAATCATTGCATAAATATGTATATGTATGTATAAGTGTGCAGATTGGCTGCAGTTAGCAAGAGGTTCCATGCACTTGGGAATTGACCCTAATTTTCTGTCAGTTGCAACACAAAAAACACGAAAGATCTACTCGGCGTTTTTCGTCACAAGCGCACCTGCAACATTCATAACCACAGATTCGTTGGAGAAACCAAAGTAAACCAGAGGCAGCAACCAAAGCAACTGAAGAATGCTGCCTGTCATGTACGCGCATTTACAAAGATATACATTTATATATATGTATGTATTTTTGTATATATTTTCTAAGCCACTTTTTCACAGTTACATTGTTGCCATTATGCAAGCGAGAAATTCGGGTAGGCAGGACAGCACGACTATGAAAGCACATCATATACTCATGTATATGTACGGGCAACTCCATAAAAGTAGCCATTAATCTTCGACCGCATTCAATAATCATGCTGAATTCCCCTTCAATTACTACATGATTTTCTCTGCGTGCCTCGGTCGGTGCCGATTTACTGTTCAATCGAAATAAGGAGCAGACAAATTATTGCAATTTTATGCAATTCTGTATGCAATTGTGTCCATATTTCTTTGGTGTTCGTAATGTTGGTGTGAACTCGGAGAGCGGTAAGCTGAGTACAGTAAGATTTCACTTAAGCTAACCAAGAATAAGAGAAACCAATGTGTATTAGTTTTAGCCAATTTATCTCTTTTCTATATACTCGTACACCAGTATACATATATGTACATATACATATATTTGTATTTTAGTAAAAGTATATAGCTTATGTAGATATATCTGTATGGAAAATAACAATCTACCTGATATTCTCTTACGTAAAACTGTATTTAAGAAAATTATATTTGTATGTATAAAGATATTTAGGAATTTTATTTCAAGCCCCATTAGTTAGCTCACCTAAATATCTTCAAAAGTAAGATCCGAGGTGTTTTAGCCTTAATATTAACAAAATTTTATATTGCTGGAAATTAAGTTTTCAGATATTCAAACAAAAGAGCACAAAAATTCTGTAATTCTGTAAAAAAAAGATTTTTAAAAGACATTATAAATCAAATGTCATAAAAATTATTACAAAAATTAAAAAATATGTTCGGATTGAAAAAATTAAGATGGACCAGTTTGTATCGAAAAAAATATTATTTCTTACTATTAATAGGTTACATAATAGTTTCCCATTTAAATTTCTTGTGGTTATTGTTCCTTTGTATGATCTGGAGCGTAAATCCAATATACTATATACTATCTCCACAAAATGATCTGAAATGCGATGGAAAACCAACTGTATAGTTTTACACATAGTTTATTCAACAGCACTAATTAAAAGTAAAAGAATTTAAAAAACCGTTGAAGTAATTATAAGTATGTCGAACCAGTTTTGGCATATGATTTTTTTATTAGGAAACACAGAAGACAGAACTTGCAAGCCGCAAGACTTTTATAGAGAAGCATTAACACTTAAACAAAACAATGAAAGAACATCCACATAATGGTAGTTTTGGACGTAGTGTATGCACATTAAATCAATACGGCCTGAAGTTGGTTAGCTGGAAAGACAACTGAACAAAATGAAAAAACGAAATAAGCGAAGTGTTGTGTTAACGAGACAGTTCAGTTTAGAGTAAACAAATCGAATGACTGCAGGCAAGGAGCAAACAAGCCACGGGTAAGGCTACGAACGCTGGTGCTGTACTCAAAATGACGAAAGATGGGAATTGTTCGCTTCAGGAATTAAGTAAATAGAATCAGACATTGAGAATTCATTGAAGACGCTTTCGGAGCAAGCAGACGGATTGGTTAGTATTCACCATTGGTGCGCGAATTGCCGATTGCAAATAAGTTTAACAGCGCAAATCAAAATAAGAAGTTGAACGAGTGCAAGGCATCCAGCGAAGATCCATACAAGGCGCTGCCAAAGGTTTAAATAAAATAAGGAGAATATAATGAGAAAGATAAAGTAAGCACAGAACTTGCTTAATAATGGTCCTGGCCAACTCAAAATGTACATCAGTGCTGCTGAAACGTTGATTGTATGGGCGACGGTTATAATAGCAATAATCATGATTGGTAATGGACATGATGACAATCAATGTACAGCATAGTGATTAGAGGTAACTTGCAACGCTTATATGTATACTACACACTCATTGCAACAGTGCTGGACTGGAGTGTTTTTAGCTTTAGCTATTTAAAATCCAATGATGGAACATCATAGTTTGTCATTTGAAGCTGACTCGCCTAAATGCATTGCAGCACATAAATTAGATATTGTGGCATTATATTGTATTTTAAACGTCGTACCGATAAGAATGCTTTTGTAGAACCTGCTTTATAGATTTATTAACGACAGTGTTCATATAAAAATAAATTTCAATTTTTCCCAATTTGAACAGCTGGGTATTTATCTAACGTATTAATATAATACATACATTTTTTCTCTTTTAAATGAAATATTTATATTTACTTCAGAAAGCTAATACCAGTTAAACAAGCATTTTAAATAAAATTACACACTTTGTATAGAAACACACTTATGCCATTTTTTAAACTTTAAAAACTAAATTTATAGGAATTTTAATTGAGAGAAAATTGTTAACAGAGTTGCAGCAGATGTCTTAATAAACCACTAGTAAAGTACTTATTTATATTAAAATAAATATACATTATTATATAGGTAAGTATATTAAAATAAATATTTATATAAGATACTCGCTATTTTCGAGCTGTATATACTCGTATTACGAATAATTACAATTTATAATTAATGTTGTACAAATAATACATATTTTTTTTAAATAAAACACTTTCAATCTAGTATTTTATTCGTAAATTATTCCGACAGTGTTTTCTTGTAAAAGTTCTCGCCACACCAAGCGACCAAAAGTAAACGAAAGCCAAAAATGGCAGGCACCAATCATGGTGAATGTAAATAGCAGCAACCAAAGCTTGATTTCATTTCATTTGCCTGACTGACAATGAGGGATTCTAACAGTGACATTGGCAACGTCGGAATGGACTGCAAAACCATTGTTGTTGCGAATGTAGTGAAATGATTGAAAAATGAACGAGGAAGTGTTGTCGGCGAGTTTCGTGAACGAAATGACTAAAAGTTTACAGATTTAATGACATATATGTAGTAGCAACCTTTTTTTATAAGTAAATAAAAATCTTATAAAAAAGCATATATGTATAAGAAACATTGAAATAAATATAAAAATAATAAAATCTATATTTTTCCAATAATTATAACATATGTATAAGCATTAATATGTTTATGCTTCTAAGTCCTGTTATTTCCGTGTTTTTCCATTCTGTAGTTTCGTATATTACATAAGCTGTGAGATATCGATCATTCAGTAGCCATTATACGAAGAGTGAAATTGGGAATATTATTTCACGAAAACAGTGTCGACAAAAGTGTTCAAAAACATTAAAGTAAGAGCTTCATTGTAAAACAATAAAAGAAAAAAAGTATGCAAATAAATAGAAACTTATAACGAATGAGAAAGAGTTGTTGAGAGTTGTTATTAATAATTTCATAAAGTTGTCTCTAGGCAATATCCTTATCTAGCGAACCAGGGCAGCAAGGACTTCGAATTTTTTTTAGTATGGAATAATTCTTCTTCTTCTTAATTGGCGTAGACACAGCTTACGCGACTATAGCCGAGTCAACAACAGCGCGCCAGTCGTTTCTTCTCTTCGCTACGTGGCGCCAATTGGATATTCCAAGCGAAGCCAGGTCCTTCTCCACTTGGTCCTTCCAACGGAGTGGAGGTCTTCCTCTTCCTCTGCTTCCCCCGGCGGGTACAGCGTCGAATACTTTCAGAGCTGGAGTGTTTTCGTCCATTCGGACAACATGACCTAGCCAGCGTAGCCGCTGTCTTTTAATTCGCTGAACTATGTCAATGTCGTCGTATATCTCGTACAGCTCATCGTTCCATCGAATGCGATATTCGCCGTGGCCAACGCGCAAAGGACCATAAATCTTTCGCAGAACTTTTCTCTCGAAAACTCGCAACGTCGGCTCATCAGATGTTGTCATCGTCCAAGCCTCTGCACCATATAGCAGGACGCGTATTATGAGTGACTTATAGAGTTTGGTTTTTGTTCGTCGAGAGAGGACTTTGCTTCTCAATTGCCTACTCAGTCCGAAGTAGCACCTGTTGGCAAGAGTTATCCTGCGTTGGAATTCGAAGCTGACATTGTTGGTGGTGTTTACGCTGGTTCCAAGATAGACGAAATTATCTACAACTTCAAAGTTATGACTGTCAACAGTGACGTGAGTGCCAAGTCGCGAGTGCGACGACTGTTTGTTTGATGACAGGAGATATTTCGTCTTGCCCTCGTTCACTGCCAGACCTATTTGTTTTGCTTCCTTATTCAGTCTAGAGAAAGCAGAACTAACGGCGCGGGTATTGAGACCGATGATATCAATATCATCGGCATACGCCAGCAGCTGTACACTCTTATAAAAGATTGTACCTGCTCGATTAAGTTTTGCAGCTCGAACTATTTTCTCCAGCAGCAGATTGAAGAAATCGCACGATAGGGAGTCGCCTTGTCTGAAACCTCGTTTGGTATCGAACGGCTCGGAGAGGTCCTTCCCGATCCTGACGGAGCTTTTGGTCTCGCTCAACGTCAGTTTACACAGCCGTATTAGTTTTGCGGGGATACCAAATTCAGACATTGCGGCATAAAGGCAGCTCCTTTTCATACTGTCGAAAGCAGCTTTGAAATCGACGAAGAGGTGATGTGTGTCGATTCTCCTTTCACGGGTCTTTTCCAATATTTGGCGCATGGTGAATATCTGGTCAGTTGTTGATTTACCAGGTCTAAAGCCACACTGATAAGGTCCAATCAGTTTGTTGACGGTGGGCTTTAATCTTTCACACAATACGCTGGAGAAGTGTTCCCTCCATAATTTAAGTATGCTCTGGGCATCGGTGACTAGATCACCTTGGGGGGTTCTACATGAGTATGCTCCGGTCTTGAAACCTTCTGTAAGCCGCCGCATCTTTTCGTAGAATTTTCGAGCATTACCCCTGTCGGCCAGCTTGTCAAGCTCTTCGTACTCACGCATTTCGGCCTCTTTCTTTCTCTGTCTACAAATGCGTCTCGCTTCCCTCTTCAACTCTCGGTATCTATCCCATCCCGCACGCGTTGTGGTCGATCGTAACATTGCGAGGTAGGCAGCCTGTTTTCTCTCCGCTGTGACACGGCACTCCTCGTCGTACCAGCTGTTCTTTTGCACTTTCCGAAAACCAATGGTTTCGGTTGCAGCTGTGCGTAAGGAGTTTGAAATGCCGTCCCACAGTTCCCTTATACCAAGTTGTTGACAAGTGCTCCCAGAGAGCAGGAGTGCAAGCCGAGTAGAAAATCGTTCGGCTGTCTGTTGTGATTGCAGCTTCTCGACGTCGAACCTTTCTTGTGTTTGTTGGCGTGCGTTTTTTGCTGCACAGAGGCGGGTGCGAATCTTAGCTGCAACAAGATAGTGGTCCGAGTCGATGTTAGGACCTCGGAGCGCACGCACATCTAAAACACTGGAGACGTGTCTTCCGTCTATCACAACATGATCGATCTGGTTGTTGGTTTTTCGATCCGGAGACAGCCAGGTAGCTTGATGAATCTTCTAATGCTGGAATCTAGTACTACAGATAATCATATTTCGGGCCCCGGCGAAGTCGATCAGCCTCAACCCATTTGGGGATGTTTCCTCGTGAAGGCTGAATTTACCGACCGTAGTGCCAAAGATACCTTCTTTGCCCACCCTGGCGTTGAAGTCGCCAAGCACGATTTTGACATCATGGCGGGGCATCTCTCATAAGCGAGCTCCAAGCGCTCATAAAAGTCATCTTTGGTCACATCGTCCTTCTCTTCCGTCGGGGCGTGGGCGCAAATCAAAGATATGTTGAAGAATCTCGCTTTGATGCGGATTGTGGCTAGACGTTCATTCACCGGAGTGAATGATAGTACTCGGCGACGGAGTCTCTCTCCCACCACGAATCACACACCAAACTTGCGCTCCTTTATATGGCCAGTGTAGTAAATGCCACAAGGACCTAAGTACTCGTCTTTATCCTTGTCCCGTCCATCGCATTTCTTGGACGGCGGTGATGTCAGCTTTTATTTTCACGAGGACATCTACCAGCTGGGCAGCGGCACCTTCCCAATTAAGGGACCGAACATTCCAGCTGCATGCCCTCAATTCGTAGTCCTTATTTCGTTTTCCATGGTCGTCATCAAAAGGGGGGTCTCTCATCCGAGGCTGGTTGTTACTATTCGCTGGGGTTGTTTTTTTACGTGGCGGGTCCCAAACCCAGCGCACAACCCTACGTAGGGGATCTTTCGCCTTCTCACTTTAGCTCGCCTTCAAACGGATGTTCTTAGGCTACCCAGAGAATACTTGGTCAAAGACCGAAAGTCGTGAGCTGCTTGAGTCATATGTAAAAGAATCGTTTCTGGCCACTCCCAAGTGAATGGCGATCAGAGAACTATCCTCACTTGCGTGAACTTCTACACATGACTCCATCCATCCATATTATGGAATAATACAAAATTAAATTTCTTTACCCAAATAAATTTTATATAAAATAAAAAATAAAATATAAAATTCATAAAATATAAAAATGATTAATATTAAAACAAGACAATAAAAATTAAAATAAAAAGTTACACTTCAATAAAATAATAATAAACTTAATTTGATACAAATAAAGCAATTTATCTGGAAAGTATGTGTTCTGCCCAAGAATAATATTATACATTGATACATATGTATACATATGTATGTATGTATGTCTGTACTATGTACATGGAACATCCAAATGAATATTATATGTGAATACATTCATTTATACAAATGTACAATACAATCATTTTCGCATTTGATTTCTTTTTCTATAAAATTTACAAAATTTAATAAACTGTTCACTAGGTGTCTGTTTGTTTGCTAAAAGTGAATAATTCGGGTGGAAACATTGAAACGCAAACGCTACTGCTGGTTTTTTGAATCGGCAATTAAGTTGAATGTATTTTACGTACGTCATCAATTGGCCAAAGTTTGATTGAACAAAGACTTTGGAAATTTACATGAACAAAAATAAACAAACAACGGCAAATCCAGCAAATTGCAGATACAACCGTAGCAACCAGTGAATATGAGTAAATCTGAAAATACATGTGAACAGGAATATATGCATGTATGTACATATGTACGTGCATATGTACCTAAGACTATACATACAAGTACATATGTATGTGAGTGGCAATTCGAGTTGCCAACAAAATGTCTTTGTTTGCTCCAACGAAACTGACTGACTGATTGCGTGTGAAAGGAGAAAAATTCAAAACCTAATTGTCTCTGGATAAACATACTAAATCTAGAGACCGAGACCGAGCCCTACATCATGATCATCAATGTTGTTTGGACATAGCTACGTATGTATATATAAGTATGTACATATGTGTGTAAAAATGTAAATCTTCATGCTTCGCATCATTTAAGTGTGGCTTGCAAAGAAATTGCTGAGGGCACAAGCTCAACCTCCTCGCCAATTGTAGGCGCCGTCTTTTATGTTAGTAACAACTACCCGCATCTCCTGCTTACACATGTATAGTATATACATACATACATACATACATATGTATGTAAACACCACAATGCTGTAAGTTGACATACCTAATTCGAACATTTCGATGTGAAGAGTTTTCGAGCATTTATTCGTGTTTATATGCAATTCGGGAATGTCAATATAGAATTCCATTTAATAAATTCACTCCTCATGGACTGAGCAAACATGTGGCCATCGAGCAAATACACAGGAATTTTCATTTTTAGCACTGACAGCTTAGACAATAATTGCATAAGAATCTACTTGCATATGTACATACATACATACGTAAATGTACGTATGCATGTAAATGAAAGAAAGTGCTAAAAGAAGAATTAAAGAAGTTGGGCAAATATAAGTACATAAGTACATACATATGTATGTATGTATGTATGTACATACATATGTAAATGCAAACTCCCATACTTTCGGATGCATGAAAGCCCAAATGGTTAAAGACCACTGTATGTTTGTGCGAGTGTATGTAAAAGCCATGAATTTTGCTGAATTCTTTTGGTATTAGCTGAGCATGCCAATGAGTTATTATACGTGCTGCAAATGTCAACTGACAATAGTATGGGAAGTGCATGCATGCACGCCAGGGCACAGACGTTGAACCAATTTTAAACTCGTTCAAATGAATTAAATGTGGAACATCAGTGCATAGGTGCTGCGCCTAATATTTCTGTATATTTTATTTGCGTATTAAACACACTGACGATTCAGAAATGAGCACCCTGCACCCTTATTGCACATACATATTTAAATACATATATGGAATAATCAATAACTAACTAATTTTTTTCTTTCACCTTGATGTCACTGATAAGTATTAGCTATATATTTTTAGTGAAAGTGAATCGATTTTTTATATTGAAGAACATCTGCATTATGTATGTTGATACATATGTTGATACATACATAATACAGATGTTGCCAAGTTCATCTTACTTTCTAAAAGAAGAAATGATATCCGTTGCAATTTCATACTATTTGCAATTGATTTGCATATCTTTTAAGTTTACTTTACACATATATCGTTCCCATCATATATTTGATGAATATTCTTACGAAACCTTAAACAAAAGAACATAATAAATAAATAATAAAAACGTCTGCTTTTTTTCCACACTTCACTGTTGAATCATATGCGTGTACCAAGCAAGGCGTAATTAATTTACTTGTTTTTTATTTCTTCTTGCGAGTAGATCCTTCTCGGAACTGAAGAAAACCAATTGACATACAGCGGAGTTTTGGATATTCGTGGAATAACAATTCTACATAAGTCTGTAAATAATTTATAATTATATGCGTAAAAGTAAAAACGTAATTAAAAATAATATATGGGCTCGTTTGCTTGTAACTATTGAATTTTTATGGCAGTTTGGAAGGGTATATATGTATGTAACAGTTGTGTCGTAAGTGGGAGAGCACAGCGATGTGTACAATTGTTTAGACCAGTGGTTCCCAAACTTATTTTGTCTACCGCCCACTTTGAGAACAAATATTTTTTTAACGCCCCCATTTCTTCACCTATTTAAAAACCACTATAACTTCAAATTAATTATTGTGGCCTTTGTACATGTGTATATTAACGGAGAATTCTAAACGAAACTTTTACTATAACCAGCAACTTGAAACCTGAGCGCAGTCGGTAACATACAGATAACATAAACTCTTACGTGCTCCACCTGCCAATAAGAATGATTATTGAAACACAACTTTATAGTATTAAAACAGACATTGCTGTGTTGACAATTGAAAACGGATCCAACACCCAGTCTGGTATTTCCAAGTTCACAATGTCCTGGTATCGTTCGGGGAAGTCAATGTGGAGGTTTTCCAAATGTTGGCAGTAGGCAAACAATTCATCGTTACTGCATGAGAGATGCCCCGTTATGAAACGGAGCGACCGATTGACATGATTTTCATTTTTTCTATATTCAATAAAATAACACAGATATATGAACCACGCGGAGAGAAATATAAAACCGAGTTTGAGCAATCTTTTAATTCATATTAGTTGATGTTCACAAGTTGTTGTTGTTGAGAGTCGAGAGCTCATGTAGCCGTTGTCTAAGAGGCCTCCTAGCTAAATGAAATTACAAATAACCCCCCCGGCCTCTACACAACGCCCCCATTTTCTTTCTGGGTCCCTTACCGCCCCCCTTGACACCTGCAGAGCCCACAAGGGGGCGTTATCGCCCACTTTGGGAAACACTGGTTTAGACAGTCATCGGTAAATTTAGTTACAGTTATCCCTTCTGTGTGTCCTCGTATGTACAAACATATGTATATGCCATACATATGTGTGTAACAAGCTATAATATTATACAATTAAATAAAATTCGATTTCGTAAATAATGTAATTTTACCAACTGAGAACACATTCAAATGCAAATTAAAACAATCAAAGCTTCGCTCATAAATTTTAATAAAAAGCAAATAAAAATAAAGTTAGCGAACAGCAAAAAAGATACTTTTCGTTGACGGAAATTTGTTGTGACGCGAATTATGCGAAACACTGAAAGAACGAAGAAAGTGTCACATAATTTTAAAAATTCAATTTGTGCTTGACACTCATTTATACTTGTACTAGGTATACATGAAAATGTGTACATATTTGCGAACGTATGTACCTACACTAGTAAAAGCTCCGAAATTTTACATCTCGCTCGAATACATGCCCTCTGGAACTCCTGCAACGTTCACTCTTCAGCTCCTTCTTCACCCACATTGCATGTAGCACCATTTATAGCAGAAACAGCCAAAAACGCTACTCCTCCTTTCCGTCCTTTGCCTTCCTTAGCGAGCAAAAGTTGAGTTAAAAGTTGAGGCCGTGGTAAAAACGCAGAAATCAGCCATCTTCGTTTGTTTTCATTTGAAGAATGTTGCCATTGCTCAATACGCATATATAGTTTTGTACACATCTGTTTTCATTTAGAATTTATCAAAACCGTAAACAAACTATTAAAAGTAGTTTATATATTTATAAATAATAGAATTCGACTCTGATTTTGAGTTATCTTAAGAAAATTTCAAACATATTGAAGACAACTTTTATAATTACTACATACAGTATATCGAGATTGGCAACCCTGCGTTGTGAGAGAGCAATCAGCTGACACGTTTCTACGGCAAAAATCCAAATGCTGTGGATTCCGACGGCATCCTACGGCAAAGAGAGAAGGGAGTAGCGTGTTTCGCTATTCACTTACATTGCGCGCGCATAAGATAGGTCGTATCAGCTGACACGGGCCACGTGTCTACGTTTTTGGCTGTTTGCGCTATTAGCAAGTACTCTTATACATCTACTATGTATATTTATATAAATATGTATCTGAATGATTGGTACAGTGCGCACGAACTCGTGCGATAAAACCCATTTTTCATTACACGGCAAAAATATGGAATAATGCGTTGGTATGAGAAGTCAGCGCTTTTCCAGCGCTACATCCATCTAGATACTACATCACTCTATCTACTCGTTTGCAGATAGACAACACCCCGCTCACCCTACTCAACTTGGGACCTGCGGCCGGAAAGTGCTGGTGTAAAATGTTACATTCGCCGGTGTTGCAAACGCCAAGAAATTGACATCCTGTGAATGTGTAGGAAGACGCACGTTTCTTACAAATATGCATATTTGTATGTATAAATACAAATTTACGATTGGTATATGAGTATATAAGCTGATGTGTGGCTTTATTGTGTGCATGCGGCTAATGTGATTGTAACAGTGGCAAACTCGCCGGATTGCGAAGCTTCCAATATGCGGCACAGTGTCTCACTTTTAACATGTTTCCAGACAAATTCATTCATTCATTCTACGACTACTGTAGTGCGAAACATCATGACATTTTTACAGAGCATTCGAAGCAAGCTTTTTTGATAGGTTTTCTGAAAGCCTTTTTAAACATTCGACGTTAGCGGTATATATTGTGTAAATAAATTGAAATACATTTTCTAAATTTTTTAAAAGTAACCTACAGTCCATCGCGGGCTCCTTGGTGGCGAAAAATTATATATTGGGTAATATCCTAACATATTCTGATATGAAATGTATTTATGTATGTATACATATATAATGAGTTTGTGGGCTACAGTGGTTGAGGTAAGTAATACATGATTGCATGTGTGTTTTTATCAGCTCAAATGTAGAGCTTATATTTTTTACACATACTTACTTACCTCATAAGCTTAAATTGTGAGGTGTGATAAAACTCGAGGATTATACCATATTATGGTATTCATAATTGTGACGCCTGCACACTTCATGCCACACAGGCATACCGAGCGAAAGTCAGAAAAGGAAAAGAAATTGTGAAAATATGGATAAATAGCAAAATTATAGAGCGCAGTTGATACATATGTACATGCGAGTACACTACACATCCAAATACATCTGAGGAATACGCATACATACATACATATGTATGTACTATATAAACGTGCAAATGTGTGAGTGCGTGCTATTGTGGTCGATTTTTTGCTCGCGCTTATGCTTTCCGAGCATTTGCTACAACAGCAGGATTTGCGATTTATGAGCTCGTGAAATGAATTAGCATCAGAAGTCCTGGGAGGAGCGGCATTTTTCCGGTGCAGAGTCAGCTCCATTCAAGCCTACTTTCATGTACAAATGTGTATGGCTATGTGGACAGAAGTGCAAATTGTTAATTTGTTAAGCAATTCAAAAGGAGTCAGCAAGGGATGTGATGATTATTTGCTTCACTTTTTTGTGTTTTAATCCACCTGATCCGCTTGATAGTCGCAGTAAATGAATTGTCAAGGACGCATGTCCCGTATGCAGACTTGAGGAGCTCTATGAAGAGCATTCATAAATCAGTTTTTATGACAATTGCGCTCATGCTTCGAA
The DNA here is from genome assembly GCF_023373825.1 of Bactrocera dorsalis. Taxonomy (NCBI): domain Eukaryota; kingdom Metazoa; phylum Arthropoda; class Insecta; order Diptera; family Tephritidae; genus Bactrocera; species Bactrocera dorsalis. Next base: position 40,612,104 of record NC_064303.1, read on the forward strand.
GCAGATGACTGAATGAATGCGCAATCTTAAAATGCGCAATCGATAAAACAAGTGGGAGAAGTAGAGTACTAGATGTATGCGAAAATTATGAAAATCGCAGAAGTGAAAATGGAAAAGTGATTTTTAAATGTTGTCATTGTCGGAATTAGCAAACCAAATGTACGGGAGAGGTGGTGGGGCTTAGACCTACTGTCATGCTACCGCGCTACAGAAAATTTAATTAAAACTAAGCATAGTCAACGGTGGAAGGACAAAAGAAAGCTTGAATAGATGGAACACAACCCAATGAAGCACTCATTCATTATCAATTAATTAAGAACGCATCACGAGTTATGGCGACATTTACAATAGGACACTGCCGAACGATATACACGTAATTACTGAGATGGTGATGATGGCACTCATGATAGTTGGGTATTTCTTTGAGCACCAATGTTGCATTTTACGGTGGCGTTGGAAGTGCAGTAGCACTGAAAAAGCACGTATTAATTGTGAGTTATGGTAGTATAGGGTGATTTTTTAGAGCTTGATAACTTTTTTTAAAAAAAAAAACGCATAAAATTTGCAAAATCTCATCGGTTCTTTATTTGAAACGTTAGATTGGTTCATGACATTTACTTTTTGAAGATAATTTCATTTAAATGTTGACCGCGGCTGCGTCTTAGGTGGTCCATTCGGAAAGTCCAATTTTGGGCAACTTTTTCGAGCATTTCGGCCGGAATAGCCCGAATTTCTTCGGAAATGTTGTCTTCCAAAGCTGGAATAGTTGCTGGCTTATTTCTGTAGACTTTAGACTTGACGTAGCCCCACAAAAAATAGTCTAAAGGCGTTAAATCGCATGATCTTGGTGGCCAACTTACGGGTCCATTTCTTGAGATGAATTGTTGTCCGAAGTTTTCCCTCAAAAATGGCCATAGAATCGCGAGCTGTGTGGCATGTAGCGCCATCTTGTTGAAACCACATGTCAACCAAGTTCAGTTCTTCCATTTTTGGCAACAAAAAGTTTGTTAGCATCGAACGATAGCGATCGCCATTCACCGTAACGTTGCGTCCAACAGCATCTTTGAAAAAAATACGGTCCAATGATTCCACCAGCGTACAAACCACACCAAACAGTGCATTTTTCGGGATGCATGGGCAGTTCTTGAACGGCTTCTGGTTGCTCTTCACCCCAAATGCGGCAATTTTGCTTATTTACGTAGCCATTCAACCAGAAATGAGCCTCATCGCTGAACAAAATCGATAAAAAAGCGGATTTTCACATTTCGAACCGAACACTGATTTTGGTAATAAAATTCAATGATTTGCAAGCGTTGCTCGTTAGTAAGTCTATTCATGATGAAATGTCAAAGCATACTGAGCATCTTTCTCTTTGACACCATGTCTGAAATCCCACGTGATCTGTCAAATACTAATGCATGAAAATCCTAACCTCAAAAAAATCACCCGTTACAATAGGACACTGCCGAACGATATACACGTAATTACTGAGATGGTGATGATGGCACTCATGATAGTTGGGTATTTCTTTGAGCACCAATGTTGCATTTTACGGTGGCGTTGGAAGTGCAGTAGCACTGAAAAAGCACGTATTAATTGTGAGTTATGGTAGTATAAGCGGAGATTATTAGAAGCAGTTCAAAGAACGAAAGGAAAGGAGCAACGAAAAAGTGCAACTGTAATTCAAATTAAAAGTTTCACCTCTATGTATGAGCTCATTATTTGTAAGCGCTTGCGTATGACAACAACCACTTACGCTTTCGTTGATTACATGCATACCATGCAGCCAACTTATATTAGTTTATTTTTTGCTCGTTCGAAAACCTTGACTAAAATTAATTGTAATTCGTAATGTCAAAACAGAGTTTAGTATTTTACTTTTTATTTTAATTTCAACTAAGTTGAGATGTGGAACCCTAAAGGGTAATAATAAGACTATCGTTTCCATCCTTTTGAAACTAATATTGACGAGTGCCAAATACCTATGAGGAGACTATTTTATTTTAATTGACTTGAAACATTTTTAAAACTAATACACTAATATATAGGGTGGGTCATCTAAGGTTTTAAATTTGAATTATTTATATTTCGACATTGGAAACGTCAAATACCATTCGGAAAGTGACAGATATTCAGTAAAAAGTCTAAAATTTACGAAATGGGTCGCTATTAACTAGAAGAAAACTGGAAAACAGTTCGCAGATGTGGCAAAAGATCGTTTGACCGAGGATGGCCAATTTTCCGAAAAATCATCATTTTGGACGAGGCTCATTTCCACCTCGATGGTTACGTTAACAAGCGGAATTATCGCATTTGGAGCACAGAAAACCCGCACGTAATCTTCGGGCACGAGCACCCAGCACGAATCACTGTATGGTGCGAATTTTGGTCTGGTGGAATCATCGGCCCATTTTTCTTCGAAAATGAAGAAGGAACCGCCGTAACCATCAATGGTGAGCGATTGCGCAATGTTAACCGAATTTTCCTTCAAGCAAATTGAAGAGGAAGACTTGGGCAACATTTGGTTCCAGCAGGACGGCGCTACGTGCCATACAGCAAACGCTACATTCTTTTAAACTTAAACTACTTTTAAATTTAAAATTTTATATGGCCCACCCGTTATTTGGAAAAAACATAGATGAAGGAAAATTGATTTGAGTAACTATTCCCCTGTATTTAGTAGCAGAAAATTACAACAATAGTTGATGGGGATTATACTTGAAGATAAAGTTTAATGATAATATTAAAAGATGGCACTCTTCTAGGAATTTTCTCCATAAGGGAAACTAAAAATTACACTTATTTGTACGTATATACACTGTAGGCACTCAGATAAATATATAAAAAATTTAATATTTTTAATACAGTATACTCTCGAAAAGTAAATCGATTGGTATTTTGGGTAATTTACTTTTTCGAATAATTTACTTTTCCAAATATATACATAAATTATCTGTTTTTATAAATATTAAATGCATTTTTAAACTCAAAAAATTCATTCATTTATTTGCTTCAATAAAACATATGGATTTACATGAAAAACATATGTATTTATTATGAAGAGAAAAAAATTTTGAATATTCTTTTGTTTTTTTTCTTTTGCAATATATATTTTCTGACCATTTACATATGTACATATCTCAAAGTTTATTTACTAAATAGACACGATAAAACAAGAGAGAAAGTGTTTTTGCAACATCGTAAAAACGCTGCTTGCTTCGTTTCGAATTTTTTATCACACTCTCTGAAAAGTAAATTAAAAAATTTACTTTTTCGAGGTGCATGTGTAATCTTAAAGGTGATTTACTTTTCCGCGATTATTTACTTTCTGAGAATTTACTTTTCGAGAGTATACTGTATATGGATTTCACGAACAGCGATGTTTTAAAACAACGATTTATAATGTCACTTTATTTACTTATACATTTATTATTCACTTTATCTACTTATGTATGTACATACATATGTATATACATACATATTTACTTGCTGCTCTCACCACTAAAATGAATGGGTCCACTTCGCCATCTTGTGAGCAAAGCCAAATCAAAGTCAAACTTTGCAAAAGAACAATAAACAAGCAAAACAAAATTTTCACACTTAAATAAGTTTGAATCCACGTGTTGGTTATTATTGGTTTAAAAAATTGGATGTTCTGAAAAATAATTGAATATATTCTTGTGCATAATGAGTTGTTGCAAACTTTTTGGCACTTCGGCGCTCAGCATGTGAAAATGGAAATTAATCCGATTAAATCTGTCTCTAATTAGGGTAATATAATATATTTGTGGAGTTGACACGTTCGTACATGTATGAGGTGTTATCTGGCGTAACAGTTAAGTTTAATTACATACATACATACATATATGTACATAAGTAGCTGAATCGGCACAAACAAACAACCCGCCAATATCTATACATACATATGTATATACATATTGATATTCATACCTATGTATATATTTATGTATGTATGTATATGTATTTACATACAAGGAAAACCTAATTCTAAACCACGCCACCAATATTAAATAAAACTCCGTAAACTTTTCCAATTTCATTGGTGGCTTGCGTGGCATTCTTCTAATTTTTATACAAAAATTGAACTGGATATACATATGTACATATACGACTGCAATGACATCTACAAGGAGCGTTCCAAAGTAAATAGGTACTTTTTGAATCTAGCGCCCCCTGATGGCGTCATCTAAGTACATACATATGTATGTATTTATATGTTGACTGGTGCGTTAAAATCTGCTATCTTTATCGATTGTCCAGTGAGAATTTTATAACATTTTATTGATTGGAGGTGACGTTATTCCGTTTTAAGTGTCAGTATGTTCGTGTTATCGGTGCGAAAATGAGCTTTGAACAAAAAGACAACATTAAATTTGTTTTAAAATTGGTAAAACTTTGACCGAAACCTTTCAATTGATGAAACAAATTAAACAAGTTAATGACGATGATTTCCTATCCCGTAGCAGAGTGCACGAACGGTTTCAACGTTTTCAAAGTGGTCGTGAGGACATAAATTACGATCAACATGTGGGCCAATCAAACTCCGTGATCACCGGAAATTCCATCGAAACGGTGCATTGAAATGCATGGAAATCGAATTGAACATCTCAAAAACCTCGATTTATCGCATTTTGACAGACCACGTATTCGGCCCGCTTGTGACCGATTATTTGACCAAAAATCACATTTTAACCTTTAAGAACTCCCCGTATTCACCTGTTATGGCACCGTGCGACTTCTTCCTTTTCGGAAAAATGCATTTTCTCACGAAACGAAAGCGTTATGCAGGCGTAGAGGCTTGCACCCGCATACCGGCGGCCATATCGGCCAACGAGCTATAACACTCGTTCGACATGCCTTTGGACCTGTATTCAAGCAGAAGAAAACTACTTTGAATAAAATAAATTGATTTTGACGAAAAACCAATTTGTTCTGTTTTTTAAGTCCTGTTTACTTTAGAACTCACCTTGTATTGACAAAATACGACTGCCCAAAATTTGTATAATTCTATATCTCACACTTACTCGTAGAATGACAAAAGTTCAGGAGGAGCAAAAACAATTCCTGTAAAAATTATTAAAGTTTTACAGCCAAAAGTTGTTTATAATGTAGAATATCTTCTTTAAAGAGCGTTTATCCCCACTTAAAAAAAACTTGAGACAAGACAACTTCATATTTGTTCCAAATCCTGCTTATTCGTATCAAAATAAAAAGAGGTAGAAATGAGAAAACACAAAAAACGTCATTATTTTAGTTACATCTTTATATAATATAAAATATATAAAACAAAAATGAGAAAGGATAACTAGAATTGAATGAAAAGAGGCTGAATTGAAATATCTAAAATGAAAGTTACATCGTATTTAATACCTTTTAACGTTACTTTTCTAAATTTGTTTAGAAAAATAAGAGAAACAATGCTAAACATATGTACATGTATATACAAAGTTATGTTTCACATGGCTTCAATTATTAATTAAATGAATTCATTTGGATTTTTAGATTCTGTTTTTCCTATATACTTACATATGTATGTATATAGAACAACAAACATGTTTGCTCTTCTAAAAAGCATGCGAAGCAGATGGAAACAAAGAGAAAGCAATTGTCGCGCGAGCCTTAAAACTACTCAGATGTGAAATTGTTATTGGTGTTGAATTTCATTGTACGTCTTATTTTACATCATTTTTATCAGCACTTTTTAAACTTCGTCAACGTGTCAAAAGATTCAAATGGAAACCAAGTTCAAGTAAGTCTTCAAATTGCTCAGACACTGTGACTGTCGAACGATATGCAGACTGTTCACCAAAGCGAGTTAAGCCTAGGTGAAATTGGAGAAGGATTGATAGACGAATAGCCAGACTTGTCTGGCCAAACATACAGTTATGTGCGAATATGAGGCAACAACGAGGCATTATATAAAGAATCATTTTTAAAATTACAAAGAAATTTTATGAAAAATACTTTGATTTTGAGGTCACCAATATTTCATTTGAACTCAGAAATATTATATATAAAATATGCCGACAAATTCGTTAATTTTTATATTTTGCCCACTACTGCAGATTTTTGCATACACATCGGGGACAAGTTATCCTCTTTACTATTCTTATTCTTTTGTGGTCGTGGCTTTGTTTCGAGGTCTATAATGCAATTAGGATATTTCATCAATACACAAATCCAGATACAAATGATTTCATTCTTATTGTTGTTTTGTATTTTGTTAAAGCAGCCTCTGTGTTTGTATAAATGTGTGTAGTATATCTTTTTAACCACAAAATACACTTCCCAGACGTACAGGTTATTTGGTTTGACGATATCGATGTCAATGTTGGTATTAATGTGGTTGCTGCAGACAATCTTGCCAGTACAATTCGCCGATGATGTTCTTGTCTTGCATATTTGTTGTAGCTTCATTATATCCGGATTGACAGATTATTTATCATTATCGACGGATCAGACAAATACGTCTATTGTTATTTTGTTTGCTTCCTCAATGCGAACAGATAAAAAGAGCATAGAACTACATACTTACGTGTATACGTACATACATATGTGTATTTGTGTAGTGAAGAAGCGAAAACCATAAAAGTTCATCAGGTTATCCAATTACTTATGGGATAAGTACACGCAAAATGTAAGTATACGTAGTCTATAGTCATGGATGAGTGGAGAATCATGATTGCAAATACTTAGACTCAGAAATTTAAAGTTACCGGTCAGGTTTCTGGTTTAACACTGTCTGAACCATAGATTAGCAGAGCTCATATCAAATATTTGAACACGAGAGACTTAACGAAGGTTGAATCATATCTGGCAATTACTTGCACCTCAAAGCTTATGGTAAAATTTTTTACAAATTGTAGCCATCTATTTTGTTGTTAAACTTCGTGTTTAGTCCTCACATAATTTGTAAAATATATGATAATAGTAGAAAAGGAATCCACTTTTTAATAGTATTCAGTAAGTACAGCTAATTCCTATTTGTTAAAATTGATGATTTGGGTAAATTTACGCACAAAACATTGATAATTAATCATTAATTATATTTCTTAATTTAATTAAAATTATATTAGAAAAAATCGTTTAGGGTTCAAAGTGACCGTAATCGTAAAAATCAGACACCGTTAGTAGTGACATGTATTTTTAAGAAATCAATAGGACATGATTGCGTATTTGCAACCCCCGCTAACAACATACTACAAACATATGTACATATGCATTCGGCTTATGTCTTATTCATATGGTATTTGTATACGTTTTAAATGTTCAATTTCGCATCTTATTTCTTTACCTTGGTCAAGCAAATGAGCCATGATTAAACAAAACAATAAAAAGCAAACAGCAATCACGAATTAGCATGGTACCAACGCAAACGGGTGCTAGAATTAGCCTTATTATAAGCTGAAAAGGCATTGAATGTCAACCAAAAATGCTTCCAATGAAAGCAGGGATTTTGTACTTGCCTTTACACCAGGGAATACAGCAGCGTACAATTGAAATCAGCACCGAATTAGATAATATTCACCTCTGTTCATAGTACAAGTCTAATCCTTTAGTTACTGAGAATAGACCTATGCACACACACAGTCGACGTGTAGTGAAGTATGTATACAGTATGTATAAGTAGAATTTCTGTAAGTGTGTACGGAGAATTGAAGGCGTTCCGACTAATACAAACATACGGCCATCATGCAAAGCAAATAGTTTTCTAATTTATTAGCAATTGCTGTCAAACAAGCCGAAGTCGAGTTGTGACTCAAGCGGCTGGCAGAAATTTCAAAATTAATTCAACTTAGCGAGCACCAACAACATTTGAGAACATTGGTTATTTATGGCAGCAAAACAAATGGAAGCGAAGTCTGTGGCACAAAAGTGCCGCTTGGTACCACATTCGCATAAACACACGGCATGAGCCCTCTTGCAACATGCTTGCATAATTTATATATTTACATGCATGTATGCACATACATAAGTACCAATGCGTCGCATGTGTTGCATATGGCCTGTTGATTGCATTGTGATGTAGGTTCAAGTGTTACCCAAAATATGATTTTTCAAGAAGGCGCAAGTTTTTTTCAATATTTCCGCCGCTTTATCATTTGGTTATGTAGGCACTTCAATACATAAAGTATGTGTTTGTTGTGTTACTTATTTATTCATTAGGTCAGCATTTGTTATTTGTTTCCTGTGCGGCAAAGTTAAATATCGACCATTACTCGATGCATTATCATCAGCAACTATTGTGTTGTTTGCATCTTAATAATTGCTTTTGTTCTATATTCGTTTGAGTTTGTACAATGTGGGTGATCTCCATGAGTGCATGCACACTTGTTCCAGTTGGCTTCATCAACTGTTATTTTGTGTATGGTACACATGTGTAACAATTCCAGACCATAATATCAGGTTAATTTTTCCTCAAAATGTAACGAACCTATCCCCGTTATACACTTGAACAAATCCTTTACTATATATTAATAGTATACGTATGCCCAATTGTCAAAAACGGTTTGAATCGGATCCAGAATTTCTTCAGTCCCCATATACCTAATTGAAAGATTTTCCAACTTCCAATTGACTTTATACCTCATATATCGGCAAATGTAGAGTGTTTCTCCAATAACGGTACATTTTTGTGCCTACACTGAACAAAATCGGGTAAAAACTTACCTGGAACTTCACATAACTTACAAACCTTATTTCTCTGGCTTTGATCCTGGTAAGTTGCAAGAGTATGAAATGTTCGGTTACATTCGAACTTAGGCCTTCCTTACTTGTTTTTCATTGCTTACGTTATGTCAAGCAGCTGTTAGCCTGAACAGGGTGTATTAAGATTGCTACGATGCCTGTATCATATGTACAGTCATGAGAAAAATAATAGGGACACATGGCGGTATTTCGTAAAAATGCAAAGAATATTTTCATTAAGTTTGAAATTGTGTTTTTATTTTTAAATAGGTTTATGTTTTTACCATAAGAATATTAGCGAAAATAACTCGAATTCAATTCAAAGAAGAAAAAAATTAAATATTTTAAAAGCTTTACCCAAATTCTTCTTCTTCTTTAATGGCGTAGACACCGCTTACGCGATTATAGCCGAGTCAACAACAGCGCGCCAGTCGTTTCTTCTCTTCGCTACGTGGCGCCAATTGGATATTCCAAGCGAAGCCAGGTCATTCTCCACTTGGTTCTTCCACCGGAGTGGAGGTCTTCCTCTTCCTCTGCTTCCCGCGGCAGGTAGTGCGTCGAATACTTTCAGAGCTGGATTGTTTTCATCCATCCGGACAACATGACCTAGCCAGCGTAGCCGCTGTCTTTTAATTCGCTGAACTATGTCAATGTCGTCGTATATCTCGAACAGCTCATCGTTCCATCGAATGCGATATTCGCCGTGGCCAACGCGCAAAGGACCATAAATCTTTCGCAGAAATTTTTTCTCGAAAACTCGCAACATCGACTCATCGGTTGTTGTCATCGTCCAAGCCTCTGCACCATATAGCAGGAGGAGAATTATGAGCGACTTATAGAGTTTGGCTTTTGTTCGTCGAGAGAGGACTTTCCTTTTCAATTGCCTACTCAATCCGAAGTAGCACCTGTTGGCAAGAGTAATCCTGCGTTGGATTTCCAGGCTGACATTGTTGGTGGTGTTAATGCTGGTTCCTAAATAGACGAAATTATCTATAACTTCAAAGTTATGACTGTCAACAGTGACGTGAGAGCCAAGTCGCGAGTGCGACGACTGTTTGTTTGATGACAGGAGATATTTCGTCTTACCCTCGTTCACTGCCAGACCCATTTGCGTTGCTTCCTTGTTCAGTCTGGAGAAAGCAGAACTAACGGCGCGGATGTTGAGACCGATGATATCAATATCATCGGCATACGCCAGTAGCTGTACACTCTTATAAAAGATTGTACCTGCTCGATTAAGTTCTGCAGCTCGAATTATTTTCTCCAAGAGCAGATTGAAAAAGTCGCACGATAGGGAGTCGCCTTGTCTGAAACCCCGTTTGGTATCGAACGGCTCGGAGAGGTCCTTCCCGATCCTGACGGAGCTTTTCGTGTTGCTCAAACAATGTTGTGAAAAATGTTCAATTCATTTTTTTTACAAAATTCTTTTGGATTTTAGAATTTGTATCTTCAATACTTCGTTGCAATTCCTTTATTTTGAATGACAGTCAGTCATCGGCGAGATAATGAGTCAATTAATTTTTGGCACGTGGCCCGGGGAATAGCTTTCCACGCTTCCTGTATCAGTAGCCAAAGTGCATCTTTGATTGTTGCTTTTTTACCCTTCAAAGCTACTTTCACTTGTTGCCACAAGTTCTCGATGGGATTTAAGTCCGGTGATTGAGCAGGCCAGCTTAACACGTTTATATTGTTATCCGAGAACCATTTTTTTGCTAGCTTCGATGTGTGTTTTGGGTCGTTGTCTTGCTGGAACACCCATCGAAGGGGCATGTTTTCCTCAGCATAAGGCAGCATAACCTCATTTAATATATTGCAATAAGTCACCGCTGTCAATGTGTCCTCAATTCGATATATTGGACCAACTCCTTGGTAAGAGAAGCATCCCCACACCATAATTGATCCTCCTCCGTGTTTTACAGTTTTAACTGTATATTGCGGGTTAAAAGCTGTGTTCACTGGCTTGCGCACATGTTGAGTACCGCAGTCAGGGTGAATAAGATTGCATTTGGTCTCATCTGACCACAGGATATTGTGCCATTTCTTCACTTGACGTGCTAATTAGCAAAATGTAACCTTTTAATCACATTTGGTTTGGACAGAAAAGGTACTTTTCTGGGTATCTTTGCTTTTAAATTTTTATTAATTAGCCATTTACGAATGTTAGAAGTGTCGACGGCCAAAGAAAACTCCTTTTTAAGCTCACTAGAGGATGCGAAGGGGTCCTTTTTTAAAAATCGCATTATATTCCTTTCAAGAGTTGGAGATATTTTTGATTTTCGTCCACGAGTTTCTTTCTGAGGCTTATATTTTATTGCATTCTCTACCATTCTCTTGGAGTAATTCAACATTTCGGCTATTTTCCGGTATGAAAATCCCTGATTGTGGATTTATTTGCTTACGCAGCTCAGCGCTGCAGTGTTGTCCTCTGCCCATTTTAAATTACTAAATTAAATTATATGTTAACTTTCTCAGTATATGATTATATAAAATCTCATATACAATACCTTTATTGCTTAAAAATTTTTAAGAATCCCAATATTTCAAACCCGTCCCTATAATTTCGCACACTCAAAAACGATCTTACTTCACAAAATGATCAACAGCTGCGAAACGACGCCAAATATTTTTTCTTTGATAACGGCTCTTTACTTCACTGACATCCCAGAAACAATTGCATATTACATTTTTGATAATTTTTTTTAAATGAATCAGATTTTATTTTTTACCTATTTTCAAGCAAGTGTCCCTATTATTTTTCACATGACTATGAATAACCAACATGACGAGCAATTTAGCCATGTTCAGCCGTCTTCATGTCTGTATATACCAGTATTGTGCGCGAAGAAAAGAACTGGCATTTTCGCATTAGCAAAGTTTTTGCATTTGTGCTATTATTTAAATCTATATAAGGGAAATTTTACAACGTATTAAAAGTGGTGTTTATAAAATTAGTGATGCATCGGGTTCAAGTGACACTTCCAGATGTCAATACAATAAAATTGTGGATGCCAAGACGGGGGAGAAAATCTGGACGCCATTTTATTTTTGCATTCAAAACAAAAAAATTAATTTCATATTATGTAAATATTTTTTTATTTTTAATTCGTTGCTTATTTTGATCGAAAATAACGAAATATATTTAATTTATTTTTATTTATTGAATTAATTTATGTTGTATTATGTTATTTATATTGAATTAATTTATGTTTAAATGAAGAGAATTTTATTAATTTTTTCCTAATATAAGGTAAATACGAAAAAATATCACACGAATTTGCTTTTATGTATGTACTTCGTTTCATTTGCCATTGACGATACCAGATAGTAATCGTACGATGCCACGATGCCGCGATGCCGATGCGCAATGATACCTTCGCATCGTGGTAATCGTGAGAAGTGTTACTTAGTAACGTAATCGTACGATGCCTACCTTAATCGTGCAGGTCTCTGGTATATACGCGAACTAGTCCCTCAGCTTTTGAGTTATCTGAAATTTTGAACACGTTCATATATTCCATAAAAGCAACTGTTTTGTCGGAACTGCCGTTATCAAACCACTATAGAATATAGATGCCATACAAACTGAATGATCAAACTCCAGTATTTTTTACGGATTTTTTTTTTATTAAAGGAGATTTCTTCATAAAATTGGGCATAATTTAAAGCTTCGCTACGATCTGCGAAGAAATTCTTTAGATTGGACTACTATAGCATATTGTTAACAAACTGACCAATCACAGTAAAGATACGGGGTTTGTCGGACTGATTTTCTTTCGCCGCGATTGTACTTCGGAGCGTGCGCGCACCGACTGGATTCGGTAGAGGGCGTTCCTAGCTAACGAATGAGCGGTTGCTCAGTTTTCTCCGAGCATCTGACTCAAGACAAACATTTTCATGCGCCGTGTTTCTGTGAGTAGTTCAGCGTTCATTAGAGCAGAGTTACGTGATTAAATTCTGCGTGAAACTCGGTAAATCTGCAACAAATACGTTTGATATGATTAAGCAGGCTTACCCAGATGTTGCTTTAGCAAGAAGTGGTGTGTTTCGGTCTTTTTGGAGAGCCAGGAAGAGGTCGCTGATGAAGACCGTGCTGGGGGGCCTGCGACTTCGATAAACACAAACAATGTGACTCGTGTGCGCAAAGTTTTGAACTCACATCATCGACTAAGTAAACGTTTAATTACCGAGATGTTAAATTTATCAACATCTGTGGTTGATGACATTGTGATGGAGCACTTGAACATACGTAAGGACGACGAGTGGAAGTGTGCCAAGAAAATTGGAACATGTGTGAAAGTGACCCTCTATTTTAGAATAACGAAATCACATGCTATATAAAATGAAACTGTGAACAGGTTTAAAGCATTGGTTGAGCTGAACATGTACGGAATGACTAAGAATCGATCGCTGCGTTAAAAGCGGCCTCAATACCAGTAGAGGCACGATCAAGTGATTCTGCTGCCTCACGTTGCCAAACCTGAATATGTTTCGTTCGATAAAACATGGTTTGGTTTGGTTTGCGAAAAATTGCTTGATTTTTAGATACGGTTTCACCTTAATGATATAATGATGTATTTATTTAGTATAGTATAATTATATAACTAGCGATGGACAATACTTCAAACAATTTTTTTGTAAACTTTTCCTAACAAAGAAATTGCATTTTCACTAAAACATAAAAACAGGCAAGATTGAGTAGCTAACACAAACAAAGTATTTGGTTTAATTATTTCCTTCGAGTATATTTCTCATCGCCCTCTCGAACCAAAATCGGCTGATACGAAAGGAAGTTTAACCCAATTCAATTGTAGTATTTTTGGCTAAAATATAAAATACGTTCACTGTTTTTTGAAGCAAAATTGAATGTTGGATATGCATATTAATCTTAAGTGTGAGATGTGACATTTCCTAAACTACATTAATTACTTTAGTCAGAATTATGCTTTGATTCGTTACTTGTTAAAACAGCTGTCACTGCTGATTTTTTAACCGTCGAAACCCACAATCTGGTATTCACATAAATGTATAATATTTTGTGATTCAGTGGAAGCGTGCAATTTTATCAAGGAAAAAAAACTCTGAAAGAATTTTACGAATATAAAGTAAACAAACGGAATGCAAGTTGTTAAAGCATCTAGAATTCACAAAAATAGAGTCACTTCAAACTAGGTTTATCTAACATTTTTTATACCAAATATACAACAGAGGAGCATACCCGAAAACCACACAATGTGAAAGCAGCCATTGGTAACTGATGTGCAACCACTGTATTATCAAAAAATTTGCACCTGCAATGCAAAGTGTCTGCCAGTGATACAAGAGACAAAAAGGAGAATTTTACTCTTGGATTTCTTACTCTGACAAAGAAGGACTCCTGTTAATATTGCACACTCGTATTCCCAGCTAGAAAAATACAAGAACCGCATGAGTCACTAGCCAATCTGTGTTTCCAACAAACTAAACATTTACCACTTCAATCTTTCATTTACGTTTCCTCTGCTCTTTCATCTATCTTCTGCTGTGTAAAAGTACATTGGTATTGCCGCGTTGTATTGTTGTTTTTGTGTTGCTGCACACCTAAATCACGTTGACACAAAACAGCAGCATTTAAATCATTTTTAACCGACTCTACTACTGCAACTTCCTAACTTAACTCAACCGAAGTTCATGTTTTCATGAATGGTCCACCTCTCCACCGGACTGCTAAAATAACGCACCACACAAACCGCGCATCTGCGAAAGCGACGACTCTCTGTGGACCAATTTTATCTCGATTTTATGTTTCCCTCATTTTACTACAATTTCTATTTTTTTTTTTTTTGCTTTGTCTACATCCTTATTGCTCTGTGTAAACGTGAGTTTTCTTCATTGGAATTTATAGCGGCGCGTTTTTATGCCTAATAGCTTCAATTGGTTGGGGAGATTTGTTGCTGCTGCTGTCGCAGGGAACTTTTTGACTTACAGAATGCTTCTTTTGCTATTATTGTCCCTTGGTGTGCAACTTGCTATAAGTAATTGTAGCGCATATTCCCAACCTTCCATGCTCTTAAACACTTTGTCCAATCATTCATGGCTACTTTTGAAAAAGAAACAGATGTGCTAGGAAAATTAAAATAGAAACACAGCACAAGAAGAAAATAATTTATTGCATTTATTTACCAGTAAAAAACAGGTTTACAGTCAATTACTTAGCACCCATGTACGATAATGATGCACATTGCAGTTAGATAACTCAATAATACCTGCGTCCGTTACTCTTTTCTTTAAGTTTTTCTGTCCATAAATTTTTTCTTACATTAGTCATACATCTGTAAACACCTTTTTATGGCTCTCCTTTTTAAAGGTAATGCGTTTACCTCATACCAAATTTATGAAATGGCTTCCAAATAAGTTTTAAGTAAAACTATTTTGAAACTTTTGGCTACAGCTTCTGTTTGTGACTAGTTTTTAATTTTCTAAAGTTACGTGATGCTTCTTTTGCAATATCTAACGCATTTACTTCATATCAAGATTATAATGTTTATTACTTAATATCAGATTACAATAGAGCATAATTTTACTTGATAAATAAATAACTTTTAAAGTGCAACTTTTGGTTACCGTTATTTAAAAATACCTTTCCACCGACTTAAGGTTTTGCCCAGAACGCAAATTGACACTAAGAGTATAAATAAACTAAAAATTGGTTTTGGTTAAAAACCTTTGCTTAAACTTAAACTAAGTTTTTTCTTACAGTCAAAGTATTCGTAGGTTAATGTTTTCGCAATCATATGGCTGTCGGCACTCACCTGAAAAAAATTAAGTTATAATCAATGTATATTTATAATTTAACCAAATATAAGTAGCAGTTATTGTATATATTATAACAGAAATAAATATTTACTAAAAAAAAGCACTAAGTTCGGGTGCATCCGAACATGTTACGAGTATACTCTTGCAACTGGCAAGAATGAAACCCAGGGAAATACCTTAAGGTGTAAAACGTTAACCAGAGGATCGGAATCTAAACAATTTTATATATAATATAACCCATTCCCTGATCGGCAAATTCGGCATAAGATTTGTTAATAAACGAAAATTATTATACGTAGTATATGTATGAGAGTTGAAAAATGGGTTTAATTAGAATACTTTACATACAACCACTAATCACATGGAGTAAAATCAGGCAGATGTTTTCCGATATTTTCGGTCAGAAGTCAACTATAGCTACTGGGGTCTCCATATTCGGCATCTAACTTGAAAAGTTTTGCCGATTTCTCTATCTCGCTTAGTTTCAGGTGACATGTAAAACCGCTAGGGGACAAAACTATTATACTCTGTAGCAAAAGGTTGCAAGAGTATAAAAATCGGTCGGTGTTAAATTATGATTTGCATCACATAGCACTTGAATAAATTGTCATATTGTAATGCTCACTTTTTGTCCTTTAAAAATGTACAGAAAAGAATTATATACATACGAAGCTTTAACTCTAGGTAATCTGTTTTTTTTTTTTGTATATCAAGATACATATATGTACATATTCGCTTCTAGAAGAGATTTTTATACAATACATATGTATGTATATGTATGTATTTAATTCCGTTTCATAATAAATTCTATTAAAGAATAGTTTAATTATCGATAAATATTAATCAAAAAATTTATTCATAAATTGCTTCATTCTATTGATAACTCACGCGGTTAGATGCCTTTCCCATTTCTGAATATATATGTAATGTATGTATCTAGCGCCACTTACGCACTTGCCCCTCTGGGTCGACCGAGTAGGGCGACTTAAAGCCGTATCTGATGTAATTAAAAACAATTACGAGTCTCATTAAAACACTGTGACCTGACATGAAGTACTATATGGTATATGCACACAGAGTTCGAAAAGAAACTTTACCATACATGATCGCCCTTGTATACTAGCCTGATACAATGCATTAGTAGCGTCACAGCAATCGAATGTCAAAATCACACGCCCTAATGGCATTGCGGCGCGTACAAACGCCCCTCTTTATCATCATGACGGCAAACATACTCGTAATCATCGCTAGTATTAGTGGGCTAGTGGCAGCGGGCATCCTTTAGAATACCATAACGCTGCACTTTCTCAACGCAGCAGCTAGCAGCACCTACGCATTTTTCTCTTAATACTCCTATACGTACATATATGCACTTCCCGCTACCACTTCGGCCTGAATTCACACAATTAAAATTTGACAGTCTCAAGTGGAGGCGAAGAATTGGGAAATTGTGCGCGAACCATGAGATGCATTTGAGCGCATAACTTCGGTATTGTTTTTATTGCTGCGCCGTTGTTTGCACACAGCGACAAAGTGCTTAATGCATCTGTCAATTTTCCCCCTGCTTGCGCGTGTACCGTCGAAATTATAAACGAAAACAATAAAAATTATAGAGACAATTTAATATCTGATTGTGAGTGATGCGGCAACTCGGCACAGCGGTTTCTTCAAGCCACACACACATCCACACATTATTCTGGTATTGCTCAGAGGGAATGTACTCTTCATACATATGGTCTACACATGTAATTGGGTTAATCATCACAGGCGACGAGCATAGGCGACATAAGAATAATAAAAACATTATACAAATAACAGTGAGTGTAATAAGAAATAGGTTCTAACATGTGCATGCAACCAACTTGTCGCCGTTTTCACAAACCCATACTAGAAATTCCGTATCAGAATTGAAACACCAAAAAGTAGTAAATGAAGTTTAGATTTGCTTTCAACAAATCAATCAAGTAGAAATTGTCGCCTATCTGACTTAACTGTTAGTATTTCTTTGACACTTGTTGCTTCCAGACTATTGATTGACAACACAATTCTACAACTATATCTCTACATATGTTTTCCAGTCAATGCCGACCCAGTCTTTATGGGGGAGTGCGTTTGTCATTTGATCATTGTACATTTGCCAAGACAGCAAAACTGAATTGAAAGTCATATTTTTTAGGGGATTGAAATATTACTTCATTTCTTCAAACAAAAAATATCTTTCTTCAAAATCGGTAGCCTTGCAACAATGTTCTCCATAAAAGACATCAACGAAAATACAAAAAAGTTGAAATAATGATTACTGACAAATATTATCTGACGGTTTGATCTATAATTTTGTATAATAACCAAAGCAAGGCAAGAACGAAAATTACACTCTTGCATAACGAACCGAATCAAGCATTATCTTTTGGTGCAAAGTGCATTCGGCGATTTTTTTGAGAGAATTTATTCAACAAAGAAGTTCCATTGAATTTTGTATACGGAATCAAATTTTTATTGCCGAAATGTGCAGAATGTTTGAAAAGACCTTCGGTGAAAACTGTTTGTCGCGAGCAAGTGTTTTTTTATTGATGCACATTATTAAAAATGGGGAAATGTGCTATGTGTAGAAGTTCACGCAAGTGAGAAAAGTTCTCTGATTGCTATTAACTTGGGAGTGGCCAGAAACGATTATTTTATACAGGGTAGGCCATTTAAAGTTGACCCATCTGGCAACGCTGTAACTTTTAACAGCGCTGACAAATCGGCTAATGTCATACCGCGTTAGAAGCGTCATTCGAAGACAATTTATACCATGGAACAGTACACTCCAAAAGAACGCGCTGAAATTGTTCAGCTTTATATTCAAAATAACTTTTCAATTGTGTTAACTCAACGTGCGTTTCTATCCGCGACGCCTTAATTTGGCTGAAAACGAACTTGACTTTTGGCGAAAACTCATCATGTCAGACGAGGCACATTTCTCGTTGAATGGAGGCGTAAACAAGCAAAATTGCCGATTTTATGCCACCGAAAATCCTCAATTAATTGAAGAACAGCCTCTTTACGACCAAAAAGTAACAGTTTGGTGCGGTGTTTGCGCGAATATGATCATCGGACCGTATTTTTTCGAAGACGATGATGGAGCCACGACAACAGTCAATGGTGAGCGTTATCGAGCCATGATAACGGATTTTGTGATACCCATTATTCGCGAAAATGACATGGATAACTTCTGGTTTCAACAGGACGGGGCTACATGCCATACAGCTCGACCAACAATCAATTTATTGCGACCATTTTTCCCCGGGCGATTGATATCGAAAAATGGTGATGTTGACTGGCCACCGAGATCACCAGATTTGACGCCACCAGACTTTTATTTGTGGGGTTATTTGAAATCCAAGGTATACGCTAATAAGCCAAAGACCTTAGCTCAACTGAAAGCCAACATTCGACGTGAAACAGCCGCCATATCATCCGAAACATTGGCCAAAGTCATGGAAAATGTCGAAAAAAGAGTGCATTTAGCTGTCAAAGCTAAAGGTGCCCATTTACGCGATCTAATTTTTAAATATTAGCTGAAACAAATCCCCTTGGACCAAAATAAATTATTTTTGAAATGAACAAAAAACATTGTTTTCTTTTGTTCTTTTTTTTTTACAACAAACAAATGGGTCAACTTTAAATGGCCTACCCTGTATATGGCTCAAGCAGCTAGTTAAGGAACGTATTCCTTATAATAGTAACAAACAGTAACAACCTTTGTTTCAACAGAATGTATGTAAACAACCTTGAGTTGGAACAATTAAAATGCACTATCAATACAACAAACAAGTATCAAAACAACATTGAGTTTGAATACCACAACAACCTTATCTTAAAACAAAGCAAATGTATCTAAGCAAACAATATATGTATATGTAAACAAACCCAAACAAATAATATAATCTGTATCTAAACAAACTATCAACTAGTAATAAGTAAAACATACTAGTTAGTATAAATAGAAGTAAGAACCATGTAATAAGTTAGTCTTAAGAGTATAAATAAAGAGTACACATTTCGGTGCAGCTCAAAATATATTCTTTTGACTCATTTTTACTTAATGTAAAAATTAAGGAGACCCCACAATCTGCGCCAACTACCGTGGGATAAGCCTCCTCAACATCGCGTACAAGGTTCTATCGAGCGTATTGTGTGAAAGATTAAAGCCCACCGTCAACAAACTGATTGGACCTTATCAGTGTGGCTTCAGACCTGGTAAATCAACAACCGACCAGATATTCACCATGCGCCAAATCTTGGAAAAGACCCGTGAAAGGAGAATCGAAATTCATCGACTTCGTCCACTATTTTGTTGCAGCCAAGATACGCATCCGCCTCTGTACAGCAAAAAACGCACGTCAACAAACACAAGGAACATTCGACGTCGAAAAGCTGCAATCACAACAGACAGCGAAAAGATTTTTTACTCGGCTTGCACTCCTGCTCTCTGAGAGCAATCAGCAGCAACAGCGGAGAGAAAACGGACTGCCTACCTCGCAACGATACGATCAGCTACAACACGTGCAGGATTGGATAGAGAGCCGAAGAGGGAAGTAAGACGCATTTGCATACGGAAACAGAGCGAGGCCGAAATGCGTGAGTATGAAGAGCTAGACAAGCTGGCCAACAAGGGTAATGTTCAAAATTCTACGAAAAAATGCGGCGACTAACAGAAGGTTTAAAGACCGGTACACACTCTTGTAGAATACCCAGAGCTGATCTAGTAACCGATGCCCAGAGCATACTAGAATTATGGAGGGAAAACTTCTCCAGCCAGCTGTACGGCAGTAAAAGCATAACTCCAGGAGATATCGAACCCGATTTCACAATCGATGACGATGGAGCAGCTGTTCCATTGCCCGACCATGTAGAAGTTCGAATAACAATTACCCGTCTGAAGAACAACAAAGCGGCGGGGGCCGATGGATTGCTGGACGAACTATTCAAACACGGCGGCGAAAAACTGATAAGGAGGTCGGGCGAAAACATACCTAACGATTGGAATTTAAGTGTGCTCTGCCCAATCCGCACCTCTTCGTCGATTTTAAAACAGCTTTTCACGGCGCGAATAGGAGCTGCCTCTATGCAGATATGTCTGAATTTTGTATAGAGCTGTGTAAACTAACGTTGGCTAACACCAAAAGCTCCATCGGGTCCGATCGGGAAGGACCTCTCCGAGCCGTTTGATACTAAACGAGGTTTCAGACAAGGCGGTGACTTTTTCAATCTGCTGTTGGAGAAAATAATTCGAGCTGCAGAACTTAATCCAGCGGCTTTTTTTTACAAGAGTGTACAGCTGCTGGCGTATGCCGATGATATTGATATCATTGGCTTCAACATTCGCGCCGTACGTTCTACTTCCTTCAGACTGTTTAAGGAAGCGATGAAAATGAGTCTAATGGTGAACGAGAGCAAAACAAAATATCTCCTGTCGTCAAACAAACAGTCGTAACAAACTCAATAACTCTTGCCGACGGGTGCTACTTCAGGCTAGGTAGTCAATTGGGAAGTAAAGTCGTCTCCCGACGAACAAAAACCAAACTCTGTAAGTCACTCAATATTCCCGTCCTGCTATATGGTGCAGAGGCATGGACGAAGACAACATCTAATAAGTCGACGCTACGAATTTTCGAAAGAAAGGTTCAGCGGGAGACTTATGGTCCTTTGCGCATTGGCAACGGCACACAAAGTTTCATCAAGATATCTCAATTATTACTCAAGTTTCAGCTTGCACGGACGGACGGATGGACAGACAGACAGTCAACCGTATTTCAACTTTTCTCGTCCCCCTGATCATTTATATATATATAACCCTATATCTATATCGTTTAGTTTTATGTGTATGAGTATAAAAATGCCTGTTTAATATTTTGCCTCAGAGAACACAAAATACATATTTTGCAAGAAAAAAAAAAAGCAGTACCTAAATAATTTTATTGATATTAAGTGATAGTAACGGGTTCGCTCTGCTTTAATGAACTCTTAAAGAAGTTTTAGGAATACCCATCCATCCTCATATAAATATACTTATACAAATTAGGTTTAACAATCAAACTTTAGTACAGTTCATCATCAACAAAGCACTACAAAAGTTTCTGCTGTTACCGAGCCTTCATAACATAAAAAATCGAAAGCCATGAACGGCCAGATTCTTTGTCAAGTATTTGCACTTGTAATGTGAGAGGCCTAAATGAACTAATCGCATTTGAATGGACCGAGGTTACGAAAAAACAATACAGCACAAATATTAAGAGTCAAACGACATTTACTTGGTTAGTTGGTTGTTTGCTTTTGTGGGGCAGGCGACA
Source organism: Bactrocera dorsalis (assembly GCF_023373825.1). Classification (NCBI taxonomy): domain Eukaryota; kingdom Metazoa; phylum Arthropoda; class Insecta; order Diptera; family Tephritidae; genus Bactrocera; species Bactrocera dorsalis. Next base: position 40,633,940 of record NC_064303.1, read on the forward strand.
ATTCCAAACACACAAAAACAATAGACGACTACGATTTGCATGCAAAATTCGCTTTACGACCCAAACGTTGCCAGCATCTCAAAGAGGTGTTGAGCCGTGATGCGTGTGGTCTGCGTCAAGTACCGACAACTGCCAGAACTAAAGCGCGGACGGGGGGAAGTGTGATTCGGTCACAACTTTATTGCTTCTCCCACTACTGTCGCTGGTATTTTGAACCTTCATGTAGATGTTTTATTTTTCTCCATTAGAATTGTATAATTAATGCTTCACAATGGCAGTGGCGGAATTTATTACATGCAACCTTTCATTTGATTAAAAAAACGCATAAACGTTTTTGTCTTGCATCCAGCAAAATCTGTCCTCGGCGAACGAGGTGCGGAAAAAGTGCTGCCAACGCGTTCGCGCAAGCTACTCATTTGCAAGTCGTATTGTCAACAAATTTGCATAGAAATCGCTTGCCGCTACAGCTAAATGCGAAGCGCGAAGGGATATACACATAAAACACAACAACAACTGACTCTTAATAAATAAGGAAAATGTAAATAACGACAAGAATTTTGTTAAATAGCGAAGTAACAGTGTAGGGAGGAATGTTTGAGCGCACAGAGATATTTATTTCCGCATCCGCATTTGCATCCGTATCTATTTCCGGAAAGTCTAACTTAAAGTGAAAATTATAGGAGGCGCCATATTATTTGATCTTTATCTCTGATGGCTAATAGTTGACACCTATTAGCAAACGGCTCTCGACTGCTGACTATGTGGTGATATCTCGCCACAATAAGAGACAACTGCAACTACGTATACATACACACATCGTCAAAATAATAAGTACATACGCCCGTGTAGCATTCAATGACTAATAAATTTTCATCTTTAAAGTGAAATACTATCATATTTAATATCATATATGACTTAAATAATAAAAATAAAGATATTTGTAATAATAGTTGAAATAGAAACTTAAATTTCTAGCAAATAATAAAAAGTCTAAAAAAATAGCTGTACAAAATAATAAGTACATCAGGTATCTGTGAATGAAAAAATATATAAATTTGAGTTTTCTGTCTTCTGTTTGACTTTTATTTACTTCTTTCATCAGTATCTAGTATATCTGCAATTATTTTCAATTCCTTTTGAGATTCGTTTTGGCATACTGGAGATAAGTTTGCGGCACGTATCAATTGTAATCTCACACCAGGTTTTTTCAAAATTCTCTGATTTGATCCTTATTTTGGAACGATTGCTTCCTAATCTGTTGCTTTAGCTCTCCCCAAAGGTTTTCAATTGGATTCAAGTCGGGAGATTGACATAGTCATATAAGAGAACTCACACCATTGTCTTGGAACCAATCTTTTACCAACGTCGAAGTATGATTAGGATCATTATCCTGCTGAAATTTCCATATTAGTGGCATACTTTCCTCAGTATATGGCAGCATCGTGTTTTCCAAGACATCTTTATATTGAAACCTATTCATGGTGCCTGAAATACGATGTATTGGTCCTACACCATACCACAAAAAGTCCCAGACCATTATGTTGCCTCCACCGTGTTTAACGGCCTTTTTTGTAGACTGTGAATGCAATTCTTTGCCTTTCGGACGACGAACATTCCGTCAGGCATCATTTCCGAACAAATTAATGTTTGTTTCATCGTTCCACGAGATATTGCGCCCACTTTTTCTGACCACTTGGGCCGTACCAATTTGAATGATTTTTCGCAAATTATAATCTTATCTGTATTTTTTTTGCAATAATGGTATTCTTCTGGCTATCCGGGCAGGTAAATTAGCTCCATATAGTATTCGTCGGGCCATTCGGGAAGATATTATGCTACCAACATCGGCTGATATTATCTTTGAAGATACCAATGGGTTCTTTTTACCAAGAGTTACGATACGGTTGTCCTATGTCTTTTTTGGCCAAGCGCGAATTTCAACATTCTTTTTCATCCTTAGGGCCTTCTGCACGAAATACAATGAACGGCCTAATGTTTTAGCGGTATTTCTAAGATATTGGCCCTCTTTTATGAAGATTAAGACGATGTCCTTTTCCTCCGCCCTGCAATGCTTTTTTCTACTCATATATAATTTTTTTTTAGTTTTTAATGAGTCTTAAACATGGAGTTATACAACCTAAAGAGCAAACCATTATAATAAATCACTCGATTTGATGAAAATCTGAAAATAATTAACAATTTACTTATTATTTTGACCATTTAGAAAACGAATATCAATTGCCACGCCCACTACAAAGAGTGGATTCAGCATTTTCTTTTCGCTATAAAAAGTACTACCATATCGAATTTAATAAAATCAACCCATAGTTGCATTCGTGTATAATACTTCACCAAACTTTAAAAATTCAATCATGACTGCAGCCTAAAGAAATGTACTTATTATTTTGACCATATGTGTATGTATATTTCGCCAGAGTTTTATTCAATTACCAACCCCATCTCACACACTCACACGCTACTAAGCCAACATTGTACCCATATAATTTAGTTCATTTCTCTTCTACGTCTAGTTTTCTTTACACAATACCCTGCCTACACCGCAATACTTATTCCTAGCTGCCGTTCATGCCTGCCGTCGGTGACGCCTTCGAAACGATCGACGCCTGTGAATATTCAAATTAACTTTTTAATTAAGATTCCACTTTTTCTTCCACTTCAAGCCCCCACACGCCTTCGCAGAAACAACGGAAATGTAAGAAATTGTTGTGATTTAACGCTTTTAATATTGAGTTCCCGTGCGTATACTTGTTTTAAGGATTGCGTGGCCTAGTTGGGCGTATTCCGTACGTATGTCTCAGGGCACCTTGTGGTGCGTTTAGGTATGCAAGTGATTGTATTGTTACGTGCCGTCTTTGACTTGCAAATTTCCACCACTTAACCCCATGTCAACAAAAAAACTAGTTAACTGGACGATTGAGCATCGTACTAAATACACATCACTTATGGACGATGTCGGGTGGGGCGGCAATCGGTTTGATGTTTTTGATAGAAAATTAATATGAAAACGGTTGTATTGCATCGTTATAAAGGTTTACGAAGCTCACGATGCTCGAGTAGGCCACTTTGTACTAAAGTGTTTATGCAAATTAGTTGTGCTCAAACTTCCCAAAGAAAACAGAAAATGATCACTTCCTTTTAAGCGGTTTATAAGCATTTCTCAATTAATTATGTTTATAAAGCAGCAATGACTATGCCGAAGTTAAGATGTCGGATGGCGGGTATCGTCTAATGGACTGCTGGTAGTAATGATGAAGACAACGTAGTTGTTTTATGGTTGGTAAAGATATTCAGGAGGCGTTGCTCGCATGGGAGGAAGAAGTATGTAAACATAATAAACTCACTCCTAGTTTTTGTGCTGGCTGCTGCTTGAAGCCTTTACCGTCACTTAAGTGATAGCAAAACTTTGCAAAATAATTGAAAACTTGGGTATGAATATTTAAAACTCCTCTTTAGTATGTAGTGACAACTTACAGTTGATTTTGACTCCATTATTTAAAGAAAAGTTTTAAGAGGCATGAGGATGTGGCACGTGCTCGATATTAAATATTTTCAGTAGCGACGTTTAGAATAAAGTGTATAGTAAAATTATGACTTATTTATATATATAGATATAAAGTATAATTAATAAAATGCGAATCTAATGATAAATATTAAACAACATCTTATCCCAAAAAAGCGCAAAGAGAAAAAAAATAAAAAATAGGAGTATCGGCAAACATTTTATAAATAAAAAAAACGGGTTTATTATACTCAAGAACTTTTGGACTAATTTTTTTAATTTCTAATGTTTAATTTAAATGAGTATGACCTTTCCTTTCCAAAACACCGCTCCACCCGGGAAAATAATGGCACACCATAATACTTACATCACTGCACAGGACAACACTCCATACGAACACAACGCATCATTAGCTAACAAAAGGATGATCCCCGCAGCTTCTCCACATCATTCGATCACAGTTGTAGTGATCCTGCGCACTAAAGCATTCAAATCGAGAGTAGTGATCCGGGCCTGAGCGCCACATCAACTAATTTGATTCGACATCTCTCCGAGCTCTTACTCATCATCCTCAACTGTTTTTGTAATAAATTTTTTTGCACGAAATTAATCGAATTTTGAAATTCGACTCCAAGGGCTAAAGGCCTATTAATAACTTTACTACTCTGATAAAATAGAAAATAACAGAAATATTATCCAGCAATTTTTCATTTAATTTTAATAACAAAATTAAAGACTGTCTCCATTTATTTATTTATTTTGAATATAATAAATAATGCTAAGATACCACTGAAGTTATAGTACAAAGTGTAGCAACGTATGCAGATTAAATTGCTAATAAGTCGGCTTATCTTTCAAGAAAAATTAGTAACTGGGAAAATTCGGAAACAGTGGTAAAAGCAACGATACTCATCGCAACCGTGTGAAAATTTCAATTTATAATTAGGATTTTTTGCTTATATGATATTCTATCTCTAACTCATTCTTCTGAAAGAATCGATCGATTTGGCAAAGGCATCAAATATGATAGACACGCTGCTTGTAACGTTCCGAAATCGAAGACAAAAAGCTGAAGAATATTTTCGATCCAAAAATGGCGGCAGAACTGAAAGTTGACGAAGAAAAACCAAGAATCTGCGGCCGACAAACTAAACGCAAAAATGTCTGAGTGAGTCAACAGGACTTAAAAAAAAAAAACAGAACAAATTGTTTTTTTCGGCAAAATCAATTTATTTTTCTCTAAATAGTCTCCTTCTGCTTCAATACAGCTTTTTGCACGGTCCAAAAGCATGTGGAACGAGTGTTTTAGCTCGTTGGCCGGTATGGCCGCCAGCATGACGGTACAAGCCTTTTGAATGGCCTCTACGTCTGCATAACGCTTTCCTTTCATGGGCAAATGCATTTTTCCGAAAAGTAAGAAGTAGCACGGTGCCATATCAGGTCAATACGGGGAGTGGTTAATGATTAAAATGTGATATTTCGTCTAATAATCGGTCACAAGCGTCGATCGAATGTTGGATTCTGAGCAATTTTTAACCGTCAGTCAATTTGTGCGGAACAACCCATGCACACACTTTTCATAAGCCCAAATGTTCGGTCAAAATGCGATAAATTGATGTTTGGAGATGTTCAATTCCATTTCCATAAATTTCAGTGATGATTTCAGCTGATTTTTGATGAATTCACGCACAGTTTCAATGGAATTTCCGGTGATCAGGGATTTTGATTGGCCCACTTATTGATCGTCATTTATGTCCTCACGACCACTTTGAAAACGTTGAAACCACTCGTGCACTCTGCTCGAGATATAATGAATGGATTTCAACTGAGTTTGCTGCTTTCAGAAACAGTGTGTGCTTCGAAAACCAAAGAAATGGAAAATCTTATTGTCTTATAGATAGATTCAAACTCCTTTTGGATAATGGCAACGTCGTGCGACGTTTGACGCCATTGGAGGCAGAAGCAAAAGTCAACAGACAACGAGTTACCGACTACTGCATATAAAACGTTGAAGAACTGCGATGTTCGCATATTCTGCACACTTCCTGCAAGGAGTGCGAGCTCTGAACGCTCCTTTCGCCGCATGAAAACGTGGCTGAGGACAAACATGCTTCAAGATAGATTGATCGGCCTAGTTTTGCTGCACATGTATCATGGCATTGAAATCACTGCAAAAATAATTCTCGAAAGATTCTCACAAACTTTTATGAAATGTTTCTATTCAATAACATCATAAATAAAATCATAAAATTATAAATTTTTACACTTAAAATAATTGTTGTTGGATTACGTACAAAAATGAGTTTACAAATATTACAATTCTCAATGCTATGTTTTCGGATCGTTATAACTTATAACTTTATGAGACTATGTGAAACCCCTAAATGTGTTTCTTCAATTTAGTAGCATTTGAAATTAGAAGATCGAATTGAAAATATTGCAGAATATTATAATCTTCATGTTTCAAGTAAATGTTTATTTCCTCACTTTACACTTATTCGCCCGTACGTATAATTGTGTGTGAATGGATTTTCAGCCACTTATTATTTTACACAATAAATTTATTTCATAATTTTTCACTTCGTTCCGTTTCGAATCGCTTCGCTGTGGATTATTTGACAACACATTTGGTCTGTCATCATAAAGTTTGTCAAATACTTATGTCACATTTGTTTCAGTTATTTGACGTGACGGGGCCGACTCTAATGCATCAACTTGGTCGCCATCATCCACAATGAATGTATTTGCATTTTATAAGCGGCAAATGAGCAACGCGAGCAAATCGCAATAAATAATAAAATGATTTTGTTGTATATACTTGTACATACATATAAATCACGAGAAAATTAAATGAAAGTGGTAAAGGGAAAATACATTTTAGTCATTTCGCGGTACTTGAGATCACACTTAAGTAACACAAATTGATCATTTTATTTTACATTTTATGAAGATGTTATCACTGAATTACCCATTTTTACAGCGGCATTATAATTAGTGCAATTTTATATTTGATTAGTTTTCAGTTATCGACGATTGAGTATCGGGGACTCCCATACGAAACTTGCTAACGAAATAATAATACTGGAATTATCGAAAAATTTGTTAACCAAGTTTTCTATTCTAATTGTATAAAAAAATAATTTTTCTTCGAAACGATTAATCAATGACATTACGAAGTATGAAGAAGATTTTTATATAAATTCAGAGTTATCGGCGATTCTACTTCAATATTAAGTAATCAGCTATCTTGAAGCCGTCTAATTACAACCACTGTAACCATGTATCAGAAGACACGGGTTTATCCACTCGCAATATTACTCAAAACTCTGTTAGTCACTTTGGCAGTTGCCAGAGTAAGCGGCACTTTCAAAAAGAATCCATTTCTGCCACCCGCCCCGCAACAGCCTTCATATTATCATCCAGCGCCGGCTTCGCCACCAGTTGTTTATCACCCAGCGCCTGCACCGCCCCCAGTGGTTTACCACCCAGCGCCAGCGCCACCACCACAGCAGAGGCCGCCTCAAATCATCATAGTACCTGTGCAAACGTATCCCGCATATCCAGCGCCACGACCGGCACCTGTTCATCCCGCCCCGCCGCCACCGCGTCCAGTACATCCACCACCACGTCCAGTACACCCACCACCACAACCAATACATCCAGCACCAGTCTATACACAACCTGCACCACCAACGAAAGTGATCCAACCAACTTTGGTTATACAGCCAATTCTATATCCTGGTGGCAGCGGCGGCGGTGGTTCTGGTAAAGGCGGTGGAGGAAGAGGTGGTAAAGGATGCAACTGTCATGGCAAGTAAAAAAGGTGAACCAGATGTTCAAAATAATAGTAACACATTTAAAAGTAAACTTAAAGGTGCATAAATAAATCGTAGACATTACAATTGCAAATTTGTTTCAATTTTTCAAAATCTACAACCGGATGTAGATTTTGGTCGGAAGAAAGTCAGTTAAATATCTTCTGGCTTTCAAATTAAAAAAATTGTCATTTCCCAATAAAAGACTGTGCCAGCTTCGAATGAGTTGAGTACGAAATATATGAGTATTTATATCATATGATACGAAGAAAAGGATTCAGGAAGTCCTTTATATATTTGAGATATAGAAAATATTTCGACATTGAGGTTCAATGGAGAAAAGCAGTGCTTGCTCTTTTTTCACTCCCTCTACTACTATTTTCTATGTGTTAGTTTTTGATGAATGCTAATTTTATAGCACTCACCCTCCTAATTATACGATGGTCCATTACAAATAAAATCCATTTAGCAAATTATGTGGTTAGAATTCGAGTTAAATACTTACTTTAGCTGAAAAGTATAATGGTAAGCATTTGAATAAACGTCCGTCATAAAAGAGGCGAAGCGTGGATAAATGAAAACAAGAGAAGCTGTTTGAAGGGATGTTGTTACTTAGTTAAAGATGACGAGCGGCGTCTGTATAATTTTGGACAATATATAAAACTTCATGTACTTGCAACACTTCTATGCGTCGCCTGTTGCGGCGGACGTTATCTTCCGGCGAGAGATAGACAGTCCTTTCGTAAACAAAACATCAATTCCAGCAAACTGCCAAGCATCATTAATCTTTCGACAAAGTAATCTTCTGACGCTGAAGTTATGCGACATTAAATGTACAACGCAATGCTTCGGCAGTTTTTATCAACAAACGAAAGGAAACAATGCTTAGAAACGTTCGTGTGAATCATTTGCATTTACAAAATTTAGTTTGATTAAAAACTGTGCAAAAAAACAGTATACCCGTCCGCCTTTCTTCTTAACTTTCCCACCGTGACTTCAATAGCCTATTCCCAATATACAAGTTTGTTTACTATCATTGCCGTTGCCACTTCAATTCTATATAAACCACGCAAGGAGCTATTCTATAATTAACTCGACCCTTGCGGCTGTCATAACTTATGGTAATGGACCGCGCGCCACCGCCACCGCCACTCACATTTCTACCCTACGAAGCTAATACTAATGTGACAGTTTGGAAAATCTATAAATAAATAATAACGGTTTAAGCGCATAGTAAACGCAGCAACCGGCCGAGCGTAAAGCCATAAAAAATGCAAAAAGAATATTGAAAATGTAATTGCAGCGCAGTAAACACGTGACCGAGAGTGGTAAGAGCTCAAATGGCCTGAGCGTTTGGTGGGAAAAGTCACTCAGTCACCCACTGCGGGCCCGTCCGGCTTAATCGAGCAGAAATCCGAATGCAAACAAACATGATCGCGGGTGCACAACAAGTTATAGAAGCCGACAGTCACAATAACAACAGCATTTCTAGTATGAGAAAAGTAGAAATAACAGTTACAATAATAATATGATGAGTACGAGCAAACGCGGAACTTGAAAGGATGAGAAGTACAAAATTAACCAAAAGCACAAGGAGCGCACCTTAAAACGCTACAGCGCGCAAACCAAAGGCAAAGGACCATGTAAACCAACACGCGCCAGAATTAAAACAGGAAACGCTGCAGCAGCATAAACTAGTGACATGACATTCTAACGGCGCGACCATACCAGCAAGTTCGCACAGACATTTTTTCAAGTAGCACTTCGTTTTCAATGGTATTCTTTCAAAAAAGATACACTCGAGTGCAACATAAAAGCATAAATAGATGCGCAACCATTCGTTATATGTTGCACATGCAACAATCACCGAGCGGTGCCCATTAAGTTTGAGTCACGACTGCTGGTGAGAGTGCGTGCCCGTATTCCATTTCTGCACATGCCGACGACGACCGCGGTGAGTACATGTGCGTCTGCCGGCTAACAACTGTGGCAGCCACCACCGAGTGCACGAATATGTTACTGCAATACTGCAATACAGCGCAACACAATGCAAATGGGTAACGAGACTATAAATTATTTCGGCATTAACCCATTGATTGCCTCGCCACCAAGTTGCACAGCGGTGTGGCACATTTTTATATGCCGGAGCACATATCTATTATATGTAGTGCATAAGCACACACTAGCCCAAGAGTTGGAACGCGTGTGACTTGCCGTTTATACCTTTCTGTTTTTATACTCTTGCAACATGTTGCTATAGTGTATAATCGTTTTATTCACCTAACGGTTGCTTGTATTACCTAAAATAATCAAGTTGGATATAGCGTTATATATGTAAGTATGTACATATATGTATATATAAATGATCAGGATAACTAAGTACTACATTAAAATACAAAACTGTAATTTAAAACGGCATAGCAAAGAGCACCTGTGGGCTGAAATTAAAAAAAGGATGTCGCCTGCTCTATTATAGGTTTAATATATGTAAATATCTCCACTCAAGCTACAATAATTAAATTCTCTTAGAAAAAATCGTTTAAAAGCCCCAGTGCAATAATAAATGAAATCGGATGATAATCCCACCCTCGCTCCATATAACGGTTTTGTTGAAAACTATCAAAGGCACGATAAATCAAGAACTAAGTAATCCAGGGACATAAGTCATCCAATATGGTACTAGAGAGCCGGTATCAAATTTGGAGGGTGGGCGTTACATCATACACATTTAAGTGAAAATCCATGTGACTCAGTCGAAAGTGGACGAAATCAGACAAAACCCATTTAACACAATTTTAAATTCTACGAGTATCTGATTCTTCAACTTTCCAATACACAAATCAAAAGCCAATCAATGTATTCGGATAAAACTTTACGCAAATAGTGTTCTCATTGTATTTGAATTTTATTTTACGCCCAAAAATTGTCAAAAGCGGACCATAACTATTCAACCCCCCTCATTTAGAACCCAGTGCTTATGGTTTACTATTTGCCGAAAATATCGGTCAATCTATGAAATATATATTTTAAATTTTGGAAAATGTTTATTTGATAATAATAATACACCCTTGTGTCAAAATGGCATTAAATCAGATCATTACTTCCCAAAACCTATATATGTATGTACATATATAAAGATTTTCGAACACGCATTTAACTTTATATTGTTATATCGGTCATGTGGTCATCGGTCATATATTATATTTAAATGAAATTGATAGTGATTAATTCAAACAGCCCTTAAATTTCCCTGCCCAAAATAATCTAAATAATGATTTCCGATTTGCTACAGCTTAAATTTGTCAAAATGTGTGATATTTTAATAATTTGAAGCTCAATAAAAATCAAATGGTCGTAGTCTAAACTTTATATTTTTTACATCAATTCAATATATTAAATTTAGGTTCTTGATTTAATATCACATATACTATCTCATTTAAGGATGATTTTAGAATAAGATATAGTAATAAAAGTAAGGTAGTCTATGACCTTTAAAATAAATTAGCATGATTCCGACTTTTTTGTGATCGATTCACGGTTTCGTCGAACAATGAAGTTAAACCCTTTTACTATGATTTTAATATTGCCAACACCTGAAAGTATTTGGCGGTTTTGATCTTTGCAATTTGCATGAGTATAAATTGTTCGGTTACGCCCGAACTTAGCTCTCGCTTACTCGTTTGATATTATTATTAATGTGTGTGTAAAATGTGTGGAGTTGCAATATGTAGGACGCGCTTGCATGTTACATAAATTCCACTCATTTTTGCATGCAAGAAATGCCCGTGGTTGCCAATTTTTCCTTTTACCACACAGACACTTTCGCCAGCGAAAGAATACATATCATTTTGTTTTTGCTGAATATTTTTCTCTTGGTTTCAGAATTTATTTCCGGCAGGTTCAGATCTTATTTAAATGAGGAAGAGCTTGCACAAACGAATTTTCATTGCTGAAATTGCCAAACTGCAGAGAATTTATACATCAATTTTCGTACACTTATTTAACATGGAGAGACTTATTTAACTCTATGTATAATTGAGTGCTTCGGTCTTTTAATTCCTACATATGTATGTATGTATTTAGGAACAAAATCGATACCATATATTTAATATTTGAATACACTTTGACCCTCTACCTGCTTAAGTGAAATGTTGAAACTTGATTTATAATGAACAGTAAATTTAAATTTTTGAATATTTGTTACGCAAAACACAAAAACAGTTAAATTTAAGAAAATTCGTATGATATTTCGATATATGGACGGAACTCTGCAAATGCAAAATACACAATAGCCTAGAATATCTTTGCATATTATTCAAATATGGATACTATGAGTATTTTCAGACGAGGGCTGGCAGGCTTTATTCGTAATAGTTCGCTGCTACGAAATTAGTCATTGCTTTTCTTTTTGAAATTCCTTTCCTGGGAAATTTTAATGTCATTATTTATTTTTTGAATGTAATATGCAAATATGCATAATATAGTAAACATGTTTTCGAAGACGATGAATAAGGATAAAAATTAGCTAATTAAAAAAATGTTTTACAACGCGTACATGAAGAAAATTGCCCAACTCAAGTTGTCGGACTCGTGTCGAGAATTTGACTACAACGACGGACAAAAAGAGTTCTCATCTCAACGCCGACATCTTAAGCTCGTAAGCGAAGCCCGCTCTTCTGCTCTCATTGAGCACACTTCCCGTGAACACTAGTTACAAAGCAGTATACATACTGACTTTATAATACGCTTAACCATATGTACATACATACTTATATGAGAAATCGAAATTTTTAATCAGCTTTTAAATGAAAATAATTTGAAAATACATATGTATATGCAAATATATAAATCAAAAAAAAGAGTATTACCTCATAAATATTATAAAATAATTTTATAAGATACTGTCTTCTGAAGTATTAACGCAGCGTGACCAATACATACGCAAAATTGTAGCATTTACGTTGGCCATAATACATATGTATATACTATAAGGTATAAGTATAAGGTATTTATGGAACAATTATTGTATAATCATGTGTTAGTAGTATGGTATTCATAATTACAGACTAACAGCCAGTTGCTTTGTAGTCAACATCGCGTTTGCGCGAAAAAGCTCTTAAGTTGCCTTTCAACCAAATCAGTTGGATTCACTTTCATGCACTTAAGCGAGCACACATTTAATTAGTGAAGATGACAACAACAACAAATGCAGTAAACGACGCCACAGTAGCTTCTTGCGCTCCATTAATTAACCGCTTACACACACACACCCAAACATACATATATGCAGCTTCACAGAATTGTAACACGAGGCAAGTTTTAATGCACAAAGTGCATTAGAAATGATGATAACGGTACACCCTGAACGACCCCGAAGCGTTCACCATATCTGAGCAAACATTGCTATCACCACTGTCACTTTAAACGTCAATGACGCGAACACGCGCACACTTAACCCGCTTTCATCGCGGCCGAGTATTGGGAAAGCAGGTATCTAACGCAGAGCTTCTCATCTACTGTAAATAACAGAAATGTAATTGCAATATACCATCGAATATTACAGAGCGCAATCTTTGTAATGCATGTGCCTGCGTGTGTATTGCACACTGTTCTAATTTCAGCTACCACAGCAAATAGTGTCATCCTTTCACATATGAATATAATTTTGTTCCTTATTTTCTCCCTTTGTTGCCGACTTTTCTCACTTATTTTGCCGATTTTGCCCGCCTCTTCGCCGAGTGCATCACCTCGGTTGTGCTGAAGCAGAGTGAAAAATATGTACACCCGCATTTACTTTTCTCTACCCTACCAACCTGAATAGTGCAAATCTACGGTGAAAGTTAATTACGGACATTATGTGTACACCCGGTCCGCTTCAGTTATATGGCAGCTGAGAATTGTTATTTTTGTTGTTAGTTTTGGTTGACGGAAATGTAAGCAACTCATCGAATTTTCGCCGGCAACAAAGAACATGCACCACCAATTCAGTATAACAGGCTCCAATGAAACCGCCCTATATTCACACGTACAATATTGTACATGCAATTGCAACAAGCCGTACAAAGGAGGAGTTTTACGCACATTCACTGAGCCATACGCACAAATTTGCCGGGTATGCCAGAGTTGAATTACGAACGCTCCATACATCATTCGCTTCAATTAACAGGGCGGGTGTTGCATGTTGCCTGCCATACATACCGTACAACACTTCCACACCACAAGAAGGCTGCCACACGTCATCAACCGATATATCTACATTTTTGCAACAATTCAACAGCTTTAAGGCTTTTGGTAAACTGCTGTAATGTTGATCATGTATAATTACAAAAGCACAGTTGGCGGCAAGACAACGCGCAACGCATCAAACGAGCTGCACGTGCCGAGCTAGCAATCCGCGCGACAAAGCGATCAAGCCGACAATAAGTATAACAAACCTAAACGCACGAAGACCGGCAGGCTAGGACAGAGACAACAGTCGAAACGGCACAAGGGTGAGCTGTAATCCAAACCTTATGGCTAGAAGAGCGGTTTAACTTCAAGGTTGTGTAACCAGACTTTTCCACCGGGTAATCACTGAATCATTATCACGCTGCACTTTGCGAGGACGCCCACCCAATCAGCGGCTTCTTGGCAATCGGAAGTTTTTTGCCATTTCTTTCGGTTTAATTAAATTGTGCAATACGCACAATATTGCACCGTTATTGATGCTGCACAAACTATACAATTAATATCTGAGTCGGCTAACAGTTACACTTATGAAGAGAGAACCCATATGCTTGTACGCTCGACTATGAAAATAATAAGAAGGTACTCATAAATAAACCTTTTAACTCAGATATTGAAAAAAAAAACACAGAGGTTGGAAAATATTGACTACGAAAACTATCCCCTCTTTACCATGTACATGCAATTAGGCGCAAAATATTCTCCAATAAGAACAACAATAATAATACTGCAATTCTTCTAATAAAGGAGACGAAATATTATTTTGTGTGGATCGAATAATGAACTATCCTTTTATTATTTTGATGTGAATACCCTTATTATTTTTTAAAAATTCTAAAAGATCCGGCCGCGAGTTACTATATCCACATCAAGTTAAATATTATTTGTATAAAGTATTTAATACTTGCAGTGGAAATACAAAGTTCAAAACTACTAAAAACGCAATAAATCAGAAACTAATTACGCAAGGGGCATTAAATTTTAGCTCCGAGATGGTATGAGAGGGCTTTATGGGAACTGATGTGAATTGGACGATAGGCGTGGCATCACACAAATCAAGAAATTATAAATAGAAAGGCATAAAATTTTGCAGTAATAATTCGTTTAAAGTAAGCCACCTTAAGACTAAAGATTGTCCAAATCCAAAAAAACTGTTCAAGTCTATAGGTACCGAATATGTTTAATCTAGTTGGGATTTTAAAAATAATACTTTTCTTTTTCACATTCTATTGAGAGAATCGCAGGATTGGACAGTCTACTCTAACTCATGCTCGATCTCAAGTAAGATTTTATCAATTTAAGTTTGCTAAAAGATCTTTCACAAGATGCAACTGATACAGGTATAGTGAGTATTTGCGTGGCTTCTAGTTCCTAAATTTTATATACTTAATATAGAAGATATTTTGTAAAAATTCACTTTTGTTCGAACCACCTTGAAACTTGTAGGTAGGTAAATAAAGGGGGCGGCAAAACATCCTTGGCCCCGGGCACCCGAAGTTGCTGCTACGCCACTGGCCGTCCAATCGAACATCAATTTGTATCTTTTCTACATCTTTAAGTTCTCTGGCTGAGCTTTCGCCTCGCTCTTTTGTTTCAACTTCAGGTCAATCATCAGCGCCGATCTCCGCTTACGAATATGACGATGCATCGATCGATTGATAGTCGGTATTATTTTGAAAACAAGCCGGGAAAGTTGCGGCCCGGTATTTTATTTTGATGGCTCGGTACCGGGTCGCGACCCGGCATTTGGGAAACGCTGATCAGTATTGCTACCCGTTTTTCTACAGACTTCTTTTACTATATTACCTACACGCTTTTTGTAATCGGAATTCTTAAGTATTCTATACTTAATATATTGCTGATCGAATTTTCCTCAGGTACGGCCTAAGAGTTCTACTCTCATTTGGTAAAACCAGAATCGAGGATGAAGTCCGATTATTATTTGTTCGATGGCACATGGCCTGACTCCAAAACATCTCGATTTACAAGACGACATCAAAAATTACATGATTATTGGATAGAATCCCGAGGTAAACAGTTTCACCGTAATGGTAATCGAACCTTACCAGAAAAATGCGAAAAAGTTGTGTTCATTTGTTCATTTTCATTTGTAACCATTCCCATTACTATAAAATTGCATTTTCATTAAAAAAAAAACAACGAGAACTTATTTTGACACTATTCGTCATAAACAACAATGAATTAACCAAATATAAATTAGTACTCAAGCCCTCTTTAACTATTATCAAATTAAAGTTGTTCTTTTAAATTTTTTTCAATTAACATAATTAATTTTAAATGCATACGTCCGTCGCGAAGCGTTCAAGTCCCTATTTCCTTGCTCATTTGCCATGCAGAACTACGCTCCAAGCTACGTCAAGATTTTCGAAATCCACACAAAACCTTATACATGCTTACTTGCATTGTACGTTTGTATATGTGTTACATTCCGTGGAGTTAAAATCGATGAAACGACAAAGCCGCCAGAAACGCACTTTTAGTCGGGCACTTGTTGTCTCAACAAGTCGATACCCTCTCGGAATAGTCGAAGCAGGCTTAGCTGAATTATTTCGCTAAACTTTTTTGGGTAATTGAATTACAAAGGCTTTTAAATGAAACTTTAAACAAAATGTAAACGTATTAGAAATAGCTAGCAAGAAGTTAACAAGCTTAGAAGCTGCAAAAATATTTATTTTCACTCTTTGTTTCCTTTTAATGTCTATGAAAACAACCAGGGTATTTCTGACTTTTTTAAACAGCCAAATTACATCATTTACTTTTTTAATTGGCAGGTTAGTTTGTTTTCAGTAAATACTCAAATGCAAATGATTAGCTGAAAAAGTTTGTGCATCAACATTCCTACTTGGAATGCTTTCAATTGCATACATATTTATGCATAATTGTATATACAGACATATGTACATATATGCATGGTGAGGTCATGCTCGTTTGTTCTCAAAAATGAGTAGCACTCTTGGAAATAAATCATAACTTACGTCGCCACTGCGTTATTTCTTCGCATTTTGCTTTGGTCTATACTCTAGCCTCGATTAAATATAAAAGCTTTCTTATCTCTAGTAACCATATACATACTTGTATGTACGTACAGATATACATACGAGTATGTAGGTCGCAGTTAAAAACATGCAAAAGAGTTTAAAATAATAAGAGATAATTTCTTGATTGTTTTTAATATAACAAAGAAAATGTTATTTTAATTATATTCATATGTACTGATATCATTGGGACTATCAAAGACATGCATAATTTGTTCATCTATAATATTTAATTAAATACTAAATATCACTTTAATTTTCTATGCCTTGAATTTTAATAGCACTCCGTGATTCCATGTTAAATGGAAAGGCGAAGTCAGAATGAGAAAACATTGATTTCAAGCCAAAATTTCAAAGGGACTTTGCAAAAGAGGACTACTACAATGAAATGAAAAAGTCAATAAACTTATAAGGGGATAGGTGATATATTTTTATTTATTTCAAATCGAAAATATGGAAGCTATAATTTAAAAATAACATCCAGACTCCTCTTATTCCCACATTTCGAAGATCTCTTTATTTATTGAGGCAGATGATATTCGGTACCTTCAAATTCTCTACAACATAACATAGTATATGTAGATGACTCTATAATGTTTAACCATGTTCCTTTAGGTCAGTGGTTCCCAAACTTATTTTGTCTACCGCCCACTTTGAGAATAAATATTTTTTTAGCGCCCCCCATTTTTTCAACTATTTAAAAACCACTATAACTTCAAATTAATTATTGTGACCTATATATGTATATTAACGGAGAATTCTAAACGAAACTTTTACTATAACCAGCAACTTGAAACCTGAGCGCAGTAGGTAACATACAACGGCGCTTAGGTCTCAAGTTAACTCTTACGGGCTCCACCTGCCAATAAGAATGATTATTGAAACACAACTTTAAAGTATTAAAACAGAGAATCTTTTATTAAAAATTAAACTAAAATCATCGATCCATATATAAAAACTAATGTGAAGAATGAATCTGGTGCTCTTTAATAAATTTGTTAATATCAGGTTCCTATTTACTCAAGAACAGTCGCAAGTTGCCACGTTTGGTAACAAGCAAACGATTTCTATTTTTAGTAAGCAGTGTTGTCACAGCACTAAATCCACGTTCACATAAATATGACGATGGGAATGCTATCAAGAATCGTTGAAGGATTGACCACAATCCAGGGTACAATTGCGAAATCGGTTTTTGTAGCCAAAATTCTTGGAACCATTTTTGAACTTGATTTTTATTTCCTCGTTTGTTGTCAATTCTATAAGTTCTTCTTCCAGCTGAGGTGACATTGCTGTGTTGACATTTGAAAACGGATCCAACACCTAGTCTGATATCTTTAGTTTCCAAGAACTAATCTATCATTCAAAGAGCTGCTGGGGATTTTATTGACTGCTTTGATGACATATTGGAGTGATTGAAATAGTTTTTCACTTAAGTTTCTAGCAACTAAATGTTGTCTATGAATAACGCAATGTACGCCAAGGACATCTGGAATTTTATTTTTTAAGTGCGCTATTAAGCCTTTATGGCACCCTATCATAGCCGGAGCGCCATCCGTAGCAATTGAAATAATATTTTTCAAAGGAATCTCTTTCTCATCGCAAAACTTTTCCAATATATTGAATATGGTTTCGCCTTTTGTATCGGTCTCTAAATTTCTAGCAAATAATAGTTCTTCACATATTTTCTCATCTCTACGTCTCTTTCTACACAACGCCTCCATTTTCTTTCTGGCTCTCTTACCGCCCCCCTTGACACCTGCAGCGCCCACAAGGGGGCGTTATCGCCCACTTTGGGAAACACTGCTTTAGGTGCTCGTAATCTAGGCATGAAAATCATGTAGCGCAAATATTATGGTGTCTTCTTTTTATTTTTATTCACTTTCGAGAAATTCATCAGCGAGTCAATACGAGTACACCGCAGGCAGTATCAATAGCCTACGGATTGGTAAATTGGCATTATATAATATCACTTACATATGTATCACCTTATAAGTACATGTTTTTGTGTGTAGTCTGATTGCTCGAGTTGCGTTGAATTTATGGGTGAATTTTTCGCCAAATACCAAAAAGTGGAATAAATTATATAAATACATACATACATCTGTATTTCGAAGAGAGAGTGCGGGGCATTCGCTCCAAAAAACTGTAGCAGTCAGCCATGGTGGCGAGTAGGGCAATGCGGTGGCATTAACCGCAGACAGTGGCTGTCAACCACAAAGCTATATAAATATACTAATATATATACATACATACATAAATATGAAAATATACGAGTATTTATTTCACTTTCCAAAAATTAAAACAAAATATTAATTGCGTCTGAAATAAATCCCCTATAAAGTCATATTTAGACAGACAAACATATATGTATGTGCGCCTGTGCGCCTGTGCGTATGCACTTATGTACATGATATACAGAATAATTTATGCTATTGAATATTTTTTAAATAAAATGACTTGTAAGTATCATAATTTTTCTAGCAAATATAAGCGTAAAAATCTGTGCAACTACATTTGTTTGTGTGAATTCCGCACATCCCCGTAATTTTTATACTCCTGCAACGTATCACATAAAAATAAGCGAAATAGATACAGTGTTATATATTTACATATATACATACATATGTATATATAAATGATCAGGTGGACGAGAAAAGTTGAAATCCGTCCGTCCATGCGAACTGTAACTTGAGTCAAAATTGAGATCTCGAGGAAACTTGGTATATTGTAGTGATGAGCGATATTTCACTACCGGTGATTTTTTCACTGTGATTGAAAAATCGCAAATCGCAACTGCGATCACATTTTATAAATAGCAGTTTGCTTCTAACTAACTGTGATCGCAGTTCGAACCTGTGAATTGCGATCGCAGTTCGAAACGTCATAGCGGTTTGAAGTTTTGAGTGTAACGCTCTTATAATTTTTAATAATGGCAGGAAATGTATCAAGGAAAAGAAGTGAAGTATAGCAGATGTTTGAAGTGGTAGATGAATTGTAAGCAAAATGGAATTATGGAATATTTTAATTTGTTATAATTAAATTTTTAATTTTACTTATTGTTAAAACCAAATATGAAAGCTTTTTGTGATGAAAACAAGAATTGTAACTAATTAATTTCAGAAAAAAATATGGATTAAAAAAATTACGGGGTTTTAATATTTTCCCAAAGATTAGGAAACTCCCGTTAATTATTAGGTCTTGAAAATATTAAAAGTGGGTATTCTAAACAAACAAATTATCACCACACTAATGGTAATTCCTTCTAAGAAATGTGTGAAACCATCATACCAACATACAAATGAACTATGCTATACGGTCTAAGTGTCAGGTAGCCGAACCGCTCCAACATTTCCGAAAATGTAGTGAAAAGAAAGGCGGAAAAACTTGACTCGAGTTACAGGAGCCAAAAGAGAATTTGCCGCCAATAACGACAAAATGTTTTCGTCGTTTCCACGACAGTCGTAAGTGGATACGTAAGTGGAACGGATCAGGACTTTTATTCGGCCAAACAGTGTCAAATTGGCAGAATCTGCCGCTACAACAACAACAACGACGTTTTAACGTCGACTTAGTTGCGATCGCAATAGCAATATAAAATCACAGTGATTTAAAAATAGCAATCACTGAAATCACAGATATCGAAAAATCACCATATCGCTCATCGCTGTGAAATTAGACGATGGGCGTAGCATCGTTCACCTTTCAGTGAAATCCCATATCTCGGGACTTGACCGATCTATTCCTACAAAACTTAGTACGTACCATTATTCTTATATTCTTATGCCACGCCTACTTCCCATATAGTACAATTTTAGATTCCCTTTGATTCGTTCAGTTTAAAATCAAGAAGCAATTAATATGACGGGATACAACTTTGAACGGATAATTCCTTTAGTGTATACAACTTTATGACCAATTGCTTAAGTCCAACTGTTCAAGCGCTTAGGTACCGAATATTTGGACTCCGGTATCTATAGTTGACTTTTGATCGAAAATGCCGATCAATGTGTGAGATAAACAATTTATATTAAGGAATAATCCTTATCTTGTAATGGTATGTCTGTATGTCAAAAATGGGTTCAATCAGTCCAATACTTCCCTTAGCCTCCATATACTTAATATAAAGATTTTCGAACTTCGGTGAGACTTTGTACCGCACATATCAGCGAATATGTGAGTTAGCCCAATGAAAATGAGAGAGGGTGTTTTATTCGTAACAGAGTATCTTCTTCCAAAAATAGATAAAATCGGGTCGATACCACTCGAAACTCTCAACTCCCATATTTTACAGTTATGCAGTTACATGAAATATCCAATTTAGTGAAACAAACAGAACATTTTATTGGGATTCGACATCAATAACAGTTAGCCAACCAAGACTTGTCTTTTATTACCCTTTTAAATATACGACTACATAACCTTTAGTTTAGAGCAGGGAAATACTTAAGGGGTCGCGGTGGTCTAGAATTTTCAAAAAATCGATTTTTTTTCTTTTGATAGTTCGAAAGTATGGTCTTTTAAAAATATACTGTACAATTTTTGGAAGGACATTTACATTATTTTAGCTTCTACAGCCGTTTTAACTTGATGAATGGATACTTTAAAGTCATCTATCTCAAAACTACAAAAAAAAAACTATCCATCGGAATCACTTGAAATTTTAATATGGTGTTTATAAGATCAATATCTATCGCTGGAACTACGACCAAATTTTAATTTTAAGAACTTCGATTTTTGTTTTATCTAAAACTGGTCCAAAAATAGCTGTTTTCAGAATCCGAACTTCAAAAGCGCGAAATTTTTTTAATTTTCAATATTTTTTTTAGTTGTAGTTCCAGCGATAGCTGCACTCTTACTGATTAATAATGTATTTGGTTTTTATGTTTCAGATGTTCAGAAAAGTCAAAATCAACAACTGCACCGGGAGTCTTTTCTTAAGATAGCTTTTCTTGGACGCCATTTTTAATATTGTTAAAAAAAATTTTATTAAAAAAAAATAATAATTTTGTACTCTTCATAAGTGTGTAAATAAACTGTAAAAAATTTGAATTGATTGCTCTTTTTTTAAACCTTAAAAAAAAATCCAGAAAACACCCTTAATTTGAGCGTTCTAGACCACCGGGACCCCTTAAGATCAAGTAAGTAAAGGCTAAGTTCAGGTGCAACCAAACATTTACTATTGCAAATTAGCAGGAATTAAAACCAGGAAAATACCTTAAGGTGTAAAATATTAACCAGAGGATCGGAACCCGAGTAATTTTATACATACATACACTATATATGTATAACTCATACACTGGCCGACATATTCGATGTAAGGTTTGTTGGAAAAAGGAAAATCATTAGATAATATGTAGGATGTGGGACCTGGGTAGTTAGGCCCGATTTTATCTATTAACTGTCACATAAAAAATCTTCCCTTGGTTTCATTAAGGTACCTCACATGCAATCACAAATCATTTGGAGCAAATTACATATACATACATACATATGTAGGTCAAGTTTTCGCTCAAATTTACTTATTTTATTAAAACAGATACCCTGTTATGAGTAAAATACACTTTATAATTTTCATTGAGATAACTCAAATATTGGCCGATATGTCGTCACCTAAAATGCAAAACTACGTATGATCAAAAAATTCGAAATTGAGTATTTTATTGAATACGATCCACTACTTCAAATTACATATACATAAGTACATATGTATGTCCAACATTTTAAGGTTCTGCTATCAGATACAATCTGGATTTAACCAATATTTAAAATTTGCTCAACTCATGTTCCATTTTATATCGTTTTTCATTTTCATCTCCTATAAATTTCCGAAAATGTTATTATGTTGTTTTGCATTTGAAATGACAATATTTAGCAAAAGGCACAGCAACTATTTTACCACTGACATTTAAATTAGTGGTAAAATGTCAGTCAATATTTACGGTTTTTTCGAAAACCAAAACTTGTGTACCACAAAAGAGACAGTACTTATTTGCATAGGACTTTAGAGAAGTTATGAAATACATAGCAGTTATTTCTTGCCATAAACCAAAAGTACTGCATGTTGCAATAACTCTTTTAAGTTTTGCCATAAAAATATACAGTATTATAAAATAGAGGAGTTTTCAAATATAGTATATGTAAGTAAAATAAGTTTAAAAAAGCTTTATAATTAAAAAATTTTCATTTTCATTCCGGCATTTTTTAATTCTGAAATATCCATGAATCGAAGAAAGTCATTTGCAGAGACCTTGAGGGGAGCCAGCATAGAATAAAGTGATTTCTTTTAATAATTTATTATTTAATTCTAAATTTTGTTGCTTTCCTTTTATTGTATTTATGTATATTTTATAAGTTACTCTAAATTTATTAAACAAAAATTATATTTTCTACCACGCAAAAGAATTTTTCAGTTTTGCTAGATTTACAGACACTACGGACAATTTTCAGCTTTGACGTATTTCTGGTCAGCAATGACCAAAGAACAACACCAACAACAAGGTCAGCCTCTTGCCAACAGGTGCTACTTCGGACTGAGTAAGCAATTGAGAAGCTAAGTCCTCTCTCGACGAACAAAAACCAAACTCTTCAAAGGTTCTGCAGAAGATTTATGGTCCCTTGCGCATTAGCCAGGGCTAATACCACTTTCGATGGAACTATGTACTGTATGAGATATACGACGTCATTGACATACATACTTGTAGTTCAGCGAATTAAAAGACAGCGGCTGCGCTGGCTAGATCATGTCGTCCCGAATGGACGAAATTACTCCAGCTCTGAAAGTATTCGATGGAATACTCCGTTGGTAATACCAAGTGGAGAAGGACCTGGCTTTGCTTGGAATCTCCAATTGGCTCCACTTTGCGAAAAGGAGAAACGACTGACGCGCTGTTATTAATTCGACTATAACCGCGTAAGCGTTGTCTACACCAATAAGGAAGAAGAAGAAAAACTAATCAGAGTGAGCGGTATAGATATACATATATCGAATCAATTCCGAATACCCATGTGTTAAAGGTATATGCAAACTCACACAATGCTATTAAGAAAATGTTTCTATCATTTTGTTCTGCCCGCTGACAAAATTTTTTCAGCTGTGACTGCCAAATTACGAGTTACATATATGACATTCACTGCTCTTGCAGGGGTATGGAAATTTTATATACATAAGTACGTATGTATATATTTATTTAAGAGCCGAATAAAAGCTATGTGTGTGTGTCTCCAAAAAGCGTTCCAATTTCGGCACCATCAACCACTAATAACACCAGTGTCACTATTATTATGGTATGTACCAAACAAATTGGATATACACTCGGTGATTTTGGTAATTCTTTTTCTCCTGCTCCACTGCTCTCTTTTGTTTAATTGCGTGCCCGTTGTGCCTGTGTTTTGACTTCGTAATTTTATTCCTAATTTACAAGTTGTGCAAAATTATCATTACAATCACGGCCGATTTCTAGCATCACAATCGTCTAAATCCAATTTAAATATGAATGAAAGAGCTTTTTTGGTTAAGCAGCGGGCTGAGCTGAGCTGCTGTCGCCCGCAATGACTTGCCTTTTCCTTAATTTGTCTAAATAGCCGAAAAACAAACTGACGTTTAGTTAGTCATTCCGACGTTTAACGCAATTCCTGTACCATCTAACTTCCGCTGAAAACTTCTAAAAGTTACACGCATCTTCCCACACGTTTACAAATCCAAACCGAAGCTTAGAAAATTTAGGCTTTATGTAGATTAATGTGTGCGTAGGTACATATGTAAGTATGTACATTAATAAGTGAGTACCCTGCCAACCACGGCTACCCGCTTTTGACAAATATTCCAATCAACTACACATTTTTTCTCTATACACTAACACCAACGCACATTTTCGGGTTATTTTTTGTTTACCTAACCGTGCGATTCTGTAACGTGAGACAGTCTCAAGTCTCTAAATTTGAGATTTTGAGTTAGAGACAATTTTTGAGACTTGAGATGATTTTGCTATTCTGTAGGTGACAGTCACAAAATCTATTACATTTCATTATTCAGAGATGTTTTTACACTTGAATGAAAATAAATATGTCGATAACAAATATTAGATTTCCTATAGCATAGTCAAAAAACATAATTATCAATAAAAATAAAAATATATGTTGCCTTGTTTCATAATATTTACGAAATTTATGTATGTAAAATTGATTTATTTTTCATCTTTTCGTGTTTGAGTTGCTTACAAAATATAAAGAAACGACAATCGATTAATATCTGTAATGATCTCTATTCAGTATATTCAAAATGGCAGACAAGAGATCTTTTTAGTTTTGTGACCTGCTAACTACCAGGTCTCAATATTTTGAGACTAACGCTAGAGACTGTTTAGTGAATAGTAACTAGTCCCAAATTGATACTTTGCCTCAAAATGTCTCGAATAGACTATTTTTATTTAATTAATCTTTGCTTGCACAGTAAAGTCTATTTGTATTTAATATATTTTATTTTTTCAGATAATATTAATCTTCTCTTTCAGATATTATTATCATTTTATACAATTAATCTTTCTTTTTCTTGCAACCCTGTATCAGCCGTCGATTGGGGATATTAGAGCAGGACAGATATACTTTTTTATATGACACTGCTGAATGAGCGTAACAGAGATGTATGATCACAGATATACGTACGTGTGAGCGGAAAAACGGTAGGATATCCTCCCGCTGCAATACACTTATGCCAACGAATTTTCCAGTTAGCCTTCTTCGATTCAGGTTTTATATTCTCAATTGAGCCAAAACGGTGTCATTGGAGTCGTCATGTGAATTTGCTGAATAGCCAGAATTAGTTGAAAATGTGGCGAATAATCACGAATAACCAACGCAGCATGAGATGGTGCATTATCGCACATCTTTGTTCAATAAATTCAGACATAGTAAAAATCGAAGAATTCACTTTTAGAGCCTCACAAAACGACGCGAATTGCAAATACTAATGAATATTTTGACGTGAAATTTAGCAAAGATGTCGCTAACAGTAATACCAACCAAAATTTACCGATTCGAAAAGCACGCGAAGTATAAATTAAAAATTCATCTTTCAATTTATTCACAGTAAATTACTTACTTGATTCGAAAACTAGATTTTTGGAATAATCATTTATAAATATACTGGAAACTGAAAGTTATCGAACATACTATATGTAATAAAATGGGAATGGGGATTATGTGCCCAAAATCAAAGTCTCCAAATCAAAATTCCCAAATCAAAATCCCCGAATCAAAATCCCCAAAATCCAAATCCTCAAAATCAAAATCCCCTTTTTCTGTGTGAAATACATTGAAATTAGGTTTAAAATCGCGGCGATTCTATACTCAATATTATATCTAAAATTGAAGTTCACGAGATATTTTATGTTTAATGGTTTCACGAATATTTAATAGGTAAATTAAATAAAATGCAATACATGTTATATCAATCAGTTTAACATATTTGTACAACATAAATAAATACAAACTTCACAATTTTTCGAATAGCTTATATACATATGTACATTAAACTAAACATATATTTATATTCATACATATGTAGACCAATATTTAGTGATGTAAATCAACAAAAAAGCAATAAATTCAAAACATTTACATAAATAAACCATGTATGGAAATTCTAATTACATAATGAAATACTGTGTGCTATCGATTTTAAATAAATAAGTTTATCTAAATCTAAACGACGTTTCACAACTTTTTTAATTTTCTTTACACGCTCGACATTCTTTTTGTTTTTTCGCACACCGATCCCTGAGTGTATTTTTTCTATTCTTTCTTTTTTTAAATGTTTTTTGATTTCATATACATACACCACATTTTTTTCTCCCTACAATTACTTTAAGCCTACGGTGCCAAGCCTCGATTGAATTTTGAGTGCGTGGAAAATTATCCTTAAAAGAATCTGGTTTTTAAACCAAGCACACAATTTTTAAAAATCTCTGTCTGTCGAGCTACTCTTCAGTTCACTGAAATAATCTGACACACATTCTGGGGGAACAAATGATAAACTTTTCAGCATACGAACAGCTATGCTGAAACTTTCATCATTGCCATATTTTTGAGAAAGCCTTTCTTTCTGAACTCGTCTCCAAATGATCTGGCCAAAGTGAAATAAGCACCCTTTATATCGGGCATCAGGAAAATACTCTTTTGCCGCATACGAGACGGTTCGCTCAAAATCAGTAATATTTCTTTGCGGATTAAGATTAATATTCTGTGCTAAAGCCAAATTAAATAGTTGGTGAAAAAATTCAGTGTACACCTGCTTGGATTTTTTGCTCATCAGGCAAAAAACTAGAGGCATAAATTGACCATCAATTAGCCCTTGTATGGTGAACAGATGACGAACAACTTTCGGTACAACAAAAAACGTCCCATCCATCACCCAGCAGTGTGACCTCTCCAATTCCTTTAGGGAACTCGTTTTGCCCATAATAATGTTCTTTTCACCATTGAAATCCCAATCACTCAACACAAATAATTCTCCCTCCAGGTATTTCAAATGCTCCGGTATATTAATTTCCTGTACATTTCCTGGTTAGTTGGTATATGTACCCTTTCGAAGTCGGCTTATTTTCATTTTTTGGGCTCGTTTCGATGGTAAGTACACCCGGCGGTCTGGTTGGCAATCTACAACTGCTTCCCTAATAATTTGGGACGGCGCCAGTGAAGATGATGTACTCAAATCCTTTACCTTGTTGTTCGCCTTTGGATCATGATTATGGGCAGTAGGAGCGTGTTGTATTGCATGATCGCCACTATTTTCTTTTGTCACAACAACACTTTTACACATTAGGGATTTTCTTTGCGCACACGACCAGCGGAACTCTTTCTTCTTTTCATTTTTGGAATGAAAATGGTAATCAAAACCATTCACAAATATTTGATTGCTACCTTTGTTTGACACAGTAACGACGACTTCCATTTTCTTTAAATTTTTTATTTAAATGAAATGTGAAATAAATAATGGCGATAAAAAAAATTATGTTGTGATGTGATTGTAAAGAAATATACACAGTCGTTTTAGTGCGACAGTTATTATTTTGCACGCTGTAAATATATGGGTACATATATATTTAACTACGAATCTCTAATAATATTTAATAAAAATAAAACAAGTAAGGAAGGGCTAAGTTCGGGTGTCACCGAACATTTTATACTCTCGCATGATAAAGTGATAATCGAGATTTCATTATCCGTCATTTACATATTTTTTTATTTTGCTGTAAAATTAATTACAAATAAATTCTGAGAGATTTACCGATATTTTCGGTGAAAAATTAGGTTAGGTTAGGTTAGGCACTGAGTTCTTCGTGTTCGATATCAGGGACCTTGAAAAGTTATAGTCCGATCACGACAATTTTTCCACAAGGGATACCTCAGCTCAAATACCGTATTTGTGTAAAGTTTTATTCCGCTATCATCACTGGTTCCTAATGTATATATTATACAGAGAAGGCATCAGATGGAATTCAAAATAGCGTTATATTGGAAGAAGGCGTGGTTGTGAACCGATTTCACCCATATTTCGTACATGTCATCAGGGTGTTAAGGAAATATTATATACCGAATTTCATTGAAATCGGTCGAGTAGTTCCTGAGATATGCTTTTTGGTCCATAAGTGGGCGACGCCACGCCCATTTTCAATTTTTAAAAAAAGTCTGGGTGCAGCTTCCTTCTGTCATTTCTTCCGTAAAATTTTGTGTTTCTGATGTTTTTTGTTAGTCGGTTGACGCACTTTTAGTAATTTTCAACATAACCTTTGTATGGGAGGTGGGCGTGGTTATTATCCGATTTCTTCCATTTTTGAACTGTATATGGAAATGCGTGAAACGAAACGATTATGTAGAGTTTGGTTGACATAGCTATAGTAGTTTCCGAGATATGTACAAAAAACTTAATAGGGGGCGGGGCCACGCCAAAAAAAATTACTTCCAAATATGCTCCTCCCTAATGTGATCCTTTGTGCCAAATTTCACTTTAATATCTTTATTTATGGCTTAGTTATGACACTTTATAGGTTTTCGGTTTCCGCCATTTTGTGAGCGTGGCAGTGGACCGATTTTGCCCATCTTCGAACTTAACCCTCTTATGGAGCCAAGAAATACGTGTACCAAGTTTCATTATGATATCTCAATTTTTACTCAAGTTACAGCTTGCACGGACGGACGGACAGACAGACATCCGGATTTCAACTCTACTCGTCACCCTGATCACTTTGGTATATATAACCCTATATCTGACTCTTTTAGTTTTAGGACTTACAAACAACCGTTATGTGAACAAAACTATAATACTCTCTTTAGCAACTTTGTTGCGAGAGTATAAAAATGGGGATTTTGTGTTTGGGGATTTTGAGACACTAACTCAAAAAAAGGTGGGGATTTCGTGTTAGGGGATTTTAATTTTGGGGATTTTGATTTTGGGGATTATGTGTTTGAGGATTCTTTTTCAGCTGGGGATTTTGTGTTTGGGGATTTTGTGGCACTCCCAATTAAATGTTTATGTATCTTGATTGCACTCCTTCCTGGATGGCCGAAAATTGGTTGCGTCACGTTCGCCTCTAGTGCGTTTTTTTTTCGCCATGGATAGGGAAAGTAGAAATGATTCACTAAATGATAAATAAAATTATAATTTATATTTATTCATAAAATATAGTTTCTAGAACTAGATGAACAGAAAACTAAAATTTAAAAGATAACATATAAATGAACTAATTGAACATACTAATAAACGTATTTGGAATTTTAAATATAAAAACTACCATTATATAATGATTATAACAATTAAATCTGTAAAGGTAATAAACACCAATTGTTACACAAATTACTGTTTGCAAATTGCTAATCAAAGCAATCTGCTGTAATACAAAGGTGAATAACTTGCATACGAATATAAAACATATGTATATACATATGTATATACATATTTGTACGTACATACATATTAATAGGCAAATGAATGTGCAGCCAGATCTAAACAGAATTTTATTGGAACACACCTTGGGGGAAATTTATAACAAGCAATAAACGAATTTACATGCAGAAAATGCGTTGAAAACGGTAATGGGGATTGACCGAATTCCCATATAGCGGGTCTATGCAGAGAAACTTCTTAAACAATTTGCTTTACATTTCATTAATGTCAAAGGATTCGCTTTTGTTATTAGATTTTATATTTCGTGTTTTCTTTAAAAAAAATTAAATCACTATAATTAATTCGTTTGCTAATCAATAAGCACTAGCATAAGGGGGAGCCGGATTTAGCAGCTTCAAAAAATCGATTTGTTTGTTTTAGATGTGAATTTGAAATATTTTCGAAGCTAGAGGGAAAATAGTGACCGAGCGTCTAGCAGATACTTATATACTTATGAGCGATTGGGCAGAAAGCGAAAACTTTGACGCGATTTCTTGGTTTTTCATTTTTACGATTTTTCTTAATTGGCGGGCAGGATAGAAAAAACTAAACTATTATCTTTGGCATTAAATTATCTTTTATTTAAAGTAAAAAAAAAAAGTTTGAACATATTTTTAAACAACATAAAGTATAATTTTTTTGGTCAAAACCACCTTTTTCTCAATTTTTAAAAAATTTCTCAAATTTTACACTTTTTTTGGAATTTTTTTAGTTTAACTAGAAGAGAAATTATTAAAAAATATGAAGCTCTTTGAATTTTTTGTTTGCGATAATAATTGCGACCTGCATTCTGCCCGCCGTCCGGTAAATGCATAGGCAAGATGCATGAGGCAAATGCTTCCCAAAGGCAGAATAACAAAGACTTCGTATCCAAAAAATTTGTGAATGATGTTTAAATATACTCGTATAACTATGTATAAACCCTAGAAAAAAATCCTCAAAAAAATAGATTTTTTGACGCCTCTAAACCAGGCTCGCCCCTTAAGAGAAAACCGTGCTAACTTAAGAAGAAGTTTACAAGACCGATTAGAAAACGAAGCCGAGATTAGAAAGTTACAGCAATCGTTTAGTAATGATACTTCCGCTAGAACAATTCAAAATCAGATTAAAAAAATAGATGGTACCCAGCTTGGAGTCCCTAACCGAAAATCATCCAAACCCAATTCGCTCGGTAAATTACACAAATAAAATGTTTCACTCCCGTCATTTATTCTTCTATTTTGACATTTGAGATTAGAATATTATTATTTTAGATTGGCCAGGAAACAGTCCGGATCTCAATTCAATAGAGAACGTATGGGCCCTAATGGACGCTAAAATATGAAAAAATTATCCCAAAACTATGGTTAAATTTAGGAAAACCATAGAAGAAGTGTGATTCCATGCAGTAACTTTTTTGCCAAAAAGGGTTAGAAGTGTTATAAACGCGAAAGGTGGCATCATAAATTATTACAGAAATATCAAAAGATTTTTTTTGTTAGAAAATTTATTTAAAATTTGAATTATGTAATTTGAAATAAAGTATTGCTAAAAAGTCATAATATAAAAAGTGCACTGTTTTTGAAGGAACTCAATTCAATTATTTTGCATACATATTATATTCGTGAAATCCCGTCCTTTATGTTTTTATACAAACATTGTTAAAAGAAATTGCAACAAGTTTTAAATTTAAGGGATTTTTGAAGTTTCAACGGACATTTTTCACTTTAAACATTTAAATAACAAAATAATTTGAGTGCGGCCTTTTTTATTTCATTGGGTGTATCTTTTGCTGAATTCTGTTGCCTAAAGTTCATCATCACCACCATACTATATTAAAAGTATTCTTTAGTAATTTTCGACGAATCGATTGAGCAACTATAAGGAAAGATATTATTTTGTATTTTTATAATGAGAAGAATAAAGGGAACCTTCTCTAATCTCTTTCCGATATAAGGTTTGAAAATATTTACCTACTGGGGTGCAAATTAATACTTGTTATTAGTTTTTCATCTACATATATTGGCATTCAATGGCTAGTGTATAAATATTTACGTACATACATATTTGAGATACATTCAAGAATAATTGCATATACACCCAGGAACGAGTGCGCGCAACTAACTGCACATTAGAGATATTTTGGCTTACATGAAGTTTGCCACTAAATCAGACAAATATGCATTGATTGCTATATAGTGGATACCACAACTGTGCATCTACATACATACATACTATGTATATTCGAATATACGATTATTTCAATTAAATTTTGTGGTACTGATATTATGCCAATCATTTTGTGGCATACAACAAAATCGGATTTTCCAACAGACAAAATCACAAGTTATACGCATACATATACATTTACTTAGCTATACATATCTAAATGTTTATGGAGTCATTTGACAATATGTCGTGACACTTTATTTTGGCCCACAAGCTTCACATGTACAATATACCATACATATGCGGTTATGCATACAACTTTATCCTACCGTATTGAACTAGTAAGGAAATATGCTAGCTTACAACTAGAATTCGCTGGTTGAAATAGAACCAATGAGAAAGGCACCAGCCTCATACCAATTATAATAAAGAAACTTTGTATAGGATTTTTAATTCGATTACTGCCATTTTAAGACTGCAAAATTAAACCTTGCAACATTTTAAATTAAGTTTAATTTATTATTTTAAGCGAATGACCATAATTTGAAATACAGCAACAGACATCTCGTAGAACATAATTAGTTCTACATATCGTCGCCTAAAATGCAAAATAAAGTATGATCAAAAAATTCGAAATTGAGTGTGTCATGGATTATGAACCACTACTTCAAATTACATACATATACAAGTATATAAGTACATACATATGTCCAACATTTTAAGGTTCTGCTATCACATATAAACCAGTTTTAACCAATATTTAAAATTTGTTTCACTCATGTTCGATTTTATTACGTGTTTCATTCTTCCTTCTGTAAATTTCCGAGAATATTGTTACGTTATTTTGGATTTTAGGTGACGATATGTACATAAGAAGTTAATTTGCCTACCGGGAAGTGATTGCACCTTGTTTGTGATCATGTATATACATATACATAAGTAAATATATGAACATGCATAAGTAAATGGATATATAGTACATACGCTCATGACCACATTATATTGCAACTGGCACAATTGGTCCTGTTGCTGTGGCTGCCACGTGGAGACATTTGCGGCAGACACATGTGTATTTCGGCTGAGAGATAAAAACCGCTTGATACAACCGAAGCCGTCAGCAACCAAATCAAAAAAAGCAATAAAATGGTGACAATGGAAGGAATTAGGCAGACACATAAATACAACAACTTATGTGTGTATGTATGTATGTATGTACGTATTCACAAACATGCATGTATGCATATACGATATATTAATATGTATGTATGATAATATTTACGAGGTTTAGACAAGGCGACCCCCTATCGTGCGACTTCTTTAATCTACTGCTTGAGAAAAAAATTGGAGCAAATGGGTCTGATAGTGAACGAGAGTAAGACGAAATATCTCCTGCCATCAAACAAACATTAGTCGCACTCGGGACTTAGCTCTGTTGACAAGCATAACTTTGAAGTCGTAGATAATTTCATATATCTTGGAACCAACAATGCCAGCCTCGAAATCCAACGCCGAATAACTCTTGCCAACAGGTGCTACTTTAGACTGAAGTGCTGAACACAATGCTGGCAACAGACGGCAAACGACATCTGTCAAATATTAAAATACACACGTTCTTATGGGCACTGTTGTTTTGACAGCTGCACGACTACACGACTACAGGCCGACAGTTGTCGTTCGCACTAACTTCAATGCATTCTTATATTTGCCAACGACAGTAGGACAACAGTAGAGTTGACAGTAGAATGGAAGATAGAGAGATGAGGCAGAGTGGTGATGCCACTAATATGTAAAATATAAAATTATTCACAGCTCTAACAAACTTGACGTTATTTTACAAATTAAACAATAAAATAGCTTTATTATATCATTTGTAATAACAATTTATAATTTAGAACAAAAATATATATGTACCTATTTACTTATTTTTTGGATAAAAAATTTCACTTTGAACAAAATATTAAAATTTCATTGAAGTGCAAGGTATTAGTATGGCCACAACGAAATTGTGTACATGGAAAATGGAGAGCTGTGTTGTCTTGTGTACATGCGTTCATGTAGTAGGTTGAACTGAAAATGGTCACTGTCGTGCTGCCATGTCGTGTCGCGAGCATTGTGTTCACCATATGAGTAGTCAATTAAAATCCTCTCTCGACGAACAAAGACCAAACTCTATAAGTCACTCATTATTCCCGTCTTACTACATACATGCATACATATGTACATATATGGTGCAGAGGCATGGACGATGACAACATCTAATAAGTCGACGTTACGAGTTTTCGAGAGAAAGGTTTTGCGAAAGATTTATGGTCCTTTGCGCATTGGCAACGATGAATAATGCATTCGATGGAACGATAAGTTATATATATGTATATATATATATTTATATGTATATATGTATATATATATGTATATAACACATAGTTCAACGAGTTAAGAGACATCGGCTGCGCTGGATCGGCCATGTCATCCAAATTCGACGCAGTACCCGCCGGGAGTGCAGAATAAGAGGAAGACGTCCACTCCGTTGGAAATATTAGGTTGAAAAGGACCTGGCTACACTTAGGATCACCAATTGGCGCCAAACAACGGAAGGAAAACGATTGGTGCACTCTTGTAAACTCGGCTCCGGCAATAAAGAAGAAAATTAGGATTTTTATTTTCTCAAATTATTTAAGGACTTTTTATATTTAAGACAGAGGAATAGTTGTTACGTAAATATTTAAGTATGTAAAAATATATTACTTATACCTACATATGTATATTATATGGGATCTAATGTAATACTGTTACTATTTTTTGCTAATACTCGAATACTTTTTGTTTTTTATGTGTCTTTTTTTAAATGGCATACCATAATTTTAAATAAATATTTAAGATATATTTTACTAAGTAGTCGGTCAGTTTTCAGTTCATCTTTAAACGCGATTTATTCAAAACTGAATATTTCAAATTGAATACTGTTCTAACCCAAAAATATTTCATCCTAACACTTTGATTTTCATACTCCGCATATGTACTATATTAAATTTGCGACAAAATTAACTCATGGAAGGAAGCACCGGAGACAGTATAATATTTACATTGTGACAAAAACGTACCCAGAAATTGTAAATAAAACGGAAAATATGTAATTATTAATCAATATTTATTTTGTCGCCACTAGATTACACTACACTTATGCCAAGGATTTTCCTGTCTGCGAAACACTTTTCACAAGCACTTTTTTGGTATGGCCTTCAGTGAATTTTGTTTTATCTCTTCGATCGACTTCGCCGAAGAAAGGAATTAAACTCGGTCAAAATCGTACTCTTTTTGAAAAAAAATTCGTCTTTATCGGGACGAGTCGAGCAAGAACGCGTTGCATACCCCAAATCATTCGTCGCGAGGAATATCAAATTCTCTTGCCATCTCTCTAATACTTGCCTAAAGAAATTGGATGATAACCCCGTCCACTTCTCATATAATTGTAATGTTAAAAAATACTAAAAGCACGAAAAAACAATAAATGAATACGAGAACATAGAGACCAGAGACCTGCATTGAGTATGATCGATCCGGTTTGATCAGCCACGCTCAAAACGGTCAAACTCAGCACAAATTGTTCGATCGAGCTTCGTACTCAAAGCGAAGGAGTTCGATCAGTTGATTTGATTGCTCTGCTTACTGATTGAAACTGATTGGTTGGTTTCGGTATGATGATTGGAAATGATTGTACAGAAAAAGACGATCAAGTCCAACGATGCACGAAAACTCAGACATCGATCAACTGTGCGTTTGAATTGATTGTGATTGAACCAATCAGATCGAGAATTGCCCTGCGAATATGTATGTATGTATGTGCATAATTTGTATGTACATATTTGTGTGTTTTAACGGAAACAAGTTGCGATGCATAAAATTAACCAAAACAATACTGCATATATTTCTTCATTTTTAGCGCCTAAAACTAAAATTCAATTAATGCTTAAAATTAATAAACAAAGATAATGCTTAGGAAACACAAATTTCTAATTTTAATCACTTCTTCATTGAGATCCACAAAAACTTAAAATTAAAAAAAGGTTTATTTTCTGGTTTCAGTCTTAATCGCTAAAACTTTTATAAAATGAATTTAAAAAAAAATTAGCTTTCAACTGAACATGATCCGAGCCTATTTCTTTTTTCAGTTATAACATTTCCAGCTGCGCTGCTGGCAGGAACCACCCGGTATGACCAAACGGTATGATTGTGATCGATCGGAATGCAAGCAGCATTCTCGAACATTCTTTGCTGCTCACACAAGGCGTTCGATCGAGAAAAATCCTTACGAAACAAGCAAGTGATTGAAACTGATTGTTCGCTTTGAGCACGCTCGCTTACGATCATTCATTTTTGTTGAAGCAAAGTTTTCCGTCACAAAAAATCTCAGTCAATGATCGGGTATGATTGAAAAAATTGTGATCGTTGCAGCTCTCTGATAGAGACATTAAATTTTACCCTCGAGATGGTAATATAAGAGCCGGTGTCAAATTTTAACGATGGACGTAGCACCGCCCATATTTAGGTGATAACACATGCCTCGGTCACTGCTCAACAGAGTTGAATCATATTTGACGACAGTGCGAAAAGGAGCTTAATCGGACTACAACCTCGTCCACTTCGCATATAGCACAATTTAAAATTCCATTCGAGTTTTTGACGTTCCAGTATATACTTAAATCAAGAAGCAATTGATATAACGAAAAAAATACTTTGCACGAATAGTGTCTTTGAAATATGCTACCTTATGACCAAAAATTAATCAGATCGAAAGAGCGTGTTTTACAGAACAATAATTTATCTTTTGTCTGAAATCCTATACATAACTAATATCACGATTTTTAAACATCCGGCTGACCTTACTCCTTATACCATATGTAAATTATTGTGGTGTTGCCAATTAAAAGAAGCTGACAAAACCGACACCATGGGATTAAATATATTGAGTCATCATGTAATATAAAAAGGTATACAGGGCAAGCGCTAATGTTTGGAATTTATGGCGTTGCATTCGGTGGTGATTTCCACATGTCAAAATTTTTGTGTCACAACATCACAAACAAACAATTAAACCTAATTAAACAGTGGCATAAATTTAAAATATCAGCAAACACTGGTCACCTTCGCTGCCATTGACAGTTTGACAGGTAGAACAGAGATAACCCTAAATCAAAATGCACACATTTATATACATAAAAATGAAAATGTAGTGCATTATTAAATAAATAACTTAAAAAAAAAACAAACATTTATAACTAAGCTATTGCTAATATATGGCGCTGCGCCTTATCACCTTTCTGCTTGACAAAGACAAACAGCGCCAGCTACACGCATTTTATGAAAATTGCAGTTTCTTAGATATCACTTGTGGTTGTATAGGAATCCAGTCAACTACATATTTCTTGCGTATTCTCGGCATTTGGTGCATTACTGCGCCGCGGCTCATGTTTGTGGTAGCAGTTGTTGCTTATTATTGTTGCTACATTTGTTTACATACGTGTTTTGTTTGCGCTTTGGTTTTGCCTCGGAGACTTGACACCCGCTTTGTTTACATTTGCAACCTTATCAGTGCATGTCGACATGTGTTATTGGTAATTTATTATTTACATAAAAATCCACATACATATGTACTTCAAATGTATGTACATACATACATACATATGGTAGGTATGTACATAAGTATATACATATACTTGTATGCACTTCAGAATTATAAATATTTATTATCGATTATTGATTCTCTTGCCGGCAGTCGACATCGCCTCAGCGGAATCACTTTACTTTCTTCATTTTAGGTTAAATCACAAATGATTTCTTTATTGCTTGAAATATATATAAATAGATTTATACACGAATAATCAACAAGAATAAACGCGCATTAGGGTGTGCCAGAGATTTTCAAAATCAGTTTTAGAGATATTATTATTTAAATGACGGTTATGCTGATTAAATTACCTTTAAATCAAAATATATTTTTTCCCATTAAAAATTAAGTATGTATGTATTACCCACATTTAAATTAGAATCTAAATCTCTCGATTTATGTACATATATGTATGTATGAGTTCAGAATAATCTTCAAATTACAGTAATGGGATACCATTTAAATGAATGCAGTTTTATCACAAATGTGTGACATCAAATGGAAATTAGAACACCTTTCCAGTTATAGTATTACTATTATTATATTACATATATCGATATCGATATATTATATATGTATTAAATTCATAACTAAAATGACAACTACAGATTGTATCACTTCAAAATAATCCAAAAACTTTAATTGTGTATAATATTTATTTAATAAACTGTTTACTTATTAAGTATATTTTTCAGTACTTTTAAGCGTTAAAACAACTTCGGCTGCACCTATATATAATACCCCTTCACAAATGCTATACAATAACTTGATTTTGATCAGTCCTTTTGTCACCATGGAAATATCT
Source organism: Bactrocera dorsalis (assembly GCF_023373825.1). NCBI lineage: Eukaryota > Metazoa > Arthropoda > Insecta > Diptera > Tephritidae > Bactrocera > Bactrocera dorsalis. Next base: position 40,672,114 of record NC_064303.1, read on the forward strand.
TGTCAAATAAAGAAGTTTTCTATAGAAGGACTGGATTGTGATCATTCAGTTTGAATGAAAACACCGATAGTTACGACAAATAATTTTAGGGAGAAAAGGGCATGTGCAAAATTTCAGATCGATATCTCAAAAACAGTTAGACAGACGAACATAGCTAAATCGACTCAGCTTATTATGCTGTTCAATTATTCATATGTAAATGTACATACATATATATGTATATACTAGAGAACTTATATTTTATAAGATCTCCGACGTTTCTTTTAATGTGTTAGAAAAATCGTGGCAAACTTAATATATCCAGATCATTATATAAAAAATATTTCAAAGTACAAAGTATTTCCTTTTATTATTTTCGACCCAAATTAATATGGTCACATGCTTACTTATATGCAAATGTATGTATGTATGTACATTTACATATGTACATACATATGTGTAAATAAATATGTAATCAATATATCACTGTTACATCGAAATGCAGCTAATTTAGGGTTCGCCCTGGCGCTACCACAAGCCGCAACATCACTAACAGACCAAAAAAGGAGACGTGCTTACATATTTACTTGTATGTACATACAGTACACTCGCGGTGACGTGAACACCATCTAACATGAACACCGGCTAACGTGAACACGCTTTTTTTTACATTGACTACTCTGTAACGTGAACAAACTTACTTAGAAAGCTCAGTAACGTGAACAAAATTTTTGTTACCTACACTTTTTATTAACATACGGACAACACTGAATACATAAAATTTTATTTTTTAAGTTCGGGGAATCCCCTAATATTGAAAAATTTGCGCAAATTTTTACCATAAGACACGAATTACTTCAGTTGAAGCTTTTTTCTTTCGCGGAGTGATCAATCAATCGGAATGAGTTCTAAAAATTCGAAGTGTTTGCAATTAAAAGAAAAAGCAGACATTTTAGACAGTCTGAAAAAAGAAACAAGTGTGACTAACTTAGCAAAAAAATATAATGTCGCTAAGTCAACAATATGCAGTATTAAAAAGAAAAAAGAAGCCATTTTAAAATGCGTGAATAATACATACCAAGTACCGGGAAAAAGAAAAACTTTAAAATCGTCAGAGCTTCCAGCTATGGAAAAAAGTCTATACCTTTGGTTCATCCGGATGCGCGATAGGAATTGTCCTGTAAGTGGATTAATGCTAAAAGAAAAGGCTAAGGAATTGCATTTCCTACTTAAAGAAAACGTGACCGGATTCAATGCTAGTGACGGATGGCTCCAGAGATTTAAGAAAAGATACGGAGTTAGATTGCTTAAAGTATCTGGAAAAAAACTCTCATCGCAGCCTCAATTGGTTGATCCATTTAAACTGAAACTAAAACAAAAAATTGAGGAAATGGAGTTATGTAATGACCAATTGTATAATGCTGACGAATCTGGTTTATTCTGGAAGCTTTTGCCAGATAAGACCTATGTATCATCGCATGAAAAAACTGCTCCAGGAACAAAGACGGAGAAGCAGCGTATAACATTTCTCTGTTGCGCAAATGCATCGGGTGCACATAAACTTAAACTTTTAGTAATTGGTAAGGCAAAAAATCCACGCAGCTTTAAACACTTTAGTTGCCCTACGGATTATAAGAACTCGAAATCAGCCTGGATGACGTCTGCCATTTTTAAACATAAACATCAATCTTTTGTGCCACAGGTAAACAATTTTTTCTTAGATTTGCTTGAATCAATGAAAAATGTAACGTTGAAAGATGCTGTAACCCTTTTATCTGTCGCGTGGGATCGGGTCAGCACAGAAGCTCTTGTTGGAAAAACATTTTAAGTTTAATGGGAAACGAGGAGGATCCTGAATATAACATTCCATTAAGTATCCTCAAAGACAAATGGAGTGCAGAAATAAACTCTTTAATGCGAATGTCAGTTGATCTCCTTCAGGACTTGAGTCCTCAGGTAGAAGTTTTACGACACACTTTGATATCATTATTACTTTTTTCTATTTTAGGTTGAGTTTACATTGTCAATGGTTCGAGAGTGGAACGATGACCCTTGTGTTGATGATACCACCGAAATCCATGAAATTGAAGAAAGTGACGATGATGATTGTATTGCCGAAGACCCCATAAAGAAAATTGCCGCAAGTGAGGCAGTTGAAATCTTTAACAAGGCATTGCAATGGGCTGGAGATACAATGGTTGATCAAAGCGACATGAGTGTACTTAGACGCTTAAGGGAGAAAGCAGTATTTCAGCTATTAGAAAGGAAAAAGCAGCAGAAAAAGATAACGGATTTTTTTAATGAATAAATCTAATGTGAAATTTTATTCGCAATTTAATATGTATGTTCATACCCATGAACATACAATCGCCACAATCGCTAACGTGAACATTTTCACTAACGTGAACTCCCTTGGTTGTAATTAGTTCACGTTACCGCGAGTGCACTGTACTTACATATGTATATCTGCAATTACGTATGGGTGCTTGCCTTTATTTACGTACTTGCTTTTGTAAATTGATGTGATGTGTTGACTACATTTTGACATGCTTACAATCGCAGATGTTGTACTTTATTAAAGTTGTCACTCTTTTCAATTTCAATTTCATAGTTTCGAAATAAAGAAGGCGACTTCTGTACATACTAATACGAGTACACGAGTATGTGCATACACATCAGCTATCAACATCAACCTGCAGTCATATCCCTTCAGAGAATTTAATTAGCATATGTATGTGCATATATGTATGTACCTTTGTGTATGTATGTACACACTTATATTGTAAGAATACATATGTATGTTAATATAAGTAAATTACTCATGCATAGTTTAGTTACCTGATTGTTTTCCTTCTATTATAGCACTTTTAACACCCTCGCCCATACACATTCACATGCATATGTACTTATATGTATGTACATCTGTTGCACATCGATCAATCATTCAACCGTCGCCCGGCCAATTGACTGGTTAGTTCTTCTATAGATCTGTCATATTTATATTTATGACATGTCACAGCTCAACCTTCTTCAACCCGCATCCGTTGCATCTATCAGCTGCGCAAATTATCACGATTTATTTTAACCGCACCATTAAACGGCGGTCATTGGTCGCTTAATGCTTCACGCCAGTCGAGTACATTTGCAACAAACATGCACACTCCTACGTGTATACATATGAATGTGAGTGAGACAACAATAGCATAATAAAAACAAGTAAGAAAGGGCTAAGTTCGGGTGTAAACGAACATTTTATACTATCGCAAGTAGCAAGAATTAAAGTCCGGGTAATTGCTTCAGGTGGTAGAAAAATTTTATCAATTTTATGTATATAGTACTACTAACATGCCTTAAACTAATAAAATGCTCCTGGGTTTCATTAGCTCACATAACATCACCATGGAGTAAAGGCAGCCGTATATCCGAAAAGACTGATATGAGTTACATAGCGGATAGGTCAAGCATTCGCCCGATTTTATCCATTTTGGACTAAGGGAAGTATTGACCGAACCCCTTTTTGGCATTCAGACATAAGTATGTATGTAAGTATTACATACATACACTGGAATGTGAAAGGATTACATACATACATATATGGAAATTAAAATTGTGTTATAGGAAGTAGGCGTGGATGTAGTCTGATATGAGTATGTAAATCAACCTAAAAGTGAGCGGCGCCACGTCCATCGTCCAATTCGGGACCGGCTCCCATACGTCCTTTTATGTCATCCTGAATGTAAAATTTAATGTCTCTGACGCACTTACATAGTTATTGATTTATCACACTTTTTACAATTATTTTCACAATATGGTAAAAAAGGCTGAAAAGATTTCTGCTGTGCAAATTTGGGCGATATAGCTTTATTGCATCGGAAAATATACGCATTAAACTAATTGAAGGCGGGGCCACGCCCACTTTTCAGGTGTTTTCAAACCACAGCTGCCCCTCCTTAATATGATTCGTTGTTCCAAATTTGAGTTCTGTATCTTAATTTACGGCATAGTTATGGTACTTAATACGCTTTCAAGTAATAGCTTTTTGTGGGCGTGCTAATGGTACCGTTACGCTCATCTACGAACTCGTCTTTACTTCTTTACCAAGGAACATGTGTACAAAGTTGCATGATGATATCTTCATTTTTATTAAGGTTACAGCTTCCACGGCCAGACGGTTGGACGGACGGGCAGACAGTCACCCGGATTTCATAGTTTTATGTGACACAAACAACCGTTAGGTGAAAAAAATTATTATACTATGTAGAAACATGTTGCATGAGTGTAATAAACGTGTGCATGGCCTGCACTGACTACAACGCCACTTTATTTCCTTGCACCTGCATATGCGTGGATGCAATTACACCTTCCGTCATAACTACAAATACGTGTGCATATGTTGCAGCGTACCAACACACATACGAGTTCAAAGTACATACATATGTATGTACATTCCGTTGCTATGATGAATGCCAGCCACTCTGCTCAAAGGAATAATTTATATTGAATTAAATTAAAATGCTTGTATAGACGCGTAATCGCTCATTTGTAAATGATGTGCCCACACATCATGGAGTTATACAAATATGTACGTGCATACTATACGTGGACAGCAGACTTATTTAAGCTCTTGCTTTCGAAGGCATGTAGAATGCATTTAAGTCCATTTGTAACAATAAATTACACTGACCTAGGTTTAAACCGTGAGCTGGACTTTTATAAACCCATTTAACCATATACATACATACATATGTAATTGAATACGTCTTCATTCTGAATAGCAAAATAACTACATATTAAAGTATAGAAAGGGTTCTCATAAAAATTAATCTAAGATTTCCAATACATAGAAAACATACAGGAAATTATTTTTTTTAATCCAGAAAAGGAACTCTCGTAATTAGATGTTATAAGTCAAGCTAGGAACTTGAGCTATACTATTTATTTTAGAAAAAAATAATGTACTACGACTTTACGGAACTTATAATTATCTACAAAAGTTGCCCCGACAGCATATGTAGTTACGCCACAATTAAAGTTCTTTTATTAAAAAATAATTATTATTATGGCGTCTTTGTGAAAACTCACAGCTGATAGTTCAAAAATGAGTAAAAGTAAAGAAGAAATTCGCTATATTTTGAAATTTTTGTATAAAAATGAGAAGAATGCTTCACAAGCCACCAATAAAATATGTGAAGTTTACGGAGACGATGCTGTATCAGTTCGTGTAGTACAAGAATGGTTCTCCCGTTTCCGTTCTGGAAATTTCGAAATTTTGAAATTTCAATGTACACTGATGAACGTTTTACACTTATGGAATAAGTCTCTAGCAGAAAAATGGCAAAAGTGGTCGACCAAAATGGTACATATTTGTTTATTTATTTATTAGTATAAATATAAAAAAATAAGTTGAACTTTTTCGACTTCCCTATATGCGGTGTGGACGTAAATTATTGCCCCTGCTGTCGACGATGCTCCCCACTAAATTCCTAGTATTATTTTTGGATATTTTGACCCAGTAAGTCCATAAGGCAGTTTTCAAGCACTCTTTAAATGAAATTCGATGTTTTCGAATACGGTTTTCCAATAAGTTCCAGGTAGGTTGAATATGATAATGTCTGGTGATTGCGGGGCATATGGAGTTATTTTTAATTTTATAACAAGCCTTCACGTACATGATACGATGTGTATTTTGGATTTATCCTATTGGTTTTGTTGATTTAACAGCCGATTTAAGCACACATAAAATTAAAATTATTTTGTTAAAAAGAAGTAAGAAGTATTTCGATTTCATCCATTTTCACACTGTCGTTAGGAGTTATTATAATATTTGAGCTGGGTAAATTTAAGGAGATACATATGTACATTAAGCTTATTAGAGGGCGACACATTTTCAACATTTTATGCCCACGGGTGCCCCTTTCTATAGGGATCCTCTGTGCCAAATGATATATATTTTCGGTTAATGGCGTTTTACTCACGTTACAGCTTGCACGGACAGACAACAGACAGTTACCCGGATTTCAACTTGTCATCCTGATTATTTATATACAAGTATGTATATATAACCCTACATCTATCTCGCTTAGTTTTAGGTGATTCGTACAACCGTTAGGTGAACAAAACTGTTATACTCTGATTGCAAGAGTATAAAAAGAGGGACTATTCGCAAATTAATTTCCTCAATAGTTTCGACTTGTGGCCGTAAAATTAGCTCCACATTTGCAATTTTGATAAATGTTATTGCCATAAATGAAAAAAATTAATTAAACTGTTTGCAATTTTTATCTTTTTAAACCATATCTTATGTGGATTATTGCAATTATCAAAAGAAATCTTGAATTTTGCTTTCAAAAATATTTATTGTGCTGAACATCTTCATTTGAGTATCTGCCATATTTTAAAAGAATTCAGGACAACTGCAGCTTTATACTTTTAATTCCATGCAGAATTTGGAATTTTGATGGCATCATACATCGAATTATTTGTATGCAGTACAAGGCATACAAAATCGGAGGTAGTTGCACCCACTTAAAGTTTGAGCGGGTCCGCTATTTTTTCTTGTATTACTCGTATTAAAGCGGCAGCACTCAACGACCGACATCCCGCAAAATAAAAATGTTTTGAGCTAACGAATGATGAAAAAGCGATATATAAAAAAGAAAAAGTACGAAAAATAGTCTATGGAATAGTGGCAAACTCTTCCTTTTTTCATTTAAGTCCCATCGAAAACCTAGAGCGATTATGAAGAAACAGAAAACATGGATCCGAGAAACCGAAAAACAAAACTGGATTCCGTCCTTTTGAAGAATTGCATCAGCACAATCAGGTGCGACAAAGTATTGATTGGGATATTATTATTTTAACAAATTTTGTTATTAATATTGGCTATTCCAAATTTTAATAATTTGATTAAATTTTTATAAAATTTCCTATTGAAAATTTTAACATTAAAAAACAATTCCACCCACGATCATTGCGCTCCTAATTATTCCAGGTTATATCTAAGTATCTATCTATCTATCAGAAAGGCTTGCGAGCTCAGGCGTGGAGTTGAACAAGCTTTATACATATGTATGTATAGTATGTATACATACTATATTAACAGCTATCAAATAGTGTTCTCGTGTTTAAAATATTCATTATCTTTTATAAATATTTTGAATTTATGATTTGTTGTAATTAATGCTCGTCAAACTTAATTTTTATACATAAGTATGTATGTATATGTATCTTCTCTTTATTGTATACATATACCTGTAAACATATATGTATTTAGCTTGTCATATATACTCGTATGTGTATATAGAAGTGATCAGTATGACGATCTGTGTCGATTTAGCCATGTCTGTTTGTATACGCCGAACTAGTCTCTCAGTTTTTGATAGATTTTTGCGCACTTTAGTTTTGATTATTACACAGGGTGTTTTTTTAGATGTGTAGGTTTCGATAATAGGGCCCATACACGACACACATGTGCGTTCGATCTGTGTGAATATGTTTCACCCATACACGACACACAAATCCATTTTGCGTTCGTTCTTCACACAGTGAACATGTGCGACAGGCAAGCGGAACATTTCTTCGATTTTTTTTCTAATGTAGCACTTTTATCGATTTCTTCGTATTTCGTTAATAAGTTATTCCAACTTTTATTTTTCTCAATTTTATTTTTATATTTCATCACTTTTCGTTTGCCATATTGCCAATTCATTTTTTATAAGATCAATAAATTCTGATACGAAATCTTTATTAAGGGGGGAGCCTGCTTTAGCAGCTTCAAACAATCGATTTTTGTTTTGCTTAAATCTCTTTAAAAATTATCTAACAATATTTCCCCAAAGTTATAGATTGGAATTCGAAATATTGTCGAAGCTAGAAGGGAAATAGTGACCGAGCGTCTAACAGATACATGAGCGCTTGGGCAAAAAGCGAATACAGTAGAAATTCGATAATCCGACTACTCTATAATCCGGAAATCCAGTAATCCGAAGGGTTATATTCTTACTACTGGCTATTCTGTAGTCCGAATTAATTGCAACTCTATAATCCGAATTGTATGATGTGCTCATATAATCAATGGAATAAAATGATTAACGGGAATTTTACGCTTTTTAACAGCATAGCTTTCATAAATGAAAGAGGGAATGCATATTTTGTCATTGTGTATCAGTTTTGCAAGCGATCAGTCGCAAAATGAATAGTAAAAAACGTGCTCATAAAACTTTGTGTTTATTAGATAAAATAAAAATAATCGATGAAATAAAAAAAGGCAAATCTAATAAAGAATTAGCCAACAAATACGGAGTAGGACGTTCGACTATTTCTGATATAAAAAGAAAAGGTTATAAGCTTAAGAGGTTTGTATGCATAACTGTTACAATTAGTTTGCAAGTTTTAATTTTTTATACATTTGTTTTAAAGAGTATCGGAAAATGCAAGCGCTAAAAACCTAAAACTGCGTCAAACTTTAAGAGAAGGTGAATTTCCAGAGTTTGAAGAACGCCTATACTCTTGGTTTGTTAAGGCAGCGGGAACTTCAAAAGATACTTTCACGTGAAATTTTATGCAAAAAGGCCAAACAAATGTTTAAAGATAGGTATGGCAGTGGCAAAATATTTAATGCGTCATATGGATGGTATCAAAAATTTAAGAAGAGATATAAATAATATCCGTGGTTTAAAGATTTGTGGCGAAAACTATCCACACAAGATGATTTAGTACCTGCATTTATACGGCAGTTGAAAGAACTTCAATCATCAGAAGACTTATGCGACACACAAATTTATAACGCAGATGAGTCGGCCCTTTTTTGGAAATTACTTCCTAGTCAAACTTTGGTACATGCTAAGGAAAGATCTGCGCCAGGAAGAAAAATGTCTAAAGAACGGGTTACTTTTCTTTGCTGTGCAAATAAGACTGGAGATCACAAATTGCGGATTATGGTTGTAGGAAAATCAAAAAAGCCGCGTTCTTTCAAAAATCTTCCTCCAGTAGAGTACTACGCATCTAAGAATGGTTGGATGACTTCATATATTTTTTCGCAATGGTTTCAGAATTCTTTTGTTCCACAAGTTAAACAATACCAAACTGAAAATAATCTGAACCAAAGAGCGTTACTACTAATAGATAACGCTCCATGTCATCCAACTGAACTTGCTTATGAATTATTACAAATGTTTATTTTTACCCCCTAATTGCACCAGTTTAATTCAACCTATGGACCAGAACGCCATTAGAATAACCAAACTGTACTATAAGAAATCGCTTTTATGTCAATGGGAGGAGGTGGAGATTACGATAAGTCTTTGAAGTCTTTTACGTTAAAGGATGCATGAATTTTCCTCAAACATGCATGGAACAAAGTTCGAGAGGAAGTTTTAAAAAAGTGCTGGTCAAAAATTTCTCATGAAAATACCATCTCTGAAGATGATATTCCTTTGGCTACTCTTCGACAAAATATAATGTCTTCTATAATACAAGGTGAAACTGAAACAACGAATTTTATGAGAGATCTTGTTGAAAATTGTATGAATATAAATGTAAGTAATGATAATTTGAATGAATGGATCGAAGAAAACTACGAAAGTGATATTGCAGACGATATTCTTACGTTGTCAGATCCTGATGAACCGGAAGTAAATGTTGAAAAAGACGAGAAAATCTCAAATGCTGAAGCAGTTGAAAATTTAAAAAAGATTATTCTATGGGCACTAGGGTGTGCCATTCTGAGGCAACCTTTTTTTTCAACTGAAAAACAGGCTCAAAACTTTCGAAAATGTGTAAAAAAAAGTCATTCAAAAGATGAGCTCTTAATATTAATATTAAGAGGTGCCTATTTCAAATTTTCTGTTTTCCATATAAATTACATAGAAAAAAAATCATTTTTTTTGTGGTATATAATAAATTAATTCATGTTTGGTTTTTTATTGAAATTTAGCATTTTTCTTATATACCTTCACATATAAAAAATAATCCAATAATCCGAACAATTCAGTAATTCGAATCGGGTCTGCAATCAATTATTCGGATTATCGAATTTCTACTGTACTTTGAAGGGCGATTTCTCGGTTTTTCATTTTTAAGATTATTCTTAATTGGCGGGCAGGATAGAAAAAAACTAAGCGTCGTATGGAATTAGGGCAAAGTTTATTACCATTGGCATAAAATTATCTTCTATTTAAACTAAAAAAATTGAGAAAAGTCAAGTTTAAACATATTTTTAAACAACATAAAGTATAATTTTTTTGGTCAAAAACCACTTTTTCCAATTAAAAAAAAAAACTGAAAAATTTTACACTTTTTTTTGATTTTTCTTAGTTTAACTAGAAGATAAATTATTAAAAAATATGAATCTCTTTGAATTTTTTGTTTCCGATAGAAATTGCGACCTGCATCCTGCCCGCCGTCCGAAAAATGCACATGCGAGACGCATCGGGCAATTGCTTCCCAAAGGCAGAATATCAAAGATTTCGTATCCAAAAGATTTGTGAAAGATGTTCAAATATATGTATAACTATAAAGCCTAGAAATTTCACTTAAATCAATTATTTCTTTCCCTCCCAAAAAAATTCTCAAAAAAATCGATTTTTTGAAGCCTCTAAAGCAGCCCCCCCCAAGCAGAGACAACAATTTGAGCAACCATGGATAGGTTTCGAACCAAGTTTGAATAATGCGCATCCTCAAAGAAGGTGCACAGTGCGTACCAAAGAAGCTATCGCTGCTTTGGATCAGAGTATCGAAGACGAAGGCTGTCATCGCGTGTAACAATTGCAGTTCTACCAACCCACTTTATGGTAGATTTTGCGGAAAGATCTTGGTTTGCAGACTTACAAAATTAAATTCGTGAAAGAATTGAAGCCAAACGGCCATCAAACGCATTTCATATTCGTTGAATTCTTGTGCGATTTAACACCGTTGGACTATTTTTGTGAGTCGATTGCCGCTTGGGAAGAGAACATTCAGAGCGTTATTGCTGCCATAAGGCCCAATTGCTTATCGCCTGCCACGGCGGTTGCTAGCCCGAAATAATTTTTAAACATAATGGCTAACGCTTACCTTTATAATAAAGCTAAATTCTTGGTTATAACATAAATTATATGCGTTTTATTTCTTTTCAAAAAACACTTCGTTTAAAAAAACACAAAGATTTTAAGTGATATATCTATGTACATATGTATGTATGTACTTATATCCCCAAATTATTTACATCATTATTTCTTTGCACTTCCATTAGAACCGTAGTATTTACATGCATTCAACATTTTTCAAAACGAATACGTTTGGCGCACACTCACCTATTAATCGCATCACTTCGTGCAGATTGAGGTAAACATTGAGGTGACAATGCACCAGCGCACCGCAGAACATAAATAATCCAAACGTAAAGGTTAAATTAGTTGAAAGTGACATTTTTCTTTTAACTACTTTTTAATTGGGCACTTCAAACTGCTTTGTACGTCACTTAATGATTATATTTACAAATAACTGTTTATTTGTTGCTACACATATAATGCCACAAACACCCATACAATAGCGGATATTTTATTATTATTTTCCTTTCTACACTTAGCACAATTATCACCGCTTTAATTCACTTTTATTTTTATCTACCACTATTTTGGAACTTGAAACGCTTTGAAATTTTAACATTTTATTTCTATATTAGACATACATATTTATTTTGGGGATAGTGTTTGTGCCGAAAATACGCGCACGGCCAACCAATTTTAAACTGTGCGCTTTCATAGATACAAAGAATTTTTTATTTATTTTAGTTCACTCAAAATGTGGAGCTGCTCCCGCTGCACTTTTAAAAGTGCGCTGAATGTGTGCCTATCAGCTCGATGAGATTGGTTATACGTGTGTTGAAATTTCGCACGTTCGTTTACACACGCAGCATCACCGGGATATAGAATTTTTCCGCACAAGCGCTAAGATATGTTCACCATGACGATTTTCCAGGAACTGTCAACTGGGTAAACAAACAAATCGCATTAGACCGACATGCAACGACAGAACGCACGCAGCACAGGCGACCACAGTGCTCTGCCAGTTAGTTATTGCAGTAACAACAATGACACAGGCGGAATAAGTGGCAGAAGAAAACGACAGAAGTGTCCGCTGTCATTGTCATTGTGTTGTGTTCAATGGCGCCCTCTTTGTGGATTCTATTTGCATATTTTTGCGTCATCTATTGGTGGAAAGAAGTGTTAAGTCCACATAATCTGTGACAAATTGACGTCCAATTAAGGGAAGTAGCAATTGACTATATAACAGTTATACGCCTTTGTCTGGAAGAACGTAAAAAAATTTACGACTTAAGAAAGCGGTTTAAAAAGAGGAAGCAGAGAACGTATATCATAGCAGAGAACGTTTATCATAGAGAAGGTTCACGGCGCACAGTGGTGCCGCTTCATACAAGCCGCGGCAAAAAATAGAAGGAATCGAGATAGGGCTTTGAAATTTGGCACACATCTCTCATATTGCTAAATTATATGAAAAAAAAAATTTGTTAAAATCCGCCCACAACCACGCCCACCTCCCATATAACACAAAAATCAAAAATTATCCTACAGTAACAAAATTTTCTACAGTGTAATATTTTGTAAATATAAGCTGGTCCAGAAAAAATAAAGTAAATCCGCCCACAATTACGCCCATCTCCCATATAACATAACCAATAAAAATTCAAAAATGATCATATATTATTAATTATTTATTCAACAAGTAATTTTTTAACATCATCGTCCAATTCTAAAGATTATTTTTGGGATTTGTTCTGTTTTTCACCCGTTTGCACTTCTCTCGGTATCACATACGACACATACGAACGCCAAACCCTTTGAGGGTTTTACTATACTGACCTAGTACCATCACCCTGACTTGGAATTTCTCACCCCCCAGATTAGCTGTTGTACTGTGTAATTAGTTCAAATAATATAATGCACCTAAACTAGTATTTTGTTGTTGTTGTATAACGAGAGACAAACAACAACAGAAAAATAACAACAAAGCAACAAACCGAACAATCAAAAAAACAAACAAAACAACGAAAAAAAGAAAGGAAAATGCAACAGACAAGGTTATAGCCTTCTTTGATCCTTATCCGCACGTACCCGCAGTTCATTTTTTCGTTATCAAATCCCCTAAAGTGTACATAAAATATTATGACTAACTAGACTATGTAGGTACGTGTAGCTAATAGTCAAAACTATAATTTTTATGTAAAAGTGTTTAAAAAATGGCTTTATTTTAAAACTTTGTCAAAATTGACATGAATTAGGCCTATGAAATGAAAATAATTATTTTATAATATATTATAATATATGTATATTAGGATAGACTTTAAAGTCACTTCTTATTGCATAATACGTCTGTTCTCATATTTTTCTCAATATTTTTTACAATTTTCAAGAGAATTTTTTTTTATTTGACTTTAAAAATACGTTGTTATGTCAGTGAAATGGCAATTCGCAAATACGTGATAAATTAAACTATATTCATTGTTTAGAAACACTACTGGAATGAAATTTTGTTAAAATTAGATAGTTAAAAATTACATATTTTTGCCGCCTATTACCCACTGTGCGGCGCGGAGATCGTAAAAATATTTTTGGCTAACTCGGTCGAGATGAGGGAGTTTCACCCCTGCCAGCTCGGCAGGAGAAATTTTAACATTTTCGCTTAAACAGAGCTGAGCCAGAGAACTTAAAGCATAGAGAAGGTGCAGGTTCGATATCGAACATTTGTTAGGTTTAAAGTAAGGAATTCGCCGCATATGGTAAAATTGTAGTAAGGAATTCACCTCACAACCACAGAATTCACGCTGTGAAATGTTAACATTTTTAACAGTTCTCCACATACTCAAAAAGAGACATAAATATATGAATGCATGCTCCTTACGATTCTCCCAACAACAGCATTGTGATATTTTCATGCTTCAATTTTTCAACTGGGGAATCGCAATGTATGCAAATATGTATGCTTTTGCGTTTTACCGTCGGTATTCCATATTGGCATGTAAAAAGAATTATGACATGAGATGATATTTTGTATGAATGCATGGATAATAATATACTCAATTTGGACTTGCATATTTAATAATTTAATTTGATTTTTACATAATATACTATACTAATAAATATTTTTGTATTATATTTCTTCCTAATAGAAATTAAATTTATCACAACAATATGCATAAGTACATGGAATTTCATAGAATTGACAAATATTGTAAATCGACAACAGCTATGTTGCCGCTTTTTCACTTCTTTCTTAGAACAAACACCAGAAGATGTTCAATTTATGATTTTTAGCTTTTGCCATCGTCGCGAAAAGACGCTTGTAGGCAAAGGCATGCTCGGGGAGATGTTACGGCGTTTGTTTTTATGAATGAAGCGAGGTCGCTTGTGGAATTTGCGCCTGCGTTTATGAATGAAATCGTTTCTGTGGTAAAATTAACTATATTGGCGCTTCGCTAATTTGGCTGCCATATTGACTTGTGATGCTTCTGCAATTTAAGCAATTGTTGTTTTTGTAGACCAATGCTTCAATTTTTTGTTGGTGACATATTCACATGTGTACGCATATGTATGTTTGTATGCTTGTGCATTATTTGTTTGGAAGTGTATACAAATATATGTACTATGTATATACTTATATGTAAGTATAAATGAATGTATGTATATGAACATGCAGATCAATGCGCGCACATGTAATATATAAAGCCCGGTGGGACTTTAAATTTCCAAGGAGATACCGTCGCTGAGCTTTAAGCGACCGGAGTAGCAGGTTAGTTGCGAAATAAGTTTAAATAAATAATAAGCAATCCCCGACGAGAAGCGGCTGGAGTGGAGGCTGCGGTATAAAAGCCAGCAAGACCGATGAAACTCCTGACAGTGGGCGAATCGACACCACCCCTTCGAAATATGTGTCTCCCGCAACATGCAAGGACATGTTGTGTAATAAAAAAAAAAAATCCAGGCGCGACGGATCCATAATGGGCGGCTTCCTGGTCAGCGTCTGTTCAGCATGTTAGGTGCGGCTGATTAAATCTACCTGACCGGTACACGACACAGCATACTGGGAGTCCCTTGAACTCTTCGCCAGCGACTTCTCCGCTGACGAAAGGGAGAGGGTGATGTGAGCTTGACTCTGCCGAGGTATCAGCTGCGGCGTGTGTCATTAAACAGCCACTTCGGTCCTTGGTCAGGAAGTGTGCATTGGGCATAAGAGTAGTAGCCTATGTTGCCCCGGGTGAGCGCCGGTCTGTACGTGTTTTCTGGGACAGGCAAAGTGAAGGACTGGCCTCAGGGAACATTGTCCCCGAGGATATACCCGTTCCAGTCTATTTCGGCCCACCCCCTACACACGATGCTCTGTATAAAAGAAGTAAATGGAAAATAAAACGAGAAACAATACAAATAACATATATAATGAAAGCGGAATTTTAATGAGTAGCCGTGCTGAAAACTCTAGTTCTATACCAAAGCTATATTCAAAAGCCCTGGAGGAGCACACAAGAACGAAAGAAGCAAGACAGAAGGTACAACTCAGAACCGCAAACACGGAAACAACACCAAAGAGGCCGCGCGAAAAAAATCAGCCCAAACACCGCCTAAAAGGAATAAAACGACGCACGAAGAGGCACTGAAAACCCGGCAAACGGAGCGAAGCAAAGAGACATCAGGAAATAGACCTAATAAATGCAGAAAGGAAGTAAAACAAGATGACGGCTGAGTAAGCGTCAAGAGGACTTTTCGGAAGCTATACGGAAGCAGGTGAAAAAACTAAATAATTTTGATGTGGGTGCGATAAAAAACCTCAGGCCGCATATGTATGTACACAGGTAGCGGTAGTAAGCCCCCCTGCGCTGGAAGCAAGGATACTGCTAGATGAGCGAAAAATTAGGATAGGCTGGGTAGTCTGCAGGGTAAGAGAGAAACCTAATTTAAAAAGGTGTTTCAGGTGCCTGGAATATGGGCATCTGGCAGCAGCATGCGAAAATTCGGACGACAGGAGCAAGTGCTGTCTGAGATGTGGCGAAAACGGGCACTTCGCACAGACGTGCGACAAGGCTCCCTCTTGTGGTGCTCTCAAGAGCAAGGGAAGGGAAAACTCAAACCACCAAATAGGTAGTAAAAGATGCCCTCTATATCGGGAAGCATATAAAAAATTCAACAAATGAAAGTTATCTAGCTAAACTTTAATCATTGCGAAGCTGCCCAAGATTTGCTTAAACAAACCGTCTTTGAACAGAAGGTGGACTGTGCGAACAGTACATAAAGAGCCTCAGACACCACCGCCAAAGCGGCCATATGGGCATGTGGAGGCAAAGCTTTCCAGGAAAAGCCACTATTAGAAAATCCCTACTTTACACGAGCCAGGACCTGTGGAATCAACTCTTATAGCTGCTGTATACCACCGAGTGCCCACAAAGCGCGTTTGAGAAGATATTGGATGAGCTGGTACAGGAAATCCTAACAACTACGAATAACGTCGTAGCAGGCGATTTTAACGCATAGGCTGTGGACTGGGGAAGTGTTAGTACGAACAAACGAGGAGACGCTCTTCTCAAGGCCTTTTCATCGCTCGAAGTGGTGCCATTGAATACTGGAAATAGGAACACTTTCGAAAAAAATGGCCGTGGATCCGTAATTGACATCACGTTTGTTAGTAGCCCGTTGGTACGATCAACATGCTGGGAAGTGTCTGACCTCTATATGCATAGTGACCACCTAGCTTTCATTATGGAGATCGGAAAATCCAGGAGTGGAATATACGCGCGCACAAAGATGGTACAGGCAAAAGGATGAAAAGCAGAAACTTTCGACGAAAATCTCTTTCGACTTATGCTAGATGACAACATCGCAGATGTAGAAGATACAGAACGACAGGCGGATATAAGGCGCTAACGCTTACAGACAGCCTGCATACTGGTGGAATAGTGCAATCGACAGCCTGAGAACTGATTGCAACAAAGCCAGGCGTTCGTGCCAGAGAAGACGAAGTTCACCAGAATACGAAAACCTGCGCGAAAGTTTTAAAAGGAAACGCCGTGAGCTCAAGAAAGCAATCAAAAGAAGCAAACTCTCCTGTTTCAAAGAGCTCTGCGAAAATGCCGATGAGAATCCATGGGGCGATCCGTACAAAATAGTGATGACGAAACTCAAAGGAAGCAAAGGGAGAACACCAACCTGTCCCACACTATTGAAAAAACGTAAGAATACTGCGCAATCGTAACGTTTGACGTTAAAAATGCGTTCAATTCTGCGTATTGCCCGTACATAATGAGCGCACTCGAATGCAAAAGAACACCGAAGTATCTGTTGAGAATTATCTCCAAATACCTGTCAAATAGGCTGCTACTCTATGATACCGATGAGGGACCAAAACAGTACAGGGTGACGGGTGGGGTACCACAACGCTCAGTGCTAGGTCTACTGCTGTGGAACGTGTTATATGACGAAGTGCCTCGACTACCATTAGAAAGAGGGGTCCAAATTATCGGGTACGCCAATGACATTGCGGTAACGGTGGTAGGGAAAGGGAAATCAGTCAAGTAGAAAGCTTATGTGAAGACACCGCTTTAAGAACAGCTGGCTTACGGCAAAAAAGCTCCAACTAGCAGCCCAAAAAACGGAAGCAGTGCTAATTACCAGCAGAAAAAAAGTAGAAAATGCTACTTTTAATATTGATGGCCATAGCATAACGACTCAGCAGTCGTTAAAATACCTAGGCGTTGTAATGGACGCGCGGCTTAATTATTACACGCACATTGAAAAAGCATGTGCAAAAGCGGCGCGAATAACGGTGGCCCTATCCAGGATGATGGCTAATATTGGAGGACTAAGCCAGGGCAAGCGAGCACTCTTGGCTAAAGTGAGTCAAACGGTTCTAATGTATGCGGCGCCGATATGGGGACCAGCAATGCATAATAAGACATACGCGAAGAAAGAGAGATTTTGCTTGAGACTCGGCTAAATACGAAAACCTGCGCGAAAGGCTAAATGCAATAAGAGTTATTTGTGGATTCCGCACGGTGTCACGCGAGGCGCCGGGGTCATAGTGGGTATCATACCACCGTACATAATGGCGTTAGAGCTCAAAAGAGTCTACGAAAAATCAAGAAGCGTTAGGAGGCGTCTTACAACAGCGGAGCGAAATAAAGAAAGAGAGGAAAGTTTATGTGAGTGATAGAGGCGCTGGGACATAGCAGAAAATGGAAGGTGGACATACAAGCTAATCAGGAAGGTGAAAACATGGGTGGAGAGGAAGAATGGCGATTCTGATTACTACCTGACGCAATTCCTGACCGGACACGGATGCTTTCGAGAGTACCTGTATAAATACGGTCACGATAACGAAACATAATGTTCATTCTGGGGAAATGACAGCGAAAACGCACAGCATATTTTCTTTTACTGCCCGAAATTCGAAGCAAAAAGAAAAGACATAGAAATTATTTTCAACGAACGTGTGACTCCAGAGAATATCGTGCACCACATGATAAAAAGCAAAATCGTGTGGAATAAAGTGAAGAATTGGTCCGCAATTGCCCTGCAAGAACTGAGAAAAAAGGAAAGGCAACGAAGTAACGATAGCAGAAGAGTTAGAGAATAGTAATCCAGAAAGGTTCCCACGAAGAGGCAATTTTGGCTGAGCTTGGCCCTGCGAAGAATTGCTTAACGGCAGTCCCGTAGGATTAGTGAAATCCAGTCGGAGTTAGTGTTTAGTACGTATGTAGGTGTACTGTTGAGCAAGTTCAGCATGGTATGATCATCCGTACTGGGCGTGGTCCCGAAAGAGGTGTACCCTTAGCGTGCAGTATTGATCTGCATATCGTCTAGGACTGACGGTATCTATGAAAGATTCCCGCTTCTAAAGAAAAAAAAACTTGTAATCAATATATTGATAAGTGATAACGCACATGCGTATAATATATTTATATGAGCAGATAATAAGATAATGTGCGCATGTGCAGAGACATAAGATTAATATGATAGAAGATGTACATACATACATACATATGTATACATTGTTTTGATAAATTTAATTTCTATTAGTAAGAAATATGATACAAAAGTATTTATTAGTATAGTATACTAGCTGACCCCGCAGCCGTTTTCCTGCGTGAAATTATATGTTTTGAAATGAAAAGAAAGTTGAATTTATATTGTGTTGAAAATCATTTATTTGCGATTTTTCTAATTTTTTTTAACGTAGCGCAGCTTGATGAACAAAATTTTTTTGGTTTCTTTTCTGGTGCGTAAATGTTCAGAGAAGATGGGTTTCGAAATCGTGAACACGCCACGTATATCTGGCCGTGTGAAAAACGCATTTCCAGATTTATCCCACACTCTTCTAGCTACTATCCTTGTGTCCTGTTGATTGTCATTTCAAATGCAATTTACCTGGAAACTGAATAGGTTTGAACTGAAATGGCAAATCGTTGGAACTCAAAAGAATTCGTAGAATCAAGCATTCTGCCCCCCTGTATTCGATAGCTGCGTCACAATCAGTCGGGTTCCATTGCACAGTTTCGGCGCATGAAGATTGCGAAACATAATAATGACAGATTCAACTTTGAGACGCAAATGATGCTGTGGCATACCAAACCTCTCCAAAGAATTTAGAAATTCCACTGGATAATTCACGACTTCGTATTGTTACGAATTTACTCTTGCTAGTTTACTTTATTAGGTTCGTATCTCTGGATTGACAAATAAAATCAACACTGTTTAATTTAATTCAACAACTCTTTATTTCACAACTCGTCTACACTATAGCAGTTTACTCTTAGCACTGATTGATTACGTTGGCGCTGCCACGGCTTATATAGCCACGCACTTCTCGCTGATGCCGACGTGTCCTTCTAGAATATCGCGTCTGGAAATTACCAGAACATACGGCTATACGGCGCCAGACGTAAGCAGACAGTCGCGGCGCCAGACTCAGCAATTGTTTACCTAGACAAGCAGACAGTGCGGCGCCAGATGTCTATTGTTTCGACAAGCAGACAGCCGTGGCGCCAGATGTCTACAACAAGACAAATGCTATTCCATATACCTACAGCTATTGTTCATAATCAGGGATGCATATAGCAATACAAATAAAACTTAATACTACTTTTTGTAACAGTATTATTGTCAAGACGATCGGAATTTGCTCATTTCCAATCCGTAGCGAATACGATGTAAAATCTCATCGGCAATGTACATAATTATTTTCGTATCCCGTAAGTGACGCGAATTTGAAGGCTGATATGTCGAAATGACCATCGCGAAAAGTGTGCTAACTTCAGTGGCATGCGAAGTAGCTATCGAATCGTCCATCGTTTGATTCCATTTATTATCATGTTCCAGCAATTGTAATTGCTTGCATGCTTCTCAAAATGTTACACACACTCTACCATTCACAGTGCACATTGACTCAAATGAAATTGAACCATGTACATTTATCAATAGCAACCGAAGGTATTAGCAATCGTCGTTTTTCGGGTGGATTATGTAAATTCGTCCTAAGGAATTAGTTGAGAACACACCTGGATGTCAAACTATTGGTTGGCCTTGCTTTCTGCGTAGCTATTTCTTTGGCGGTGCATTCCATGCATAATATCAAGGCATTGACAAATTGAGCAATGTTCTCACAAACGAATCACTGACGCAAGTTGAGAAAAAACTCGTCAATGTAAATTTTGTTGTTGAAAGTGTTTCCGCTGGCTCTACTGTATTCTCTGGGTTGAAAAACACTCTTTAGCCATTCTCCAAATGAACTGCGGAAAAGTCGATTTCATCAAACTACAATATCCATCATTGGCATGGGTTTTGAATGTGAATTAGACAATAGTGGCGAATATGGTACGATCCATATGTTGTCGACTTCGATATTCACTACTCTAAGTTGAATGGTAAATGTCCTGCCATTGTCGTCTGATGAGCTACGACGATAGAGTGGATCTCCATCATTTCCAGTTTGCGTTTCCGAAAGAAAAGCACGTGGATAGTGTTTCGTGCATTTATTGCAAGTGGGATTGTGGTGTCCGCAAGGTCCATGCACCATATTGGTTTTCATCGCTTCGTAGAATAATGGATCTTTCTCTGCATGAGGAATTTCCGCAGAAATGATTTCATCAATTTGATCTGGTGTAACTACCATCCACCATTCAAAGAAAAATGTATGCGTGGGGCAAACCTCTTTTTTGCAACTCAACAGAGTACATCCAGCATCTGACTGCACCATACTTGTATATACAGTATATTATCGTGATGATCGCTTGCTGATTGACAGCGATCCATAATTCCACACATATGTCATCGCATCCTGGGAGTCTCATGTAGTTCGTATGTCTTGGGCTGCCATACGTTGATGGCAAAAAGAGCGCCGACCGATATTAGCGCGATGTCTTCGTTGCTTCGTAACAAATTTCAATCTGTAATTGATCACTTCGTTTGAAACACACATAAAGTTTTCACTGAATAATTTTCAATAATTTTTCCGGAATAAAAAAGTAAGCGACCGAAATTGAACGATTCAAATAATTTACAAATCAAAATATTGAAAAACAAAACAAAAAAGAATTGTATGAAAAGTCACTTTTTGGAAATTTCCAATTTTTCGACGTTTCCTTATGAAAAGTAAATGATTTTTTTTATATCTAACCCTTTCCAGATCCACAGCGAACAACTTCTGATTTCATGAAGATTGGTTCCGCCGTTCTCGAGCGTTAGCGTTACTAACAAACAAACAATCATTTTTACTTACATATGTACATACATATAAAACGTTTGTATGGGAAAAAGAAAAGGGCTGTTTTTAGGGGCTTTCCGGCAACTTTCGTAATTTTTTCTTACATAAGAACCTTCTCCTTATAATAACAAATACAACAAAAAAAAAATCAGCCAAATCGGTTCAGCCGTTTATGAGTGATGAACTTACAAAGAAAGTGGCATTGATTTTTATATATATAGATTATGTAAAAATCAAATTAAATAATTAAATATGCAAGTCCAAATTGACTATATTATTATGCATGCATTCATACAAAATATCATCTCATATCATAATTATTTTTACATCCCAATATGGAAATGCCGATAGCAAAACGCAAAAGCATACATATTTGCATACATTGCGATTCCCAAGTTGAAAGCAAAAATTGAAGCCTGAAAATATCATAATGCTTTTGTTGGGAATATCATAAGAAGCATGCATACATATGTATACGAGGGCTGTCCGATAAATGACCGACCTAACCATGATGCACGCAACTTTTTCAAATTTTTTTTTATATTTTTCTACATAGTCTCCTTGTAACTCCACACACTTCTCCCAGCGATGCTCCCTTCCAAATAGTACTTGGCGTCTTTGTCTGCAAAATACGAGTTCACGAAAGAGATTGCCTCCTCATTTGACGAAAATCTCTGGCCACCGAGCACAGTTTAAGTTGAGGAAACAAAAAAAAGTCGCTTGGTGCTAGATCCGGTGAATAAGGTGGATGGTCAAGCAGTTCGAACCGCAATTCGTGGATTTTCGCCATGGCGACTGTTGAGGTGTGAGATGGTGCGTTGTCTTGGTGGAACAAAACTTTCTTTTTTTGCAAATGTGGCCGATTTTTCGAAATTTCTTCCTTTAGCTTGTCCAATAATGATGCGTAGTATGCTCCTGTTATAGTTTTTCCTTTTTCAAGATAGTCGATAAAAATAATTCCATGGCTGTCCCAAAAAACACTCGCCACTGCCCAGCCGAATACAGAGCTTTAGGTTTTTTTGGGGCTGGTTCCCCCTTTTCAATCCACTGTTTAGATTGGTTTTTTGTTTCGGGCGTATAATGATGAATCAAAGTTTCGTCTACAGTTATCAATCGGCGCCAAAACTTGGTCTTATTCCCTGTAAACTGAGCCAACAGAGCGCTGGAAATGTTCATGCGCGCACGTTTGTGGTCTAGCGTAAGCAAACGCGGCACCCAACGCCCGGACAGCTTTCTCATGCCCAAATCTTGGTTTAATATGTGACAAACAGTTTCTTTTGACATCTTCATAATCTCAGCTATTTCCCTAACTTTAATCCGGCGGTCGTCTAGTACCAATTGATGAACTTTAGCGATGTTATCGTTAGTGGTTACAGTTTTTGGACGCCCAGGACGTTCATCATCTTCCAAGCTCCTGCGACCACGTTTAAATTCAGCTGCCCAAAATTTTACGGTGGTAAACGATGGTGCAGAGTCACCATACACAGAGTCCAACTCATCTTTGATTTGTGAAGGCGTATTGCCTTTCAAAAATAAAAATTTAATTACAGCTCGATATTCAATTTTTTCCATTTTGGGGAAATCACCGAAATAGACTCACAAAAACGACTGTCAACAGATAATTGCGCAAGATAAATTTCTGAAATTTTGGCGAGTAGCTATTATAATATGCACAATTTGAAGTGGAAACTTTTTTTTCAGATGTGCCGCTAGTTTCACGTTGAGGTCGGTTATTTATCGGATAGCCCTCGTATTTATGTCTCTTCATATTCTTGAGTATGTGAGAGAGCTGTAAAAATGGAATATCAAAGAACTTACCGTGCGATTCTGTAATGTGAGACAGTCTCAAGTCTCTAAGTTTGAGATTTTGCTATTCTGTAAGTGACAGTCACAAAATCTATTACATTTCATTATTCACAGATGTTTTTACACTTGAATGATAATAAATATGTCGATAACAAATATTAAATTTTCTATAACAAATTCAAAAAACATAATTATCAATAAAAATAAAAATATGTGTTGACTTTGTCTCATAATATTTACGAAATTTATGTAAAAGTGTATTATTTTTAACCTTTTCATGTTTGAGTTGCTTACAAAATATAAAGAAACGACAATCGATAATATCTATGATGATCTCGATTCAGTATATTCAAAACGGCAGACAAGAGTTCCTTTTAGTTTTGTGACCTGCTAACTACCAGATCTCAAATTTGAGGGAATATTTTGAGACTAACGCTAGAGACTGTTTAGTGAATAGTAACTAGTCACAAATTGAGATTTTACCTCAAAATTACTCAAATAGGGACTATAGACTGGTTACAGAATCCCGCTATTATTTTTCTTCAATATTCCCTGATTGCGCATACATGCTATGGCATCATATGCCGTACATATTGTTGCGATTTTACTGCTTGCTAGTTTACTTTGCTAGGATCGTATCTCTGGATTGACAAATAAAACCAAAAACCGTTTAATTCAATTCAACAAAATCTCTTTATTTTACAACTCGTCTACTCTTAGCACTGGTTGATTACGTTGGCGCTGCAACGGCTTATATAGCCACGCACTCGTCGCTGATGCCGAAGTGTCCTTCTAGAATAATGCGTCTGGCAATTATAAGAACATAATGCTATACGGCGCCAAATGCAGCTATAGTTTAGATAAGCAGACAGCTGCGGCGCCAAATGCTTATAATAAGGAATGCATATAGCAATACAAATACTAAACTTAATACTACTTTTGTAACACTGCCCTCCACTTAAGCCTAATCGTCCCGATTAGGCACAAATCCTCTTGAACCAAATGGGGCGAGCCTCTCCAATTGTACTACTTTCATTTTACATCGTGCTTTTCCATTTCTTTGTATGCGGTATACCACGTCATTAAGTCGTTTCATCACCATTTAGGGCCCTTCCCAGGCTGCCTGCAATTTCGGGGACAAGCCTTTCTTTCGAAGTGGATTGTGCAACAGGACCAGATCACCTTCTTCAAAACCTTTTGAATTTGCCGCTTGATCAAACCGATCCTTCATCTTATTGCTCATCAGATGCGTGTGCTGCCTACCATAAGATGCATATCATTCATTTTTTTCTTTAAGGCAGAGCAATAATCTCCATAATTTCTTACAGCTGCAGGATTCGTTCCAAACTTAAGATCAGTAGGGAGTCGCAGATCAGATCCGAAAATAATCTTCGCAGGCGTGTAACCAGTTGTCTCGTGCTTCGGTGAACGATACGCCAGCAGGAACATCTGGATGCACTTGTCCCAATTCCGTTGATCTTTATCAACGATTTTCCGCAGATGTTCTTCGAGCGTTCGGTTGAATCTCTCTACCATCCCATCTGATTGTGGATGTAACGCTGTTGTCCGTGTCTTGTGGATGCCCAATAATGTACAGACTTCTTGGAAAATGGAAGATTCGAAATTCCTGCCTTGATCTGAATTCGACGGGTACTCCTAACCTCGTTATCCAATTTTCTACAAACGCTTCGGCTACTGTCTTCGCTTCTTGGTTTGGTAAGGGATGCACTTCTGGCCATTTACTGAAATAGTCCATGACAACCAGTAGATATTTGTTTCCGGCCGTACTTGTTGGGAACGGACCTGCAACATTCATTGCGACTCGTTTAAATGGTGATCCCACGTTGTACTGTTGCAGCCTACCGCGACTTTTGACTTTAGGACCTTTAGCTGCCATGCACTTTACACAATTACTTATCCATTCTGCTAATGAATCTCGACAACCAATCCAGTAGAACCGTTGTTTAATCTTCTCTATAGTTTTTGTAATTCCAAGGTGTCGTGATATTCTTTCAATACTTTCGGGATCATGGACTTCGGTACTATGAGCAGACGAGACTGTTTGCCATCTTCGCTTTCCCAGGTACGATGAAGGTATCCATTAACGAGGTTTATGCTGTTCCATTGGGCCCAATATGCTTTTGCAGTTGGACTCTCGCTACTTATTTGTTCCTTTGTTGGTCGTACCCCATTTTCTTTGGCTATTATCAGCTTTGTAAGATCAGGGTCCTCCAGCTTATTGATTCTGATGCGGTGAGGAGTCCAATCATCTTCAGGTTCTATATTCAATAATCGTACGTCGATTATACCTTCTTTTCCTTCTGATTTGGAGCAATGTTTACATTCCAGTGGACAAGGGCGACGTGATAATGCATCCGCATTTTTGTGGTGAATCCCCTTTCGGCGTTCTGTTTCGAAGTCGTAATTCTGTAATCGTTTAATCCATCGTGCAATTTGGCCTTCCGCATTCTTAAACTGTAATAACCATTTTAATGCTGCATGATCAGGGGCCTTCCCAACAAGAATCGTTGCCCATACAAATACTTGTGGAAATGTTTTACACATTCCACCACGGCTAGTAGTTCTTTTCGCGTCACACAGTAGTTTTTCTCTGGTTTCCCGAGCACTCTGCTGTAATACCCAATTACTCTTTCTTGCCCGTCGATGAGCTGAGACAGGACACCTCCAATTCCATAAGCGCTCGCATCTGAATCCAGGATGAATTTCTTTCCAGGTATTGGGTAAGCTAACATCGGCGCCGTACAAAGTAGTTCTTTAAGCTGTTCAAACGCTTTTTCTTGTTCCAACTGCCATACAAACGGGCGATTCTTCTTTGTTAAATCATGTAAACGTTTGCAAATCCAGGTACAAAACGGCGGTAATACGTGCATAAGCCGAGAAAGCTGTGGAGTTCATGTATGTTGGTGGGTCGAGGCCAATCTTTAACTGCTTTTATTTTTCCCTCCTCGGTGTGAATTCCCTCAAATGGCATCACAGAGAATTCCCATAACCCGTCGCGCATACTGAAAGCGGTCTTTTCACGGTCACATTCATCAATCTCGACTAGCCAATATCCACTTTGTAGATCTAATGTAGAAAACCATTTCGCTCCAGACAAGGTGTATCGCCTATTCTCGGTAGAGGATAACTGTCTTTCTTTGTGACGTCATTCAACTTCCTATAATCTACGCAGAAACGGGAGCTACCATCTTTCTTTTTAACTACGACAATGGGTGAGCTCCATGGACTTATTGAAGGTTTTTGTGCATGTCTTCAATAATTTTGTTAGCATCCTCACGTTTCGCTAGTGGAACCCTACGCGGAGCTTGTCGGATTGGTTTAGCGTCTCCAGTATTTATGCGATGTTTGACAATGCCGGTTCTTCCTGTGTTGTTTCCTTCATTTGCGAATTTGGATGCGTATTTTTCTAATAGTTTTTCTGCTTTTAATTTTTCATTTCCATGCACCTCGTTCAGCAAATTGTTTAGGAGTGTAGGACTTATCTGCTGTGGCTCAATAGTAGGCTTCTGTTGTGACCGTTCGCATCGTTCTATTGCACTTATATTCTGGCACTGTCCAATTACTGCTCCTTTCTTGAGCCTTATAGGCGTGTTGAATTCATTCACTGCTCTGACCGGAGTGGTGGCGTCTTCTCTAGTTTTCACAAGCGTTCTTCCTACCAATATGAGTGTATCTATTTTTGTTGGTTCCACAATCCACAGTTCTTTAGTCCCACCTCCTCCATTCACTTTAGCCCATACAATCGCCTCAGATTTTGGTGGAATACTCTGATTATCATCAACAATTACCCTCTTACTTTCAAAGTTGGTCACATATCCGGTGTTTATAGGCATCTCCATGTTCTGGCAAAACAGCATTTGCTTGTTTAAATCCAAATTAACCCCGTGATTAATCATGAAATCTACTCCCATTATAATTTCATCCGTGATTTCTGCTACGATGAAGGTGTGATTAACTACCAAGGTACCAATCATCACTTCGCAAAACACTTTTCCCGCAACAGCTGCTTCCTCTCCGGAGGCCGTTCGAAGCTTGCAACCGACTAATGGTTCAACCGGTGTGTGGCACCAGTATCCAAAGTAAGCGTTGGCAGTCGTCCATTTACGATACCGTTGATAGTAAGATTGTTGTCATGGCGACCTATTTGTGATATCGAGATGGCGGGGCAAATAGTTGTGGGAACCAGCTCGCGCCCCTTTGAACTGTTCCGTTTTAGTTTAACGACTTGTGTGATGTGGATACTCGGTCCTCGTTATCTGTTGGTTGTTTCCGTTTTGATGGGTTTACTTTTATATTGCAATTTCGGGCAAAGTGACCCGCTTTTCCACAGTTGAAATATTTGCCTGTTGTATTTACTCGCGGTGCAGCAATTGTCTTCAGAGTCTTCAATATTTCTTTCATCAGCGCCGGTTGTTCCATTTCAACTCTTTGTTCTTTGTGTGCTGGTTTACTTAGTAGAGAAGCTGTTTCCTGTGTGAGGGCGTGCGAAACCGTTTCAGCAAATGTTCTTTTTGGAATGCATATGTGGCACGTTCGGTGTCCACATCACGAATTCCATTTATGGAACTTTGAATTTTTACCCTTTCAATGTAATCCACAGGTGCATCTGCATTTGCCAAATGAGCCAGTCGTTCTATTTCAGTTGCGAACTCTTGCAATGATTCGTTCATCTTCTGACCCCTATTTTGCAATTCGATCTGGTATATTTGCTTCCGGTGCTCACTACCATATCGTCTTTCTATCGCACTCATCAATGCCTCATAGTTGTCCCGTTCACAATCTGAAATAGTCTGAAGGATTTCTGCCGCAGGTCCTTTCAATGATACAAACAAGGACGCTACTTTGTCCGCTGCATTCCAGTTATTGGCCATTGCTGACTTTTCAAACTGAAGTTTGAAAATTTGAAATGGAATACTTCCATCGAATGTGGGTGCCTTCAATCTTGGATTATTTGTTGATGGTGCAGGGCCATGCAGTTGCAGTTCTCGCATACGATTACTAAATTGAAGAACTTCTGATTTCAAATTTTCTTCGTCATTTTTTAACGTGCTTAATTCGTCTTCAAATTTTGAAAATTTCTCTTGCACTTGTGTATTATTTTCTGTAATCTGTTGTACCAAACGCTTTTCTAACTGCGTATTATTTTCAGTCATTTGTTGTGCAAGGCAAGATTTTAACTGCGATGTATTTTCAGCTATTTGCTGTGCCAGACGATTTTCTATTTGCTTAATAGCCACTAACAGCAAGTTCATGTCTACACTTGATGATGTTCGTTGTTCTTCTACTTTTTCTTCTACCTTTGTAGAAGTTTCTGGCCCATCAAATTCGAACTCGTCCACATTAATTCCATCCGCTTCCATTGCTTCACGTAATCGTGCCTGCAGATCCGCCTTTTGCCCGCTTATCAGCAAATTACGCTCCTCCAGTTCCTTTTTTAATTGCTGAATTCTCATTTCTCCGAATTTAACCTACTTGAATTTGGATTATTTGACAATCCCACTTCTGACCCCAATTGTTACGAATTTACTCCTTGCTAGTTTTCCTTTACTAGGTTCGTATCTCTGGATTGACAAATGAAACCAAAAGCCGTTTAATTCACTTCAACAAAATCTCTTTATTTTACAACTCGTCTACACTAAATCAGTTTACTCTTAGCACTGGTTCATTACGTTGGCGCTGCCACGGCTTATATAGCCACGCACTCCTCGCTGATGCCGACGTGTCCTTCTAGAATATTGCGTCTGGAAATTATAAGAACAATTGATCGAGTTCAGGAGGTTTTGACGTTTAGCAATTGGAAACGAGCGATGGCCAGATTGAAATCTTACCAAAAAAATACATATGTAAACGGAGGGATATGTTGCATCGTTCAAGACCACTTATAAAAAATGTTAAACAATGAAAATTAAATAAATTTGTGAATGGTAATTTGAAGCATCATAGTATTATTTTCAATGTAAAATTATTAAAAACATTTAAGGATTGTGAGCTAACAAGCTTAAATCCTTTTATTGGGTATTGAAAGGTCAAAAGTCAGTTGCTCTAATATACTTTAAAAAGATTTAAATAGGTTTAGGTTTCATCTATATAATAAATAACCACTTTATAGTAATTTTTATTCGTACTAAATGTTAGGGGTTTTGATTTAAAGGCCCAAGAATTATTATTTTGACCAATCTGGCCATAATGGAAAATGTTATAAAAAACGCTAATTTTGAACCGCTTTCACCGCTGGAATAAGTTGGACATCCCTTTATTCCTGGCTGATACATAGATGGTACTATGCAAATTCGGCAACTGAGGAACTGTTAGTTAAAGAGATATAGCATTTTTGGTGAAATAACTTGTGTTAGTTTACAAAAATGCCTCAAAAAGCATTTCGGGTGTTAAGGGGGCCCTCTTATATAATTGTGCAAAAAGTACCTAATATTTGATATTTTTTTAAGAAGTAAACTGACTTACATAGACATAGTGCGCTATTCTGCAATATGTTTATTTAGGTTTCATCTATAAAATCAGAATTTTCGAGTGTCGGGTATCAAAAAATGGCATCCAAAATGGCGGCTCCAGCAAGACGTGTTTTGAAAACCGACTTCATCTGCGGGCACGATACAGGTCGAAATTCGTTGTCTACAAGCAGAAAATCAAACGAATCCTAATGATAACATTCCGTAGAGGCGCCCCAACCTAAAAAACATGAAAAAATTCATTATAGAAACAAAATGGCGGCCACTTGAAAATAAATTATCGTTTTTCGCTTGATTTTTCCACTTTGGCCTGTTGTAAAAAATCGTTCACGATCAAAATATTGCGATTTTGTAGGTTACAGCGCCGGAGAATTTTGTCTTCTTTTAGGTGGGCAAAACGCGAAGATAATTGGTTGAATGGTTCTAAAACGAGAATGCCGCAGATTTGAAAAATCTTGTTTCGGGAAAACGCGTGTCAAACTTTCAAAGCGTCCGTCAATGCTCAGGACATATGTCCGTTCAAAATCATGTTGCGACGGAACTAATTCACGGATCGAAGAAAACATTTTACCAACATACTTATTCTAGACAATTTAAGCCTTCGATTTGTACAATAAAAGACATTTTAATAGAGGACCCCCTTAATAAAGCATTGCTTTTTAGGGGTAAATACTGTTGAATTTGTGCTCTGTACTAAGAGATTTGCTAAGTTGGAAAGAGGCAAAATGGGCTCTGTGTAAAGTGGGTGCGTGCTCGTGTTCATAATCCAATAAAAATTACTATTTCCTGATTCTTAGGAACTATTTGCTCTTTAATCGTAATAAAACCAAACCGTCGGTGGGTGACAATAGAAACATAGCTCCATTATTTCACATTGGAGTCCAATAGACAGCATAGTGTACTCCACATTACGAACCAGTCCTCAATCGTGGAAAGACGAAAAAGTCGGGTGGCGAGGTTATGGCATCAGTCTTTTGGGATGCACGTAATATAATATTCATCGCCTCTTTACTGATCAAGTCATGATCCATTGCACTGCGTATTTGTTTGCAATTCTATTCTACCATTCCCAATATTTAGCAGAACGTTCAGTTTGAAATTGTACGCATATATGTATGTATGTACTTCATCGTTTAAATATTGCACTGTTATGCCGCTATTATTTTAAGTTATATATCGCGTTTGCTTTGTTATGAATACGTTTGCACCCTTCGCCCATAATCTTGCAAAGAAGCCGAGATGCGGGTTCGTCCTAAAAAAAAAACTGCCAACAGTATAACCCATACTAGGTAAGCATGCACACGAAAATTAGTGTTCTCACGCATTAGCTCTTTGTTGTTGCTTTTTTTACTTATTTCTTTCTTTTTTTTTAAAGTAATAAAAATTTCAAATAATTCTTACATGAATTTTGAACACATGCTTATGATAGATAAAAAGAATCCTATGTCTGTCCCGTGGTTCTAAGCTATATCGGTTCAGCCGTTCTTGAGTTAAAAATAGCGTAACTAACACGAATATCTTTTATATAAATACATCCCGCAATTTTTAAATCTGTAATATCTTCGAAAGTATTCTTATTAAATCAGATAATAAAAGATAAAGAGCCATATAGATCTATGTTAAATTAACAATGTATTTAAGGTATTTAATTGATAAGGATTAATACTACCGCTTCGAAAATAAGCCATTATGTTTCGTATAGGGATGGCAAGATTGGTTACAGAATCGATTCTCGATTCTGACTATTTTTTTATATTTTTCGATTCTAAGAATCGATTATCCGGGGGCAAAAATCGATTCTTTCGATTCTAATCGATTTTAAATTAAAAGGACAAAAATTTATTTATTAAATCACAAGGCATAAATTAAATGAATAATTCAAATCGATTAAATAAAACACAAATATAGTTAAAAACAATTATATTGCTTTGTGTATAAATAAGGTACCAAGAACATTACATTTCATTTAAATTTTTTTTAAATAATTCAAGTTGTTTAAAGAAGTTTAATAAAATAAGTTTTTAAATAAATTTAAAATAAGTTAAAGAACAATAAGCTAATTGTCAGTTTAAGAAAACCATACATTTTCCGGGACAGATCTTAAAACAGAAGCATATTTAAGTGATCTGGCGTTAACCGGCTGCGTATTTGATTCGCAGTTAGCCCAGTATGCGAAAATAAATAATGAGCAGTTATACCAAGGTAACTGCACATTGTGTGCTGATGAGTCCAAATGTCTGTGGTAAGGCATATAAATCTGCCTTTTTCAATTCTTCTTTAACTTTCAATTTTAATTCTTCATATTTTGCTTTCATTCGTTTCGTGATAGTAATCTCACATGGAGGTTGATAAAGAGGCTGCAATTTTTTTACAAACATTCTAAAGCCTTTTTTTCAGGCGTGCATAAAGGAAGATTATCGACAGCAATCATGTACATGAGAGACGTTGTTGCATCCTTATTACGATGACCACCCGCTGCAAAAATATAGATAAATGTTAATATATAAAAAATTTCGTTCGATTAAACTTTACCTGAGAAGGAACTTGCATTATTTATACAGCGATCAATAGGTCCTTGGAAAGTTGGTCTCTCTGACTCTTTTTCACTCAATGTGCGATTTTGATTAGGATTAGAAGCAGTTAAGGAAAGTTTATGTGATTTTTCGAGATGTTTGATTAAGCTAGACGTACTATTATTATATTTTAGTTGCTTTCCACATTGGTGACACTGGACATTCGACCCGTTGTTTATTTTTGTTTATTTTTTTAAAGTAAATCCACACAGCGCTAGGCGTCATTTTAATAAATTTATCGTCAAGAATTAAGAATCGCGAGTTTTCTTGTGCTCGTATGTAGTATGTATAGGTCCGTATCCAACTCTCAAGAAATTGCTCAAGAAAAAAAAATACATTATTTCTTCAAGTAATTTTGACAGCTGGTTACGCATTGTGAATGATCCACACTAGAAGAGCAAGAGAGAATAAACAAAGTAAACAAACCTTGTGCGTATGTATGTATGTATGTATGTGTATGGTAACACAAATATTTTCATTGAGATTTAAGGAATGTTGTTGATGATTGGTTGGTTTTATACAACATTTCAAAATGGAACATACTTTATAATAATGACTTCAACTAATTTAAGCTTAGTACGCAGCTCTCAAGAAACGTAAAAACTTCATATAAAAAAACGCTTAAGAAACGGTCCAGAAACGTTCCTGCGATAAAGTTACTTGTGCTAGTACGCAGCTCTTAAGAAAGCTAGTACTAATTTTTAATACTTTTTTTCAATAAAATGTGAATATGGCAAACCTGGTTTTGCGAAGAAACATCAAATCAACAATTGAAGCATCGCCTCGAATAACGTTGTAAGTGCCATCGGCTATGAATGGCACTTACAACGTTATTCGAGGCGATGATTCAATTGTTTCTTGCAGGAAATTCGAAGTAATCGTCAAATTCATCCTAAATTAGTTGAAATCATTATTATAAAGTATGTTCCATTTTGAAATGTTGTATAAAACCAACCAATCATCAACAACATTCCTTAAATCTCAATGAAAATATTTGATTTACCATACACATGCATACATATGTGGCAAATGAAACACCACAATTATTAAAACGTTACAAATATTTATTTAATAAGCACTTCTTTTCTTTTCTTTATGGCGTCTAGACAAAAATTCTTAAAAATTCAAAATTCTTCTTAAAAATTCAAAACTAAGAATTAGGAATTCAGTGGAAATGAAATTCCAAGAATGTACAGAGAATGAATAACTGACAAAACAGAGTTGCCATATCTGTGTGCCCACAGTACTCCCCCCAAATAAAGTCCTGGTGGACTTTTTTAAGGTTGAGTTCCTTATTAGATCCTAGTCCGGGTGCTTGGTGCAGTTAGGCTGGTTGATGTATGTAGCGAATTCATTTGCTTGGTAAGAGTACGGCTGTGCGGCGTACTGTTGTCACTGGCCAATTGGTATGGTTAAGTGGTTGTTATGCAGTTTTCGGTTAGGGCTATGGCGGTTGCATAGGAGCCTAAACGTGCGAGACTGGGTTAGGGTCTACAAGCGACCGATTGGATATTTGTGCAGTTCTCGGTTAGGACTATGACGGTTGCATAGGAGCCTAAACGTGCGAGACTGAGTTGAGCGCCTTATCCCTGTAGGTTCCGACTTTGCTACCGTTTGCAGCTTGCAGTCGAAAAGGAGTTACTATTTACGAGAAAGCCGAGTTGCCAAAATCCGTGCCATTGTCGACGAGGAATTTCGTACTCGATGTGCGGTCGTAAATGAATAGTTGGCGATGTGTTTCATAGCGCGTAGCGTAGCGCAGCGGCCGGTTGGCAACCTGCGCGAGGGTTGATTGTGGCGTTGTGCACTTGATAGTGTTGCATGTAGCGTGGAGGCGGCGACTGATGCAAAGTGCGTTGAGCCGAATTCACTGCAGATGAAGCGATACATTGTGGACTCTAAATGATGTCGATCATATATACCGTTGACATGTGCTGCAGTGGTTGTAGCGTCATTTTTGGTTGTGCGTGTTGCATGATGACGGCTTCTAGTGCCTGCGACAATTGATATGTGGTCGGAGGTTGTGATATTGGTTGACGATGAGGTCAGAAGTTGGGTAGTTCGTACATCAGGATATGTAGGAACTGTTGCTAGCAAGATTATGATGATGATTGCTGCTGCTACAAAGTTTGCGGCGGTGGTGGTGGTGCTTGCTGTTGCTGCTGGTAGATAAGCGGTACTGTACTTATGTGCGTTGCTCCAGCAACAGGTCCTGTTGAAAAGATAGTGATTAAGATTTAAGTTTTACTTACATAGCTGTTGAAGCGGCAACTGCAGCTGTAGCGTCTGTTGTTGCTGTTACTGCGCTGTTGTTGGGGTGTTGCTGTTACACCTGCGATTGCATTTGTACGTGTTGGTTTTTGCTGTTGTTGTTGTTGATCGCTATGGCCATGTTGTTGCGCTGTACCAGCCGAATGCGCCGATATACCGGTGGTGGTGGCAATCAACTTGGGCTGATACAAATTGCTAACGTAGTAGGTTGTGGTACCATCACCGGCGGCTGACGCCTGGGTGATGGCTGGCGCTTCGATGATGGCTGGGGAGAGGCCCGTAAGATCGGTGCTGGACGCCCATTGGATTTCTTGTCCGCTGCTGAGGCCGTGGGCGTACAGGTGGCGTATTGCGTTGGCCGTTTGCGCCAGTTGCAGTTGCGCGGCCTCGTAAACGCAACTGGGCGGCAAGGTGATGTAGTGTTATTACACTGTAGTTGTACCAATTATGGCGTGCTGTTCAGTCGTAGGGGTCACCAATTATGTGGCAAATGAAACACCACAATTATTAAAACGTTACAAATATTTATTTAATAAGCACTTCTTTTCTTTATGGCGTCTAGACAAAGAGTGACGCTTCTTAAAAATTCAAAACTAAGAATTAGGAATTCAGTGGAAATGAAATTCCAAGAATGTACAGAGAATGAATAACTGACAAAACAGAGTTGCCATATCTGTGTGCCCACACATATGTACATACATACGCACAACCTTTAGTACGCAGCTCTTAAGAAAGCTAGTACTAATTTTTAATACTTTTTTTTCAATAAAATGTGAATATGGCAAACCTGGTTTTGCGAAGAAACATCAAATCAACAATTGTTTCTTGCATTGTTCCATTTTGAAATGTTGTATAAAACCAACCAATCATCAACAACATTCCTTAAATCTCAATGAAAATATTTGTGTTACCATACACATACATACATACATACATACATACATACATACGCACAAAGTTTGTTTACTTTGTTTATTCTCTCTTGCTCTTCTAATGTGGATCATTCACAATGCGTAACCAGCTGTCAAAATTACTTCAGAAATAATGTATTTTTGTTCTTGAGCAATTACTTGAGAGCTGCGTACCAACCTTAAAGCTTAGTACGCAGCTCTCAAGAAACGTAAAAACTTCATATAAAAAAACGCTTAAGAAACGGTCCAGAAACGTTCCTGCGATAAGCTTACTTGTGCTAGTACGCAGCTCTCAAGAAATCTAGTACTAATTTTTAATACTTTTTTTCAATAAAATGTGAATATGGCAAACCTGGTTTTGCGAAGAAACATCAAATCAACAATTGTTTCTTGAAGGAAATTCGAAGTAATCGTCAAATTCATCCTAAATTAGTTGAAATCATTATTATAAAGTAGGGGTATTCTCTTGCTCTTGCAAGATTGCAGATTGCAAAAATACTACACCGAAATATACAAGGGCACGAGAGCACCCATTGCAGAATCTAGTGATATATGAGCGACTGATTCAGTCAATTTATTGTAAATGACTAATGTGCATGGCTATTGTGAATTGGCGCACCTTCTGCATGCATTTTTAACAAAAAAACTGTAACAAAACTTTATAATTTATATAGAAATTATAAAATATAATTAAAATTTACCTTTCTCAACAATTTAACGACGTAATATGTCTTTATATAAAATGGCAACTACAACAGGGTTGCAATTTTATTTTTGCGTGACATTGCACGCAAATATACATGGGTTTTGGTCTGACATATTTCACAGCCCTTGCAAATATTTTTCTGCGTGTGTTTGTTGTTGTGCCGTTGTAAATTTGCAATGCTTGCACCGTGCACCGGGTTTTGCAAGAGCAAGAGAATACCCCTAGTATATTCCATTTTGAAATGTTGTATAAAACCAACCAATCATCAACAACATTCCTTAAATCTCAATGAAAATATTTGTGTTACCATACGCATACATACATACATGCATACGCACAAAGTTTGTTTACTTTGTTTATTCTCTCTTGCTCTTCTAATGTGGATCATTCACAATGCGTAACCAGCTGTCAAAATTACTTCAGAAATAATGTATTTTTGTTCTTGAGCAATTACTTGAGAGCTGCGTACCAACCTTAAAGCTTAGTACGCAGCTCTCAAGAAACGTAAAAACTTCATATAAAAAAACGCTTAAGAAACGGTCCAGAAACGTTCCTGCGATAAGCTTACTT
Organism: Bactrocera dorsalis; assembly: GCF_023373825.1. Lineage (NCBI taxonomy): Eukaryota > Metazoa > Arthropoda > Insecta > Diptera > Tephritidae > Bactrocera > Bactrocera dorsalis. Next base: position 40,709,162 of record NC_064303.1, read on the forward strand.
GTGCTAGTACGCAGCTCTCAAGAAATCTAGTACTAATTTTTAATACTTTTTTTCAATAAAATGTGAATATGGCAAACCTGGTTTTGCGAAGAAACATCAAATCAACAATTGTTTCTTGAGGGAAATTCGAAGTAATCGTCAAATTCATCCTAAATTAGTTGAAATCATTATTATAAAGTATATTCCATTTTGAAATGTTGTATAAAACCAACCAATCATCAACAACATTCCTTAAATCTCAATGAAAATATTTGTGTTACCATATGCATACATACATACATGCATACGCACAAAGTTTGTTTACTTTGTTTATTCTCTCTTGCTCTTCTAATGTGGATCATTCACAATGCGTAACCAGCTGTCAAAATTACTTCAGAAATAATGTATTTTTGTTCTTGAGCAATTACTTGAGAGCTGCGCACCAACCTTAAAGCTTAGTACGCAGCTCTCAAGAAACGTAAAAACTTCATATAAAAAAACGCTTAAGAAACGGTCCAGAAACGTTCCTGCGATAAGCTTACTTGTGCTAGTACGCAGCTCTCAAGAAATCTAGTACTAATTTTTAATACTTTTTTTCAATAAAATGTGAATATGGCAAACCTGGTTTTGCGAAGAAACATCAAATCAACAATTGTTTCTTGAAGGAAATTCGAAGTAATCGTCAAATTCATCCTAAATTAGTTGAAATCATTATTAGAAAGTATATTCATTTTGAAATGTTGTATAAAACCAACCAATCATCAACAACATTCCTTAAATCTCAATGAAAATATTTGTGTTACCATACGCATACATACATACATGCATACGCACAAAGTTTGTTTACTTTGTTTATTCTCTCTTGCTCTTCTAATGTGGATCATTCACAATGCGTAACCAGCTGTCAAAATTACTTCAGAAATAATGTATTTTTGTTCTTGAGCAATTACTTGAGAGCTGCGTACCAACCTTAAAGCTTAGTACGCAGCTCTCAAGAAACGTAAAAACTTCATATAAAAAAACGCTTAAGAAACGGTCCAGAAACGTTCCTGCGATAAGCTTACTTGTGCTAGTACGCAGCTCTCAAGAAATCTAGCACTAATTTTTAATACTTTTTTTCAATAAAATGTGAATATGGCAAACCTGGTTTTGCGAAGAAACATCAAATCAACAATTGTTTCTTGAAGGAAATTCGAAGTAATCGTCAAATTCATCCTAAATTAGTTGAAATCATTATTATAAAGTATATTCCATTTTGAAATGTTGTATAAAACCAACCAATCATCAACAACATTCCTTAAATCTCAATGAAAATATTTGTGTTACCATACGCATACATACATACATGCATACGCACAAAGTTTGTTTACTTTGTTTATTCTCTCTTGCTCTTCTAATGTGGATCATTCACAATGCGTAACCAGCTGTCAAAATTACTTCAGAAATAATGTATTTTTGTTCTTGAGCAATTACTTGAGAGCTGCGTACCAACCTTAAAGCTTAGTACGCAGCTCTCAAGAAACGTAAAAACTTCATATAAAAAAACGCTTAAGAAACGGTCCAGAAACGTTCCTGCGATAAAGTTACTTGTGCTAGTACGCAGCTCTTAAGAAAGCTAGTACTAATTTTTAATACTTTTTTTCAATAAAATGTGAATATGGCAAACCTGGTTTTGCAAAGAAACATCAAATCAACAATTGTTTCTTGCAGGAAATTCGAAGTAATCGTCAAATTCATCCTAAATTAGTTGAAATCATTATTATAAAGTATGTTCCATTTTGAAATGTTGTATAAAACCAACCAATCATCAACAACATTCCTTAAATCTTAATGAAAATATTTGTGTTACCATACACATACATACATACATACATACGCACAAAGTTTGTTTACTTTGTTTATTCTCTCTTGCTCTTTTGATGTGGATCATTCACAATGCGTAACCAGCTGTCAAACTTACTTGAGAAATAATGTATTTTTGTTCTTGAGCAATTACTTAAGAGCTGCGTACCAACCTTTAAAGCTTAGTACGCAGCTCTCAAGAAACGTAAAAACTTCATATAAAAAAACGCTTAAGAAACGGTCCAGAAACGTTCCTGCGATAAGCTTACTTGTGCTAGTACGCAGCTCTCAAGAAATCTAGTACTAATTTTTAATACTTTTTTTCAATAAAATGTGAATATGGCAAACCTGGTTTTGCGAAGAAACATCAAATCAACAATTGTTTCTTGAAGGAAATTCGAAGTAATCGTCAAATTCATCCTAAATTAGTTGAAATCATTATTATAAAGTATATTCCATTTTGAAATGTTGTATAAAACCAACCAATCATCAACAACATTCCTTAAATCTCAATGAAAATATTTGTGTTACCATACGCATACATACATACATGCATACGCACAAAGTTTGTTTACTTTGTTTATTCCCTCTTGCTCTTCTAATGTGGATCATTCACAATGCGTAACCAGCTGTCAAAATTACTTCAGAAATAATGTATTTTTGTTCTTGAGCAATTACTTGAGAGCTGCGTACTAATAGGCTGGTTAGTGAACAACGCAGAATCGTGGGTCGTGTCAGCTGGGACGACCTATCTTATGGGCGCGCAATGTAACTGAACAGTGAAAAACGCTACTCCCTTCTCTCTGACGTGACGTTGACGTGAGAATCTGCGACATTTGGATTTTTGCCGTCGCAAACGTCTCAGCTGATTGCTCTCTCACAACGCAAGGTTGCCAATATCGATATACTGCAGTAATTATCAACTTTTATAATTCAATCGGTTCAATATGTTTGAAATTTTCTTAAAATAACTCAAAATCAGAGTCGAATGCTATTATTTATAAATATATAAACTATTTTTAATAGTTTGTTTTCAGTTTTGATACTTTATATTGTAAAAAATTGTTATTGAAAACAAAGATGTGCTTAAAACTATATATGCGTATTAGGCAATGGCAACATTGTTCAAATGAAAACAAAGCAAAGATGGCTGATTTCTGCGTTTTTACCACGTTTTTGACTGTGCACACATTTTCCCGATAAGGAAGGAAAAGGAAGGAAGGAAGGAAGCGTTTTTGAGTGTTTCTACTATAAGCTTTAGGATGAATTTGACGATTACTTCGAATTTCCTGCAAGAAAGTTTCATAAAAACTAAATGACAAAAAAATGTTATAGTGGGATGTTCATAAGAGATAGACATATAATATCGCGGAGTTTTCTGTAGATTTTTTCAATGTGTACAATATTTAGTGCATTACGAGTATTTAGATATGTAAATCTCGTAGGGTTCAGCCTGCGTTTGCAATGTAAACGGAAAAAATGTATTTATTTACGACAACATATTAGAAACCTCAAAAATAAATGTGTTTCTCCACTATTTAATGGATGCTATTATAAATATAAACCTTCCACTTCAATCCCTCTATCTATTTAAAAAAAACCGCATCAAAATAAAAAAAAAATAATGAACAAATGAGCTACTCTTTAAATATTTCTTGTATACATTTTTAATATAATTTCAAATAATATGTATATATGTATGTGTGGATGTAAGTACAATTCAAATTCAAATCAAGATACATATTATCACTTTTCAGAAATAACGTGTAATTTACTATAAATTTTGACGTCGGCAATTTGACGGCCATATTCACTTGTGATGATGTTTGAGACATGCGATCAGTGCAACATTTTCATTCATGAACGCAAGCGCTGAATGTGCGAGCAAATATGATTTATTCATATAATCAAATGTCAAACACCTCTCCCCGAGCATGCCTTTGCCTACAAGCGGTTTATCGCGACAAAGGCAAAAGCTTAAAATCATAAATTGAACATACATATTTCTGATATTTGTACTTAAGAAGGAAAAACTGACAACCCTGAAAATATAAATATTGTGAAAATGAATTTAAATATATTAGAATAAAATTGAGAACATAGTATATTTGTCGATTTGTTTGTATTAAATATTTCTCTGATTTATATATGTATACAGTCAATCCCGGTTAAATAGTAGTCCGTTTAAGTGTCAATCCCTCTTAACTGCCTGTATCTTGCTGCATCACGTGTTTTGTTTCTCGAAATACATAGAAATTATTGTTTTATTTTTTATTATTATTAGTTTTTTTTATTATTAGTATTCAAATCAGAATTTACCGTAAAAGAAGGTTGTTATTTATTGTATATTGTTTAACCCTCGCAACTTTGGCTGAGGTTGCATCTCTCAACCTCTTTGCTACGTTATTATGGGGATAATTGGTCCGCCAATTACACTGGTAAACAAAAATCCACTTGTTTTTTTGTGACATGAACAGAACAAAGTTTTTATTATGTAAAAATTGCGACAAATGCCGAATATAGCACCAGATTACCGACAGTGTGAAAATGAATTTAATCGGATCGGAATTCGGTATTGAAAATGTCGGTCAATGTGCAAGATATATAATTGAAATCTGGAGAGAATTATTCCCTGATAATAGTAGGTCTATGTGGGTTGAATCAGGTCAATACTTCCCGTACCCCCAAAATACATAACCTAAAAATTTGCGAACACTCGGTGAAACTCTGGCAGCATTGTATTAGTCTGTGGCATTTTAGTTGTATGTAGTCTTGGTTAAAATAAATAAAAATCGAGTTAATCCTACCTCTAACTTCCATATACAACTTATAATAATTTTCGTTATTTTAACAAGTTTTATGCCAAGTATATCAGTCAGTACTCACTGATTTATATATAAAATTGCTTTAAAATATCGCTCATTTGCTGCAAGACCGGCATAAGTCAAAAAAATCGATTCTCCAGAAAACGCGTTTAAAGTTGTTTAAAGTTTTCAACTTACTACAACCTTACACGGTGACACCAACCTTACACCTCTTCTCAAGCGGAGCATATAAGAGGTATTCATATGAATTTTTCACTCAACATAAAGTATGATATAACGAACAATTCTGCAGCATTAACTCAAAAATCACGTTTTTTGAATTATGCCGGTCTTGCAGCAAATGAGCGATATGTTCTCAAATATACTTAAGCAATATCAAAATTAATGCAATAAGCCAGACTCTTTCTCTGCTCTCAACACATCACATATAAAGATTTCCGTTTTTTCACCTGTATTTAAGTCATTCAGGTTGGTCAAAATGCGTGATATTTTAATGAAACTAAATGGAAAAGTTTTCTTAAAAATTGTGTGCATTAGCACTGAGTTTGAAAGCAATTGGTCCATACCTTCGTCTGAGCTTTTTATCCCATTATCTTAACATATTAAATTTTTCCTCTTCGGTCGAGTTAATATTACATACATATCACACATATCTCATTTGAAGAGGTTTTATAATTTAACTGACGGGAACTAAATTATAGCAATAAAACTAAATCTTTGCTAATGGCTTTTTGCCAGCTCCTGAAGGAATTTCACCAGCTTTGATTCCTGCAAGTAGCAAAAGTATATTTTTGATTACTCCCAAAATTAGCTCTTCCTTATTTGTTTTTTTAATTTTATTGCTCTTTTTGAGATACTCATTTGTTAATTTCACTTGAATATATTTATTTTTATTAATATTTAATATAATATATATTGCGTTGCAAGATTTAGTATACTTAAGCTTTTAAAGAGTGCCTTTTTTTTATTTAATTGTTCCAATTTATATTTTTAACTTTCTAGTACCGCCAATAAACTTTTTATCGGAACACTAAACCAAATTTTCTCTTTTTCCTTTTACACAATGCTTTACTAAAGTTAACATACAATATCTCAGCCTATATTATAGGAAGAAGGCGGACCATTGTGTTTGCTGATGTTCGCTTCCTAATTGTAATGTGACAATGACATGTTTCACACATTCGATTAGGTCTTATTGGCTGTTGGAGGCGTCATTAATATACATAAATATAAATTATTAAGTAATTTCCGCATTTTTCGATAACATAAATTTAAAGACTAACCTTAGCTATTTTGGTAAATTTTGTCATTGAGCCCATGCCATTAGCGTATTCAGCGCAATGAATATTTTTAAAAGAATAATTCGATTAACTAGATTAGGTTAAAAAGTCGATCTTGTTTCAAACGCAAGCAAGGATCATATGTGATACCTAAAACTAATATATATGGATCATAAAGACTCTCACAAAGCAAAGAATTAGCTATGAGCCTATCACAAATTTGTTAAATCGACTAATATTAGTTTCGGGTATCTCTCCTGGTTCACCGAAAGTTTAACTGCCGAGACATTTCATCCTGTCTTTCAAAAGAACATATTATAAATATATGTGTACATGTTATTATTTATTTTAAGTACTTGTTTTGTATAATATAGTTTGCACTAAAAAATTAAACTGTAAAAAGGAATTAAACAATAATTAAGCACTTGTTGGAAACAATTTGTTTGTAGACCATACATATACATGTGATAAATATACTTTGGCCTTATATAATGTATTTAAAAATTTTAAATTCCTTTTTGGAATACAGTTTCTCTTGATTACGAGTAGTTCTTTAACTAGCTTTTATTTATTTTCCGCAACAACAAAAATAAATCAATAAAACAAAATGTCATTTAAACAACTCAATAAATAATATATCTTAATTTAAAGCCTCGAGTTTAGCTGCTAAAGTTATTTTTATGGCACAGCCCCGAACACTTTCCTAATGCTCTAATGTGTTACATTAAATGCAAAATATAACTTATGATTTATGATTAATTCTCTCCATGGATGAGATCGTGGTTTCTATTAGCAAATTGTAATTCAACTCATTTAGGCTTGCCTTGGCGGTGAGAAGATCCAAAAATGAATCTAAAGGCGATAAAGTACCAGCCGCAATATCTGAAAATTTAAAGGGGAAGATTATAGAAAAATTAAACAGAGTATTCGTGAATGACAATTCAAACAAATAACTATTTTGTTTTTTTTTTTCTATTGAATGGATCGGCATTTACAACAATATCATTACAATTTGAATATATATCCAACTAAGAACTTTTAACGATACAACATTCCAGTAAAATTACTTTGAAATGTCACCACAATACCAACACATATAATAAGTATCCACACATACACACGAAATATTGGGTAGTCAAAAAAGACTTTTCGTATTTTTAATCAAATTTTAACTTTTTTTATATTTATAATAATAAATAAATAAAGAAATATGGACCATTTTGGTCGACCACTTTTTGCCATTTTTCCGCTGGAGACTTTATTCCATCAGTGTAAATCAAAATTTCGAAATTTTCAGAACGGAATCGAGCGAACTATTGTTGTGCTACACGAACTGATACCAGCATCGTCTCCGTAAACTTCACAAATTTCATTGGTGGCTTGCGTTTCTTCCCTTTTTTATACAAAAATCTCAAAATAAAGGGAATTTTTTCATTATTTTCACTCACTTTTGAAAAGCTGTAACTTTTTTTCAACTTCCCCGAATTTAATTTTTTTGGTTAAATGAAGCTTAAAAACTCACATTTCAAACACTATATGGTATGACACAAAGTGATTGGTAGCATATGACTGCAACGACATTTATTGACAAAATACGAAAAGATTTTTGCGACTACCCAATATTTTACACGGACCCTAAACAGTAATATTTTTGCTTACCATAAAAGTTTCATATTATTAATCTTGTTTATTTAATTGTGTGTAAACAAAAAACAATGTACCAACGATAGTTACAACAGCAGGAATTGTTGTAAGTATTATACATAAATATGCTAACGAAGTTCCCTTCTCGATAGTACGGTCTATCCAATAAATAAGTGAAATAAAATTATTAATATATTTAAGAGTAAATAAAATCCAATTCACTTAAAAAAAGTCGTCACAGCAACAAAGATTATTAGAAAAGCAGTTTTCTTTTTTCTTTTTCTGTTGTTGTTAAATTGGATTTAGACCTTCTTGACTTCAAGTCACGTTTTTTGGGCAACTTACCACTTTTCAATGATGTGCGCCCCTGGGGGTTAGCATTTACACCTGCACTGCCCCCACGCTGTTGTACCGGCTGTCCAGATAATATGTTAGCTGCATGTTCACGACCGCGTATCATCAAACTCTCTGGATGTGACCAACATCTTAATAAACGCTGAGCACGCGATTTCGGTAGAGTCGAGAGCAAGGATAGTTTCTTTTCAACACCCTGCGGTAGGTCATCGATATCTAATAAAAGACAATTGCATCATAATGCAATTTTTATGAATACCCCAGGTAAAATTTACCGTTAATAACTGTCTTCATGACGTCAATTTGCAACTCAAATACGTGATTCTCTACGTATTGCAAAAACATTTCAAAAGTCAACGCGCGATATCCGAGATAGGTGAAGAAGGAAGCAAACCCCTGGGGTAATGGAAAAGCGATAGAGTCCACCGCCAAACAATAACGCTCCAAAATTAAGAAAAGTGAATACTGTTGGCTGTTGGTCATTTGGTCGCTAAATAATAAATGTATTATAATTAAACATACGATAATAATTCTTCAAAATAATAATTACATTAATTGGAAACCGCGCGCCGTCTCATTACGTGCATCAAGGCCGGCCGCGCGACAAACAAGGGAACATAGCGCACGCGATAATTCTAGTTGTGAGCTTACATACTGCGTGACAACGGCATGTACATGGGCTGGAGCCTGTGAGCGCTCGAAAAATGTCTCTTTCAGCCAACGAAACCCTGTATTTGGTTTAACAGAGTGCTTAACTAGATGTACACTCAATTCACGCATATTCTGCAAGTCAATCAGAAATTATTAAAGTTTCTAATGAAATATAGACACCAAATACTTGCCACTGATATAACATGTTCCTGTTTTGTAGCTGTGCATGTCTCCGTTTCGATAAAGGGTAACACTTCACTGCAATTACGTCTATTGGAAAAAGAAAAATCGTTGAAGCTATTTCCCATATTTCCGCTCGGGGTCAATGGTGTTGAGCAACGCGATAGCGCTTCGGGTTGATAGCATGATAACGAAAACATAAGCTTTTCGGTCACTTGCTCCGCATTGAAACGGTGTCTCTCCTTTTGCTCAGCTTCGTTCAAATGTTCCCATAAACGGGTCCAAATATCCGAGTGATAAGGAGATAAACGTTGATGAGGTGATAACAACATCATGGTTGTATTATATAGGCTTTCATGCGACAAACCTACGTTAATATCGGCTACCCGCGCCTGAATTGGTCGTGTTGAATCAGCAGTCGTAAGGGGTAGAAATCGTGCAAACGATGCTGCGTCCGGTGGCAGACCGCGTAGTGTGGCAGCATAACTACCCGCCACCAAAGCTTCTTTAAGCAATGCCACAGTATCCAATGAAAGCGGCCTTTCCATTATTATGCCGAGCAATTCTGCGAGAACATCCATGTCATTGGAATGCAGTAGAAAATAATGAATAATACTGAGACGATTATCGACCGATGTGTCATTACGGAAAGCTTCAATCAAATGACCACGTGGGACACTGAGAGAAACCAGGTCCAAAGTTGCAGTATCATACGCTAATGATCCCCACTTTTGACATGGTACAAGTTGAGTAAGCGGATTGCGATTATGTGCAGGACACACTATATGGCAGCATGGCTCATGACTCAATCCCACATCTAATAAATGTACAAATAAATCCGGCTGGAAAACTAGCAAATGATGGCTACCATGAAGGGCGAATGTTGGCTTGAGTAAACGCGCCTTTTCCCACGGTACACCCGGCATAACGCAATGAACTACGCAGCCATGGTGAAGAAGTGTTACCGAATATGCGAAATGAACATTCACCTTCTGAGATGGGCCAGCACAATCAGCTGGTGTGTCGTCTACATTTTTTGGTTGTATTGGTTGGTAAAGATAATAATGGCAAACAAATAACATCCCGGCGCCATTAGTCAAAATAATTAAATTTAATGAAGAGTCATGAACCCTCAATGGAACAATGTCGTCCTCGTAGATCAGTTCAATGTCAAAAGATCCTTGTGGTAATTTCGGCAAATTTAGTGGAATGTTCAACTGGTGGGTTGGTATATATACATATATATAATATTTAGCATAAAATATACACAAATTTTAAAGCTTACCACTGTCTCTGTGGGCAACTTTTCATTAAATTGAAAAGCTGATAGTGTGGGACTTAATTCATTATCTTTAGTTTTTTCGGTTTCATCGCGATCCATTAGACTCAAACTTTTTGCCTTTGGCTTTAAATGTATATAATATAACGCCTGGTTATCTGAATCCCATTGGGCCCAACTGAAATGTTTAGCAATCGTTTCGGAAGTAAGCATGCTTGCATCTAAATGCAATTTATTATCTGGTGATGTGTCCCCATTTGTTTCCATTTGTTTTAAGTTGCAAAGGAATTGCATTATACCTGTTAAATACAATCGCGACAGCATTAACAAATAAATTTGACAATCAATTAATTTCAAATTGCGTTTTATCTTCATTAATACACTCTAATGAAGCAATTGGAATATACTCAAATTTTTACTTGATAATAACACATTTATTTTAGCTTAAGTTAATTTAGGTTATTGTTCAGCACTCTGAGCGATCGTATACTTACAAGTCTCATGAATAAGCAGTATAAACTTTTCTTGAATACTTTTTATTTCACATTCCTTCTCGTTCCGCCACAGAAACTGGCTCATTACTTGCCGATGTGTTGGCGATTCCAATAAGGAAATTGCTGTTGCACCTTCATCTGGAACACATGTCGGAACAATATATGCTTGGTAGCGGAGACGAGATTCTTCGTTTTCAACAAAAAACATTTTCTTCTCAACATATACTAACAAAGTTTTACTACTATTAATAGTGGCTTGTATTATTTGTCGACATTCTTTAACAAATCGGTACAGAATACGAAACGTCTTAGTAGTTGCATCAAATTGACCTATGCAAGTTTCCCGTGCGCTTGTATTTAAATCCTCAAAAGTCCATGATGTAAGCATTGAACCATCACGCTCCTGTCCAAGTATACGCCATTCAATTGCCTTTTCTATAAAATTTGTCTTTAGCAAACTTTTCAAATTGGGATAAAAATAAATTTACCTTTAAATCCTTGAGCCGCCAATAAACCGCAGAAATTTGCGGCCAAATTTTCTTGTCCAAGCATTTTGCAAATATTTATCTTAAAATACTTTCAACACATTAAATACTTATTTCTTTATAACTTCATGTTAAGAATCACAAATAAAATCAATAAACAACCATATCTATTTCCAATCGTCTGCAGATTTTATTTTGTTTATATTACCTAAATAACTTGTCAATTTAATGTGTTTGAATTTCTATGTATTTATATTTTTAACCCTTGAGTAAGTCGCTATTATCGCACAATTATATAGACCGATAAACGATATATTTTTAGTTTGAAATTACTTGTTGGCTATAGAAGTTCAAGTAAATTAAAAACACTGTCTAATTATTCCCAAGGATTTACTTATTAAAATCTTTTATTGAACAGGCAATGAATTTAATATTTTGAGGGCCATTCTTTCATTGTCTGTTACAATAATCAAACTATCTCTAGGTAAGCTAACCACAACTCGTTGAAAACGGTTCCGTCAGTTAAATCTAGCATCCTGTTAAGCTACCAGTGGTTAAGGATAATATTAACTAGATATTGAGAAAACGGGATTAAGTTAGATATGTAACATATAAATGTACCAAGTAAAATGAAACATAAAAAATTGCTGAAAATCATTTACGAAGAACTAAGAATGTATTCGTGGAATTCGTCAATCATTTCCTGATTATCCTTATAGCCAACAATTTCTTTTGCAGCGTCTTTTGTTAGCCATTTCATTTCAGTATGTTCGTCTGATAATATTGGTTCCTTGCTAGAGTCTCTTAATTGCGCTAACCAATAAATAACCACTTTCGATTTTCCCTTTACATTGTAATTCAATATCTTTGGTTTATCCCTAAAGATAATTAAGTCTTCCTCGGAATACCTGTAATTGCATTAGTGAAAAATTGGATGTTAATTTAATCTTATTATTCAAGAATTATAAGCGCTTGCCCGGCTTCCTCTTTGGTCTCTCGCAAAGCTGTCGTAAAATCATCTTCGCCCGGATCGACGTGCCCTTTCGGTGAACTCCAATGAAAATCACCGTAAGACGCGCGCAACAACAAATATTGAATCTGTTCGCCAATTTTACGAAATATCACCAAACCTGCAGCTCTTTTAGCCATTAAAATGAAAAATACCACAAGCAAATAAATAAAACGGTGTACCACAGATCGACTGCACGCAAATAAGAAAACAAGAAACAGCTGATGTGTAAACAAATGTGTTTGAAAAAATCGGTCATCAAATGAATGTAATTAAATATTTATAATGGAATTTAACTAATTTATAATTTTATAAGAATTACAATTAGAATTAGTTTACCTAAAAAAAACAACAGATTTAATTAAAATATTGTAATTGCAAATTATTTGGTAACTGAAAGCAAATCCACAAACGCAGTTGTTGCGTTGCCCTTTACAACAGCTGATCTATAACATGTGGTCATTCTATTTGTAAACCTTTCGTTGAATTATATAAAAACAGAAATAAGTGTTATATATTTATAGGAAGTAGAACATTTAATAATCATGATAAACACATTCATACGTTTGGGAAACCGGTCTGTTTCTAGAAGATTGCAAAAACCACAGTTTCAATTCGCGATTCAAAGGCTAGCTTCTTTTACAGTACGGAATATATTAAATGAAACATCTGATGAAACCGGTACATTGTTTACACGCTTTGCAAAGCATATAGCGTTAGAACTACAAAAAGATGCTCCAATTGTACCAACAGTAATCAAGTATGCTGATTATTTTCCAATAAGTGATACACGTTACTTGCAAAGAGAATTGACTCGAATATCTCCAGATCAACTTCCGGCATTAATAGTCTATGCATTCAACTACAGGCCTAGTGCTGATTTAAATAAGTATGCTACATTACTAAATGAGTTGGATACGACTGCCATAAGGCTGCTTCCAAACATGGATCTTGACACAATTCTACGAACATTATATGCTTTTCTTTACCTCATGCCCAACTGGATTACGAGAACAGATTTTTATAATGAGGCTATGAAACATATAATAACAATGGGAATAGCAGCAGATACATCAAAAGAAAAATTTGTCCAAATGTGTTTCTATTTGGGTTTAGACAAAACCCGTAGAGCTACAAACGTTGTATCTTTTTCAAATTTTCTAAATGACCATTTAGAATCATATATTCCAATATTAACTACTTTAGACTTGATTACAATTGCCAATGCTGCTTTTAAAACATCAACACGTATAGAAAGCAATACATATAATAATCGTTTAAAAGAAGAAATACTGAAGCTCTCACTTGATGATATTGCAAATGATGCACTCTTAGTGACTTTAATTAAAGCAATGCGATTTCAGAGGGTTCAATCAAGGGAAGTTTGCGAGCACCTTCAAAATTACTGTACTCAAGATATAGTTGAGAGGCTTCAATTACGCGGTTGCATTCATTTATTCGCTTACTTTGCTGATAATCTTTGGGACGATGAGATTTCAATTGACTCCTTGATAAAACAATGCTTAAATCGACTAGTTCCTTCGCGAAAGTTTGATATGAATGATGAAAATGTTCGATGTAAAGACATATCTACATTTCTATGGTGCTGTGCACAACTTAACTGCAAATTATCAACATCAGACCTGCAATTAATTGAGTCAAATCTATTGAACAAAGTTGACCAAAATGAATTCCGAAACTATGTCGACCAGTTAGTCGATAGCTGTTTATCTTTATGGACATTAGGCCACAAATCACGCGAACTTATTGAGGAAACGTTAAGTTTGAAGCTAAAAGCACGATTCACTAACAAAAAAGATCTACGAGATTTACCTAAAGTCGAGAGTCGCTTACAGGTGCTCTTGTCAGCCATTAGCATAGAAGAGCCGAAATGGCGGTTGAAAAATATAAAAGGGTTTACGGAAATAGCTGTCGATACAGAAGCTCCAACATATTTACTAAAAAATCGCCAAAGTTTGATAGATATGAAGAAGATTATTGTAGAGCACTACAATGTACTTTCAGCTCAATTAGTTTGTCCTATTAGTGGTATAAATATCCCCAGCGTTCTGGTGAGATATAAGGAACCTACTAATCTAAGAGTATTTGTGGAGCTAATTCCAGAGGAACAAAGGTTGAGATTTAGTAAGTCTCCTATAGGATTAATAGGACTAAAGCTTCGATTATTGTCAACTTTGGGATATAAAGTCATAACAGTAAGTATGTCAACATTGTAGATTCGATATAACTAGTAATTTTTTCTCCTTTTTTAATAGTTAACTGAATCACAATGTAATGACAAAGAAAACAGTTTAGCATTTTTGGAGCATACCGAAGGCAATGATATTCTGGAGGCCCAATCATTGAAAGTTTAAATATTAAATGTGATTTCGTTATCATGTATACATATAAGGATTGCATGAAGAAATAATTATATTAAAATTAATATATAATGAGATATGTGTGTTATGTGATATTAACTTGACCGAAGAGGTAAAATATAATATATTGATTTGATGTGGAAAATGTCAATCAGAGGATCGGAATTTATTATATTAGAGATATGAGATGAATTCAGTGCTAAACCACACAATTTTTAAGAAGACTTGTCCATTTAGTTTTATTAAAATATCACATATTTGACAAACGTGGAATATGGAAATCCTTTTATGGGGTATATTGGGGACAGAGTGGTTCAGTTGATTTGGAAATTGCTCAGGTATACTCGAAAACATATCCATCATAAAACTTGTTAAAATAACGATAATCGTTATAAGTAGTTTATGAGAGTCGGGTAGTATTGGCTCGATTTTATCTATTTTTTCAGTACTGCAAACGATTAGTATGCAACCAATTATCACAAGCTAGAACAAGAATGTACAAAATGCGTACTGGAGATCTGTCGTTATAATTTACGTTTATCTTACCAATAACAAAAAGAAATATGGGCCATCCATGTCTTTGATCATTAACTACACAAATATTTTAATTTATACCCAAATAAGATAATAAATTGGCTTTATATTGCGAGTTGTGGGGGGCCACACCTAAATTTATTCAATGATTCCGTTTCAGGTTGTAACGGCTATTTGTTTTATTACTGGACCACAGAACTCTTTAGGCACAAAGTTTAAGATTTTCATTCTCTTTATTTAACGATCGTTGCTTCATTCAATTAGTACCACAGTTATTTGGGTACAATTCAAAAGTTTTTAATTAAAAAGTGATATTCAACATCTGTAACATTAATGGAGAAATTCGACGTTCAAACATCATTTTTCTTATAGAGGATCTTTATAATAAAGATTTCAACGAAATATCTCTCAAACATTTGTTCAAGAGTTAATTTTAAAAATTATAAACATAAATACATACATACATACATACATATGTATGTAAATGAATTACAACATTTACAAGCGAACCCAAACTCACAGATACAGGAATATATAGTAGAGTGATACTACTATAGTAGGCTTTCAATGAACAACAACAATCAACAGTTGATGTGCCCCTAAGGAGAATAGACATTTCTGGTGGAAGTAAGGAAAAAACTTTGTTAAAGTACTACCACATTCCACTTAAGCCACGAATAAGGTAGACTAAATTGTAGACGTAATTAGGAATTCTCCGAGAATAACATAATGTGCTGCACGAAATATGATTTAACATAACAACGATGGAAATTTTGATGCATACGAATACGTCATACGTCTACACGATCCCACTTTCTTTTCAATTGGGAAAGAAGGTTAAGAGTAAACATCACAGTAAAAGCACGTCTAACTTCTCCAACTTCTAATTCCTCTCACAAATAAAATAAATATGCCATATAGCGGAAACTACGAACATACATACATACATATGTTAGAGACGAGTATGCCATATACATACATCCGTAGCACGTAATTTGAAAATTACCGTATCAAGTTTCATTCAGATATCTCAATTTTTAAACAAGTTACAGCTGGACGGACGGACGGACAGACAGTCAACCGGATTTCAATTAGTCTCATCATTTTGATCATTTGTATCTACATAACTAGTCTCCTAGAAGCAGCTTGGCGTGACGCATACTTGCTGCCTGCCGCCAGTACCGCTCCATCTCCTCTTTCTCCTCAGTGCGAAGCAGCTTAAGAGTGTGGGGTCCTACTGCTATATATGGCTCTGGTCAAAACATCTTGGACGCTGCCGCCTTGCGTGCCAGTTCGTCGGCCTTCTCGTTTCCTTCTACTCCCTTGTGCCCTGGTACCCAAATTAGGAGCACCCGGTTGCGCAAGGACAGGCGGTTTAGCCTTTCTATACATTTCTCAACTAAAAGCGATTTGGTCTCGTACGGCAAGATCGCTTTTTGTGTCACTTGACTATCACTGAGGATAGCTAGGCGCTGGTTGCGATAGTTGCGGCTGAGGTTAACTTCGGCGCACTGACTAATGGCAAAATCTTCAGCCTGGAAAATGCTTGGGAAGCAGCCCATAGGAATGGATAGCTTAGTATGGCGACCCGCTATACCTGCCCCAATGCCTTCCTGTGTTTTTGAGCCATCAGTGTACCACTGAATGGTACTGTCCTCCAGCAGCCTTTCCAGAGTGGAATCATTTCACTCCGTTTTGCTGCCTAGAGTTACTATGATGCTAGCGGTGTGCTTTCCGCTAGAGCGTCCATCTGTTTAGAGGACACAACCTTCCCTCTTCCACGGCCTTCTGCTGACATTAGCAGCATGGTGTGTTTTACTGCTAGCTTGATCACCTGATGCAGCGGTGTGAGCTCTAGTATGATTTCCAGTGCCGCCGAAGCACAGACACATGCAAGTCTCTGCAGCTTTGATAGTCTCTGAATCACAGAGGACTGTGCTGCTTTGTCGGCCCAGGCAACCGCTCCATAGGTGACGATAGGCCTTACTATCATGGTATACAGCCATCTGATGAAATTAGGCTTGCATCCCCATGATCTGCCGGCCAGGCGTCTGCATATTATGAGCGCTCTATTTGCTTTGGACAACGTTAAGTCCAAATGCCTGCTCCATCTCAATGTTGAGTCTAAGGTGAGGCCAAGGAATTTGACCTCCTTTGACATTTCCACCTCTCTGCCTCCAATTGTTAGGGACCTCAGGCCCGGAAGAGATCTCCGCCTAGTGAATGGGATCACGGTGGTTTTTTCTGGGTTGATGTTTAGCCCTACTGTGGTGCACCATCCTTTCGCCAGGTTTAGGCCCCTTTTAACAATGTCACAGAGAGTGTTCTCAAACCTGCCTCTCGCCATTATGACAATGTCGACCGCGTATCCCTGACAGCGGATTCCATTGCTGGTGAGCAGCTCGAGTAGTTCGTCTACTATCAGGCTCCATAGCAGAGGGGACAATACCCCACCCTGTGGGCAGCCCCTCGTGGTGCCAAGACGAATCTTACTATCTCCTACTGATGTTTCTGCAACCCTCGTGCGCAGAAGGGCTTCTATCCATCTGCGTATCGTGGGGTTGACGTTCCTTCTCTCGAGTGCCTTGATCACGCTAGTGTGGGACGCATTATCAAAGGAACCCTCAATATCAAGGAAGGCGCAGATCGCAACCTCGCCATTGTCCAGCGAATCCCGCAGCTCAGACGTGAGTTGGTACAGAGCAGTGTTCGTGGATCTACCCGCTCTGTACGCGTGTTGTCTGGTATGTAGGGGTGCGATCCTTAGCGCTTCCGATCTAATATGATTGTCAAGTACTTTTTCCATCCCTTTCAGCATAAATGATGTGACATTTATAGGCCGAAACGATTTGGCTAGCGAGTAGTCTCTCTTCCCAATCTTGGGGATGAAAATTACTTTTGCAGTTCTCCACGGTTCAGGGATATACGACAACGCCAGGCTGTCTCTCATCAGCCCTAGCAGGTGTGGAAGGAGGATATTCGTACGCTGCCGCAAGAGGGCCGGGAAGACGCCGTCCACTCCCGGTGACTTGTAGCTCGAAGAGGAGGCCAGTGCCCTCCTGACCGAGTCTGCAGTGAACAGGTTCCTTGCAGTCAGCCAGTCTGGGCGGATTAAGTCCGCTTGAACTGTCCCCGGGAAGTGCGTTTGTAGGAGTGTGTCTGCCCTCTCCCCCGGCTTGTCGTATAAGTCCCGTCTTGTCTTTTTAGAGATAATACTGTGTCCGTCTTACCCTTCGACAATGCCTTGTGCAGTCTAGCTGCCTCAGGGGTCGAGGAGATGCTATCACAGAATTTCCTGAAACTGTTTGACTTGGCAAGCCTAATGTCCTTGTTGTAGACTGTTAGGTGCCGCTTGTAGTCCTCCCAGCTGCCTGTGAGCTTGGCTTTGTTGAACAGCCTGCGCACCTTAAGTCTGAGGGCTGAGAGTTTACTGGACCACCAGGGGCAGCTTTGTTTGCTGGTGGTCGTCCACAATGGACTGGTGGCTGTCTCTCCCGGAAAGTACGCGGATGCGAGGACGAAGTCCGACCCTTCCTTGTCCTTCACCTGCACCGCAAGATCTTGCGTTAGAAACTCTGAAATACAGAAAAAGTCTATATCGGCTCTAACGACTACACAGGAACGGGGTCTCTCGCTAAAGAGATCCCCGATTACCTTGCTATTTCTCGTGTTGAGGCCTCTTACCTCTCCTCTGAAAACCCAGGGCTCCTGGATTAGAAGGATGCTCAGGTTATCCGAGATGAACCTCTTTACGATGACCGCCGAGGCCGCCGATGCGTGATGCAGGTTCACCTGAGCCACTTCCATGCCGGTTCTGGAGCTTATAGAATGGGTTCGGTGAGAGACAGGTCTTCGTCCACGATCTCTTCCTCGACCTGCATCTCCAGCTCCTCCAGAAGCTCCTGGGTTGATGGCAGCGTGCCTCCTTGCTCGTTGGGGGAGCTCGTTGCTACTGTCTACATCCGCGGCGGTGGTCTCAACCTGCCCAGCCGGGATGGGTTCGTTGGGGGACTTGTTTTGCTCTCCCGAAACCACAGCCGCAGTTGCTTCATGCGCTGCTGTGCGGGTTACGGGTGGAGCCGGTGCTTCGGTCATCCCCGTCGTGGCTCCCTGGCTTGATGACGTGGTCTTGGGCCTCCATGGCCTCACAACGATCTTGCCGAAGCGGAAATTCAACCTGAATCCCTTCTGCTTTATGTACTTATAGGATTCATCGTCCATCGTTATGTTGAGGTTCCACCCAGAACCCTCAACTTTGCTTGCTACGACCTTCCACGCCGAGGTACTTACATCTTCATTCTGGTTCCTCACCAGATTGAGCGCGATGTCGTAGCTTTTGTCTGCGCTTCTAGGGAAGAACGCCACCATGCTGTGTAGTTGTGGAATCTCGTCACCTCTTCTTACACACAGGGCCGGACTCTTCCAACCTCCTAGCCTTGGTGTGATCTCTTGTAGCCAGGTGGCCGACTTCTCATTTTGGCAGTCAACCAGCAGCATGCCGCCGTTGAAAAATATGCCATTAAAGGCGCCGGTGAAGCCTACGCCGACAGATAGAGCATCCACAATACAGTCCTGGAGATCCGTCAATTGTTCGGACCCCAGGGCCTCCGCCGGGTAGTTGCGGGGCAACACTGCCATCCGAATGCTGCTCACAGCCTCTGCGTATTTGCGGCATGCAGTTCTCATCGGCTGCTGGTTGGGGTTGGATCGCTTTCCACTGGCCTCCTGTGGTTTGTCTTCTCTTACCCTTTTTGGTCTAGGTGGCTCCTGAGGTGTTATTTGGCCACTCTTTCTTTTCTCCATTCTAGGTGCCTCTTGGGGCGCCGGCCTTGCTTCGCTCCGTCCCTCTAGCGAGGCAGCGTGAGATCGGCGACGCCTTCGATTTCTGCGTCTAGTTGCCGCCGATCCACCGTTGGCACCTGTGTGCTGTGCATTGTTGGGAGAGGGGTTGTTGTTCCCACTGCTCCTACTCAGAGCCCGCTTTTCAGCTGACTCTGGTGTCATGCCGTCCTCTAGGAATCTAAGGTACCACTTAAGAGTGGCTCCGCTCATTCCCGCTCTACGAGGATCGCCATGACCTCCTGGCTGTCCTGGCTCCGGGGTACGTGGAATGTTCCCTCGTTGCCGTCTCCTTTTACGTTCACCCCTTGATTCCACTTTCGTGAAACCACCCTCCTCTCTGCCGTCGATCCTGCTAGAGGGGGTTGCGGGGGCAGCATTTGCGCGATTTACCGTGGTCCTTGTTGACTCACTACGCTGTGTACCGCTGCAGGAGGGCACATCGTCGTCGTCGCGTGCGTGCTCCTCGAAGAGTGCTCGCTCTTCAGGCGACGGGGCATCCAGGAAGCTAAACTTTCTTCTAGCTCCTGGGCCACTCTTGCTTGCGGTACTACTGCTGCTGCTGCTTCTGTCCGTTGCTCCGATTGTTGTTGTTGTTTTGGCTGTTGCTGGTGTTGTTGTTGTTGCCGTTGTTTGTTTATTTGTTGTTTTTTTTTGCTTGCGGTACTACTGCTGCTGCTGCTTCTGTCCGTTGCTCCGATTGTTGTTGTTGTTTTGGCTGTTGCTGGTGTTGTTGTTGTTGCCGTTGTTTGTTTATTTGTTGTTTTTTTTTGTTGTTGTTGATCCATCTTGTTCTTACGACCGTTTGGCCCATGTTGTGGGCTCCCGGTCTAGTCTTATAGCCCTGACAGACGACAGCGCTAATATGCATTAGCGGGCTTAATTTACATTTATTTGCGCATTTGACCCATGTTAATGCAAGTTTGTAATGCACAAAAATTCCGTGCATTTGGTTGATTTTACTGAATTTGAGTAGGCAACACTGCTCAAAAATGGCCGATTTTTGCTATTTATTGACAGATGTCGCACTTTTGCTATCCATTTTTCCAATATTCTTAACTTTTTTGCACACTTTTTCCGCATTACAATCAATTATTGCTATTAATTTCACTCTATTATCTTTTAACGTAGATAATAATAAACGAATTTTTTTGTTCAATTTATATTGAGTTTCCAAAATTACCAAAATTTCTTTTAATAATTTATCTTATTCATTTTTGTTTCACTTTTTTTTTAATAAAGAAACAAATTTCACTATCAGCTGTCTAAATGCACAAGCCTGCCGTCTGCCACCATAAAATTTCCATTCGCATTAGCGTTGCTTAACGCGCATTAATTTTGCTCGTCTGTCAGGGCTATTAGAAAGGGGAATCCAAAAGTCCGCTGCGCCAGAGCCCCTTGACGCAGTAAGGCCACTGTTACTTCCCAAGGCGGCCCGGTGTTGGGAAGGCTCCGTACGAATACAGCCGAATTTACCTCCTGGCTGCAAATCATCCAATGGGCACGGGTCGCATAACACCCTGGATTAGGAGGTGGTAGCTCTTGGTCGCCGCGCACATGCGGCCTCTGCCATCCCCCAGGGGAGATGCTATGCAGCATCATCCCTGGTGGATGGGAGATGCCGTGCTGTGCTGTGCTGCGGTTTAAGCCCCTGCACGACGACAAGGTGCCTACCATTCGCAGAGTTACGCAACTCTAATGCGCATTAAAATTTTATGGTGACAGACGGCAGACTTGTGCATTTAGACAGCTGATTGTGAAATTTGTTTATTTATTAAAAAAAAAAGAAGTGAAATAAAAATGAATAAGAAAAATTATTAATAGAAATTTTGGTAATTTTGGAAAATCAATATAAATTTAACGAAAGAATTTGTTTATTATTATCTACGTTAAAAGATAATAGAGTGAAATTAATAGCAATAATTGATTGTAATGCGGAAAAAGTGTGCAAAAAAGTTAAGAATATTGGAAAAATGGATAGCAAAAGTGCGACATCTGTCAATAAATGGCAAAAATCGGCCATTTTTGAGCAGTGTTGCCTACTCAAATTTGGTAAATTCAACCAAATGCACGGAGTTCTTGTGCATTACAAATTTGTATTAACTTGGGTCAAATGCGCAAATAAATGTAAATTAAAAACTTTAAAACTACGCAATTGATTTTGATGCGGTTTTTTTAATAGATAGAGGGATTGAAGAGGAAGCTTCATATTTATAATAACATTCATTAAATAGTGGAGAAATACTGTTTTTTATATTTTTGAAGTTTCTAATGTGATGTAGTAAATAATTATGTACATTTTTCCGCTTACATTGCAAACGCAGGGTGAAGCCTACGAAATATACATATCAAAATAATGCACTAAGTATATTATACACATTGAAATGTCCACAAAAAACTCCGCGATGTTAAAATTTAGAAATGTGAATGTCCCACAATAACATTTTTTTGTCATTTACTTTTTACGAAAAATAATGTCTAATTTTCAAAGTGATTTTAACCAATACAGCATTAATCCTTATCCAATTAAATACATAAAATTCATTGTTGATCTAAAATAGATCTGTTAGCGGCAGTTCCATCCGGCCAGGGTGGCGGGAGAGTGCCTATAAGTAGCGCGTCGAAAGCCGCGGCTCTCCCTATAACACTTTGAATTTAACACCGATCTTCTTCTTCTTAATTGGCGTAGACACCGCTTACGCGATTATAGCCGAGTCAACAACAGCGCGCCAGTCGTTTCTTCTCTTCGCTACGTGGCGCCAATTGGATATTCCAAGCGAAGCCAGGTCCTTCTCCACTTGGTCCTTCCAACGGAGTGGAGGTCTTCCTCTTCCTCTGCTTCCCCCGGCGGGTACAGCGTCGAATACTTTCAGAGCTGGAGTGTTTTCGTCCATTCGGACAACATGACCTAGCCAGCGTAGCCGCTGTCTTTTAATTCGCTGAACTATGTCAATGTCGTCGTATATCTCGTACAGCTCATCGTTCCATCGAATGCGATATTCGCAGTGGGCAACGCGCAAAGGACCATAAATCTTTCGCAGAACTTTTCTCTCGAAAACTCGCAACGTCGACTCATCAGATGTTGTCATCGTCCAAGCCTCTGCACCATATAGCAGGACGGGTATTATGAGTGACTTATAGAGTTTGGTTTTTGTTCGTCGAGAGAGGACTTTGCTTCTCAATTGCCTACTCAGTCCGAAGTAGCACCTGTTGGCAAGAGTTATCCTGCGTTGGATTTCTAAGCTGACATTGTTGGTGGTGTTTACGCTGGTTCCAAGATAGACGAAATTATCTACAACTTCAAAGATATGACTGTCAACAGTGACGTGAGTGCCAAGTCGCGAGTGCGACGACTGTTTGTTTGATGACAGGAGATATTTCGTCTTGCCCTCGTTCACTGCCAGACCCATTTGTTTTGCTGCCTTATTCAGTCTCGAGAAAGCAGAACTAACGGCGCGGGTGTTGAGACCGATGATATCAATATCATCGGCATACGCCAGCGGCTGTACACTCTTATAAAAGATTGTACCTGCTCGATTAAGTTCTGCAGCTCGAACTATTTTCTCCAGCAGCAGATTGAAGAAATCGCACAATGGGGAGTCGCCTTGTCTGGAACCTCGTTTGGTATCGAATGGTTCGGAGAGGTCCTTCCCGATCCTGACGGAGTTTTTGGTCCCGCTCAACGTCAGTTTACACTGCCGTATTAGGTTTGCGGGGATACCAAATTCAGACATTGCGGCATAAAGGCAGCTCCTTTTCGTACTGTCGAAAGCAGCTTTGAAATCGACGAAGAGGTGATGTGTGTCGATTCTCCTTTCACGGGTCTTTTCCAAGATTTGGCGCATGGTGAATATCTGGTCAGTTGTCGATTTACCAGGTCTAAAGCCACACTGATAAGGTCCAATCAGTTTGTTGACGGTGGGCTTTAATCTTTCACACAATACGCTCGATAGAACCTTATACGCGATATTAAGGAGGCTAATCCCACGGTAGTTGGCGCAGATTGTGGGGTCTCCTTTTTTATGGATTGGGCATAGCACACTTAAATTCCAATCGTTGGGCATGCTTTCGTCCGACCATATTTTGCAAAGAAGCTGATGCATGCTCCTTATCAGTTCTTCGCCGCCGTGTTTGAATAGCTCGGCTGGCAATCCATCCGCCCCCGCCGCTTTGTTGTTCTTCAGGCGGGTAATTGCTATTCGAACTTCTTCTTGGTCGGGCAATGGAACGTCTTCTCCATCGTCATCGATTGGGGAATCGGGTTCGTCTTCTCCTGGCGTTGTGTGTTCACTGCCATTCAGCAGGCTGGAGAAGTGTTCCCTCCATAATTTAAGTATGCTCTGGGCATCGGTGACTAGATCACCTTGGGGGGTTCTACAAGAGTATGCTCCGGTCTTGAAACCTTCTGTAAGCCGCCGCATCTTTTCGTAGAATTTTCGAGCATTACCCCTGTCGGCCAGCTTATCAAGCTCTTCGTACTCACGCATTTCGGCCTCTTTCTTTTTCTGTCTACAAATGCGTCTCGCTTCCCTCTTCAACTCTCGGTATCTATCCCATCCCGCACGTGTTGTGGTCGATCGTAACGTTGCGAGGTAGGCAGCCTGTTTTCTCTCCGCTGCGACACGGCACTCCTCGTCGTACCAGCTGTTCTTTTGCATTTTCCGAAAACCAATGGTTTCGGTTGCAGCTGTACGTAAGGAGTTTGAAATGCCGTCCCACAGTTCCCTTATACCGAGTTGTTGACGAGTGCTTTCAGAGAGCAGGAGTGCAAGTCGAGTAGAAAATCGTTCAGCGTGAGTTGCGATTGCAGCTTCTCGACGTCGAACCTTCCTTGTGTTTGTTGGCGTACGTTTTTTACTGCACAGAGGCGGGTGCGAATCTTAGCTGCAACAAGATAGTGCTCCGAGTCGATGTTAGGACCTCGGAGCGCACGCACATCTAAAACACTGGAGACGTGTCTTCCGTCTATCACAACATGATCGATCTGGTTGGTGGTTTTTCGATCCGGAGACAGCCAGGTAGCTTGATGAATCTTCTTATGCTGGAATCTAGTACTACAGATAACCATATTTCGGGCCCCGGCGAAGTCGATCAGCCTCAACCCATTTGGGGAGGTTTCCTCGTGGAGACTGAATTTACCGACCGTAGTGCCAAAGATACCTTATTTGCCCACCCTGGCGTTGAAGTCGCCTAGCACGATTTTGACATCGTGGCGGGGGCAGCTCTCATAAGCGAGCTCCAAGCGCTCATAAAAGTCATCTTTGGTCACATCGTCCTTCTCTTCCGTCGGGGCGTGGGCGCAAATCAGCGATATGTTGAAGAACCTCGCTTTGATGCAGATTGTGGCTAGACGTTCATTCACCGGAGTGAATGATAGTACTCGGCGACTGAGTCTCTCTCCCACCACGAATCCCACACCAAACTTGCGCTCCTTTATATGGCCACTGTAGTAAATGCCACAAAGACCTACTCGTCTTTGTCCTTGTCCCGTCCGTCGCATTTCTTGGACGGCGGTGATGTCAGCTGCATGCCCTCAATTCGTAGTCCTTATTTCGTTTTCCATGGTCGTCATCAAAAGGGGGGTCTCTCATCCGAGGCTGGTTGTTACTATTCGCTGGGGTTGTTTTTTTACGTGGCGGGTCCCAAATCCAGCGCACAACCCTATGTAGGGGATATTTCGCCTTCTCACCTTAGCTCGCCTTCAAACGGATGTTCTTAGGCTACCCAGAGGATACTTGGTCAAAGACCGGAAATCGAGAGCTGCTTGAGTCATATGTAAAAGAATCGTTTCTGGCCACTCCCAAGTGAATGGCGATCAGAGAACTTTCCTCACTTGCGTGAACTTCTACACATGACTCCATCCATCCATATTATGGAATAATACAAAATTAAATTTCTTTACCCAAATAAATTTTATATATCAAAAAATAAAATTCATAAAATATAAAAATGATTAATATTAAAACAAGAAAATAACAATCTATATACATACATACTAGCTGACCCGGCGAACTTCGCTCCGCCCAATTTTTTATTTTTTTTTTTGGAAGTCATAGACTCGTATAACTTTACCACAAATAATATAAACTTCAAACAACGCATTTTCATTTAATGTTTTTAATGTTTGTAGCGCCATCTACTGTAACATACCGCACTTACTCAATACCGCTGTTAGCGCCACCAACTGGTGGATAGCTCTTTGCTAATAATAAACAAATAATTTGCAATAAATAAATAATGCGACTATAAGGAGAGTTATAAACTATCCTATCTTTCAAGTTGGACCAAACTGCACACAGTGTTAAAAATTTCATTAAAATCGGTTCAGTAGTTTAGGAGTCCATCGCAAACAAACAACGTGACACATGATTTTTATATATTAAGATATAAAGGTAAGTCGTGTTAGTTACACTATTTATGACTCAATAATAGATGAACGATAGGATACTTTTAATCTATTTTTGTTAAAACTCAATACAATTCTTAAATTATATTTCAAATCATAAGCATGTATTTTAAATTCATATAAGAATAATTTTAAAATTTTATTACTTTAAAAAAAAGAAAGAAAAAAGTAAAAAAATAACACAGAGTTAATGAGGGAGAATAATATTTTTTTATGCGTGCAAACTTAGAATATGGGTTATACTGATTATTGCCCAACAGTTTTTTTGTTTTAAATATCACAACATAAAATGGCATTGACATTTTCGTCGTCAAGGTATTGCGGCTACTTTGCTAGATTATGGGCGAAGGACGTAATTGCATTCATAACAATCCAAACGCGACATCTAACATAAAAAATAGCGGATTAACTGCAGTGTTGATAAGAAGGTCTATTATGATTTAAGATATACATACTGTTACGAATTTACTGCTTGCTAGTTTAATTTGTTAGGTTCGTTTCTCTGGATTGACAAATAAAATCAACACTGTTTAATTTAATTCAACAACTCTTTATTTCACAACTCGTCTACACTATAGCAGTTTACTCTTAGCACTGATTGATTACGTTGGCGTTGCCACGGCTTATATAGCCACGCACTTCTCGCTGATGCCGACGTGTCCTTCTAGAATATTGCGTCTGGAAATTACCAGAACATAATGCTATACGGCGCCAGACGCAAGCAGACAGCCGCGGCGCCAGACTCAGCAATTGTTTAAGTAGACAAGCAGACAGTGCGGCGCCAGATGTCTACAACAAGACAAATGCTATTCCATATACCTACAGCTATTGTTCATAATAAGGGATGCATATAGCAATACAAATACAACTTAATACTACTTTTGTAACACTGCCCTCCACTAAAGCCTAATCGTCCCGATTAGGCACAAATCCTCTTGAACCAAATGGGGCGAGCCTCTCCAAATGTACTACTTTCATTTTACATCGTGCTTTTCCATTTCTTTGTATGCGGTATACCACGTCATTAAGTCGTTTCATCACCATATAGGGTCCTTCCCAGGCTGTCTGCAGTTTCGGGGACAAGCCTTTCTTTCGAAGTGGATTGTACAACAGGACCAGATCACCTTCTTCAAAACCTTTTGAATTTGCCGCTTGATCGAACCGGTCCTTCATCTTATTGCTCATCAGATGCGTATGCTGTCTTACCATTAGATGCAATTCATTCATTTCTTCCTTTAAGGCAGAACAATAATCTCCATCATTTCTTACAGCTGTAGGATTCGTTCCAAACTTAAGATCAGCAGGGAGTCGCAGATCAGATCCGAAAATAATCTTTGCTGGCGTGTAACCAGTTGTCTCGTGCTTCGCTGAACGATACGCCAGCAGGAACATCTGGATGCACTTGTCCCAATTCCGTTGATCTTTATCGACGATTTTCCGCAGATGTTCTTCGAGCGTTCGATTGAATCTCTCTACCATCCCATCTGATTGTGGGTGTAACGCTGTTGTCCGTGTCTTGTGGATGCCCAATAATGTACAGACTTCTTGGAAAATGGAAGATTCGAAATTCCTGCCTTGATCTGAGTGTAATTCGACGGGCACTCCGAACCTTGTTATCCAATTTTCTACAAACGCTTCGGCTACTGTCTTTGCTTCTTGGTTTGGTAAGGCATATACTTCTGGCCATTTACTGAAATAGTCCATGACAACCAGTAGATATTTGTTTCCGGCCGTACTGGTTGGAAACGGACCTGCAACATCCATTGCGACTCGTTCAAATGGTGATCCCACGTTGTACTGTTGTAGCCTACCGCGACTTTTGGCTTTAGGACTTTTAGCTGCCATGCACTCTACGCAATTACTTATCCATTCTGCTATGGAATCTCGACAACCGATCCAGTAGAACCGTTGTTTAATCTTCTCAATAGTTTTTGTAATCCCAAGGTGCCCTCCACTAGGTCCATTGTGATATTCTTTCAATACTTTCGGGATCATGGACTTCGGTACTATGATCAGCAGACGAGACTGTTTGCCATCTTCGCTTTCCCAGGTACGATGAAGGTATCCATTAACGAGGTTTATGCAGTTCCATTGGGCCCAATATGCTTTTGCAGTTGGACTCTCGCTACTTATTTGTTCCTTTGGTGGTCGTACCCTATTTTCTTTGGCCATTACCAGCTTTGCAAGATCAGGGTCCTCCAGCTGATTGATTCTGATGCGGTGAGGAGTCCAATCATCTTCCGGTTCTATATTCAGTAATCGCACGTCGATTATACCTTCTTTTCCTTCTGATTTGGAGCAATGTTTACATTCCAGTGGACAAGGGCGACGTGATAATGCATCCGCATTTTTGTGGTGAATCCCCTTTCGATGTTCCGTTTCGAAGTCGTAATTCTGTAATCTTTCGATCCATCGTGCAATTTGGCCTTCCGGATTCTTAAACTGTAATAACCATTTTAATGCTGCATGATCAGTCCTCAGCAAGAATCGTTGTCTATACAAATACTTGTGGAAATGTTTTACACATTCCACCACAGCTAGTAGTTCTTTTCGCGTCACACAGTAGTTTTTCTCTGGTTTCCCTAGCACTCTGCTGTAATACCCAATTACTCTTTCTTGTCCGTCGATGAGCTGAGACAGGACACCTCCAATTCCATAAGCGCTCGCATCTGTATCCAGGATGAATTTCTTTCCAGGTATTGGATAAGCCAACATCGGCGCCGTACAAAGTAGTTCTTTAAGCTGCTCAAACGCTTTTTCTTGTTCCAACTGCCATACAAACGGGCGATTCTTCTTTGTTAAATCATGTAAACTTCTAGCCACGTTCGCAAATCCAGATACAAAACGGCGGTAATACGTGCATAAGCCAAGGAAGCTGCGGAGTTCATGTATGTTGGTGGGTCGAGGCCAATCTTTGACTGCTTTTATTTTTCCTTCCTCGGTGTGAATCCCCTCAGTTGACACTTTATGTCCGAGATATGTGACCTGCTTCTTCCATAATGAACACTTTTTTCCTCTAGATTTTTCAGATGATCATCAAAACTTTTTCCCATGATGATAATGTCATCAAGATACACCAAACATGTCTTCCAGTTGAGTCCTTTTAACACATGTTCCATCAGTCGCTCGAACGTTGCAGGCGCATTACGTAACCCAAATGGCATCACAGAGAATTCCCATAACCCGTCGCCCATACTGAAAGCGGTCTTTTCACGGTCACGTTCATCAATCTCGACTTGCCAATATCCACTTTGTAGATCTAATGTAGAAAACCATTTTGCTCCAGACAAGGTGTCTAAGGTATCGTCGATTCTCGGTAGAGGATAACTGTCTTTCTTTGTGACATCATTCAACTTCCTATAATCTACGCAGAAACGGGTGCTACCATCTTTCTTTTTAACTACGACGATGGGTGAGCTCCATGGACTTATTGAAGGTTCGATTACACCGTTTTTGTGCATGTCTTCAATAATTTTGTTAGCATCCTCACGTTTTGCTAATGGAACTCTACGCGGAGCTTTTCGGATTGGTTTAGCGTCTCCAGTATTTATGCGATGTTTGACAATGCCGGTTCTTCCTGTGTTTCCTTCGTTTGCAAATATGGATGCGTATTTTTCTAATAGTTTTTCTCCTTTTAATTTTTCATTTCCATGCAGTTCGTTCAGTAAATTATTTAGGAGTGTAGGACTTATCTGCTGAGGCTCAATAGTAGGCTTCTGTTCTGACCGTTCGCATCGTGCTATTGCACTTACATTCTGGCACTGTCCAATTACTGCTCCTTTCTTCAGCCTTATAGGCGTGTTGAATTCATTCACTGCTCTGACCGGAATGGTGGCGTCTTCTCTAGTTTTCACAAGCGTTCTTCCTACCAATATGAGTGTATCTATTTTTGTTGGTTCCACAATCCACAGTTCTTTAGTCCCACCTCCTCCATTCACTTTAGCCCATACAATCGCCTCAGATTTTGGTGGAATACTCTGATTATCATCAACAATTACCCTCTTACTTTCAAAGTTGGTCACATATCCGGTGTTTATAGGCATCTCCATGTTCTGGCAAAACAGCATTTGCTTGTTTAAATCCAAAGTAACCCCGTGATCAATCATGAAATCTACTCCCATTATAATTTCATCCGTGATTTCTGCTACGATGAAGGTGTGATTAACTTCCAGGGTACCAATCATCACTTCGCAAAACACTTTTCCCGCGACAGCTGCTTCCTCCCCGGTGGCCGTTCGAAGCTTGCAACCGACTAATGGTTCAACCGTTCCTCTTACCACATCCGGTCGGATAATTGAATGTGTGGCACCAGTATCCAAAGTAAGCGTTGACAGTCGTCCATTTACGATGCCGTTGATAGTAAGATTGTTGTCATGGCGACCTATTTGTGATATCGAGATGGCGGGGCAAATAGTTGTGGGAACCAGCTCACGCCCCTTTGAACTGTTCCGTTTTAGTTTAACGACTTGTGAGATGTGGATGCCTCGTCCTCGTTATCTGTTGGTTGTTTCCGTTTTGATGGGCTTACTTTTATATTGCAATTTCGGGCAAAGTGACCCGCTTTTCCACAGTTGAAACATCTTCCTGTTGTATTTACTCGCGGTGTAGCAATTGCCTTCAGAGTCTTCAATATTTCTTCCATCAGCGCCGGTTGTTCCATTTCAACCCTTTGTACTTTGTGTGCTGGTTTACTTAGTAGAGAAGCTGTTTCCTGTGTGAGGGCGTGCGAAACCGTTTCAGCAAACGTTCTTTTTGGCAATGCATATGTGGCGCGTTTGGTGTCCACATCACGAATTCCATTTATGAAGCTTTGAATTTTTACCCTCTCAATGTAATCCACAGGTGCATCTGCATTTGCCAAATGAGCCAGTCGTTCTATTTCAGTTGCGAACTCTTGCAATGACTCGTTCATTTTCTGACCCCTATTTTGCAGTTCGATCTGGTATATTTGTTTCCGGTGCTCACTACCATATCGTCTTTCTATCGCACTCATCAATGCCTCATAGTTGTCCCGTTCACAGTCTTGAATAGTCTGAAGGATTTCTGCCGCAGGTCCTTTCAATGATACAAACAAGGACGCTACTTTGTCCGCTGCATTCCAATTATTGGCCATTGCTGTCTTTTCAAACTGAAGTTTGAAAATTTGAAATGGAATACTTCCATCGAATGTGGGCGCCTTCAATCTTGGATTATTTGTTGATGGTGCAGGGCCATGCAGTTGCAGTTCTCGCATCCGATTACTCAAATGAAGAACTTCTGATTTCAAATTTTCTTCGTCATTTTTTAACGTGCTTAATTCGTCTTCCAATTTTGAAACTTTCTCTTGCACTTGTGTATTACTTTCTGTAATCTGTTGTACCAAACGCTTTTCTAACTGCGTATTATTTTCAGTTATTTGTTGTGTAAGGCGAGACTCTAACTGTGATGTATTTTCAGCTATTTGCGTCATTTGCTGTGCCAGACGATTTTCTGTTTGCACTGCCTTTTCTGCATTTTCAGCTATTTGCTGTGCCAGACGATTTCCTGTTTGCACTGCATTTTCTGTATTTTCAGCTATTTTCTGTATAGCCACTAACAGCATGTTCATGTCCACACTCGATGATGTTCGTTGTTCTTCTACTTTTTCTTCTACCTTTGTAGAAGTTTCTGGCCCAACAAATTCGAACTCGTCCACATTAATTCCATCCGCTTCCATTGCTTCACGTAATCGTGCCTGCAGATCCGCCTTTTGCCCGCTTATCGGCAAATTACGCTCCTCCAGTTCCTTTTTTAATTGCTGAATTCTCAATTCTCCGAATTTAACCATCTTGAAATTGGATTATTTGACAATCCCACTTCTGACACCAATTGTTACGAATTTACTGCTTGCTAGTTTACTTTGTTAGGTTCGTTTCTCTGGATTGACAAATAAAATCAACACTGTTTAATTTAATTCAACAACTCTTTATTTCGCAACTCGTCTACACTATAGCAGTTTACTCTTACAACTGATTGATTACGTTGGCGTTGCCACGGCTTATATAGCCACGCACTTCTCGCTGATGCCGACGTGTCCTTCTAGAATATTGCGTCTGGAAATTACCAGAACATAATGCTATACGGCGCCAGACGCAAGCAGACAGCCGCGGCGCCAGACTCAGCAATTGTTTAAGTAGACAAGCAGACAGTGCGGCGCCAGATGTCTATTGTTTCGCGGCGCCAGATGTCTATAACAAGACAAATGCTATTCCATATACCTACAGCTATTGTTCATAATAAGGGATGCATATAGCAATACAAATACATCTTACTACTACTTTTGTAACAATACATACATAAATAATTCAAAGCATTACGCAGAGCAGTGCAATATTTAAACGGAAACGATAAAGTAGTTATATGCGTACTATTTCAAACTGATTCTTCCTCAAAAATAATACAATTGCTGAATATTTGGAATAGTAGTATAGAACTGCAAGCAAATACGCAGTACAATGGGTGATAACTGGCTCAGTAATCAGTCGATGAATATTATACCATGTGAATCCCGAAAGAGTGATGCCATAACCTTGCCAGCCGACTTTCTTTGTCTTTCCACAAGGCTGACTGTCGATTGGACTCGGTAGATTTCCCTGATGCACAGCTCAAATTCAATAGTATTTGTCCCTCAAAAAGCAATGCGTTTTGATTCTTTTTTTTTTGTAAACTAACACAAGTGGCTTCACCTTCTCATTAACTAATAGAATGGAATAGAAATATTTTATTGAAACTAAATGGACAAGTTTTCTTAAACATTATGTGATTTAGCGCTGAATTAGAATGGAATTGGTCTTTACCTTGGTCTGAAGACAATTGACATTTTCGACATCGGATTTTTCGATAAATCGTTCACCTTATAACTCACTTTTGAGTTCTCTAACTGGGTTGATTAATAAAGGTCCCAATTTAATGGCTATACACTCATCTTTATTTCTAATTCCAATAACTTAACAGTTTATTACTTATTATCTTAGCTTACTAAACTGTGCCTGCAGAACAATCCGGCAGGTTTTATATGTATGTATGTATATATAGCCCTTTGTTTGTATCAATAGCTGTGGATGTAGCAGTAGTTCGATTCGCCCATCTACGAACTTGCCCTTTCGATTTAACCCAGAAACACGTGTACAAAGGCCCCTATTATGAGTTGCATTCGATTTTCGCTATTCGCTGGCTATCGAAAATCGAATGTCAAATTCGTATTAAGAGCTATGCAACCCTGTCGAAATTTTCGTTGAGCATCGAAATGGCTGTCGAACAGAATTTACCTATCGACAACGTAGCGTAGTGAATGAAAATTTGTGAAAATGTAGGTTTTTTGCGTTTATTTATTGCTTTATGGTAACAAATAATTAATTTATACTATTTTTGTTAATTTTATGCAGGTCGAAAGTCCCCAGGAAATTTGGTTTTACTATAAAAATGTAATTTTGCTTGTTGCATTTCAGCCTCGGTATAATTGAATTTTATCCATCTTTGGCAAATGAAATTCTCCAGGGCATCGAGTACCTCAGATAGTACCACAGACACCGTGGGCTGTGCAAGTCCAAGCATGTTTTCATTCCCTATACTAAGTTGATACGATCCCTGAGCACAAAATCGTAAAGCTGTTGCCAATTTTAGAATATTGGGAATAGATTTCGCTCATGTGCATCGCTGCAGCATCTCCTCTGTAGCGGACAGCAAATCAACAAACGCCTCTTTCGACAAACGGAAGTTTTTTATAAATCTACAAATAAAATTTCTTAAATGTTGAACATGTAGAAACCTCTAACAAATAGCATTGTACTTACGTAGCGGAATCCAATTCCAAAGGGTTAGAAGCGTCCCTTAGCTTCTTTCTATTTCTAGCCAATTCCAGTAAGATTTCTTCCTCCTCTGAAGAGTCGCCAAACCACAACTCAGTCCTAGTCATATTTTATTTTAACTTATATTTATATTTTCTTTATTTATAAAATATTTGTTAGTTTTATCTGACAGATATATACTATCGTGAACATTCAAAATGATTGCAATTCACAATAACGCTAATCTTCATCGAATGAGCGTCGTAATACCAAATGCAAATTCGTTCGACCAGCATTTATGATCGTTGTCGAAGATCGAATGCAACTCATAATAGGGCCCAAAGTTTCGTGACGATACCTCAATCAAGTTAAAGCTTGTTTCGGCAGACGGCTAGAAGTAATATTAAATAACAAAAATACATTCGAAAGTAAATAAAACTTTAAATTTTTGCCGATAATATGTAAGAGTAACACAATCCATTTTCGAATGTATTTTTGTTATTTAATTTTACTTCTTCGGTATTCTGGTCTAGGATTTTGAAAAAATCAAATTTTTTTGCATAATTTGAAAGTTTAGACTTTCAAAAATATGACCTTGGAAGGAGTTTTCGAGAATTCGACTTATTTTCGGAGATACAGCCGATTTTGTGACGTGGCGTCCATGTTCACTAGAATTGTCTCCTAATCTTTAAACGCGTTTTTCGCGAAACTACTTTTTTTTGAGGTGGTTGACATGATATTTCAAGATTCCTTTGAAATTTGGTATATATGTACCTTCTTTATAGTACAATGCTCCATCGTTTCTGCTTTGGATTTCCAAAAATTTTTATTTGAAGTATTTTTAAAAAACTCGAAAAAATCGAAAAAATCGGGTAAAAAAAAATTTTTTTTCAAGTCGACGCCATTTTGTTATTTTTTTTTTTGAAAATGGTCATCCCGATAACGACATCCTTACTAATGAAGAATCTTCCTGTTTTTTGTGTTTTAGATCTCTACAAGGGTTGAAATCACGTCAACCAGGACGCACCATTTTTTTTTAAGACCCCACTCCCCCGGCCCGTATCTCGACGAATTTTGTTTTTTTCTAGCAATTTTTTTATATTATTAAAATGTCAATAAAAAACATATAAAAAAATTGATGGTAAAAATGTTTTTCATTTTTTTTTATCCCCCTTAAGACTGTCACATTGCTTGGAAGATGCATAAATCTTGCCTGAAAGAATCCTCTACGGCAAACCACTCCAGTAATACAATTTTGCGAGAGTTAATGAATGCCTTTGTCTTCTTCGCTGCATGGATCGGTGCATTGCCTTGCTGAAAAATCCATTCATCAACATGTAAATCAGCAAAAATTCAACTTAGATTTCTGCATTAATTTTGACTGGCACAAATCATATTTTGGACTTTTGATGAAAATGAACTCGTATGTCATGCTTCCGTTGGGCGTCTCAAATCCCTTCAATATTTATGAAAACCATAGATTCGAACTCTTTTTCATAAAATGGAATTCGTGTATTTTATCCGGTTGCTTTAGGCAAGACAGCGTCATTCGATTTTTATATTTAAGGCATAATTCTGTTCTTATTATTTGATGAACACTTCCATTTGGACCAAGAACCGGTTTTATTTGACTGTAACTCATATCACGCATAATGACCATGTGACTATTAGTTGATAGCTGCTGAATGCGCCGTTTGCTCTTATCATCACTGCTTAAATGAAAATAGCGTGGAATGCTCGATATATGAAAAATATGTAACAAAAGCACCCCACGCTTTTCTCACAATATTGCAGGAATTTTTCCTTTATTATTATTGTTAGCTTATACAAAGAATTATTTTTCACTTTTTAGTTTGATATGCTTTAAAAGCGTGTTTTTTAGTTTTTTTAAACTATATTTATTTTTAATTTTTTAGTTTGATGTGAGAAACTCCAACTTTGTTAAAATATGAACTATGACATGTAGTATTGGTTAAGTAAATCGATAATTAGGCAGCATTTAATATCTACACGTAACCTTTCATTGACTAATTGTTATATTATTTGCGACCAAGTTCTGTTGACGACTTTACGAATTATTACTTATTAATCGAATCATTTCTTCTAAAGCTTCACTGTTACATGCGGTTTTACCTTTCAACTTTGAACAGTCTTTGTTCTTTGTGTATTTTAAATTTTTACGAGTCCTTATTTTATATTGAAAGAATCTATTTTTTCTTTTTTGAGATTTACCAATATTGTGAAATATGAACGAATATAACTTAAATCGTATTCTCCGCCATTAGATTCGGTGACAATTTTTGAAAAGCTCACATCGACGTGACAGCCAAAGTTTAAAACAAAGGATTTTCTATTGCAGTTGCTTTTCGGACGCGTTTTGAAAACTCGTATCTGATTTTTTTTCTTACTACAAAAATTCTATTATAAGTATTAATTTTTTTACTACCTAAAAGTCACATGTTTTGCATTATTTGATATTATTTCTTCTGGTGCGCGGTTATATATACATACATACATATATCTATATAAAGTATACTTTCTTTAAGGGTATACATATATTTCAGTATATACTATACATATGCTATTCGAATGTCACCAAAACTAGTTTTATGTAGATGTTGCATACTTTTAAGCGCATCTTTTTAGTGAGCTGCTTAAACTTACTATCCCCTTCTTACAGTATCGCTCAAATATTCTAGGTTTCAGTACCACTTAAAAGAGTTACAAACAAACATACATACATACAAGTGAAGCTAATAAAAGCGTATTAAAAAGTAATTCGGCAAACTTTCATGCCAGATTGACTCATTCTTTTTCCACGGGGCATTTTCCTACTTACATACATATGTACATATGTATGTATTTTTTCGCTTAAGCCTTTATTTATGTACAGTACTAACTTTAAAATTTTATCTCCGCTTTTTCTACTGATATGTTAACTTGGTGCCAAACAAAACACAAAGTGTTCATTTTGCACATATGTATGTATGTATGTTAACCCTCGTCGAGACCAAGGGTCTGGCCAGGCATATTTTGTTTTTAAATGTTATTTAAATATATTTAGAGTGTAACAAACGACTTGCGCTTCCAGGTAGCTTCCTAGAATTTTATTGTCTATAGAATTCAGAAAAAAAAATTCAAGGATATCGTATCGAAAAGGACGAAAAAAGGATGTTATAATATTACACCTTAGTCGAGACCAATGGTGCTTGGCTAGACCCCATATGTTTTGTATGAAAATATATGAACTTTGGAATGTTTCTATCACTTCGCACGGTTAATTTATCTGTTTTCATGTTCATTACATGTCCAAATTGGTTTGTATGTTTATCTAGGTCAAATACTTTAGCCGCTAGAGCGTTTTAAAGGTTAAGAAAAAATGTATTTTTTCTCAAACTGTTACATTTTTTGTGAACGCTATTGCGACGCCCTGGTAGAGATAGAGGGAAGGTTGAGGGCTTCCCTGAAAGCCCCAGGGGCGAACTAACTCGCAAAATGGTTTTGATCTCCCCCGGCCCCATACCTCCCCAACTGTAGTGAAACAAAGGGGGGGACATGGTGAAAACCCATTTTCGCTTATTGCCACGCCCCCGGTGGGGCCTTGGGGGCAATTGGGCCTTGGAATTATACATTTCCTGAAAGCTCTTTAAATTACCCAACCGGTTCAATTTATTTGACCAACCTAAGTCAAATACTTTAGCCGCTAGAGCGCTTTAAAAGGTTAAGAAAAAATGTATTTTTTCTCAAAATGTTACATTTTTTGTGAACGCTTTTGCTACGCCAAGTGTGAACAAAGCGGTAAATTTGATTTCAATCAAATTGAGAGGTAAGAAATTTCAAAAATCTATCTATATTGTACATATATGAGCGTAAATACAACACGTATTTCCATACAAATGTATGTAAACACATAGGGGCCTAGCCAAGCACCATTGGTCTCGACTAAGTGTATCAGACCGTTGGTCTCGACGAGGGTTAAAAATGTATACGTAAATTGCGACTTACTTCATTATAAATAACGCCAGAAGGTGATATACATACATATGTACCTTAAAGACAATTTTTGTGGAAAGTTTTATCTGTTAGTCAAGTTATACTAATTGTTTTTAGATTTGTATTCCAGAAATTGAAAAGATCAAATGAAATTTAAAAATGTATTATATGGGAAGTAGATGTGTTTGTAGCCCGATTTTGCTCATTTTTACACTGTAACATAGAAATGTCAGAAGAATGTTTGGAAATATTTGATTCCACCTAAAGGAGGGCGGTGTCACGCCCATTGCTCAATTTTGACCCCGGATCCCTCTAAGCCGTTTCATTCCATCTCGAGCGTAAAAATTTATGCTTCAGACGTATTTAGTTATTAATTTATTGCACCTTTACTTTGCACTTTATATACATATGTATGATATTTTATCTTGAATAGCTTGGTTCATCCTCCTGATCATTTATATGTACATATATATATATATGTGTGTAACACTATATGTAACTCGATTATTTTGAGGTAATACAAACAACCGTTAGGTGAACTAAACTACCCTACAAGACGGAGGTAACAGATTGCACAAACTCATTGAAATTGAAAATTGTGAGGTTTTGATTTTTGTTTGATGTTTTCCGTATGTGGAGGTGTTTTAAAAAGCACAAATGCTCACAATGTCCTCACAAATTTGTGATGTCTGATAGCAAACCTCACAATGCAAATTCGGTTGCGTTTATTATGTTAATTTTAATATTTTTAGAGAAATTTGCAATTATTTTATTAAAATTTAATGGAGGAACTACTTATTTATTATAAATATAAGTATTTATATTAAGGTGTTTCAAAAAAATTTTTTGGAATTTTATTTAACTCTTACCACCTCAAATGTTAGTGATTCACAAAAAAAATCCTCTCTCAAGCTAGACGCTGTAGCTTAACTCTAAGAGGTCGCTATTTTTTTTTTAGGTTCCCATACATTTTACATAGGAATTTTCGTTTTTTCATTCAAAATAAATTTCACCAACTAATTTTCGTCTCTCAGAAATAACCATTACATATTCATAAAGTTGGCATTTCAAACTTTAAATATTCGTTCGTTCACTGGCTCGATGAACCAAGGCCAATATTTACGGGTTCTAGAAGTTAATGCATTTACTTCTGGAGACAGGCTTATTGGTCAATCCCTCATTCTGCAACAGGATAACGCCCCATGCCACAAAGCCAAGATGATTACAACATTTTTGAAGGATGTTGGTGTTACCTCTTTGGACTGGCCACCTCAAAGTCCAGATTTAAATATAATTGAAAACGTCTGGCCTCTTATGAAACGTAAAAGAACAGTATCGTTGAATAAAACCAAAGAGGAGACAATTTCTGAGGTCAGTTCCCTTTGGGAACAGATATCTCCATAGATCATCCAAAATTTAATCGATTCAGTACCGGGACGCCTGGAAAAAGTTATTAAAACTAAAGGAAATTATATATTTTACTAAATTCCTTTTTTAAGTTTAAACTTTGTTATTCACATAAAAAGGTACTTGTCAAAATACTTAGGCCACAACATGAAAATTACTTTAGCTTATATTTTTTGAAGTTCATATGACAAAATGTTAAATTCATTATTTTTAAGTTTGTATTAGCACTATATAATACAGAAAAAAAATCATTGAGTTATGTTAAACCACTGCAAAGTTACATAAAAACTTAAACCTTTTGTTTTCGTCAAAATAATTATGCCGACTGTTGTACATACTTATGTTTAAATAATTCGGACAAAATGTTATTTGTAAATATGTATGTATGTATTTAATACTTGTGCGGATAAAAAGATATTTATGTGTAAATAATATGCTGTAATGCTGCAGCGGCTCCTAAATTGTTCTTTCACATTTTTAAATCCTAAAAATTAATGAAATTTAATAGATTTGCATAATGACTTACTTTTCTTGGTTGTCCATTTCTTTATTTTGTCTTGTTTTATTTTGTAAATCATCTGTTTCACAGCAAAATCGTTTCACCTCATCTCACAGATTATATTTGGCTTCATATCAAATGTGATATTATAAAGGGTGATTTTTTTGAGGTTAGGATTTTCATGCATTAGTATTTGACAGATCACGTGGGATTTCAGACATGGTGTCAAAGAGAAAGATGCTCAGTATGCTTTGACATTTCATCATGAATAGACTTACTAACGAGCAACGTTTGCAAATCATTGAATTTTATTACCAAAATCAGTGTTCGGTTCGAAATGTGTTTCGCGCGCGTGTTTTGTTCAGCGATGAGGCTCATTTCTGGTTGAATGGCTACGTAAATAAGCAAAATTGCCGCATTTGGGGTGAAGAGCAACCAGAAGCCGTTCAAGAACTGCCCATGCATCCCGAAAAATGCACTGTTTGGTGTGGTTTGTACGCTGGTGGAATCATTGGACCGTATTTTTTCAAAGATGCTGTTGGACGCAACGTTACGGTGAATGGCGATCGCTATCGTTCGATGCTAACAAACTTTTTGTTGCCAAAAATGGAAGAACTGAACTTGGTTGACATGTGGTTTCAACAAGATGGCGCTACATGCCACACAGCTCGCGATTCTATGGCCATTTTGAGGGAAAACTTCGGACAACAATTCATCTCAAGAAATGGACCCGTAAGTTGGCCACCAAGATCATGCGATTTAACGCCTTTAGACTATTTTTTGTGGGGCTACGTCAAGTCTAAAGTCTACAGAAATAAGCCAGCAACTATTCCAGCTTTGGAAGACAACATTTCCGAAGAAATTCGGGCTATTCCGGCCGAAATGCTCGAAAAAGTTGCCCAAAATTGGACTTTCCGAATGGACCACCTAAGACGCAGCCGCGGTCAACATTTAAATGAAATTATCTTCAAAAAGTAAATGTCATGAACCAATCTAACGTTTCAAATAAAGAACCGATGAGATTTTGCAAATTTTATGCGTTTTTTTTTAAAAAAGTTATCAAGCTCTTAAAAAATCACCCTTTATATGTGCATACATATGTACGAGATACAAACTCAACCAAAGAAGCTAAATTTAATATTTTATATATGATTTTCATCCATTTTCACACTATCGGAGAGAGTGACGAAAATGTTTCCTTATTTTACATATGTATATAATTAATTTGCATTAGCTTTCATTATAAACAAATTAGAAAAACGTATTTATTATAAACAAAAACATGTTTTTATTTAAACTTATTTGATTTGAATCACATTTTGTAATTATTTTGTTAAAAGTCTTTGAACATAATATTTAAACACCAACATTTGCATACAATATGTAAAAAGTACAAAAAGTCATAATCAAATATTCTATAAAATACATACATACTTATATATTATATTTTCAAATACTCCAAATCGTTTTCATAAATTGTATCCTAAATTTTTTCGTAGTTTCATACACATTATTTTACTGAATTTATTTTCGCTTTAAGAACAACAAAGGCCACTATTCTGAAAGCTATGGTAATAACACACAGGGCCATGAAATCA
This sequence comes from Bactrocera dorsalis, assembly GCF_023373825.1. Classification (NCBI taxonomy): domain Eukaryota; kingdom Metazoa; phylum Arthropoda; class Insecta; order Diptera; family Tephritidae; genus Bactrocera; species Bactrocera dorsalis. The sequence continues at coordinate 40,750,646 of NC_064303.1, forward strand.
TTCCAAAATTGATCACCACGCATTGTGATCTCCTCCAGGAATTTCTTCGGGTATCTGCATTATAAGAAATTGGAAATATTTTGTGTAAAATGCATTATTTCAGATTCCTGGTTTTATATAACTCACCTATAATGGCAGTAAGGCGCTTCATTACAGTCTAACACACCACGTCCCTGACCATAAATGGCACCAACAAAGCCTTCCAAACCATATCTAAGGTAAGATATATGGCTGCCCCATTTCAAATAACTGGGTAAATCTCGAAGTGTTACCCCGAAACCGGCAAACATCATCATCGGAATAGTCAGCACAGGTGCTAAGAAAGTTCCATTCTATTGTGGAAAAAATAAAAAAAACATAGTAATATAAATACATTCAGTATTTTTAACCTTCAGTTGTGTATAAATACATAACAGCTAAATATTTAAGCATGAGAGATATTTTATATTAGAAAACACTGCTTATATTAACATTTTCAGCTCAAGGTTTTCAAAATAAGTTTTACCCTACAAGTACAGGACATAAGACCATAATAATTAAAATTACTCTTTTCAAAATGCTCGCTATCGCGAAAATACTACTCTACAAGACGTGTTTACCATTCGAAATGTGAGCGCTCTTGCGTAAAGCGAATGTCAAAATTGTACGTTTCACGAATTTTTGATTCGTCATCAAACTGGCAAAGGCAACGGACAAACAATATTAGTTCATAGCGCTATAGTTTAAATTCACAAAACAAATTCTTTTGTTAGGGGAAGATGAAAACCTAAAGATAAGTTCAAAATTTAGGAGAAAAGAACATAAAATGGGAAACATTTGAACACAAACACTGCGGATTGATTTAAAACAAAATTTGAATTTGCAACATTAGAACTGCAAATGTCAGAAATTGAACAACGCAACCAAACATAAACATATTGAATTTTAATTATAGTTTCTATATGCTGTAATAATGCCGATTTATTTCAATGACATTAAAGTGTGATAGTTATTTCTTTAATATAATCTTATTTACATTTCCTATAATCCGTATTATCTGTAATCCTTTTATATTTGAAACTTTTACAAATAATTTAAAACACAACAAAATTTGAATAAAGTGCGTCCGTTTATTTCTTACACTTTTTTATTTATTATTTATATAACGGTACTGTTCAAAACTATTGAAAGCGCAATTAATCAATAACTAATTACGCTAGATACATTAACCCATTCTACCCCCAGGAAAGGTATAAGAGGGCTTTATCAGAGCCAGTGTAAAAATTGGACGAGGGGCGTGGCACCGCCCACTTTTAGGTCAAATCACATCGGTATCCGACCGACCGATTTCGACTAAATTTAGTACATTGCATTCTTCTTCTATATCTATGTCACAATGTGAAAATGGGCGAAATCGGTGTACAATCACGTCTAAACCCATATAGCATAATTTAAAGTTTCCCTTGATTCTTTCGCTTTCCAGTACAGAATGAGCACAGAAATCAAGAAATAATTAATATAGTAGAATAGAATTTTGCAGTAACAATACCCTTAAGGGGTTATATACACTTGTGTTGGTTGGAAAAATCGATATTTTTTTATTGCATTTTCTTAAAGTATATCCCTTTAAGATTATTTCTTGTAAATTTCATAGAGATCTGAGCACTAGAACCAAAGTTACAGCTGTCAACAGCGCGCTCCTCCCATATGCCCCCAAGTACGTGCCAAAACTTTAAACGCGATTATCTCGAAATGATGTTTTTTAAAAAGTACCGTTGCGGTGAGCAAGGTTTCTAAAGAACCATGCGACCTATCGGTCTAATTTTTTGCTAGCTACTTGAAAACTACAATATCTCGTACTTGAACGAAGGATTTTTTATTTGAAACAAGAGTTTTTTTTTGGGAATGAAAAAAATGAATTTTTAGACACACAAAAATCGATCTTTTCAGTAAAATCATCACCACTTGCGTAAAAATGTTTATTTCGCCAAATCCTTCGTTCAAGTACGGCGTTATAATATAAGCTAAAGAAAACTCTTCTTTTATTTGATTGCAGATGAACCATTACCTACTTATCATGCTCACCGCAAAGCGTCACAGAAAAAAAGTGTATCGACACAACAGCTGTAGTGCCAACAAATGGGCACATTTTTAACTGAAAAATTAAATTAAACAACTTTAAACATATATAAACATATCAACAGTGTTCAATTATTATTAAAAAATCCCGCCTTTGCAAAAAAAAATCTTAGAAAAACCGATTTTTTTTAGAAAATAAGTGTATATAACCCCTTAAAGTACACCACGTTAACCAAAACTTTACTAAATCCAAACAAAACTTTTCATGACTCTATCTACCGAATATGTTGACCCCAGTATCTACAGTTGACTATTTTTGTATATTTGGACCAGTAGCTATAGTTTATTTTTGATCGAAAATATTGGTGTGATGTATATATTTGAAAATCAGGGATAATCATCTGACAATGGTATGTCCCTGAGCCTCCATATACCTAATATAAAGATTTTCGAACTTCCGGGTGACTTTATATTTTATGAAAATTACTGAGCTCGTTTTACATAACAGTATATATATCTCTGTGCCTAAAATTTTTAATTTAAAGTTTGAAAAGTGAACTTTCTGAATATGCGATGGTTATTTTTGAGAAACGAAAATTAGTTAGTGAAATTTTAGTTAGAATGAAAAAACGAAAATTCCTATGTAAAATGTATGGAAACCTAAAAAAAAAATAGCGACCTCTTAGAGTTAAGCTACAGCGCCTGGCTTGAGGGAGGATTTTTTGTTTGTCAATCACTAACATTTGAGGGTGTAAGAGTTGAACAATTTTTTGAAACAACTTAATATACATATATATATAATTGTTTTGATTCCGATCCTTTGGATGATATTATAAAATATTTGATTGCACCCGAGCTTAGTCTTTTCTTACTTGTTTTCCATTGTATTCAGTTATGTTTAAAATTTCAACAAGATATACGCAAGAACAACGTTTATACATACGAGTATATTATTCAATTTTATTATCAAAATAATGGATCTCCAATATCTAACAAAATAATCTTCTTCGATGAAGCTCATTTTCATCTGAGAGGTGCGGTAAATAAACAAAACTGTCGATTCTGGTGAGACGAAAATCCATTACACTCATCTAAATTCACAGTTTGGTGGTGGCACCGTTACTATCAAATGAGAGCGGTATAGATCAATGACAACCAAGTTTTTATGGCCGCAATTGGAAGAAGTTGATATTGAGGCTATAAGTTACACAGCACGCGCAACAATCGAATTATTGTGAGAAAAGTACGCGACAAATCAATTCATCGATTTCGTTCCTGCAAAAGAAATCGTGGAGGCCATTCGAATGATGTTATATTCAAGATTTAATAATATCGATTGCACTTCACACTAAAAAAAAAACATTTGAATTTCTTTAATAATTAGTGCATTTTCTTCGTATCGCATTTATTGGAAACCCCCATACATATATTGAGTCGTCGAAAAAGTCTTTTCGCATTTTGTCAAAAGATGTCGTTGCAATGGTATATCTCCACCATATAGTGTTGGAAAGGTGAGATTTTAAGCTTCATTTATCAAAAAAATTCGGGGAAGTTGAAAAAAAGTTACAGCTGTTTAAAAATGAGTGAAAATAATGAAGAAATTCGTTATATTTTGAAATTTTTGTATAAAAAGGGAAAAATGCCACGCAAGCCACCAATGAAATTTTTGAAGGTAACGGAGACGATGCTGTATCAGTTAAAGAAATTTGAGAATCTGCCTCAAATGCAAACAGTACATCGATGTGGCTTTTTCTAATTATTGTTGAAATAGTAGTTTAAAGGCCCAATTAGTTCAAATGGCCACCGAATTAGAAGATGTAGGGAACAGTTAAGAAATAGTTAATTTGGGGAACCAGCAGAACCTCTTTCATTAGCTTGTAGTAAAGTTCCTCCACAATTGGATGCTTGTATTAGGTTTATAAATAGTAATCGCTGTAGAAATGGTCGACGATATGATAATTTTTTTAAAACGATAGATTTGGGTGTATTTTTTGTCGCCAGTTGGTTATCGTCACTTAAATCACCAATCATCAGATTTTTCCTCCGAAAGTACTTGGAAAACTTTGTTACGTTCACTTAAGTGTGGCCAGAATCGATTCTTTCATATGTGGCTCAAGCAGTTCACGACTTCCGGCCTTAGACCAAGTATCCTCTGGGTAGCCAAAAAACATCCATTTTAAGATGAGCTAAAGTGAGAAGGCAAAATATCTTTCCCCAGGGTTGTGCGCTGAACTCGCCATGTAAAAAACACTCCCAATGAATAGAAGAAAATAGCCTAATGTTGTAAAGTAGGCTATGACCGAGTGGCGGTGTCTACTCCAATAAAGAAAAATGTGTTGAGAATTATGGCGAAGAAAATCGCACTACAAGGTTAGCGACAAGTGCAATGACGATAATTCCTTGCCATTTTGTTTGTGAATAGAATTTCGCTAATTTGTTAGAAGTTTCAGCGTCACGGCCTTTGCTTAATATTAATGACAAGAAAATATATTTTTTTACGGTAGCCTTTTTAGTAAAATGAAACCTTTTTGTGTTGTGAAAATTGTGACCCAAAAATAGTTATAGCCATTTTCATTAGAATAAGAATTTATTTTTTAACAAATTTAAATTGGTTACAATAAGCGAATTTACAATGCAGAAGCAATCAAATTAGAAAGTAAAATTAGAATTTGGGATTTGTACTATGTATGTATATATGTATGTATATACATATATTATATCTGTGATATTTTTATAGCTTTGTCAAATGAATTGTTGTCTTTTTGTTTTCTAGTCATATGTATATGTTAATGAATTGTTATCGTTTTGTTTCTTTTTTATATACATAAATAACTAACTGGGCGAAACTAACTTGGATAACGCATCATTTTGCTGCCTCCTGGGTGGTATTATAATTTGAATGCCCAAAAATTATTATTTTGGTCAATCTGGAAAATGGAAAATGTTATAAAAAAATCATTTTATCCCTGTGCCTTACTTTTGCTCTTCATTACTCTTCGCATCGCCTTACATGGTAACCCATTTAATTTGTACATTATTTCATACCCCTGAGCATCAATTTTTCCTGAGTTTAGTAAACCGTTTTCGATTAGTCGAATTCCTCTCTCACGATTTTTGCAAAGATTTTATGTCCTAGCTTAATATTTCTCTTAAATTATCTTAAATTTTTACGTAGTTAAACGCAAAAGATTATTTTTTTATATATTTATGTAGTTTTTTTGTTATAAAACTTACCACAACACTAAACCAAGCGCCAATCATCAGCCCAAAACTTTGACCAACGAATACAGTCAGCAAACTCATAGCAAAGAACATCCAAAATCGCTCCCACTCCATTGGTTGATAACTCCACAGATATATAATAACAGTAAAAAGTAAACAGCCAACAACCTATGGAAATAATAGGATATAATATCTTTATATAAAAAAATCAAAAAAAGAGTTCTTACTGAAATGGGCAGATCGATTAATGTGATTGATGTGTAGTAAGCCTTTAGGGAATACCAGCGATTAAAGTGTTCTTTCAACAATATTGACATCTCTATTGGGACTGAAATTATACATAAAATATAAAAAAAAAATATATTCACAACAAATTTGATGAGATTTCAAGACATTCACTTACATGTTAATACAGTTAACATCATCGTTGTCATCGAATGATGGATTAATATAGCAAACAGTAAGTTATAATTGTCTAAAACTCTTGAGCCCTCACGACCGGAGCCGGCGTATAATGAACCCAGAATGATGGCAACAAACACATTTACAGCTATGCGCAAATGAGTTAAGGTTGTATCACGCTTAGCCTTTACATATCCCCGATGCAGTAATACCGATAATTGATTGATATAGCTCGTATCCTCCAAAGAACGTTTTTTTGATTTTCTCGGAATCGGATATTTTCGAATTAATGTTTCTGCGCGTAATATAGAACTTGGGTCGTCAAACCACGCTAGACTACTACCATTCTCTGCTGCTGATTTCAAGACATCAACTTTATCGTTCCCATACTCTCCGCAAGCTAATTCTATAACTAAAAACAAAAAACAAGTCAACGAATTTGTGTTGGATAAAACTCTTACTCAACGATTAATAACAGAGAATTATAAAAAATATTTATATAAGAGTAATATTCCATTTATTTGGCTAGTTTATCTGTTTGTATTGTTTTAGAACTTACTGTAATCAGCAGGATTGTGGTAAACAGGACATGGCAAATCGACGGTCTGTAAGAATGGCACTAATTTTTCTGTACTGCCTTGGTAGACACAATTACCGGACGATAGTACGTATACTTGATCGAAGATTTGAAATAATTTGGCTGTTGGTTGATGAATTGTACAGATAATGGTCCTACCCTGTTGTGCTAACTTCTTGCATAATTCCAATACTTTGGTGCAGGAACTGCTGTCCAGACCACTGTATATGTTAAATCATAAAGTATTATAAATTATTTAATTTTTTTTGGTATTACATTTCTTATGATCTTACGTTGTCGGTTCGTCAAGGAACATTACTGTTGGATTGTTTATCAATTCCATTGCAATAGAGAGCCTCTTCTTTTGTCCACCGGATAGACGCATAGTCATTGTTTGGTCATGTTCGTACAAGCCCAGCAGCAACAGAATGTCTTCGATCTACGTGTGAAGAAGGCAGTTATAAAATTAAAAACAAAAACTGAGAAACCTTTTTATATACTACTCTTACTAACCCTTCCTTCCTTTTCCTCATAACTCACATTTGAGCCCAATTTCAAATCTGCTGCTATATGCATATTCTCGTTTACTGTTAATAACGGCTGAAGGCGATCATCTTGTGTTATGTAACAGGACATTCGACGAAATGAAGCTAAAAATTAAATAGATTATAGATTTCACGTATTAACAATATAAAAATAAAAATGGACTATAGTTCCAAACATATTTTTATTAATATTATATGAAAATTCCTTTTTACCTAGCAGGACAGAATATCTTTGACATTTTTGAATTTTACTTACGCAAGTCTCGTCGACGACCGTTCAGGAGTATAGAACCATCTACACCTGTTGTTTTAAAGCCAGATAACGCATCCAGTAATGTGGATTTTCCTGCACCAGAAGGGCCCATTATGGCAATTAGCTGACTACCAGGAAATTTTCCGCCGACATTATGTAATATCTCCTTTTCTCCTATAAATGGGTTCAAATTTTTTTTGTTGTTTTCAATATTTAAAATTCATTTAATAATATTGATTTTGTTAATTCTTACACTAATGCAGAGTAATTAAGAACTACAAGAAAGAGTTTGCAAGAGGCTTGTGCTACTGACAGACAACAAATACCTGAATAATAGAAGCCGATTGCAAGACAAAAAAAAATAGAGGCCGACATGCGTGAGTACGAAGAGCTTGAGAACAAGGCAATGATCGATTTTAAACTACTTTTGACAACACGAAAAGGAGCTGCCTCTTTGCCGTTGTCTGAATTTAGTATCCCAGCAAAACTATACAGTCGTGTATATTGACATTGACCTCTTCGTGCGGTTCGATACCAAACCAGGTTTCAGACAAGGAGACTCCCTTTCGTGCGTCTTCTTCGATCTACTCTTGAAGAAAATAATTCGAGCTGCAGAACTAAATGGAAAATGTACCATCTTCTAAAAGAGTGTATCGGCGTACGCCGGTGATATTGATATCATTGGCCTCAACAACCGGCCCGTTAGTTCTGCTTTCTCTTGAATGGATAAAGAAGCGAAGCAAATGGGTCTGGTAGTGAACGAAGGCAAGACGAAATATCTCTTTTCGTCGAACTCGCGACTAAGCTCCCACGTCACTGTTAAGTGTCATGAGTTCGAATTCGTAGATAATGTCTATCTTTGAACTACCATTAGCACCAACAACAACGTCAGCCTCGAAACTTACCGTAGAATTACTCTGGCCAACAGGTGCTACTTCGGACTGAGTAGGCAATTGAGAAGTAAAGTTATCTCTCGACGAACAAAGAGCAAATTTTTCAAGTCACTCATTATCCCCGTCCTGCGAGGCATAGACGATGACATCATCTGATGACTCGGCATTACGAATTTTCGAGAGGTTCTGCGGAAGATTTATGGTCCTTTGCGCGTTGACAACGGCGAATGCCGAAGTCGATGGAACTCTGAGCTGTACGAGATATAAGATGACATTGCATAGTTCAGCGAATTAAGAGACAGCGGCTATCCTGGCTGGGTAATTTCGTCCGAATGGAGGATAAAACTCTCGACTTCTGAAAGTATGACACAGTTTCCGCAGGGGTAAGAAGATGAAAAGAAAGAGCTCCACTCCGTTGCAAGTCGGTGAAAAAGGAATCTCCAATTGGCGCCAAACAACGAAAAGGAGGAACAACTGGCGCGCTGTTGGAAACTCGACTATAACGGCGTAAGCAGTGTCTGCGCCAATAAAGGAAATGAAGAATCCCATTGCAAATAATCTGAAAATATATGGTATTGTTGCCTTCCCATGCTGTTCAAAAAGCTACATATACCATATATCGAAATCAGACTCTTTTCAAACTATTTTAGATATAATATGACTATGATGTGATTGGATTTTTTGTACTTTGAGCTAAGTAAATTTCTTGGTGTATTGATTGATTTCAACCCCCAAATATGTAACAAATGTTAAAAGTCGCTTAAGTGAAGTCAAAGAATGATTTCCTGTCATTGAATCAATATATTGCGGCTATAACATTTATTTACCAATATAAACGGTTTAAAGCCAACTGAAAAGAAATCATTTATCGATTGTATTTAATAAGATATATTACATATTGATCGATATATTTGGAATCCAAAGACATGGGAGCTATGATAGCATTGACCCGAATTAATCCATTTTTGGCATCCCGACATAATATTAGCACGAAAACATGATCACTTGCAATCAAATCATCACATATTGACCAATAAATATACATATGTATAATGCATAAAGTCCACCGGATGTTTGCAAGTCCTTTTATTAGGTAATAAAGTCACTGGAAAGGTATTCACCCGATTTTATCCGTTTTAAGCACAATACGCACTGTTATTAGAAAAATATTTATTAAGCTAACTTACAAATTGACTCACATATACAGTATAAAGTAAACCTGACTTTCGACAATCTTTTTACGATAATATAAAGGGGGCTAGGTGAAGTTTTGACTTTTTGGGCACACCGTTATCACATTTCAGTAATGTATCTCAGAGATTTATTTATGTTTTTTGATTTTCGTTGAATAAAATTACAGTTTTGTATCTTATTGTGAAGTTTAGTTGTCGTACTTTATAAATTTTTGATTAATAGGACTTTTTGGGCGTAGCGATGGCTGATTCCGTCCATCTATATTACCAACCTTCTCATGGTCCCAAGAAACATTTGCGTTAGAGCTGCAAAACGATCGATAGTATCAATAGTTTTATTTTAGCCCTATCGATATTTTACTTACTTATCAACAACTTTCATAAAATTGCAAAATTTCACTTAATAAAGCTACATAATGATATAGTCTGGTAATACAGAATGTAAAATCTTATTTTGAATAACATCCCCGCAAGTCACGGCTACGGAAACTCGAATACATTAAAGGAATTAACTTAATGCACACACCGTGGAACTTACATATAAGCCCAAAACGAAAGAAAGGGATGAATCACACGTAAACAAAACTTTCAGTTTGAATCGCCAATTGGATCTGGATTAGGAGGATTATTGAGGAATGAGGCACTCTATCGAAACGTATTTTAAGTATAAATTTCTTGATCTCATATTATATGAGTACATGTATATTAAGTGTTATTTGTATAATTCGTAAACTCTCAGAGTAACATGAAAATTTGTATATGTAACTTTAATAATTTTTTATTAAATTTATTTATTACAGAGAATTAATCTAGAGATTATTTCATAAAAATGAAGTGCCAAAGGGAAAACTCTCGATCCTATCTATAGTATTTTTCACTATCGAAACTGTTGAGTGCTGTTAGATTATCGTTTTGCAGGTCTACACATCAGAGACCAAGCTTAATCAAAATACATATCTAGATTTATGTTTTACTCAAGTTTTCGCATGCATGGACGGACAAACTCGGTTTTCATCTCGTCTCGTCATCTTGATCATTTATATTTATATATAAGTAACTCTAATAGATATAGAATTAACAACCGTTAGGTGTACAAAACTATTAGAGCGACATTTAGCGAAAGTACTAGTATATGAAGTTCGAGATAGTTACGTCATTTATAACCAATCATATAAGTAAATATTGAAATGTATTTATTTATTACTTTCAGAAAGCGTTACATGCATTGCATTCATACTTTTACATGCACACCCGTCAAGGCAATAAATTATTTACATTCAATATATGTATATACAATAGTTGAAATGCAATTAAAAGTAATAGAATTCGAGCCTTGATGGAAGTAATTAACAAACTAACTATTTGCGGGTTGTAATAGGATTAATTTATCTCAAAGTTCAGAAGATCAATGATATGTTTGGATTTAGAATTCACTTATGATAGAAAATGCATGTATGTATGTATATACCCACGCATACATGCATATGTATACTGTTAATAAATCTATACTAGTATGTTCGCAATTATTACTATGCATTACAGTGAAATCCCTCGCAACCGAACATTTTATACTCTTGTAACTTGCAAGAATCAGAGCCAGCGATAAAATTTAAGGTCCAAAACGACAATCAGAGGATCGGAATCCAACCAATTGTATAAAGATACATCCACATAAACATATCTTACTCATACACTGACCGACATATTCCACAAAAGGTTTGTAAGAAAATCGAAAATCATTATACGAGTACATACCATATGTGGTATATAGAAGTTGATCGTAGTATTAACCCGATTTTATCTATTTTTGCCAATACTACATTATATAATACTAACATGCGACATACTAATAAAATGTTCACTGAGATTCATTAAGGTACCTTTCATACCATGGGCAATCATATGGATTAAAGTCACCCAGATGTTATAAGTTTGTTATAAGGGAGGTTGGTAAAATTTTCGACCAATTTTATCCATTTTAGGCACAAAGGTAAACTGTTGTCAGTAAAACACGAAAATGATATTACGATAACTCACATGTATGATATAAAGTTACCTAGAAGTTCGAAAACTATTTCAGGATTAACACGATTCTACCCATTTTTGACACACAGACATTCCCCTGTCAGGAAAAGACTATCCTTGAATTTCAATTATACATATATGTATCTCACATATTGATCGATACTCGCGGTAAAAAGTAAACTATAGCTACTAGCGTTCTAAATTTTCGGTAGCTAGGGGTTTGGAGAATCGAGTCATGTGTAGAAGTTCACGCAAGTGAGGAAAGTTCTCTGATCGCCATTCACTTGGGAGTGGCCAGATACGATTCTTTTACATTTGGCTCAATCAGCTCACGACTTCCGGTCTTTGACCAAGTATCCTCTGGGTAGCCAGAAAACATCTGTTTGAAGGCGAACTAAAGTGAGAACGGGAAACATCCTTCCAGAGGGTTGTGCGCAGGGTTTGGGACCCACCACGTAAAAAACGCCCCCAATGAAAAAGTATAAACAGACCCGGATGAGAACCCCCCTTTTGATGACGGCCACGGCGAACGAATTAAGGATTACGATTTGAGGACATGCACGTGGAATGTCCGGTCCCTTAATTGGGAAAGTGCCGCTGCCTCTCTGGTTGATGTCCTCGTGAAAATAAAGGCTGACATCATAGCCGCCCAAAAAATGCGATGGACGGGAGAAGGCGAGTAGGTCCTTGTGGCATTTACTACAGTCAAATAAAGGAGCTCAAGTTTGGTGTGAGATTCGTGGTGGGAGAGAGGTGGGAAACTCACCAAGCTACCTGGCTGTCTCCTAATTGAAAACTCACCAGCCAGAACGATCATGTTGTGATAGATGGAAGACACGTCTCCAGTGTTTTAGATGTGCGTACGCTCCATCGACTCTGACCACTATCTTGTTGCAGCCAAGATACGCACCCGTCTCTGTGCAGCAAAAAACGCACGTTAACATACATACACAAGGTTTGACGTCGAGAAGCTGCAATCACAAGAGACAGCCGAACGATTTTCGATTCGACTTGCACTCCTGCTCTCTGAGAGCACTCGTCAACAACTCGGTATAAGGGAACTGTGCGACGGCATTTCAAGCTCCTTACGTAAAGCTGCAACCGAAATCATCGAGAGAGGCCGAAATGTGTGAGTACGAAGAACTTGACAAGATGGCCGACAGGGGTAATGCTCGAAAATTCTACGAAAAGATGCGGCGACTACCAGAAGATTTCAAGAGCGGTGCATACTGTTGTAGAACCCGCAGAGGTGATCTAGTGACAGATGCCCGGAGCATACTAAAATTATGGAGAGAACACTTCTCCAGCCTGGTAAATGGCAGTGAAAGTATAAGCCTCCTCAACGTCGCGTATAAGGTTCTATCGAGCGTATTGTGTGAAAGAATAAAGCCCACCGTCAATAAACCGATTGAACCTTATCAGGCCTGGTTAATCAACAACTGACCAGACATTCACCATGCGGCAAATCTTGAAAAATACCCGTTAACCTGCTTTTGACAGCATAAAAAGGAGCTGCCTTTATGCCGCGATATCTGAATTTGGTATCCCCGCAAAACTAATGCGGTTGTGTAAACTGACGTTGAGGAATACCAAAAATTCCGGCAGCATCGGGAAGGACCTCTCGAAGCCTTTCGATACCAAACGAGGTTCAGACAAAGTGACTCCCTACCGTGCGACTTTAATCTGATGCAGGAGAAAATAATTCGAACTGCAGAACTTAATCAAAAAGGTACAATCTTCCATAATTTTTTATTGAAAAATGTAGTTCAATATTTGTATTATTTAGTTAAGGATTTGGCTCTATGGCAAGAGGCTGAATCTTCCTGAAAATAAACTTTTTGGGTGTGTTCGGAAAGCTATTCAGTAGTTAGCAAAACGCTTTCTCAATGTATTTTTTGGCATTCACAGATCCTTTTGGAACAATAAGCTATCCAACACCAAACTTGGATATAGCAACGAACGCTCCCCTTTCCTACGACGCACTGTGGCATTTCCGTCGGGTCCAAACAAATTAAGCTTTGATTCATCGGGAAAAATAGCATTTCTCCAATCTGATGTAGTCCAAGTTTTGTGTGACTTTGCTTACTCTAGTCGCTGTTTCTTCATTCATGTAATAAGAAATGGCTTATTGGCAGGACGGCGCGCTCGTAATCCAAGATTATTCTGCACATTTTGCATAGAACATGTAGTTATTTTTACCCTAATGCACATCCGTTTAACCCATTACCGGCTACACTTAGATCCACTGCTTTGATTTTATTCAAACTTTATATTGTTTAGTATGACGAAAACTCGATGGTTTAAATTTTTGGAGATTTTTATATTAAGCCGTTTAGCCACGAGAATGTGGTTGAAATGTCGACCATCAGCCGAAAACGATACTTACTAAAGTGAAACAGTGTTTTATTAGAGTTTATCATTCAAAACGTTTATTTTGTTCAATTTTTCAATTTCACATAACATTTTTTTACAATAAAAGATAGATACATGTCATAAGTAAGTTTTGAAAAACTTATCTTGAAAGTTCAATATCTTATCTTTATATTTTATGAATACAAATAGTCATCAGACGAACATAATCCCAGTATTTGAAGCCAAATCGAATGGTTTTTCCTTTGATAAACATTTTGCAAGAATGGCGGCCGTAGTAAGCATCTGCTCATTGATAGAATATGCCAAACTGCAGGAATTTCAAATTCCACGGGGTCAATTTGGCGAAGTTATCACTGCCATCGATAGTATGATTATCGCACTCATGGAAATACTTAGTTTGAAACGTTCACGAGCCACGGATGATTTTGCACTCCAATGAAGATTGGGACCAATAATTTTCAATGCAATGATGCGTATTGTAGTCAGTCACGAACAAAATTCCAATGAAACGGCGCATTTCCGTATCATACATCTCAAATTTCAAGTCGTTGTTATAGATTTTCGCGTAGTTCATCGTACATCGAACCAAATATTTGAATATATCATCATCGGTAAACAAGCTGAAAAGTTGAATTGGTGAGTACCCTCCTGCAACGCGATAAGACTTACTATATGAGCTACACGAAAATATAAATGACCATTAAATTGCAATAAATGCATGCATGAAGAATGCGATTTGCGATTTCATGATCAACTCAAAATTGCACTGTCAATATTTTACTCAAGAACGGAATACTTCACTACCGCCAGCAGGGGGCCCTGGAAGACCTGCTCAGGCTAGTGGACAACATCCGACAAACTACCTTCCTGAAAGGTTTCCTTTTTATATTCGTGATCCAGGAAACCTCTGAAAAATTCTATTATAAAAATATCTGGAAAGAAATGTTCCATGAAGTGGAACAAGTATTTAGTCGATTTTTTCATTTTCTGATATTTAATTACGAAAATCTCTATGAACCGTAAGACGACGCTTTGTCGTGCATGTTTTTGATTATGATACTTCCTGCGTCTACTATATATTTATGGCAATCATTCATTTGGAACATTGACACAAGACACAAAAATAATGAAGTGGAAATGTTAGTCGTATCGTTTTCGGCTGGTGGTCGATTTAGCAACCAGTTAGTTTTGCACATACCTTATCATTCAATACTACAACCGATCTGCTGAAAAATACATTCTGCGTGAAGTATCCGACAAACACTGCAATATATAGGAAGGTTTATTTTTTTTAATAATTTTCTCTATTTTTCAGAATTAAAAAAAATGCGAAAAAATGGGTCTTCCGAAGGTCCGATAAAATTTTTGTCAAGATCAAGATCTCGTTCATTTTCAACTTGGCGATTTTTCAAAGTGGCTGGTCGAAAAATCGACCATTGGCTGTAAATGGGTTAATATGTCGTTCGTGACGAGGTTTAACTTTTATCGGACGTCCACTGCCCCCTATTTCGCGCTACTTGATGTTTGGATATTTTATTTTTATGCAAAGCTACGATTTATGTTTTCTTTTCTGTTGACAACTGCATGTTCATCTGTACCTGTTTTCACAACTTACTCAAATGAAAATAGGGCTAGAACTGAAATACATACATACGTGCGGTATTCAGTATTCGGTTTTAGAATTAACGGTAAACTAATGTAACAAAAAAGCCAAATAAGGTAAATAGTGAATTTTGAACATATTAAGTATGTAGAAAATTAAAATAAAATATTAGAAAATTTTCGACTGCGTGGGGTTTTTTTTATTTACTTAACAGATACTTGATTCCAATGTAAATCTATATAAATAAAATTGAATCGCCAAAATGTATGTACGCTAATAACTTTTGGTGAAATTTTCAGAAAATGTTCCATATGGATCGGGGAAGGTTTAGAAATAAAAAAACCTGTATGCTTTTCGTGAGGAAAAGTCGGAAAATTGGGTTATTCCAAAAAGTTAATTTTTTCCATACAAATTTCTTTTCAATTTTTTTGTTTTGTTTTTCAATTATTTAAATCTTTCAAATTTGGCGTTTGCCTGAAAAATTTTTGAAAATTATTCAGTGAAAATGTTATGTGTTTTTCACACAAAGTGATCAATTACAGATTGAAATTTGTCACGATGCCATGAAGAGGTCGCGCTAATATCGGTCGGCGTTCTTTTTGGCATCAACATAAGGCACACGAACGAGTACTCCCAGGATGCGATGATATACGTGCGGTATTATGGGTCGCGATCAATCAGAAAGCGATCGTCACGATGTCATAGCAAGACTTTTCAACAGCTTCGATGGACATTATTTTGAAGCAACGCATATATGGTGCTGTTAGATGCTAGATGTACTCTGTTGAGTGGCAAAGGACAGGTTTGCCGCACGCACACATTCTTCTTTGGATGGTGGAAGGTGGTTACACCATATCAAATTGATGAAATCATTCAATAATGCGGCAATTCCGGATGCAAAGAAAGATCCAGTATTATACGAAGTGATGAAAACCAATAAGGTTCATGGACCTTGCGGACACCACAACACCACTTCGGTTTGAATGTCTGTCAATAAATGTACGAAACAGTATCCACGTACTTTTCTTTCGGAAACACAAACTAGAAATGATGGATATCCACTCTATCGGCGTTGCTCACCAGACGACAATGGCAGAACATTTAGCATTCAATTTAGAGGCGTGAGTATCGAAGTTGACAACACATGGATCGTACCATATTCGTCAGTGTTGTCTAATTCACATTCAAAATTCATGTCAATGTTGAGTATTGCATTGCATATTTGGAGAATGGCCAAAGAGTGTATTTCATCCCAGAGAATACAGTATAGCCAGTGGCGATGGCCAGCAACAAAATTAACATTGACGAGTTTTTTCTTAACTTTCGTCAGTGATGTGTTTGTAAGAACATTGCTCTATTCGAAAATACCTTGATATTGTACATGGAATGCATCGTCGAATAGTTACGAAGAAAGCAAGGCCAACCAGTAGATTGACATCCAGGTGTCTTATCAATTAATGCATTAGGACGAATTTACACAATCCACCCGAAAAACGACGATTGTTTCTACCTTCGGTTGCTATTGATTAATGTAGCGGTTCAACTTTATTTGAGTCATTGCTTACTGTGAACGGTATATGGGAATATGTGCAAGTTTTTGAGAAGTAAGCCAGCAATTACAAATGCTGGAACACGTTAATCACTGGAATGAAAATGAAGTTCGTATACTTTTCGATATAAACCTCGACATTGTCAAAGACATTTTACATCGTCTTCGCTAAAAATTGGAAATGGTTCAATTTCGGTTGATACTTCCGGTGGTTCGATATCAATTCCACCTTCCCTTTATCAATTCACGAAGGATGAACTCATCACAAATGTTCGGACATTGGCCAAATTATCAGAACTACGATTCCTTAAGTGCACGCACAATGTTAGCTGCCAAAAATACCGGTGTTGTTGACTTCAACTGAAAGATTCAAAGTCAAGTTCCGGGAGACTTGCGCTCATACAAATCGATCGATCGTCTTGACTATGAAGACGACGCCGTGAATTATCCAGCGGTATTCCTAAATTCTTTGGACAGGCTTGGTATGCCACCGCATCATTTGCGTCTCAAAGTAGGATCTGTCGTTATTATGTTTCCCAATCTTCATGCGCCGAAACTGTGTAATGGAACCCGACTGATTGTGACGCACCTATCGAGTACAAAGGGAGAGAATGCTTAATCCTACGAATTCCTTTGAGTTCTAACGATTTGCCATTTCAGTTCAAACGTATTCCGTTTCCAGTGAAAATTGAATTTGAGATGACAGTCAAAAGGACCTAAAGATAGTCGCATAGTGTGAGGCATAATTTTGGAAATGCTATGTTTTTCACATGGCCGTAGCGTGCTCACGAGTTGGAAAACCATCTTTTCTGTACACCAGAACAGAAACCGAAAACCGTTACATTGAAAAAAAAAAAATTAAATGATAAATTTAACTTTCTTCTCATTTCAAACTACATAATTTCACGCAGGACAACGGCTGCGGGGTCAGCTAGTTTTTTAATGAAAAATCGTATTTTACAATTAAATTTGAGATAGAAATTTAAACTAACATATTTTTCATAAAGACTTTATGTATACATTAGCTACACTCGTTTACAAATATTCGCGCATACATGTCGCTCATCTGCTGCAAGACCGGCATAATTCAAAAAACGTGATTTTTGAGTTAATGCTGCAGAATTGTTCGTTATATCATACTTCATGTTGAGTGAAAAATTCATATGAATACCTCTTATATGCTCCGCTTGAGAAGAGGTGTAAGGTTGGAGTCACCGTGTAAGGTTGTAGTAAGTTGAAAACTTTAAACGCGTTTTCTGGCGAATCGATTTTTTTGACTTATGCCGGTCTTGCAGCAAATGAGCGATGTGTTCTCTGGTATTTTACATATGTATGTATGTATTTATAGCTCTTGCCAAATGTATACTCTATAACTTTACCCATAATTATATGGCAGGTAAGAAGTGAACAAACAATAATACTGATTAGATAAACAAATATCATAAAACGGATATTATATTCAGTTATTTGAATTTTCGTTAGTAAAATCAGTACTTATATTTACGTATGTTCAAACGTCGACTATAAGACAATTCAAGAATGGTTCAATGCAGCGGAATATGTATATACATATATATGTATGTATGTATATATCCCACATTTGGAAATAATTAAAAACATTATTTGACGAAAAGGTGAACCAATTGCCACATTTTTGGTATGTTAGTAATTTATACTAAAGGGTGATTTTTTAAGAGCTTGATAACTTTTTAAAAAAAAAAAACGCATAAAATTTGCAAAATCTCATCGGTTCTTTATTTGAAACGTTAGATTGGTTCATGACATTTACTTTTTGAAGATAATTTCATTTAAATGTTGACCGCGGCTGCGTCTTAGGTGGTCCATTCGGAAAGTCCAATTTTGGGCAACTTTTTCGAGCATTTCGGCCGGAATAGCCCGAATTTCTTCGGAAATGTTGTCTTCCAAAGCTGGAATAGTTGCTGGCTTATTTCTGTAGACTTTAGACTTGACGTAGCCCCACAAAAAATAGTCTAAAGGCGTTAAATCGCATGATCTTGGTGGCCAACTTACGGGTCCATTTCTTGAGATGAATTGTTGTCCGAAGTTTTCCCTCAAAATGGCCATAGAATCGCGAGCTGTGTGGCATGTAGCGCCATCTTGTTGAAACCACATGTCAACCAAGTTCAGTTCTTCCATTTTTGGCAACAAAAAGTTTGTTAGCATCGAACGATAGCGATCGCCATTCACCGTAACGTTGCGTCCAACAGCATCTTTGAAAAAATACGGTCCAATGATTCCACCAGCGTACAAACCACACCAAACAGTGCATTTTTCGGGATGCATGGGCAGTTCTTGAACGGCTTCTGGTTGCTCTTCAGCCCAAATGCGGCAATTTTGCTTATTTACGTAGCCATTCAACCAGAAATGAGCCTCATCGCTGAACAAAATTTGTCGATAAACACATTTCGAACCGAACACTGATTTTGGTAATAAAATTCAATGATTTGCAAGCGTTGCTCGTTAGTAAGTCTATTCATGATGAAATGTCAAAGCATACTGAGCATCTTTCTCTTTGACACCATGTCTGAAATCCCACGTGATCTGTCAAATACTAATGCATGAAAATCCTAACCTCAAAAAAATCACCCGTTATATGTAGATCACATATGTATGTATATGGTGCCGTGTACAATGATGAAGAGGAGCTAGGAAAAGTTCTAAATTCATTGTGAGCATCGAACTAAAATTTGGATAGAGAAAACATATCCACATAATTTTTCTATCATTTCTAATATATAAACTGAGGTATTCCGTGGAGGGTCAACTAGTAGAACACGCATCCGCATATTAGTTAGCAATGGCTTCATATTTTAAGAGCTCCCTATGTCATGCCTCCAAATTTTTATTCAGTTCTGAGATATCCTCACTGTTATTTAAGACAAATACCGATTTAATTTAGTACAGCTTCAGCACGTTTTCAAATTAATATAAACTTCAAAGAGATTTTTCAAGACAGGCGCAGCACTAAACCTTGCATTAAATTCTCTGCACAACAACAACGAATCCCAATTAAAATAATAGATATTTGGAAATATATAAAACAATTATGTTTGAAAATAAAATTTTTGGTTATTATTATTTAAAGCACTTAGTGTGTGTGTAGTATATATAATAATATATGTAAAAGTATTTATGGTGAATAAAGGTTTTCTTACCTTTTCCAAACCCCATTTGTACTGTAAGTGACAACTCCTTAAATTCTATATCTACTGGCTCACGGGAAGGCAAATTCGAGAATGGTTCATCAGAGTTTTTCTCCTTACTGCCATTAGTACAGCCGTTACTTTTATTTGCCACCAATGGCTGCATTTGTGTCTGCTGTTGATCGCTATGTGCTTCGCTGCCATTTGTAGATGGCGCAGAGGCAAAGACGCTTCCGCCATTCCGCCAACCATGTACACTGGTTAATGGCACTGTTGTTGGGCTATAAACAGGAGGTGACCGCTGGTCAACCACCTCAATACCCAGACCCAATGCTGATGCTGGCAATGAGGAAGGTGCGAAAAACTGTTCTCGTGCGGATAACATTTGCCGACTTTTTACTTGAGCTTTGAAGTGCGATCGATTCTCGTGGTCCTCGACTACGTTCGAACTGAAATAATGGGAAATTGTATTTATTATAATCGTACTTTATTATAAGAGCTCATATGTAACTGTAAGCTTTATATATTTACATACATACATACATGTAATCATTCAAAATTAATTGATTGCAATGTGATTTTTTTCAGTTCAGCACAATCTAGCAATGTGCGTCAATCAGTGTATAACGACCGTACATACATATGTATGTACATATATGAATATTTATGTATTCATTTGCAATTGTTATATATAATAATTTCCTTTATATAGCTCAATCTTTTGTTAAGTAGAACTTAAGCATAATAATGGCAAATACTTTTAGCACATTTAATCAGTTTACTAGTTCAGTTCTACATATCAGTACATACACATACCACTATGAGAAAAAAAAGGAAGACTTTGTTCATAATTTTAAAACTCTTAATTTATTCTTCAAAATCTATGCTATCCGCCACAAAGTAATCCCCCTTAGTCACAATACACTTGTGCCAACTTTTTTTCCAATCGAAATAGTTCTTAAAGTCAATTTCCGGAAAATTGGCGATAAACTCGCGAAGAATCAATGCAATATGAGACGCTGCATTAGCGTGGTGCAAAAACCACATCGACCTATAATGACGAATACCTTGACGCAATCGACGTATAACACTCAAAAAGTATTTGACGCTGGCACCTCGATAATCGAGAAAACTGTCAACATAACCTTGATTTTTGACCTGTTTTGACGTAGTTTTTCGCATTGGCTCACCTTTGTCACGATATTCGGCCGATTGTAGTCCGTCTATTGCCGGGTAATAGCATAGATTCAAGACTAATGGTCAGTAACAATACGTTTCATAACATCCTTGGTTCACGGAAAGCATTATTTCACAGACTTTAACGCGACGCTGTTTTTCGAAAAAATTTAGTGATTTTGAAACCAATCGTGCTTTCACTTTTGTTATGGCCAAATGTAAGACCTCTGACCGTTAATCGTTAGTTCTCAAGCATCAATGGACGTGGTTCGACGTCAATTCGTTTTCGGCCCTCTTTGCTCGCGACAAACAATTACTCGTATCACCGAATGCCTTTACCAACGTTCTGAATCTTTCGGCAAATTGCAGATTTTGATTCCGCACATAAAGTTTAAACGAAGAAAAAAAATATTTCGTCGAATGGGTTTTCGCGTTAAATTTAAATTAAAAAGTCTATATGTATATATAGATAATATATGTGCATAAAAAAGTGCGGTAAATATTGTGGATAATAAAGTAAATTGGATATAAATCATTACACAAAAATGCAAACAACTTAATTACATTTAAAACATGGACGAATCCAGAAATAGTTTTTAAGGGAGGAAATAAAAATTTACTTGAAACATGAAGATTATTATATTAAATAAAAATTAAAATCTTATATCAAATTTCTCCCCTCTGTTTAAAATAAAATATTATTGATGGTTATTAACTCAATTCACAAATAACATCCGCACAAATTGTTAAAGTTCATTGTAAACATTGTGTAATGGCGAAAATAGCAGTTCTAATAGATACACACGATAGATTAAGATACAAAATATTTCTGTTTTAGCAATCATCCTTATACTATTGTTTCCAGTATTGTTCTTATACAACTACATATATTAATTTGTGGTCGATATTGGTGTTAAGTATGTCTGGAAATTTTGAAGAACTGTGTATGTTTTTAATAATAAATAGTGAAGGATTATAATCCGGATTACAACTTATAAATTGAAATTGATGTCATACATTCTAATTTTAAAACAACCAAAATATTTTTGTAATTAATTTCAATTGAAATTGTATTGAGAAAGTCTTGTCAAGTGAAAAAATAAATTTAGAGACATTTCAGTGATTTTGTAGATTCTTAAGTTGCTTTCGTTTCATTAATTTCTTCTTTCGTAGATTTTTGCCAAATGAGGTGATGGAATATTTCTATAAACTAAACACAATCGGTATCATATATTGTTGTATTGTCGTTTTATATACACATTTATGCATTTAATATTTGAAAGAAATAATTAAAACTAAGTAAGTAAAGGCTCAGTTCGGGTGTAAC
Organism: Bactrocera dorsalis; assembly: GCF_023373825.1. Classification (NCBI taxonomy): domain Eukaryota; kingdom Metazoa; phylum Arthropoda; class Insecta; order Diptera; family Tephritidae; genus Bactrocera; species Bactrocera dorsalis. The sequence goes on from NC_064303.1 coordinate 40,773,006, forward strand.
CGATTATTTTAAACTAAAATCTAACAAATGGTATTGAATCATTCATCATCTATTTTACTCGAGCGCTTTCGGTCACTTCAAAAGGTCTCAATACGAGTACAATTTACAAATACTGATAATTTTCGACAAATTGCAGTGTTGCTAGGTAGTGACTTTTATAGGCTTGATAACGAAAGAAAGTATGTATAATACCATGTTCACGACATCCATAAATTTTTATATTTCCATTATGCTATAAAACTTTTCAATTATTAGAATATTAAAATCGTTTTAAAGGAAAGTCCAGAGGTCAAATTATAATCTTGAAATCATAATTGGCATTAGACAGACTTTATTTCTGAATGAATTGGACATATTTTATGCACATTTTAAATTCTTAGAAATAAAAAAATTATATTTGCCATATTTTTGATTTTGGTTTAATAAATATCGGCTTCCTCGATTGGAATCTTAACCTTAAATTTTATTTCTGAGGTTTTAAAAAAAATAATTTTTGGCAAGTAAAATTTTATTTCATTTAAAATAAAGAGAAAGCAAACGTTAAAAAATGCCAACTTTTGCAAATAGCTCTTCGAACACATACCAAATAAGCAGAAAACAAGTAAGGAAAGGCTAAGTTCGGGTGTAACCGGAAATTTTACACTTTTAAGTAAAAGCTCCTATAGAATTTTGTATCATCCCAGGTGTAAAATTGAGGGTTCTAGAGTATTATCGCATTTATATCATTTTTAACGAATCCGTAGTATAGGTTAAATTTCATCCAATTTTGCAGTGTCATAAGGGCTGCTCAAGTGAGTTTTCCTCAGCGAAATAGTATACATATTGTGCCTTGAGTACTTTAGGAGATATGTACATTAAAGCTATCAGAAGACGGGGACGCATGCCAATTTCTTTTAATTTTTAGCCCACAAGTGCCCCTTGCTACTGCGATCTCCTTTGTTAAATTACAGTTTTACATATGTATATCTTAATTTAGTGCTTAGTTATGGCTATTTATAGATTTGTAGGCGTGGTGTGGTCCGATTACGCCCATCTACGAACTCGTCCTCACTTTTTTGCCTAGAAACACGTGTCCGGTGTTTCATTGAGATATTTTAATTTTTACTCAAGTTATCGCTTGCACATTCGGACATACAGACAGACAGGCACTCAGATTTCAACATGTCTCATCTTCCTGATCTTTTAAACATTCATACATTTATATAACCTTATATCTAACTCGCTTATCTTTAGGTTATACAAAGAACCGTTAGATGAACAAAACCACTGCCATCATCAAAAAGACAGATGAAAATTTCACCCAATTGAGCGGTCTAAAATTAACACTTTATTTGATATATATTTTTTTTCAATAAAAGTACCTTTGCCTCTAGCAATAAACACATATTTCATTAAACTATGTGCACAAACAAGAAAAGTATTGGCCTTTTTATAAAAGAAAAAATTTTTAAAAGCTTACATTTCCATACAAAAAACTATATTTATAGGCACAGAGTCACGAGATTAAGTTATATAGCCAAGTCAGTAACGAAAAGTCTTAATAACTACAATACAGAACCAAACATCTTCTTCAATTCAACATTCTTCTTGCTTGCAGTTCTTTTTCAATTATCCTGAGCTTACCACTTACATACTTCTCTAATAAAAATGTTCCGATAAAATTTAATAATTACTATACACTACTCCTAAGGTGCTTCATATGACTGTAATTTGATTCTGACGAGTTCCGCCGCCCACTTTAATTTTAAATTCCTAATCAATAATGAACCAAAAGCTTCTGACAATATAAGTTTATATACTTATATAGTAATTTATGTAATTCTCGAAAGCCTATCTGCACAACAAATCAATTCTCATTAAATTAAACTCTACTAATTTATTATAAATAAATACATATACACAACACTTTTACGTATCTCCATATGTAAATGTATACAGATTGTTTCGGAATATTATTATTTGTACAAATACAACACTGAATTATCATTGTAATATCATAAGTAAATCCCCCATATTTGAGGTTACATTAGCAATAGCTTAGGAGCATAATCAGTTATTCGGCTAAATTATTTGAATTCTTATTGGAAATTTTATTTTTATAAATATTGTTATCAAACGACTTTTTCCATTATAAACAATGACAATTCAAAGATGCGTAAATTGAGTATAGGCCGTATCTCGTCTCAAGAAGCATGGAGCAATAAAAAATTTTCTGCTGATCCTTATTAGATTATGCCATGCATATGCCTGCTTTATTTGTATTCATAAGTCATCACTTGAAAAAAGGTGAAGTGATATGATCGTATTATCAAAAACAATAATGTTATTTTCTTTAGATTTCTATAAATATAGTGAATGTCTGCGGCTAGAACAGTTCTATATGCAATACATACACACAATAAATAGCTTCGAAATTTCGCTGATAATATGTATTAGGGTGCATTAACTTTTTACACCCTTTTTAAGGTTAGTGACCGCCTGTTTATTCAACATATTGCGTTCCGTTTTCGTATGAAATAAAGAGAAAAAACAAATGTTTATATATTAATCTGCTAATAATGGCAATTTGTCTATGTAATTAAATTACGTTATATATGGCAGTAGTATTTACTACTATTGGCAAAAATAGTAAGACTTTTTCATAATTTTAAAATTCCCCACCAATATATTTGTGACAACGTTTTTTTCAATCCTCGAAACAGTTGTTAAAGTAAATTTCCAGAATAGCATTCAATGCGCGTAGCGCAATGTCTTCAATTGACTCAAAACGTTTTCGCCGGAGCGGCCGTTAGAGTTTGCTGAATATCTTGAAGTCACACAGAGCAACAACAAATCGGCGGTCTCGGCAAGATATTGGCGAAATACTCACGAAGAATCAATGCAGTATGCATTATCGTGGTGCAAAAACCAAGAGTTATCGACCAATAATTCCGACCTCGTTTTACGAATATGTTCGGGAAAACGACGCTTAACACTCAAATAGTGTTCCTTGTTGACAGTTTGTCAAAAGAATTGCCCACATTTCCTTGATTTTTGGTCTGCTTTTGCGTGGTTCTTTCGGCTTCGGTCCAGTTTTGTCACGATATTCGACTAAACGTGCTTTTACTTTTCTTAGGGCCAAATAATCTTTCAAAATGGGTTCAATGTCCCATCGATATTCCAACGATGCCGCTAAAATTTCGGACCATTAATCGTCGTTCCTCACGCACCAATTTTATTTGATGTTGATGGCCATCATGTACGTGGTTCGTCATCAACGCGTTCTCGACCCTCCTTGAATAGTTTGTAAGTACCAATCAAAACCACTTGGTCGCGACAAACAATTATCAGCGAAGGCGCTTTCCAAGAATCTGAACGTTTCGGCACCAAAAATCTAATGGAATTTCTTTATTGATTAACTTCACTCATTTTAAAAATCGCAGAATGAACTTTATGTATGTACTTCGGAAACACAAGCTTATAATAAACACTAATAATTGTTTTGAAATGACTATCATGCCAACCTAGAAAAAAACACTTCGACAAATGGGTTTTTACGCGAAATTTAAATTGAAAAGTCTTACTATGAAAATTTAAAGATGTCCAGTGCTGTAAAAGAGCTAGATTAAGTAAGCCGATCCTCACTAGAAAGACCACGAAGGATCGCATTACCAGCAAATAACTGTGCTGTTTTCCGAAACCTTATTTACCCTAAAATATAGTTGATACGGCTAATGTTCAGTGTTTAGTTAGATCTAATACATGATCCGCAAGATCAAGTAGGTCAACCTTACGTCCCACACTCTCTTAGATCGGTTCTTCTTGTTGACCAACACATATCGAGCTCACACGAGGTCCACATGTGTATAGATCCAGCTCTAAAATAGGGAGGACAAAAAGAACAGATACATAGAAACGAAAATGCATTTTCTTACGATATCAAGGGATGTGCTTTAAAGCTATATTGCAACATTTTGTGGTCAAATATTACAGACCCAATATTTAACAATCTTCACATACATTTTGTTACTTTCAAGGAAGTAATTTATTTTGTTGAAATTATACCCATACGCATTAATCATTAAATTTTAATCAGAAATTGCATTCCACTTTTCGTGGCAAATAATCGTATAGTAGATCTGTATTAATCTGAGCAACCTCGTCATTGATAATCAAATGCTCGATAGTAATCGAAGCAATGAAATCAACAACATACACGTAAATTAGTTCAATTGTATTGAATATAAATAACCAGCTTATAAGTCATTTATGTATATGTGTTTTGAAATAATTGTAAATATTATTGCTAACTATTAGTGTTGCAGCCAATTGTTAAATAGTTTATAGTCTAAAGGTTATTTGTTCCATCGATTACGAACACTAGAGTAGAAACATACTCGTATGTAAGTATGTATGTAAGTATATCCCACAGGGTTAGTTGTACGATAGTCATGAACTAATAGATACGAAAGAGGATTTAATAATACTACTAAAAAACTGAAGTAAAAGTTTGCTATTGATGTGCCAAGAGGTCTGTGGAGTATTTGAGGTCTCCTGATTACAAATTTGAGCTCAAAAATGTTCGATCACTTACAGCAATTTTTATGTGGTGATTTGATCCCTACACCCCTTTACTACAGAACAAAAAATCTTACGTTTAAGAAAATTTTTATTTTCGTTTTAAATAATCCAGAATTAGCAAGAAACAGCTTCTAACATCAGAGTAGATAGATTCCAATATTGTGCTTATAAAATGTATGAAAATAAAACTCATTGGTAAATTGTCGAACTTATCTCTTAACTTTATGTAACGTATTATGTGTGTGTATGTATATGCATTTGTATACGCCAAAGCACGGCGAGTTTCAAACACATCACAAGGAGGCAGGGGAGCAGGGGAGTACTAAGTTCCACTAGAACTAGTCTTTATATTAAAAAACGTTGTGTAAGAACTCAAAATTCGTTATTCGACAAAACCGTGAATGGATTACATTTACGTATGGTATCTTATTAACTTAGATTATTGGTCATAGATCAAAGTATTTCATCTTAGATATAAATACAGATGTAGATATAAATACTTAACAAAGAAACTAAATGCTATACATTAGGTACATACATAGGAAAAAGTCAACCAGAAGATCGATTCGGTTTAAATACATATACATATGTAATACGGTTTGACCAACGTAAGCTCTTGAACGTCAGGTATTAGTTCTAGGAGAAGGTCTGAACTAATTGCATTATTTTTGGCATTACTCAGAGGTAGTATCACGACACATTATTATCAGATACAAATGCTATCTGAGTTCCATTGAGACAGCTCAGATGTTGACTAATATCCTGAAAAGTGTAGTTCTTAGCCATACCAAACGAATTCCAGTTAAGATTAATATTTTAAATTAATGTTTTTAATTATCTGTATTTATGGTATTAAGAATATTTCAATAAAAAAATTTTCAAAACACAGAAAAGTCTACATATTTTAAACAAAAAAGTAAGAAGCAGATTTAAATATTATCATAATCTGGTTCGGCAGAACTAAACAAAATACCGATCTAAAAAATGGTATAACTAAATACAAAACTCTAATTGAAATTTTATGGTGACAAACGGCAGACTTATGCATTTAGACAGCTGATTGTGTAATTTGTTTATTTATTAAAAAAAAGTGAAATAAACATGAATAAGAGAAATTATTAATAGAAATTATTGATAGAAATTTGGTATTTTTGGAAAATCAATATAAATTTAACGAAAAATTCGTTTATTATAAACTACGTTCAAATATAATAGAGTGCAAATGTAATGCGAAAAAAAGTTTGTGAATAAGTTAAGAATATTGGAAAATGGATAGCAAACTGTGCGTTGTTTATTTTCTGCAATCTAAAAATATTAAAATTTCTTTTTGTTAATATACTTGCACATAATTCAATCGACATCTGTTAATAGCTATAGCAAAAGTCGGCCATTTTTGTGCAGTGTTGCCTACTAAAATTTGCATTACCATGGGACAAATGCGCAAGTAAATGTAAATTAAGCCCGCTAATACAATTTAGCGCTGTCGTCTGTCAGGGCTGTAAGGTAAAAAAATAAGCTAAACTAAGATAATGCGAGCATAATATAAGGAATTTAACTTGAATATTCGTCGGTTAGTTATTGAATGATATGTATGTACTACATACATATATACATATATAACATCATGATTGTAGTACCCCGTTAAACGAATATACTTGTTGCATATACTTGTAAATACGGTTTCTTTAGTAAAACAAAGTATCACTAAATAATTATGGCCATATATATGTATGTACATATGTATGATAATAGAACTCTCATAAAAATTAAAGTGCACATACATATGTACGGTTATATACATATATAAATATGTCGTTTGTTTTGTATTTTGTTTATTTACAAGGCGTACAAAGAATTAGATTTGGACATTGGACTATTATTTAACTTAGAAAATATGTTATCAGACTTTAAATGTACGTACGTCTGTATATGTATATATGTACAGGGTTTGTCCGGATAATCACAGGACTGAGTCGATTTAAATAAATTTATAGAACCATTCGTTACAATTCTTTAAAAACTTTCAAATTGTCGGACCTGATTGACCCTTCGTTTGGACATCCACGCAATACCTGCCGTTGATGGTTTGTCCAGAAGGAACAAATTCTTGGTGGACAATGCCATTGTCCCTTTGGATTTGCTGATTCATCAGCGACCTATTCCCGGCCCTCCAAAAAGGCCTTGTGCCACCGGAACACACCACTTCTTGCTAAAGCAACATCTGGGTAAGTCTGCTTGATCATATAAAACGTCTCTGTCGCGGATTTACCGAGTTTCACATAGAATTTAATCGCGTACCTCTGTTCTAACGGACAATGCATTTTCGGCCTGCACCACTTACAGAAACGTCGCGTGAAAATGTTTGTCCTGACTCTCCAGGAGACAACTAACCTGCCGCTCATTCGTTAGAAAGGAACACCCTCTACCGAATCCAGTCCGTGCGCGCATGCTCCGAAGTACAGTCGCGGCGGAAGAAAATCAATCCTACTAATTTCCGGACAAATTCTGTACATATGTATGTACATATAAGTACAAATTAAAGTAAGTGAATGCAATCATTAACAAATAAGGAAGAGCTAAATTCGGGTTTAACGAACATTTCATACTCTTCTAACTCGCCAGAATGAAGTCCGGGAAATACCTTCAGGGAGAGATTAGGGCTTCAAGGAAAAAAATACTTTTTTGCGAATTTATTTCTTAAATATGGATTGAATAATTTTGACATTTTTGACTATATATGTAGGTTAATTTTTTTCGTCACTTTTTTAGTTCATAAACTTTAGACACGGGTTTTCTCAAAACTACTTTTTCAAAGTCCGTGTTCACTGTCATTTCAAAACTACTTGACAAAAAAAAAATTAAAACGTTGGGAGGAAGATTTGATTTCAATTTTCTTGTTGTTTTATTTGCGGATAATTTCCACCGAGTTATGGTAATACCACAAATTGTTTTTTTCCAAGACATTCTAGACGAAGCTCTGTTACCGGCTTATGCTTCAATTTTGTGTATAAAAAAATTAACCTATATTGTCAAAAATGTGCTCAATAAAGTACAAAAGGTACGATTAAAATTACTTAATCCATATTTAAGAAATAAATTCGCAAAAAAAGTTTTTTTTTTATCTTGAAACCCTAACCCCTCCCTTCACGTGCATAAGGTTTGTTAGTTATATGGGGTCTAGAGCAAGCTTTTATTGATTTTTATTAAGGTAATTGACATGTTTGCCGATATATACGGCATAAAGTCAACCGGAGTTCAAAAATATTTCTATTGACATACAAGCTTTTTGTTATCAGAAAAGAGATTCTCTTCCCATTTATGTATATGAGATTTAAATTGACCAATATTTCAATGTAAAATGTTTCTGACGCATTTATTTATACATATACATACATATCGCTCATTTGCTGCAAGACCGGCATAAGTCAAAAAAATCGATTCGCCAGAAAACGCGTTTAAAGTTTTCAACTTACTACAACCTTACACGGTGGCTCCAACCTTACACCTCTTCTCAAGCGGAGCATATAAGAGGTATTCATATGAATTTTTCACTCAACATGAAGTATGATATAACGAACAATTCTGCAGCATAAACTCCAAAATCACGTTTTTTGAATTATGCCGGTCTTGCAGCAAATGAGCGATATGTATTTATCGCACTTTTAGTATTCAGGTGATAAAAACAAACTTTGAGTGGATAAAACTATTATACACGGTGACAATATGTTACAGGAGTATAATAATAAATTACCGCTTTACTGGGTCAAAAAATATTAAAGCCTTTAACGAAACTTTTACACAAACACGATTTGCTCATAAACTGCCACACTTGTATACTGTTATTGTTTACAAGCACACAGATATGTACACTTACATATGTATACATATATGTAAATATAACAACATACTTAGACACGTATTCAAATGAAACTCAGAGCTTGAACATTTATATTGAAAAAAACTTTTTATGTCGTATACAACTTTGAGAGTGGCGTTGAAGAGGCAAACTTTATAATTAGCTGCAATCCAAAAATAGCATGATCAATTTTAACATACCTTATCTTAAGTAAACATATTTTCGTGATGCATAAGTATACGAAACTTGAGATTATGGGACAGATATTTGGCATTGCTTTTAGTATTGGTGGTGCTCAATTTAGGCTATTTAAATTAACATTAAAGCTGCAACTTAAGATACATAAGTATGTATCTTGATGAAACCTGATACACATGTTCTTTGGCGCCACTGCCACAACACCATTAAACGAAAACCTATAACTTGCCATAACTAAGCAGCAAATTAAGATACAAAACTGCAATTCGGTACAACAAATCACATTAGAGGGACACTTGTGGTCTGATCTTGGAAATGTGGGCTTGGCCCAGTCCTTAATGGGTATATTGTTTATATCTCCCAAACCATTCGAGTTATACGACCCAATTTTGCACAAGGCAAATCTTCTTACGACCGTGGAAAAATAGGTAAAATCGAATAATTACTCCTTCCACTCTCTACATATGTAACGATTTTGTTAAAAACCACTAAAAGTGCCATAAATAAATAATTAAATTCGTCAGGGACATTAAATTTTACCTCTAGGATGGTATAAAAGGAAATGAGAATCTCTTTCTGATATAGATGATGGATTGAATCGGGTAAATATTCCCAGCCTTCTTTTACCGAATCGAAATATTTTTGAAATTCCGCTTTCCTATATACCGCATTTATCGGCCAATACTCGTATGTAATAAAGGTGCATCTCTGTACCTGAACTCGGATAAAAATGAACATTAGTTACATTAATGCAACTAAAAACGCATTTTATTCTTTTAATAGTATGTGCCAGTGCCCAAAATAGACCCCTATCACCATTACATTAGTACCTATAATAAGATTTTCAATTATTATTATAGATTATTGCCGAAAATATGTGAACTTAGTATTCGAATTACTGTACGTATATGTAGGTACTACTACTCTCATATTTACATACAATGCATATCAAATAAAAAAATTAATGCTAAAGTTTAAAATGCGCCTAATTCTTATCAAAAAAGTTTACGTACACCAATGACTATTTGTATAAATCAAAAGTAATTACAATAGTTTTAGCGGTTTTAGGCCTACATTTTGTTGCTATTATTGTTCCTAGACCTCGACGCTTGCTCCCCACTCGATTTCTAGTAACATTTCCGGATATTTTGACCCACTAGGTCGATTATCCAGTTTTTTGGCCTTATTTTGATGAAATTCGATGTTTTGGAATACAGTTTTCCAAAAAGTTCCAGATATTTTGAATAGGCATGTCTGGTGCATGGTGCATAACAACCATTCACGTATAAGAAACAATGTGTATTTTGGGTCGTTATCCTGTTGTAAATTGAAGGGGCTGCTATTAACAGCCGATTTAAGCACACTTAAAAATTAAATTATTTTCTTAAAATGTTCAGATACATTTATTTATCCATTTTTGAAATGTTTTTTGATAAGAATTAGGCGCATTTTAAGCTTTATCATTAATTTTTTTTATTTGCGTAAAAAAAAGAAAATATTTTGATATGCTATATTTAATGTTAAATATACATATATATTTTGAAATGGATTGAAAAAAAAACACAAAATTTATGCATTTTAAAACAAATAAACGTGTCGTAATTTAATAAAACTAGGCGTATGTAAACTTCATTGGACCACTGTATATACAATGTATGTATGTATGTAAGTATGTATATTGAGTCGAACATATCGTTCATTGTGTGACTTATACTTACATACTACGTATGTATGTATATTCATAAAATTGCTTGAAAATATGTTCTCAAGTATACTTCAGCAACGTAAAAATTAATTAAATTTACCTCTGCCCCCAATACATAGTACATATAGCCTATGTAATAATTTCCGACTTACAACCTGACAATATGTGTAAATAAAAATCCAAATCCAAAAAAAAAAAAATAGATAAACAAGTTTTCTTAAAACTGATGTGGTTTACCGCTGTATAAGTATATATGTATGTAATTGGTGGAAACTTCGATCTAAACCCTACATACCTTCACGTTTTCAGATCAACTCATTATATTAGCAGCGGGATTCTGTAACCAGTCTCTAGTCTCTATTTGAGTCATTTTGAGGCAAAATCTCAATTTGTGACTAGTTACTATTCATTAAACAGTCTCTAGCGTTAGTCTCAAAATATTGCCTCAAATTTGAGACCTGGTTACAGAATAGCAAAATCGTCTCAAGTCTCAAAAATTGCCTTTAACTTAAAATCTCAAATTTAGAGCCTTGAGACTGTATCACAGTACAGAATCGCACGGTAAATCTAGCTTCTTCAGTTGAGTTTATATCATATATTACTCATTTATTATCCATTCACGATTTCGTCGAATAATGAATGCTTAATTCTTTTTTTATACTCTCGCAACAAAGTTGCTAAAGAGAGTATTATAGTTTTGTTCACATAACGGTTGTTTGTAAGTCCTAAAACTAAAAGAGTCAGATATAGCGTTATATATACCAAAGTGATCAAAATGATGAGACTAATTGAAATCCAGATGTCTGTCTGTCCATCCGTCCGTGCAAGCTGTAACTTGAGATATCATGATGAAACTTGGTACACGTATTTCTTGGCTCCATAAGAAGGTTAAGTTCGAAGATGGGCAAAATCGGCCCACTGCCACGCCCACAAAATGGCGAAAACCGAAAACCTATAAAGTGTCATAACTAAGCCATTAATAAAGATATTAAATTGAAATTTGGCGCAAAGGATCGCATTAGGGAGGGGCATATTTGCACGTAATTTTTTTGGAAAAGTGGGCGTGGCCCCGTCCCTTACTAAGTTTTTTGTACATATTTTGGAAACTACTATAGCTACATATATCAACCAAACTCTATAGAGTCGTTTCCTTCAGGCATTTCCACTGTCGTCCACTTATGGACCAAAAACCATATCTCAGGAACACTAATCTAATTAATTTTGCAGCAAAATAAAAAAATATGTAAATGACGGATAATGAAATTTTGATTATCCCTTTATCATGCGAGAGTATAAAATGTTCGGTCACACCCGAACTTAGCCCTTCCTTACTTGTTACAGTATAAAGTTTTGCAAACACTTGAATATATTAGAGATCTTTCAAAAGTATCAGTATAAATTGTTAATATATTAAATGTTCGCTTAGACCCGAACAGAGCACTTCTTTACTTGTTTAGTTTCAATTACCATACATACAAAGCTGCATACATAATGTACATAAATATTAAACCGTATGTGAGTATTAGTCATTATATTTCCTTGTAGGGAAAGCAGTTCATTCCTCAAGATATTGATATTTATTTATCATAAAAAACAATATACATAAGTACACAAACAAAGAAATTAGTGTATCACGTCTTCGATTCGCGTACCTTGGAAATTGACTATTAGAACAACATCTGGTATGTGCAATATTGTATTTAAGTACAATAAATATCACGAACAAATACATATCAAGCGATTATACAACAAATAAAGAAAAAGATAAATCTTAAGAGCATAGTTCGATCATAGGGAAAAGAGTTGTAGTAAATCGAAAAGATCTGGAACTCGTTTTGCTAGTGTTTTATAGTAGCATTTTGATAATGTTTATTGTTACTTATATGCTGTAACTTTGCATTCACTAATCAGGGACTTAAAAAATAAAATTGAATTGTTGCCGTAAACAATTAGTACCCTAACAATTGTGCAATTTTACCAGCAGAGTCTTATTTCTTCGGCTGTGTAATCATAGTGCTAAAGTCCGAATTCTTATCAAATTATACATTTTCAATTTGAAATGTTAAATAACTTGCCCATGGATGTTAGTAAAATAAGAAAATATACATACATATACATATGTACATATAATATAATATGTACATATATCCATATCATATCGAAAACTAAAGTGTGATACTTATGCCCGACATTAAGATATTTGGTACAACGAATTGCATTACGAAGAGGCATTTGTGGTTAGATGATATGCTTGTAAAAAAAGTAATAAATACTATATTCTCCCGAGAAAGTGAGAGCGGTAGCTATACATAGCATAGCGATCATTCCAGAAATTTTGCTGCTATGGAGTAGTAAATGAAAACCCTGTTAAAAACAATTAAAAGTGCGATAACTCACTAAATAATTGCATGAAAAGCGGTCAAGATGCTACGGAAAGGATTTATAGGAGTCGGTGTTAAAATCGGACAATGGTGTGACACCGCTCATCTTTAGATAATATCCCATATATGTATAAAGAAATGTTTGACCAATTTCAACTAAATTCGTACACAACATTATACTGATATTCCTATATTTCGGTATACTCGTAAAAATGGGTGAATTCAGACACGCCCCGCCCACTTGTATATTACAAAATGTATATTCTATCTCATTCTTTCATTGAACAGCATGCAAATAAAGCACAAATGAACATATTGGCATAAACTTTGCAATAACATGGTCTAAAGGTAAACAATTTTTCGTCTCGTTGACTACTTACGAGGACCATAACCTTTCAAGCTCCCACATTTTGAGAATGTGGACCCAGTGCTCATCAGGCTATCTGTAAGGTACATATAATATATAGTAGTGATTCAGAGAGAATATTTCTCTGATAAGATTGTTCCCTTGTGTCAATAAAACATATAATATAATAATAAATAATTTTGCAACGAATATTATACATTAAATTGCGCCAATATCTGAAAAAATGCCTACGCTTTTCATCTTTAAAGATTACAAAAGTATTAAATATTCTTAGTCTTTCCTTACTTGCCGGAAAATCGACCCAGCTAGAACTATACATGCAGACATAATTCAGAATTTCTATCTTTTTCCATTAAATAAGTGCTAACGTATGTCCTTCTATTCTATTAATAGAAGGATTGTCTATTAATAGAAAAGAGTTATGCTATTGTGTTTAAAAAAACCGAATCAGATCATAAATTAAAATTTCAGAAAAGCACCGATGTACAGGAATATGTATATAAATATATAATAATAATAAATAATGTATTATATATTTATATCTTTAGTATACCGAGACCCGATATAAGACAGATTCCATCATTCAAATAGTACGAATAAACAAATTTAAAAAATTACAATTCCATGGTATTGAAAAATTCATATCCTTAAAATCACTTTTTTTCTCTCAATGTAGCAACCCAGAATTTCAAAACTGCCTTTGGCAACATGAAAAGGTGTTGCCTTTATGACGTGATGTCTGAATTTGGTATCCCCGCAAAACTAATAAGGCTGTGTAAGTTGACGTTGAGCAACACCAAAAGATCCGTCAGGATCAGGAAGGACCTCTCGGAGCCGTGCGATACCAAGCGAGGTTTCAGACAAGATGTCTCTCTTTCATGTGACTTCTTCAACTTACTTCTGGAGAAAATAATGCGAGCAGCAGAACTAAACCGAGAAGGTATAATATTCTATAAGAGTGTACAGCTGCTGGCGTATGCCGATGATATTGATATCATTTGCCTTAAGGGGTTACATGGGTTTCCTCGGGCAAAAAACTGCCTTTTTTCAATAATTTTTTTTACATATAAAAAATAAAATATTTTAATGAATTTTTTTTATTTAAAAGACTCATATTTAGTAAACATTTTGTAAAATTTTCAAAAAAAAAAATAACAAAATGGCAGTCATTACGACGCCATTTCCGGCCGTCCCTCGGAAAAAAGGTGCATCTGCGTTGTCAGCAGAACTTCTTTCAGGATCATCAGAAATAAAAATAAAAAATACGTGTTTTAGTAAAGACAATAAACTGGGTATTGGACGAAGGAAAAAGAAAAAAAATGAAAATTAGATTTTTAGCAGACGTTTTATAAAAAAATGCAAATTTTGATGAAAATTTCTCGAAATTTTTTTTTTTAATAGTTGTAATTAAAAAAAAGAAATCCTTCGTTCAAGATCTTGTAAATGATATCTCGAAGGCCTGTATAAAATTTCATCAAGATCGGTTGAGTAGTTCGCGAGAAATCTTGACAACCGACTTTGAAAACACAGTTTCGAGAAAAACGCGCTTAAAGACGGCGCACTTAGCCTAGATTGCCTCGAGCGCACAAGTTCTCAGGGTTGTATCTCCGAAAGTATTGATCAAATCAGCTTGAAAATTTAGGACAATATTCTAGAAATGTTATAGAATTTAATAAGATAAAAAAATTTTTTTCGATTTTTTGAAACTGTGAAACCCATGTAACCCCTTAAAAACTGCGCCTACCAACGTTTTTCTTTCTCCAGGATAGATAAGGCAGCGAAGCAAATGGGTCTGGTAATGAACGAGGGCAAGACGAAATATCTCCTGTCATCAAACAAACAGTCGTCGCACTCGCGACTAGGCACCCACGTCACTGTTGACAGTCACAACTTCGAAGTTGTAGATAATTTCGTCTATCTTGGAACCAGCATCAACAGCAACAATAATGCCAGCTTTGAAACCCAACGCAGAATAACTCTTGTCAACAGGTGCTACTTCGGACTAAGTAGACAATTGACAAGTAAAGTCCCCTCTCGAGAAAAAAGTTCTGCGGAAGATTGATGATCCTTTGCGCGTTGGCCACGTCGAATATAGCATTCGATGGAACGATGAGCTTTATGAGAAAAACGACGACATTGACATAGTTCAGCGAAATAAAAGACAGGGGCTGCGCTGACTAGGTCATGTCGTCCGAACGGACGAAAACACACAAGAAGAAGAAGACCTCCACTCCGTTGGAGTGACCAGGTGGAGAAAGACCTGGCTTCGCTTACAATCTCCAATTGACACCACCTTGCGAAAAGAAAAAACGACTGGCGCGCTATTGTTTACTCAGCTGTAACCGCGTAATCGGTTTCTACGCCAGTAAAGAAGAAGAAGAAGCAACCCAGAATTTGTTTTTATGTTTTTTATAAACAGTTCGGAAACCACTAAACTTCTGAGCTTCATAATAGCACCAAATCAGCTGTCACATATTCATAGAGAAATTGACTAAAATACCAGTTAAGGTGTATGGTATAAAGGAAAACAATGTTTTATAATTTTAGAATAGGAATAAAAAGGAATAGATTGCGGAATAACTGAATATACGAATACATATGTATGTACATGCTTAAAGAAATATTTTTTTTTTCACAAATGAAAATAATTAAATGTTATGCAACTTTCGTATTTATTTTTCTATGAGACTTCTCAATAGATCATAATTTTTCACGTGCAGAGAAATGTTTAACTCTGCAATTGAGACCTTAAAACAGCCGATTTTTACTGTACCCCTTAATGTTTCTGCACAACAGAGAAAATAATGAAACATATAGACCGGATTAATATTTTTTCTCAAACCTCATAAAAACACAATGTGGCGATTTGCTTATGTTATATTTGCTATGGATATGTACATAAATATTTGACATATGTATACTCAATATTTTCTAAATTACATTTTTTCTATTAAAACCTCTAATATTGAACGAAGGTGTCAAGCTAAGCCTAAACAAACAACTTTTGTCTCTTTCTATACATATAAATGTATGCAAATTTTAGATATGTATGCATATACAATATGCATATGAATAGCCAATTAACATTTACAAAAAAAAGAAGTAAAAACTATTTAATTCTTTT
Source organism: Bactrocera dorsalis (assembly GCF_023373825.1). Taxonomy (NCBI): domain Eukaryota; kingdom Metazoa; phylum Arthropoda; class Insecta; order Diptera; family Tephritidae; genus Bactrocera; species Bactrocera dorsalis. Next base: position 40,789,197 of record NC_064303.1, read on the forward strand.
CTTAAGTTTGATAAAAGTCGGACCGAGTGGTAAAGTGTTTTGAAGTCAATACTATATTTTAAATAATTTTTTTAAATAAATTTTAATTCAAAATGTGTACCTCTATGTAATTTAAAATTTACTGTTTGAATTAAAGTCGGTTTTACTCTCTGCGAATATATTTTTACTCCATTTAAAGTTAGACTCTTTATTCGGGAATAAATAAACAAATTGTACTACAGCAAATCAGCTGTTTTTTGTTTACATTGGAATTTGTATTAAAAAACTATGTAACAGAAGTATAAAAAACAATAGATTGCGCTAATTTCGAAATAATTGAAAACGTAAAACCGAGAATTTCTGTAGAAATTTATCCGTTGATTAACTAAAAACAAACTAAACCCCTTAATCTTATATACTTAAATATGAATGTATATATATATGTACATACATACATATAAAGAATTGAAGTGTCTTAAGCAAACGAAACATTCACGAATTTTATCGAGCAGTGGTGAGATTGAAGCACGTATCACCTGTGGTGGGAAAATGTAAATACTTTATTTGAAACAAGTTATAGTAAAATTGTTGTTTGTTATATATAAAAGTAAAAAACTGCGATAAAACTATATTCTTTCTTAAACGCGCACAAGTACATAAAATACATATGTACATAAGTATGTACATAAGTATGTACATATGTATGTACTACATTCACAAAGAAGCAACTGTCAAACAATTCGAGTCGCTCACACACAAACTGTCTTGTTTTTGCATTTATTAACAACAACGCAGTCGACCAGCACCTCAGCTGAAGCAACTGCTATTTAAGCTTAAGTACTGCTGCAGTCACGTCGGCGAGTCGTGTGGAGTCTTGTGCAACATCTGCAAAAACTGGATTTACTGTGCTCCTTCGTTTTCAGATCTTATTATCTTAAAGATTCTATAGTAAATATTTGAAACCAGTTTCTATAGAAAGCGAGAGGCCCAATAGTGTTGTGCTTAAATATGATGCCGAACAAAACAATCTTCACAATTGTTGCTGAAATTTTTAAGTAATTGAATGTGTCAATATGTGCTCATACACATGTTTGAATGGCATTGACAAAAAAAAGAAGTCACTCAGAAGCAATTGACAATACTTTGTTTTCGCGCTTTTTATAACACAAAATTTCACTTTTCGCTTTGTCGTTTATTAGGAACTCACTCACATTTAAACAGAGGCTCTCAAATTTCTGATTTTTTTAATATTTAAATTGATTCAGTTTATTTAAAATTCACGTTCCCGATCGCGTATAAATCAGTCAGCGTATATATTTGTAGTCCTTATTAAAAACTATGCAGCGAGCAGAAGCACAAATACTCAACCACTCCGATCGAGCGTAGTTAACACTTTGGCTATTCTTGTCGAACCAAAGCAGTATTGAAGCGCAAAGCAGCTTAGCTAACAATCGGTTGGTTGGCTGTCCAGCAAGTGTGAACAAGTTGGAAGCAATATACATATAACAGCAGCAGTAACTGTTTGGAGGGTGGTGGGACGGATGAATAACAGTAACAACAACTGATCGGCAAAAACAATCAGAATTATTGTAGCAGCAAAGAGGTGCTGCGCTTCGTTACGCTTTTAAGCGTTTCCCAGGCACATATTCATTCAAATGTTTATGTATGTATATGTGTACACTGGCATGTTGTTATCAGCTGATAGCAAATGCTCATCGCACTCATGTGAGTGGTGAGATGTCCACGTTTAATACGCGGGGGTGATCCATGGCGAACGATCGTTGATCAACAATTGTTAACAGTAACAGTATTGATAACAACAATACTTAAATAAAATGTCAATTAGTTAGCTATGAATATATACATAAGTACATACATATTCATGTAAATAAATACGTATGTATGTAAGTGCATACGCTGCCGAGTCGAGAGTCCAATATTATCGAAATTTTTATTATCAAATGCTTTGTTTTCTTTGTGTTGTCGGTCTCAACAGTTTATTACTTCATATGTACATACATACATACTTATGTATGAATCAGACATGTTCATGTACTGTTGTTCAACATACAAAGTACGTTTTTATACTCTTGCAACCAGTTGCTACAGAGTATTATAGTTTTGTTGTGATTATATTCGTAAATTAAGTCTATAAATTGAGAATATTATATCATAAAATTGTTAAATTATATTTTTTATATGATAGAAATGAAGTTTACGGAAATTTTTTTTTTTCATTTTTGAAAATTTGACAATTTTTTTTTAAATAAATAAAAAAATATAAAAAAAAATCGACCTACTCCGGGATTAGCAGAGATAGTTGTCAAATTGAAGTTTTTTTTGAGGAAAAAAATGGCAAACTTCCAAAAAATTACGATTTTACTAAAAAAAAACGATTATTTTATATAATTGATCGTGTTAAATTTTTTTCGTATATTTTTTCGAAAAGTTCATTTAAAAACAAAAATTAAAAAAAGAAGGTCTCCAAAAGTCAATTTCTACAAAAGTTATGTTTAAGTTCTATTTGAAAATAAAAAAGCCATTTTTTTTGAAAAATTCATAACTTTTTTGAAGTTGGACAAAAAATTTTGAAAAAATTCTCAAAAATTTTCAAAGGGTAGAAAAGGATGGATAAGTTTCAGCAAAATCTAAAGGAGTCGGATTCAAAAGTGGTCGATTTGGTTTGGAATACCCCATATGTATATACATACATATATGTACATATGTATATAAATGATCAGGATGACGAGGAAAGTTTAAATCTGGTTGACTGTCTGTTGTCCGTCCGTTCATCCGTGCAAGCTGTAATGTGAATAAAAATTGCGATATCTCGATGACACTTGGTACGCAAGTTCCTTAGTACAAAAAAAAATTTCGAGTTCTTAGATAGGCGTAATCGAACCATTGCCACGCCCGCAAATCTGTGATTTGATACAATGGTCGCAGTATATCGGGGCATCTGTGGGCACAATTTTTTGAAAAAGTGGACGTGGCCTGCCCTCTGACAAGTTAATTCTACATATCTGCTAAGCCGCTTAAGCTACCACAACCAAATTCGTGCAGCACGAATTACAAAAACACCTACCGATAATGCGAAAATGGATGAAATCGGATGGAAACCCCGTTCACTCCCCATATAACGGTACTGTTAAAAACTACTAAAATCGCAATAAATCCATAACTAAAAAAAGACAGAGACATTAAATTTTACCACCGAGATGGTATAAAAGAGCTTTATGGGAGCCGGTGTGAAAATTGGACAATGGGTGTAGCACCCATTCATCGGGACACCATCAACCGATATTGTCTCATATTGTGTGAAAATGGACGAATTCAAACAACAATCAAGCCTACCTCCCATATAGCAATTTAAAAATAAAATCCACTTGATTCGTTCAGTTTCCAGTACACAAATCAAGAAGCAATTAACATAACGGGATAAAACTTTGCTCTAAAGACATGTAGTGTGTACCGCATTTTGACCAAAAATTGTTTAAGTCCAATAAAAACTGTTCAAGCCCCTAGGTACCGAATATTTAGATCCCGGTACCTATAATTAACTTTTGATCGAAAATGTCGGTCAATGTGTGATATACATATGTAACGAAAATGCTTCTCTTCTAGCGGTTTGTCTGAATGTCAAAAATGGGTAGAATCGGACCAATACTTCCCTTAGCAACCAGAAACTTAATATAAAGATTTTCGAACATCCGTCTGACATTACTCTATACGATATGGCTTTACACCTTAAAGTACTCGTATTTCCCTGACTTTGATTCTTGCAAGTTGCAAGAATGTAAAATGTTCGGTTACACCCAAACTTAGCCCTTCCTTACTTGTTCTCAATTATAAATATATATACAAAGATATTTGAAATCGTTTATTTGTGCCTCACTATCTTAAATGAAAGAAATTGACATTTTTTCTAATACATAATTTTTTCGTAATTTTTATCAAAAATTGTAAACATTTCTGACAGAGATCGTTGTATAGAGTTTAAAGTAATAATATAATTTAGTGGCTTACATTAATTTGTGAGCAATTGGATTTTTTTGATGGAAGAAGAGAAATGGAAATGTTTAAATTACATACATATGTATCTCCTAAACCACTTATAATATAATAACCAAATTCGCTCAGGATAAATGCTTTAAGTAACCCTACCGACACTGTAAAAACTGGTGAAATTGGATGCTAATCCCGCCTCTTCGTTGAGTTTATGTTACATACATATGTAGTTCTCATTTAAGGATGACTTTTACATAATTCTCGTCGTTCTGTTTGTTTAATAAAAAGTTTTTCCAACACTTAGACATGTACATACATATATGGTAAGTATTGCGCCGGCTTTGATCTTTGCAAGTTTCAAAAGTGTAAAATGTTCGATAACACCCGAAAATAACGCTTCGTCATTTGTTAGATTTAACTATGAATTCAATTATAAAGGCGCTTTCTCATAGAATCAATACCAAGTTTTCAATTTGCATCGTATTTTCTTGGTTTCTAATAGGATGAGCTCTTAAAATTTATAAAAAAAAATAATGGTATATTAAAAAATAACGAAACAGCTCTTATATTTGGGCTCCTCCCTTGGTCGGACAAATTTTATGAACACAACGTTTACATCAATATTTTCATAAAAAACCAATTCCTATAACCGGGCATGAGTGCGTTCCAATGACTATATATGTACATAGGTAATAATTCGTTCAAATTATCTTTGATAAACGGACAAAAATATGCAAATTGTGGAAAGAAAATTGTGTACAACCTGTAGAAATGTCAAACTAACTAGCTTGTATATATTAAAGTAAACAGAATACATTCACCGATTGAAGTCAAATTTGTTACCAAACCACATTTTGTCACAGTGTTTAAATTTATTAAGGAATTCATCAGACGGAAAAACGGAAAAAAGACTTTCGGAAATCAATGTTTCCACCAGTGGCATCAAAACGGAACACAAAGACTGTTGGAACATATTTCAAATTTGAAATGATTTATAAATCTTTGTTATTCAAACTTCGACCTAAAAGAATGATTCCGATTTCTTTGAAAATTATAACAAACTAAAGATTAGTGGTATTTGTAAAGAAATCAAACTGTTTGTAGAGTTAGAAAACAATTTTGTTTGTTTAATAAAAAAATGATACATTAAGAAAACCACATTTGATTACTTTATCTCATGACCTCAGAAAATAATGTGTATTTTTTTATATGTCAGTAAACATTATATTTAATTGAATGAATCTGCATGAATCTTATATGCATTACGTACATATATTGCTAATGAATATGCATGATTAGGTCTGGGCAAGCGGTGACTGAAGTAAAAATTTAGATAAACTTAATACCATAAGAATTCGGTATTATAGAAGGGTCCGTGCCACCAACAAATTCTACTTTGTATTTTAACTAAGCCCCAAATTAATATGCCAATAAATTAGGGAGCTACATACATAAGTGTTTAAATAGTGTAAATGGGCCCGCCTATAATAGGTTTAATGGACATATGTATTTCACAAATCCCTCAAGCAACATCAACCAAACTTGCTGAAGAGATATAATTTTAGCCCTTTTTTATATTCTATGTGGCTGTAATCAGATTATAACCATGCTCACGCCCCATATAATTCATTTCATTCAAAAAATTTTAAAATACAAAATAATATATGTTAATCTCTTTTAAGTTTTTTGAATGATTTCCCTTCAGGGTCTGTGAAATTATTCACTCAATAAATAGATTGTATAGCAAAAACGCCGCATTGTAAATTGTTTGTATTCATATAATTAACTACTTCATGCCGCTTAACCGACTACAGAGCAATTGATGATTTGACTTTAGTTTGTACTTTGGACGCGGTTCAATTTCCAAAACAATTTCACGCAATTGTATGTAGACATGTGGCATATAGTACTAAAAGTATACGGTATACGGATGTAAAGCATTTTTATACTCCTGCAACATGTAGCGACATAGTATAATAGTTTTGTTCATTAAACGGTTGTTTGTACACCTAAAACTAATCGATAATGATTACGAGACCAGAGTTGAAATCCGGAGTCTATCTGTCCGTGAGTCTACCTGTTCCTTTGCAAAACCTGGAGGACAAGTTCGTGCTATTAAACAAAAACTTATAAAGTACCATAACTAAGTACTAAATTAAGGTGTGAAACTCTAATTTGGAACAGTGGAAATTTTGAAAAAATAAGCGTGGTTTTTTAGCGAAAATATCGGTCAATGTGTGAGATATAGTATATAATTGAAATTCGGAGAGAAGTCTTTCCTGAAAATAATATGAAGGTCAATAATGGATTTAAGAAAGTGTTCTTGAATATCAATCAGGGGTGTTGTGGAATCCAAGACAGAATTGCTTAGCTGTCAGAATTGCCAACCAATTCTGATTTTCAATGGTGTCACAGAATCTGATTGGATTTTGACTTTTCGAACATACGCAAAACCAATATTCGAATCAGCTGTCTACTAATGTGACGAAACTAGCAAATGAATACATTTGGAAGCATTCATACTAAAGTTGGTAATGAGTTCCGAATTAAAGAAAGATTTTAAGAGATAACATTTATCAAATGAATAAAAACGCATTTGGGTGTTGAATTACGTTTTGTAAATCTTCTTTAACGGGGAAGCCTGCTTTAGAAGCAGATATATGAGCGCAGGATAGACGTCGTATGGAATTGGGGCAAAGTTTATTATCTTAACCAAAAAAAACTAAGAAAAGTTAAGTTTGAACTTATGTTTAAACAACATAATGTTAAATTTGTTTGGTCAAAAACCATTTTTTTCAAATTTTAAATTTTTTTAGAATTTTACATTTATTTTTGGAAATTTTCTTTGTTTAACTACATAGAACATAAGTTATTAACAAAAAGTAATCTTTTTGAATTTTTTTCCAATAGAAATTGTGTTCTGCATACTGCCCGTCGTCCGACAAATGCCCCAAAAAATCGATTTCAAGCCTCTAATGCAGGCTCCCCACTTTAATATCAGCATTTTTTTTCAAAAATTCAATAATTGAGACATTTTGTGTTTTATGCTTATGTTTTCCCCTATAGAAGTAAAGATAAATTAATTCCAAATAATAAAATAATTTGATTTCTTAACTTACATTTCAAATCTGTGTGCGACTATCTTCTTGATCTTCTGACAGCAAAACCGATAAAATTGGTTTCCGTGACACCCAAAACCGATACAAATTCTGTTTCGAATATCAAACCAATAATATCTGAATTCATGACACCTACTGCTTTTTTTGATCGGTTTCAATTCTGATTCCGACAACTATCAGATTCCACAACACCCCTGTATGTAAGTATATTGTCCTCTTCAAAGTAAGAGTGCTTGCAGAATGAACGCTGAAAGCAGATTCAAGCACAAAACTCATTTTGAGCAGCGCTGATCGAGATTGGATGCGAAATTCATCGCGTAGTTTGCTATTATACCTGCTACATACATATGTATGTATGTATATATGTGCTTTTATATTTGTGCTCATACATATGAAAAGAGAAGACATTGACATTTCTCAGATAATGAATATTTGACTTTCAGCTCTGCAGTAAATATATTTTTAAAGAAAAAAAAGTTTAGCAAGCCTCCCTTAAATACAAAACGGAATGAATTTAGTGAATTTCAACTTTTGTATAAACATTTAAGGGGTTACATGGGTTTCACAGTTTCAAAAAAACGAAATTTTCGAGTTGATCCGACTAATAGTTTCGGAGATAGAGCCTTGAAAAGGTGGACGCTCGAGGTTAGGTATAGGCTGGGGGCGCAATAGGTAAAACGCAGCTGCAGCTCATCTATTGTTAGCCGTAATTCTTGTCCCTTTTTTTCTTTATATAAGGTAAACTACTGGGAAATATTTCATTTGGTGATTTCTCGTAAAGCTACGAAGTTCATTTTGAGGTTATAAGAGGTTGTTGTGAATTTTATTCGATAACAAATGCCGTTTAAAGTGTCTAGAACCCAGATAACGGAAGGTGTTCATAGAAAAGATAGACCTAAAAAGAGGAAACAATCGTTTAATTCAAAAAATCCTGAGGTAGATGATAATTCTTTCACGAGTACGTCGGCAAAAAAATTAAAAGGCGATGACAAACAGCACGTGCCAGAGGAAGCCACGTTACAATATTCGATCATTGACTTTGTTCTGGGTTGTTCCACACTTTCGTGTTTTGTACGGTGTTCAAACATTATTGAAAGTGGAGGTAAAGAAATTTTGGAATCGAAAAGTGAATTTTAAACAATGCTCCAAATTCGGTCTGGGATTTAAACTTGTGGTAGAATGAGGACGATGTATGCCAAAATACATTTTATCATGTCAACAAATTGGCAGAATGTATGAACTAAATCGGCGGTTAATTTTTGTTATGCGAGTATTGGGTTTGGGTCTTGCTGGATGCGAGAAGTTTTACGGTTTGATGAATCTAAGCCGCTCCTTTTTGAATCAATCAACATACGACTTTTATATTAATAAAATACATGAAAGTATTACCACAGTTACTGAGAAACTGTTCTCCTCTGCTGCTACAGAGGAAAAGCAATTGACAAGTTTAGCAAACAACATGGAAGATACGACAGATGTGACTGTCTCCGGTGACTGATACACTGTATGGTGTCAGTTCTCTAATCGGATATCAATCAGGAAAAGTCTTGGATGTCATTGTTAAATGTTCATACTGTAAACTATGTGAGTCTTGGAAAAAAAATTAGATACGACAGAATTTGAAAAGTGGAAAGAGCACATTGAAAATGAACAATTATTGAAATGTTTAAACGTTCTATTGTAAAACATGGCTTGAGGTATGTAAATTATTTAGGAGATGGAGATTCTAAAACATACTCTGGTATTCTCAAAGCCAAACCTTATGGTGAAAATTTTGTTGACAATAAGAAAGAATGCGTTGGCCACGTACAGAAGAGGATGGGAACCCGGTTGCGTGATTTAGTGAAGAAAACTGTTGAGAAAAAAATAGTCAATGGCAAAAAAACTAAAAAAAAAATTCTTTCTGGTAAAGGTAAATTGACTAGTAAATTGATTGACAAATTAACTGTATATTATGGCTTAGCGATAAGAAGAAACAGTGATTCAGCTGATAAAACGAGGGATGCGATATGGGCAACTTACAACCACTAAAGTTCTACAGACAAAAACCCGCAGCATCAAAATTGGCCTGAAGATCCAGACACGTGGTGCACCTGACAGCATCAGGTACTCTCTCATCGTTCAAACACCAATATACTCCATTACCAGATGATATTTTAACTGCAATGAAACCAATTTATGAAATCCTGAGCAAGGATGAGCTTTTGGAGCGGTGTGTTGGAGGATTTATACAAAATAACAATGAAAGTTTCAATCAGTTGATTTGGAAAATTACTCCCAAAATATATACTTGTATTTTCAATGAAGGGATATCAGCATTATTATTAATTATGAATATGCCCGAAACATGGATGAAAACCGGGTGACCGCAGCCGCAAAGAAATCTACCAGCGAGACTCGTGAAGCCAGGATTCGTCATAGACTGGAGCAAAAGGATGCCCTGGACATTGCAGCTGCAGCAGGTTCTCTACTTTATGGCCCAGGAATCGACGATTCAATGTAAGTTAAAAAAAAAAAACATTTCCCACTTTTATTGTCTCTTAAAACTTTAAACGCGTTTTTCTCAAAATTATGTTTTCAAAGTCGGTCGTCAAGATTTTTTTTTAATTACAACTAACGGGTGATTTTTTTGAGGTTAGGATTTTCATGCATTAGTATTTGACAGATCACGTGGGATTTCAGACATGGTGTCAAAGAGAAAGATGCTCAGTATGCTTTGACATTTCATCATGAATAGACTTACTAACGAGCAACGCTTGCAAATCATTGAATTTTATTACCAAAATCAGTGTTCGGTTCGAAATGTGTTTCGCGCGCGTGTTTTGTTCAGCGATGAGGCTCATTTCTGGTTGAATGGCTACGTAAATAAGCAAAATTGCCGCATTTGGGGTGAAGAGCAACCATCCCGAAAAATGCACTGTTTGGTGTGGTTTGTACGCTGGTGGAATCATTGGACCGTATTTTTTCAAAGATGCTGTTGGACGCAACGTTACGGTGAATGGCGATCGCTATCGTTCGATGCTAACAAACTTTTTGTTGCCAAAAATGGAAGAACTGAACTTGGTTGACATGTGGTTTCAACAAGATGGCGCTACATGCCACACAGCTCGCGATTCTATGGCCATTTTGAGGGAAAACTTCGGACAACAATTCATCTCAAGAAATGGACCCGTAAGTTGGCCACCAAGATCATGCGATTTAACGCCTTTAGACTATTTTTTGTGGGGCTACGTCAAGTCTAAAGTCTACAGAAATAAGCCAGCAACTATTCCAGCTTTGGAAGACAACATTTCCGAAGAAATTCGGGCTATTCCGGCCGAAATGCTCGAAAAAGTTGCCCAAAATTGGACTTTCCGAATGGACCACCTAAGACGCAGCCGCGGTCAACATTTAAATGAAATTATCTTCAAAAAGTAAATGTCATGAACCAATCTAACGTTTCAAATAAAGAACCGATGAGATTTTGCAAATTTTATGCGTTTTTTTTTTTTTAAAAAGTTATCAAGCTCTTAAAAAATCACCCTTTATTTAAAAAAAATGTCGAGAAATTTTCATCGAAATTTGCATTTTTTTATAAAAACGTCTGCCAAAAATCCAATTTTCATTACCTAGTTTATTGTCTTTATCCTGAAAGAAGTTCTGCTGACAACGCGAATGCACCTTTTTTCCGAGGGACTGCCGGAAATGGCGTCCTAATGACTGCCGTTTTGATATTTTTTTTTGAAAATTTTACAAAATGTTTATTAAGTATGAGTATTTTAAATAAAAAAAAATTTATTAAAATCATTTTTTATATGTAAAAAAATTATTGAAAAAAGGCCGGTTTTTGCCCGAGGAAACCCATGTAACCCCTTAAGACGTTATCCGCAAAAGTTATTTGAATATACCCGAATGAAAATCAAAACATTCGATTACATTCTTGATAAGGTTGAATCCAAATTAACTAAAAAATTTAATAATTTTATAAAAATATCAATAACGACATGTAAAAGACTTATAGTAACCCTGGGGTGAGATATTTAAATTTTACATAAATTATTATATTACTTTATATTGTAATCTCATTTACAATCAAACTATTGTTATTATTCGTAAAAGTTTCGCAAAGGATTTAATTAAAATATTAAATTTTATTAAAATGCTGCTATTTAATAGTTTCCGATGCATTAGAAAAATCACCTCATAAATTTGGCCCTAAAAATATTAATAGCGTGTATTCTAAATACACTCATTCATGGTAACTGATTTCTCTTAGCTCAGCTTTGACCATCCGCTCTGCAGGTGTCCAAATCCCCGTCGAATAAGACGCACTTTCGTCATCGCTTTTTCCAGTCCTCGAAAGAGCCGGAATAGTATTTTCAGTTTTATCTCCTCAATCGTATCAAAACGACGGTCCCGCATTGGTCTTTTGAGTTTGCTGAATAGGCTGAATTCGCACGAAGCCAATCAGGTGAATACGGTGGTTACGAAACGAAATGAGTCAAGTATTTTTTGCAAAAAAGGCACGAAGAACCAATGCAAGTATGTCATGGTGCATTTGAGCAATTTTGGCATCAATCACACAAACACAAAGACACAAAACATTCTTCAAAGCGGTTTCGATTGAGCCAAATGATATTCTAGCACTATCAACGAGGTACCAAATTGTCAATCGACGATTTTTAAGCACCAAATCCCCGTTCAGTGAAGCAAGTTCGTTGCCCATTAAAATCAACCATTGTAAAAATCGAAAAATTCACGTTTGGTTGTTTAACAAAGCACCTGTAATTCGTATATAATTAAAATTTTTGACAAACGCTTGGAAATTATTATATGCAGTCCTATCAACCTAGATAAAAAATGTACCTGCCTTCGTGATAATATAGCCTCCGCAAACTCAAAATTTGCGATACACGATTTACAAACCTCCTATAAAGATTTTCCAACATCCGGGTGACTTTATGCCGCATATATCGACCAATACTGTATTCTAAAATACATTAATGAAACCCTAGTCAGTAGCATGCTAATTTTATGTAGGATTGGCAAAAATTTATAAAATCGGATCAATGCTTTCCCCCACTCCTACACATTCTGCTTCTTCTTTGCCAGCGTAGACACCACCTACGCGATTATAGCCCAGTTAACAACAGCGCGTAAGTCGTTTCCTCTTTTAGCAATTTGGCGCCAATTCGAGATACCAAGTGCAGCCAGGTACTTCTCCATCTGATCTCTCCAACGGAGTGCAGGTGTTCCTCTTCCACTGCTTCCCCCGGCGAGTACTGCGTCGAATACTTTTAGAGCTGGAGGGTTTTCATCCATACGGACGACATGACCTAGCCAACGTAGCCGCTGTCTTTTAATTCACTGAACTATGTCAATGTCCTCGTTTAACTCGTGCAGCTCTTCGTTCTATCGAACATTGTTGTTGCTATTAATATTGGTTCCAAGACGAAATTATTTACGACTTCGAAGTTAAGACTGTCAACTGTGACATGGGAGCCTAGTCGCGAGTGCTACGACTGTTTGTTTGATGATAGGAGGTATTTCGTCTTGCCCTTGTTCAATACCAGACCTATTTGGTTCGCTTCCTTATCCATTCTGGATTTTGCGGGAATACCAAATTCAGACATCGCGGCATAAAGGCAACTATTTTTCGTCAAAAGTTGCTTTGAAATGGACGAAGAGGTAGTACGTGCCACTATCACTTTAATCTTTCTCCACTCGTTACTTTTAATAATGCTCGTTATTCTAATAAATTTTATGCCAATATGTTGGTCAAGGTGTATTATCTATATATTTATATAAAAGAAATTTGTGTTAGTTACACCATTTATTACTCAAGAACGGCTGAACCAATTTGGCTGAAAATTAGTGGGATGGTAGCTTAAAACCTGGATAAGGACATGGGATACCTTTTATCTCTTTATATCAAAATTTATTACAACTCATAAATACAAAAATTATATATTTGAAATCATAAGCAGTTGTTCAAAATTCATAATATAATTGTAGGAATCATTTGAATATATGTGTACAATTTTAAACAGATTCTTCCTCAAAAATAATACAATTGCTAAGTATTTGGAATAGTAGAAAAGAACGGAACCAAATACGCAGTGAAATAGATTATAACGCCTGAGAACCGGTTCATCATGTGCAGTCCACTAGAATGACTGTCGATTGGACTCTAGTGGGAAATGATTGAGCTATGTTTCTATTGTCACACAACGACGCAAAAATTCGGTTTTATTACGATTAAAGAGCACTCAAACACGTCTCAGATTCAGTTATTGGTTGTTATACTCTCGCAACAAAGTTGCTAAAGAGAGTATTATAGTTTTGTTCACATAACGGTTGTTTGTAAGTCCTAAAACTAAAAGAGTTAGATATAGGGTTATATATACCAAAGTGATCAGGGTGACGAGTAGAGTTGAAATCCGGATGTCTGTCTGTCCGTCCGTCCGTCCGTGCAAGCTGTAACTTGAGTAAAAATTGAGCTATCATGATGAAACTTGGTACATGTATTTCTTGGCTCCATAAGAAGGTTAAGTTCGAAGATGGGTAAAATCGGCCCACTGCCACGCCCACAAAATGGCGGAAACCGAAAACCTATAAAGTGTCATAACTAAGCCATAAATAAAGATATTAAAGTGAAATTTGGCACAAAGGATCGCATTAGGGAGGGGCATATTTGGTCGTAATTTTTTTGGAAAAGTGGGCGTGGCCCCGCCCCCTACTAAGTTTTTTGTATATATCTCGGAAACTACTATAGCTATGTCAACGAAACTCTACAGAATCGTTTCCTTCAAGAATTTCCATATACAGTTCAAAAATGGAAGAAATCGGATAATAACCACGCCCACCTCCCATACAAAGGTTATGTTGAAAATCACTAAAAGTGCGTTAACCGACTAACAAAAAACGTCAGAAACACAAAATTTTACGGAAGAAATGGCAGAAGGAAGCTGCACCCAGTCTATTTTTAAAAATTGAAAATGGGCGTGGCGTCGCCCACTTATGGACCGAAAACCATATCTCAGGAACTACTCGACCGATTTCAATGAAATTCAGTATATAATATTTCCTTAACACCCTGATGACATGTACGAAATATGGGCGAAATCGGTTCACAACCACGCCTTCTTCCAATATAACGCTATTTTAAATTCCATCTGATGCCTTCTCTGTATAATATATATGTATATTAGGAACCAATGATGATAGCGGAATAAAACTTTACACAAATACGGTATTTGAGCTGAGGTATCCCTTGTGGAAAAATTGTCGTGATCGGAATATAACTTTTCAAGGTCCCTGATATCGAACACGAAGAACTCAGTGCCTAACCTAACCTAACTTAATTTTCCACCGAAAATATCGGTAAATCTCTCAGAATTTAATTCTAATTAATTTTACAGCAAAATAAAAAAATATGTAAATGACGGATAATGAAATCTCGATTATCACTTTATCATGCGAGAGTATAAAATGTTCGGTGGCACCCGAACTTAGCCCTTCCTTACTTGTTTTTGTTGGATTATGAACTTGCGAGGCACCCACTCTGTACAGAGCTTTCGCCTCTTTAGAGCATCATTGTCCTCGGTGCTCATTTCACCTGTTTCCAGCTTAGCAAATATCTTTTCAACGGTGGATTTCCCTGAGCCCACATTCAACAGCATTTTCCCCCAAAAAGCAATGCTTTATTAACACACATGCTTTATGATCCAATTTTTTGTAAACTAACACAAGTTACTTCTCGGAAATGCTATATCTCATTAACGAATAGTTATAATCCATTTAATAGAAATCATATAAATGGTAGTAGTAGTATTATCTATGTATGTATCAGCCACAGTGAAGCGTGGACGGGTCCTCTAGTTTAAATATAAAATTGCTTCACTCGAGTATATCTGAGCAATGGCAAAATTTTTGCAATAGCCATTGGTTTGTCACCAATATACCTTAGTCTAAACCATATGAATATTCCGAACTTCTGGTTGACGTTTTCCACATCAACTCAATATATTAAATTTAGCCTCTTTGGTCGAGTTAACAGCCCATATCATACATACATATCTCATTTGAAGATGTTTTTTAATATGCATTTATCTGACGCGAATCAAAATCTAGCAATAAAACTAAGTCTAAGTTTATGGGCTTCAATATAAGCCTAGAAAATGCCAAATTTGATTGTAATTTATTGACGATTTCATCGAATAATTGATGTTTAATTCTTTCGTAACATGTTTAAACACTTGCAGCCAGTTGTTACAGAGTACCATGGTTTTATTCGCATAATGTTTTACGTATCACCTAAATCTAATAGCAGAATCAGGAAATTCCGCTCCTCCCTTCCTCAGTTGCCTCCCGTAGCGAGCAAAATGTGTCAAAAGTTGAGCCCGTAGAAACCAGCCAACTTTTTTGTTTTCATTTGAACCATTGCTCAATACGCATATATAGTTTTGTACACATCCAAGTTTTCAATTACAATTTTTCATAATATAATCGAGAGTGGTAACCCTGTGTTGTGAGAGAGCAATCAGCTGACACGTTTCTATGGGAAAAAATCCAAATCGTGAGAAATTCTACGGTATCCTATGGTAAAAAAGGCGGTAGAAGCGGTGTTGCCTGATTATTTATATTGCGCTCTTATAAGATAGGTCGCATCAGCTGATTTGGGCTGCGGTTTTGCGGAGTTCGCCGATTCTGCTATAAGCGAGATAGATATAGAGTTATGTATATATAAATATTCAGGATGCTGAGAAAAGTTGAAATTCGGTAGGCTGTCTGTTGACCGGCCATCCGTCCATGCAAGCTGTAACGTGAGTAAAAATTGATGTATCTCAATGAAACTTGTTATGTGGGTTCCTTAGTACAAAAAATAAATTGAGTTCGGCGTTATCGGACCACAGTTACACTCCACAAATCGCCATTAACCCAAAACATATAAGACTAAGCACTCAAGATGTAAAACTCTAATTTGGTAATGTACATATCTCCTAAACCACTTTAGCTGCTATAACCAAATTTGCTGAGTACAAATCTTATAAAAACTTCTACCGTGTGAAAATGGATGAAACGGGAGGATAACCCGCTCACTCCTCATATAACGGTACTGTTAAAAACTACTAAAAGCGGGATAAATCAATAACTAAATACGCCAGAGACATTACATTTCACCACTGAGATGGTATGGGAGAGCTTTGTGGAAGGTGGTGTGAAAATTGAAAATAGAAGTATCTAGAGACCCGATTAACCGATTTCGACAAAATTTATTACGTGGTATTCTTCTTACATTCTTATGCCACATTGTGAAAATCGGACAACAACCACCTACTTCCCACAGAGCACAATTCAAACTCCATTTGATTATTTCACTTTCCAGTACACAAATCCAGAAGCAATTAATATAACGAGATAAAACTTTGAATGAATAATGTGTTTAGCGTGTGCCACCATATGACCAAAAATGATTCTTGCAGTTGTAAGAGTATACAAGTTTCGGTTATACCGGAACTTAGATCTTTCTTACTTGCTATTGATGTATGGATTGTAAATATGTATATTATGATATCAATAAAATTGTTCGATTAGTTGGAAATGCTAGGCACAATAATTACAGTATTATTATTATTTAATAAAACTCACATAAACGTCAAAGCAGCACTTTTCAGCATTAAATAGCAAGTATGAGTGTGGACATGCATGGTGACTAAGCAATTATACAATCATTTACACAAATTAGAGTCTGCAAACCTCAACAATTTTAGTAGCAGTATGGGCCTTAAAGAAGTAGTAGTATACTGAAAACCTTTGTTAGCAATCTTGTTTAGCTTATTATACGACCGATAAATTGAAGGAATTAGGCTATGAACTAGTCACCCATATATAGTATTTGCCAGATTTGGCTTCCTTTCCTCACTCCAAATATGCAATAACATTTTCTTAAAACTTAAAATATATGTATGTACATGTGTCTAACTTTGCTTTCTTTCGGCTATAACCGCGTAAGCAGGGTCCACTCCAGTAAAAAAGAACTTTGCTACATTAATTCCTTCCGAAATTTAATAATAACTCCTCAGTTAAAATTGATAACAGACCCAATAATAGGAGTTATATTGCCCAAAGAGAGTTTTATAATATAGATTCACATATAAAAATATGCATTCATCTGTGCATATGATATACATAATACATAAGGGGTATTCTCTTGCTCTTGCAAGATTGCAGATTGCAAAAATACTACACCGAAATATACAAGGGCACGAGAGCACCCATTGCAGAATCTAGTGATATATGAGCGACTGATTCAGTCAATTTATTGTAAATGACTATTGTGCATGGCTATTGTGAATTGGCGCACCTTCTGCATACATTTTTAACAAAAAAACTCTAACAAAACTTTATAATTTAAATAGAAAATATAAAATCTAATTAAAATTTACCTTTCTCAACAATTTAACGACGTAATATGTCTTTATGTAAAATGGCAACTACAACAGGGTTGCAATTTTATTTATGCGTGACATTGCACGCAAATATACATGGGTTTTGGTCTGACATATTTCACAGCCCTTGCAAATATTTTTCTGCGTGTGTTTGTTGTTGTGCTGTTGTAAATTTGCAATGCTTGCACCGTGCACCGGGTTTTGCAAGAGCAAGAGAATACCCCTATACTATATGCGCATATATGTAGATGTGATATACGAGTAAAGTACTTTGAACTTTCAAATTTATATACACGGCGTTTGGTTATTCATAAAAAAAACTCTTAACTACAGAGCAATGGCCGAATTCACACTTACACAGTAATTAATTTGCATAGCTCAAGTAAAACGTTACTTCTTACTGTAATACATTTTATATTAAGCTATTGTTTTATAAACTGTTTTTGTTGTTTATATAGAGTGTATAACCTTCATTTCAAATAAAATACGGTAAAAGAAATTTAATTGCCAACAATTAAGCTTTTATATGTAGTTCCCATCTTCTATCGTATGGTGTTTAAAGTTAATTTTTCAGAACAGCTAGTTTTCATCTAGTCAATCATAGCTGAACACTGACTTTATGTGCCTCCAGAAAAGTAGTCCAGCGAAGTCAAATAAATTAACCTAGCTAAGTAATCGATAAAAGATTGGGAAGAATTTAGTATACCTTCCCAGGATTTCGGGAATAAAATGGGTATGGTCGGATAGAGGAGATTCTCCAGATCACGAATATATGGTTATAGCCGCAGGAAGCTTATAGTTTTCGAGTTATTCGCGTTTTAAGTTGAAAATTTGCAATATTTTAATTACATATTTTCGATATATAAAATTAATTTTGCACTTATATTTTTCACTTTTATATACACTAACACATCACTTATTAATTTGCACACATTTATTTTATATAATATAGTGCAAAAATAGCTTTTAATACACATTTAAATTATTGTTGAATTTGATTATTTAAGAATAACAAATGAATTACAAACTGTCATATAATCAGTGTTACCTTATCAACATCATTTGCTTCACTTCAAAAAAATAACCCTGGTCGGTCCAACACCAGGGTGTATCAGAATTTTTTCGCGTTGAACTCCTTTTTGCGTGGGCGGCCTTCGGCCGCGCTTCAAAAAAAATAACCCTGGTCGGTCCAACACCGGGTATATACATTTTTTTTTCTTCCGTAGAACTCATTTTTACATTGGTAGCCACTTAAATTTTTTATATATTTTTTTAATGTTTAGCAACGATTATGTTTCCTGTATTTAGGGTATAATATTTCTTTATACTTTTTTTTATTTTAGTTTGTAAAATATTTTACTATAGTAACACTGATTATTTGACACATTTATTTTTACAAATGATGTCGATTAGGTAACACTGATTATATGACAGTTTGTAATTCATTTGTTATTCTTAAATAATCAAATTCAACAATAATTTAAATGTGTATTAAAAGCTATTTTTGCACTATATTATATAAAATAAATGTGTGCAAATTAATAAGTGATGTGTTAGTGTATATAAAAGTGAAAAATATAAGTGCAAAATTAATTTTATATATCGAAAATATGTAATTAAAATATTGCAAATTTTCAACTTAAAACGCGAATAACTCGAAAACTATAAGCTTCCTGCGGCTATAACCATATATTCGTGATCTGGAGAATCTCCTCTATCCGACCATACCCATTTTATTCCCGAAATCCTGAGATGGTATACTAAAGCCGACCCAAAAGAATTGTTTTGAACCAAAAGTCGCGAAGTTCGTAGGTGTCCGTAATCGGACTACTGTTGCGCCCACAAAACGCCATTAATCGAAAACGTAAATAAAATACTGATAATTTTTGCATTAGGAATCAAATTATAGAGGGGCAACTGTGTTTTCAAAAGCCGAAAAGATTTTTCAGAAAAAAACGAAAAGTATTGTACATACATGGTATATGGGAGTGTAAATAGTATATGGAAGTTGGAGTAGTATATCTCGCCCATTGACCAATATTTTTAGTCAAAAGTGAACTATAGATAGTGGGGTAAACATATTCGGTACTTAGTGGCCTGAACGGTTTCGTTTGGATTTGGACAATTTTTGGTCATAAGCTGGCGAACTTTAAAAGAATTATTAGTGCAAAGTTTTAGTTCATTTTATCGATTGTTTCCTGATTTGTGTAATGGAAAGTAAAAGAAATAATTCGAATTTAAAATTGTGTTATTTGAGAAGTAGGCGGGGTTGTGTTCCGATTTCTCCCATTTTCCCATGTCATGGCAATATGAGAAGAATACCACGTACTAAGTTTAGTCGAAATTGGTCAGTCGGTTACCGAGATATGTGATTTCACCAAAAAGTGAACGGTGCTACGCACATCGTTCAATTTGCACACCACCTCCCAAAAAGCTCTCTCATACCATTTGGAAGGAAATTAAAATTTAATATTGTGCTGATCAGTTCTTGTAATTTTAGTGCTTAGGGGATATGTAGATTAAGCTTATCAGAGGACGGGACCACGCTCACATGTTAAAAAATGTATTAATTTAGTGCTTAGTTATGACACTTTGTAGGTTTTTGGTTAATGACGATTTGTGGCGTGACAGTGGTCCGATTGCGGCCATCCATCTTCTCGTATTTTTTTTTGTACTAAGAAACCACATACTAAGTTTTATCAAGATATCACACAATTTAAAGCTTTCAACTTTCCTCGTCATCCTGATCATTTATATATATGAATGTACATAACCCTATATCTATCTCGTTTAGATTTAGATATATGTACAACGATTAGGTGAACAAGACTATTATACTCTTGCAAGAGTATACAGTGTGTTTAGAAGTAAACAGCCTGAATCTTGCCCCACCTGGTGGCGCCATCTATATGTGGACTGATGCGTTAGAATCTGCTATCTTAATCGATTGTCCAGTGTGAATTTTATGACATTTCATCTATTGGAACTGCAGTTATTGCGTTTTAAGTGTCGGTGCGTTTGTGTTATCGGTGCGAAAAAGAGCTTCGAACAAAGACCCAACATTAAATTTTGTTTTAAAATTGGTAAAACTTTCACCGAAACGTTTCAATTGATGAAACAAGTTTATGGCCATGATTGCCTATCCCGTAGTAAAGTCCATGAGTGGTTTCAATGTTTTCAAAGTGATCGTGAAGACATAAATGACGATCAACATGTGGGCTAATCAAAATCCGTGATCACTGGAAATTCCATCGAAACTGTGCTTGAATTCAACAAAAATCAGTTGAAATCATCATAGAAATTCATGGAAATGGAATTGAACATCTCTAAAACATCGATTTATCGCATTTTGAAAAACATTTCGGCTTACGAAAGGTGTGAGCACGGTTTTTCCGCACAAACCAAACGACAAACCTGACGACCAAAAATTGCTCAGAATCCAACATTCGAAGGACATCATTAAAGAGGTCAAAAAGGAAAAAAAACTTTCTTTACAATATCGATATTGCTGACGAAACGTGGTCCTTCCTATATGATCCCGAAACGAAACGCCAGATTGCTGAATGGAAGGCACCGGACAAGCCGAAACCCAAAAAATCGTGCATGGAGAAGTCAAAAGTGAAGACAATGCTGATTTGTTTTAAAAGGCCATTTAAAAGGCTTGCACCGGCATACTGGCGGCCATATCGGCCAACGAGCTAAAATACTCGTTCGACATGCTTTTGGGCCGTACAAAAAGCTGTATTGAAGCAGTAGCAGAATATTTTAAATAAAATAAATTGATTTTACCAAAAAACTACTTGTTCTGTTTTTTTTTTTAAGTCCTGTTTACTTTGGAACACACCTTGTATCACATATTGCGGGAAGCTATATCGATCTCAAGTAAATTCGGCACATAAGGTTCTTCTACACACAAATAAAGAACCAATTAATGTAGCGGAATAAAACTTATCCCAAATAGTGCCTCTGCATTGTGTCATCTTATGATCGAACTTGTGCAAATCGAATCAAAACTGTTCAAGCTCTTAGTACCGAATATGTGGACCCCAATGCCTTTACTTAATTTTTTACCGAAAATATTGGTAAAAGTGTGATTTACTATATATAACTGTAATTCGGGGAGAATCCTTTTTTAATGATAGTATATCTGACTGTCAATACAATATAAAGATTTTCGGACTTCCGAGTGACTTTATGCCGCATATCATATCAGCAAAAAATAGTTAAACTATGTTCATAATTTTATAATCCTTAATTTATTCTGCAAAATCTATGTCGTCCACCTCAAAATAATTCCCTTTGGGCTAAATACTCTTGTGCCACCATTTTTTCCAGTCCTCAAAACAACTGTTAAAGTAAATTTCCGAAAAAACCTTACTGGCTGATCGCCAGTAATAATACGTTTAATGACATCCTGTTAGTCGGAAAGCAGACGTCAACGCGCTCTGTTTTTCGAAAAAAATTTGTGCTTTCACTTTTCTTAGGCTCATATGATCTTTAAAAATAGTTTTCATTGATCCTTCCAACAATGCCAGTAAGATCTCTGACAGTTAATCGTCGATTTTCAAGTACTAATTCCTTTATTATTGAAGGAAACGTGTTTTAATAATTTGTACCAATCAAAAACACTTGTTCGCGTCAAGCAAATATCACTGAAGGCCTTTTCCAACATTCTGAACCTTTCGGCACCAGCAAATTTGAATCCGAAACTTTAATGGAATTTCTTTGTTGAATAATTTCGCTCATTGTAGAAATTTCTAAAGGATCTTTATGTATTTCAGTAAAGCAAGCGTATACTAAACACTAAAGATTATTTTTATATGACATTTGGTACAGATGTCACCGACAGTCCTACCAACCTAAAAAAAAATGAATTAAAAAGTTTTGTTATATTTTTCCTTTTTTATATCGCACAATATGTGACTTATCTTAATGAAAATTCTAGAACGTGTTGTACTAATAACAAAGTATTTTTGTACCTAAAATGGATAAAATCATTACCACGGATAATAGTGTCTAATGACCACGATCACTTATTTGGATACGGTTGTTTGATTCTGCGTATTCCTACTTTATATATTCGATATGAGAAATCTATGATCGGGATTAGTTCTTTCAGTTTAACTATGAACTATTTAATACAATATTTAATTAAAGGTTCGATGATGTAGTATAGGGAATATAAATCAATTTTATATTTACTATACTAAATTTGATTAAACGATTTGATAAAACACACGCAAAGCACTCTTTGCAACTGTTTCAGGGCAATACAAAGAAGTTTCTGCGTCCTTTCATGGATACACTGGTGTACGCCAGTTGTATAGTTAGCGAAAAAGTCCACGTCAACCTTAACAACGTCAGGACTGTTGAATACGCTGAGACATCACGGGGTCAAATCTATCAAATTAAAAAATTACTACGCTGAGAAATAAATTTGGGTTTTCTTTTGTAAGCTAACTACTTATCAGACCGCCCCTCGTAAGTATTAATTTTCCATGCGAAAAGAATTTTAACATAAATGAATAATATTATAGTAAATGTTAAAAAAACCCGCTCGATACCAAACGAGGTTTCAGACAAGGCGACTCCCTATCGTGCGACTTCTTCAATCTGCTACTGGAGAAAATAATTCGACCTGCAGAACTTAATTGAGCAAGTACAATATTTTCTAAGAGTGTACAGCTGCTGGCGTATGCCGATGATATTGGACAAGGAAGCAAAGCAAATGGGTCTGGTATTGAACGAGGGCAAGACGAAATATCTCGTCATCAAACAAACAATCGTCGCGACTTGGCTCTCACGCCACTGTTGACAGTCATAACTTTGAAGTTGTAGATAGTTTCGTATATTAGGAACCAGTATAAACACCACCAACAATGTCAGCCTAGACATCCAACGCAGGATAACTCTTGTCAACAGGTGGTACTTCGGACTGAGTAGGCAATTGAGAAGCTAAGTCCTCTCTCGATAAACAAAAACCAAACTCTATAAGTCACTCATAATTCCCGTTCTGCTATATGGTGCAGAAACTTGGACGATGACAACAACTGATGAGTCGGCGTTGCGAGTTTTCGAGAGAAAAGTTCTGCAAAAGATTTATGATAAAGATAATTCAGCGAGTAAAAAGACAGCGGCTACGCTGGCTAGGTCATGTTGTCCGAATGGACGAAAACACTCCAGCTCTGAAAGTATTCGACGCAGTACCCGCCGGGGGAAGCATAGGAAAAGGAAGACCTCCACTCCGTTGAAGAACCAAGTGGAGAAGGACCTGGCTTCGCTTGGAATATCCAATTGGAACCACGTAGCGAAAAGAAGAAACGACTGGCGCGCTGTTGTTAACCGGCTATAATCGCGTAAGCGGTGTCTATACCAGTAAAGAAAAAGAAATGTCAAAAACACATATTAAGCAGTATATATTCGAGATATGCCATCTCTTAATATATATAAAACCTCAGATACCGAATATGAGAACCTTAGTGCATATGTCTGATTTTATACTGAAAATTTCAGCCGATCTGTGTGATACATATATGACTAAAATCCATACTGCATTTTTTTTCTTAGGCTAAACATTTCAATAATTGGATCAATAATACTCCTAGCCCTCAAACTTCTAACACAGTGATTCCCGAATTCCCAGTTGACTTTGCGATATTTAATGAGACTAAAACTATTTCTTTACCACTTAATCAAGTGTTTCCTTAACCATTAGCTCAATATAAATAAATTTGGTCTAAACCAAGCTCCTAATATATATTTCACAACACTTTTTAGCGTATCCAGATAGAAATTTTTCTTTTAGAAATACGTTAATGACATGTTATTTATCAAAAATATTAAAAATTAGAAACAAAATACATTGAGTAAATGAGCTTTACAAAATGAGCTTGAAATGTAAAATACTGACATGCGATGAAAAAATTATATTTTTTATTTTTTTAATTTTAATTGAAATTAATATTTTTCTTTACTTTTTTTATTGAAACACGAAGTTCAGTCGCGTTATTACTTTAAAAACAATAAAATCGGCCGCTTTTGTAAAGGGTGATTTTTTAAGAGCTTGATAACTTTTTTAAAAAAAAAAACGCATAAAATTTGCAAAATCTCATCGGTTCTTTATTTGAAACGTTAGATTGGTTCATGACATTTACTTTTTGAAGATAATTTCATTTAAATGTTGACCGCGGCTGCGTCTTAGGTGGTCCATTCGGAAAGTCCAATTTTGGGCAACTTTTTCGAGCATTTCGGCCGGAATAGCCCGAATTTCTTCGGAAATGTTGTCTTCCAAAGCTGGAATAGTTGCTGGCTTATTTCTGTAGACTTTAGAGTTGACGTAGCCCCACAAAAAATAGTCTAAAGGCGTTAAATCGCATGATCTTGGTGGCCAACTTACGGGTCCATTTCTTGAGATGAATTGTTGTCCGAAGTTTTCCCTCAAAATGGCCATAGAATCGCGAGCTGTGTGGCATGTAGCGCCATCTTGTTGAAACCACATGTCAACCAAGTTCAGTTCTTCCATTTTTGGCAACAAAAAGTTTGTTAGCATCGAACGATAGCGATCGCCATTCACCGTAACGTTGCGTCCAACAGCATCTTTGAAAAAATACGGTCCAATGATTCCACCAGCGTACAAACCACACACCAAACAGTGCATTTTTCGGGATGCATGGGCAGTTCTTGAACGGCTTCTGGTTGCTCTTCACCCCAAATGCGGCAATTTTGCTTATTTACGTAGCCATTCAACCAGAAATGAGCCTCATCGCTGAACAAAATTTGTCGATAAAAAAGAAAAGAACCGAACACTGATTTTGGTAATAAAATTCAATGATTTGCAAGCGTTGCTCGTTAGTAAGTCTATTCATGATGAAATGTCAAAGCATACTGAGCATCTTTCTCTTTGACACCATGTCTGAAATCCCACGTGATCTGTCAAATACTAATGCATGAAAATCCTAACCTCAAAAAAATCACCCGTTATAAGCACAGAAAAGCTAGTTTGTTTTTTACTCATTAAACGTAATAAATTAAAAATTATAATTATAAATAGATAATATAATTTAGTTTACTTGTGCTTACCAAAAACATTACAAGTAAGTGTCATTTTTCTTACATTCTTATGTCACTTTGTGAAAATGAAC
The DNA here is from genome assembly GCF_023373825.1 of Bactrocera dorsalis. Taxonomy (NCBI): domain Eukaryota; kingdom Metazoa; phylum Arthropoda; class Insecta; order Diptera; family Tephritidae; genus Bactrocera; species Bactrocera dorsalis. Next base: position 40,814,874 of record NC_064303.1, read on the forward strand.
GAGACCGGACAACAACCACGCCTACTTCCCACAGAGCACAATTTAATTATTTCACTTTCTAACACACAAATCAAGAAGTAATTAATAGAAAAGGATAAAACTTTTCACGAATAATGTCTTTAGTGTGTGCCACCATATGACCAAAAATTGTTTAAATACAAAAAAAAAAACAACACCCTAGGTACTATCATTCAATGTGTGTGATATACTATTGAAATTCAGACAGAATCCTTTCCTGGCAGTAGTAATTCTGTGAATCAAAAATGGGTTGAATCAAGTCAATACTTTCCTGAACCACCAGAACTCCTCTTTAAGAACTAATTCAAATAAAATTATACACATGCACATTTTCCACAGGCTATAATTAAAACCATTATCATTGGTAAAGCTTTGTGTGAGCATATTTTATTCTGACTAATAATGGTGTCAACCTAACCTAACCTACGTACATATATTTCAAAGTTCGTCGTAAAGGAAGTATTTTCTGTGGTAATGAGAACATCTTTTCGTTCATAATATCACAGAGGTCTCATTTTCGGGCTTGTACATATGGTGTGTGGTTCTTGACTAGATGAAGAGGAATTGCTGCAAGATCGCGAACATTTTTTATGTGGTATGCGTAAGCATATATTGTTAAACAGTCGCCTGAACAGTTCAGCCGGTATCACTTTAACGTCATTAAAGAGGTGGATGAACGACTCGTAGGAGGCAAGTTTTCGATGACTTCACGACTTTCAATGAATTCTTTGTGCAACTCAAATACTTGTGTTCGTGATAAAGTAGACTTTCCAAAACAATTCTGAAAAATCTTCAACAATTCCGTAGCAGTCATTGCGTTGATGACTTTTCAATAAATGTTCAATTTTTTGCAGAGTAATAATCGCCAGGCAAACAACAGAGATCAAACCACAGAGATCAAACTTCTAACATATAAAATAATGCAAAAAAACAAATGTTATGGCTTCCTTCAGGACGCTAGCGGCAATACCGCAATCATCATCATGATTATAGCCCTAAGAAAATTGGAAATCGTTAGGACCAAAACAACGCCGTAACTAAGGAAATAATTTCATGATGAATATGCGTCCTTGATTAATTAAGGGGTTAGGGGTAGTCAGAGGCACGAAAAAATTAGTTTTCAGTATTTTTTTTGCTACTAAATCATGTTTTTTACAAAAGTAGTAATATGGCATTATTATAGGATAGTCAACACATGAAGTCACGAAAATTTGAAGAAAAAAATTTAATTTCCAAAGTGATAGTTGTTTGTGTTGACCCTGTTCCAAAAAAAGGTACTTGCGGTGACAAGCATAAGTCCTTGGAGATTCGTCTAAAAACAATCGGACAAAATAAATTAGTTTTATAAATAGATAATGCCGGGCCTGATCGAAGGATTTTATTTTTTTCTCAAAATTAACAAAATGGCGGCCTCAGGAAATTTTTTTCTAATTTTTGCGAAAAAATCAACAGTTAATTGGTCTGAAAAAATCGAAATTTTCGAAAAAATAGAAATCCTTCGATCAGGCCCGAGTTTATTATGTATTCTAAAAGCTGGATAAATTTCATTAAAATCTACTGAACGGTTTTCGAGTTACAGTTGTCACCGATTCAGAAACCGATTCACACTAGCGCTTTGAAGTGCCCGAGCTCTCTTTTTTTATTTCTCGAATAACTCAAAATCTAATTATCGGATCAACGTGAAAAGGAATATTTTTAAGATATTACATTTAACGAAAATGCAAAAAAAAATTTATTTTTTGAAAATTCTAACTACCCCTAACCCCTTAAAAGACTTCGAAAGTAAGGAAAACATAGCTTATAATTGATTATATAAACACTCACTTTTCTCTAATTCTCTCCTGGTTGTTTAGATCAGGATCTGATTATAATCACTTAAAGATAGAGAAACTGAATTTAGTAATAGGTTTCATTTCGGTTGGCTTTTTAAACTCTAGAAATTTTAAAATTAAAACCAGAAGAACATATGTGTATAAACTCTTATCGCTACTGAGCTGATTAGAATTGCTGCATTCTCAAAGGAGGTCTTTATTATATGTCCCTTTAATCAACATTTAACGCTGAATGAATAAATTTTATTTGGCTGCAACGGACCACTATATTGTTGCGGCCAAAATTCGCACCCGCCTCTGTGCAGCAAAAAACGCACGCCAACAAACACAAGGAAGTTTCGACGTCGAGAAGCTGCAATTACAACAGACAGCCGAACGATTTTCTACTCGGCTTGCACTCCTGCTCTCTGAGAGCACTCGTCAACAACTCGGTATAAGGGAACTGCATTTCGAACTCCTTACGTACAGCTGCAACCGAAACCATTGGTTTTCGGAAAGTGCAAAAGAACAGCTGGTACGACGAGGAGTGCCGAGTACCGAGAGCTGAAGAGGGAAGCGAGACGCATTTGCAGACAGAAGAAGAAAGAGGCGGAAATGCGTGACTACGAACAGCTCGATAAGCTGGCCGACAGGGGTAATGCTCGAAAATTCTACGAAAAGATACGTCGACTTACGGAAGGTTTCAAGACCGGAGCATACTCTTGTAGAACCCCCCAAGGTGATCTAGCCACCGATGCCCACAGCATACTTAAATTATGGAGGGAACACTTCTCCAGCCTGCTGAATGGCAGTGTACGCACAACACCAGGAGAAGGCGAACCCGATACCCCAATCGATGACGATGGAGCAGGCGTTCCATTGCCCGACCATGAAGAAGTTCGAATAGCAATTGCCCGACTGAAAAACAACAAAGCGGCAGGGGCCGATGGATTGCCGGCCGAGCTATTCAAATACGGCGGCGAAGAGCTGATAAGGTGCATGCATCAGCTTCTTTGCAAAATATGGTCGGACGAAAGTATGCCCAACGATTGCTATGCCCAATCCATAAAAAAGGAGACCCCACAATCTGCGCCAACTACCGTGGGATTAGCCTCCTCAACATCGCATATAAGGTTCTGTCGAGCGTATTGTGTGAAAGATTAAAGCCCACCGTCAACAAGCTGATTGGACCTTATCAGTGTGCCTTCAGACCTGGTAAATCAACAACCGACCAGATATTCACCATGCGCCAAATCTTGGAAAAGACCCGTGAAAGGAGAATCGACACTCACCACCTATTCGTCGATTTCAAAGCTGCTTTCGACAGCACGAAAAGGAGCTGCCTTTATGCCGCGATGTCTGAATTTGGTATCCCCGCAAAATTAATACGGCTGTGTAAACTGACGTTGAGCAACACGAAAAGCTCCGTCAGGATCGGGAAGGACCTCTCCGAGCCGTTCGATACCAAACGAGGTTTCAGACAAGGCGACTCCCTATCGTGCGACTTTTTCAATCTGCTGCTGGAGAAAATTATTCGAGCTGCAAAACTTAATCGAGCAGGTACAATCTTTTATAAGAGTGTACAGCTGCTGGCGTATGCCGATGATATTGATATCATCGGTCTCAACACCCGCGCCGTTAGTTCTGCTTTCTCCAGACTGAACAAGGAAGCAACGCAAATGGGTCTGGCAGTGAACGAGGGCAAGACGAAATATCTCCTGTCATCAAACAAACAGTCGTCGCACTCGCGACTTGGCTCCCACGTCACTGTTGACAGTCATAACTTTGAAGTTGTAGATAATTTCGACTATTTAGGAACCAGTATTAACACCACCAACAATGTCAGCCTGGAAATCAAACGCAGGATTACTCTTGCCAACAGGTGCTACTTCGGACTGAGTAGGCAATTGAAAAGTAAAGTCCTCTCTCGACGAACAAAAGCCAAACTCTATAAGTCGCTCATAATTCCCGTCCTGCTATTGGTGCAGAGGCTTGGACGATGATAACAACCGATGAGTCGACGTTGCGAGTTTTCGAGAGAAAAGTTCTGCGAAAGATTTATGGTCCTTTGCGCGTTGGCCACGGCGAATATCGCATTCGATGGAACGATGAGCTGTACGAGATATACGACGACATTGACATAGTTCAGCGAATTAAAAGACAGCGGCTATGCTGGCTAGGTCATGTTGTCCGGATGGATGAAAACACTCCAGCTCTGAAAGTATTCGACGCAGTACCCGCCGCGGGAAGCAGAGGAAGGGGAAGACCTCCACTCCGTTGGAAGGACCAAGTGGAGAAGGACCTGGCTTCGCTTGGAATATCCAATTGGCGCCACGTAGCGAAGAGAAGAAACGACTGGCGCGCTATTGTTGACTCGGCTATAATCGCGTAAGCGGTGTCTACGCCAGTAAAGAAGAAGAAGAATAAATTTTATATTATTTAACCTTTCATCGGCAATTGTTTAAATTAACGGTATCTTCCGGTTACTGTAAACGCATAAATATTCCACATTTCCATACTGCCTCAGGAACGTAACAAAATCTGAAGAGCACAAATTAATTTTTCCAAGAAACATATCTTCGTCTAAAAAGTACTAATATGTATAGTACTACCAGACAGTAGGTATTACCAAATAGTACTGCTACTGACTTATATAAAATATAAGTGATATTGTACGAAATTTCAGAGTTATCGAAGGTCTAAGAGACAGAAGTATAACTTTTCTTGTTAGTGTAAAAATGAGCAAGTCTGCAAATTGTAACTGGTTATTTTTATGGTATGTTCATCCTATTATATCAGACTCACATTTATGTTGCTATCGTATCTTCTACTATCTATCTGTGTGAATTTGTCATAAATAATGAGCATGTGAACATTGAAATATGTCTCATTTAAACAAATTAGTTGACGTGCTTTTTATACACAAATTAAACGATCTCATCATCAACGACCGATGATCATGAGTGTCTCTAATATGATTATAAACAACATGTAAGGAATAGCTAAGTTCGGGTACAACCGAACCTTTTATACTCTTGCAACTTGGAAACCTCAATTCCAGGGAAATACCATAAGGTGTAAAACGTCAACCAGAGGATCAGAATTCAAGCAATTTTATATATACATTTATGTGCTATATATAACTCGTACACTGATCGACATATATAGCATAAGTTTTGTTAAAAAAACGAAAATCATTTAAGTGGTATATAGGATTCGGTAGTATGCCACATACTAAAAAATCACCAATCATATGGAGTAAAGTCAGCCGGATGCTCAAAATCCTGGTACTAGTTACATATATGGGGGGTAGGTTAAGTTTTGTTTATTTTAGGCACAAGATATATTTAGGGGTTTCAGATAGTCTCATAAAGTTATAAGTTATAACGATCCGAAAACATAGCGTTCAGAGTTGTATTTGCGTAAAGTTATTTTAGTATGCAATCCAACAACAAATTTTTTTAACTAGTATGCAAATTTATGATTTTACGATTCTTTATGACACCTTGTGAGTACCCTAATTGTTGTGATTAAAAACGCTTTCTCATTTTCATTGGGATAACTCTCATATTAGTCCATACATGCGGTAAAAAGTCACTCGAAAGTTCGAACATCTCTATATTAGGTACATATATGGTGGCTAAGAGAAGTGTTGACCCGATTTAACCTATTTTTGACATACAGACATACCATTGTAAGAGATGTGTTATCCCATTAGTTATATATGGAATATATCACACATTGACCGACATTTTCGATCAAAAATCAACTATAGGTACTCGGGTCCAAATATTCGGTATCTTGGGGCTTGAACATTTTCGGTTTGATTTGAACAATTTTCAATAATGAGATGGCATACTCTAAAGGCATTATTTGTTCAAAATTTTGTCTCCTTATACAAATTGCTTCTTGATTTGTATACTAGAAAGTGAAATAATCAAGTGGAATTTAAACTTGTGCTCTGTGGGAAGTAAGCGTGGTTTCGTCTATTTTCGTACTATGACATAGGAATATAAGAGGATATAGTAGTTTAGGAGACAAGTATATTCTTTACACAATTTGTTTCCCTCAGATGCCCCTTGCTTCTGCGACCCTCTGTGCCAAATTAGAGTTTTATATCTTATTTTAGTGCTTAATTATGGCCCTTACACACATTTTCGGATATTGGCGTTTTATGAGCGTGGTAGTAAGCCGATTACGCCCATCTACGACTTCGTAATTTTTTGTACTAAGATACCTGCATACCAAGTTTCATCAAGATATCTCAATTTTTACTCAAGTTATAGCATGTACAGACGGACGGACGAAAGGACGTACAGACAGCCAGTCACCCGGATTTCAACTTTTTTCGTCATCCTGATCAATTCTATATATACATATACATAACCATATATCTAACTCCATTAGATTTATGTGATACATACAACTGTTGGGTGAAAACAAAACTATTATACTCTGTAGCAACAGGTTGCAAGAGTATAAAAATTATAGAAAGGCAAGATTTTCATAGTTTTCACTTCTATCATTCTTAGTTATGAAGCTTTTTCTCTGGGAAGCTTTTTTGAGCAATTTAAGGTTTAATATTTTAACTTACATAGGAATGCTAACAATATTTCAGACTCTTTATCCACTTATGAAACACCAGAACCTCACTTACACGCTTTATTTGCAATAAAATTGGATATATTCGTCAAACTGATTACACAAAGCAGAGTTGTTGTCAACGTCACTCAGTTGATCAAGACAAATTTCTCACACACCTGAAATTTTGCTCAACCGGAAGAAAGCAAAGATACGGTTCAGCAAGATACAGGCGCGAATGAAAAATGTCGGCGTCAAAATAGGAATATCAGATATTGGCAAACATATTTATTCTAATGAAAAATTTAACTTTAAAAACATAAAGGTATCCTTCCAACTAATTTAATTTCGGCCACTACCGCACAAGTCAACGATTTTGAGGTAACTGGTGAACACTATTTTACCGCGACTGGAGCCGTTGGCTACCGCACGGAAAGTAACGCATGCTCATCTGCTCGACAACCTGGTCTACCGACTTAGTGAAAATAGAAATTAGAATTAGATTTAACAAATAAAAAGCAGATGACCCACCCAACTACGAGCAACAAAACCATTGACGGGCCACCACAGAAATAAGCGCACAGCAATATAAAACATTATGTGTCGCAATCGAAGCGTTAAAGGCGAGGCTGACGAGAATATTGTTAGATAGTTTGCTGTAAGGACAGATAAACGGAAAATATTCAGTAACGGCGCATGCTTTGTGGCAACAACGGATGTACCTCATGGTGTTTGTCAGACACTCACCCACTACGAGAACATACTTATACATATATGTACACATTCATACATTACCTTAAATATATAATATATAGCTCAGTTTTTTATATTTTATCAAGCCACACTATTTAAAGGGCTTAGTGGATAGATTTCTCGAAAGGAATGTTGACGTCACTATTTGCAACCGGTGCCACTTTCAGCGGCTGCATACACTTTTTGTAAGAGGCTAGCAAAATGCTACATTTAAGACACCCAGCGAAACAACCTCATTAACACTGGCGGTATAAAAATCCCACCTAGTGTTTCCTTTGATATTATTATAATTATATCATCTTGAAATACATATGTATAAGACATACTAACATAAGTACGTATGTATGCGAAAGATTTTAGCCAAACTATCCCCTAGAATGAACATTTAAATGTTATTAGAGTCATAACACACCTTGTTAAGGCCAATCCCTAAAAACTGATACAGCAACGAGTGGCAAAATATACGATGACGCTATCGCCAGCAGACATACGAGTATATACTATACACGTGTGTGTTAGTGGTAAGGAAGGAAAGTGCTTCCTAGCACACCTAAACGCGTGCCCCGCTCATGCCGCATTCGCATGCGTGTCCTTACATTTGCGCTGAATAATAAAAAACCTCTACGCATACCACACCCTCATTGTGTGTAAACATGTTTATATGAACTCCGTTTAGACGGTCATCCCCTACAGACTAACTTTTGGATTTTTTTCATTTTTTAAAGAATTAACTGAATATACCATTTACAAACGAGATTACTTATGTACAGCTCATATAATTTTTCACGTTATGTGACAACACCTTTTATTCCATTAATCCATTAAAGGGAAAGTTTCAAATCATACTACGTAAAGCTGCATCAAAAACAAAACGATAAACAAATTCATTATAAAAGTGGAACTGAATTGAAAAAAAAGCCAGTATTGTACATACTACTTTACACACATATGTATATATTCTTATATAATATCAAATATATAGTACATAATCACAAAACGCTAACAGCGGCGTATAGCCAATTGGAACTGAGATTGGCATCACTTACTCAACCATACAATCATTTGTCACCGCCAAACTGTCCTATTAATTGCTATTACATCACAGTTAAAATGACTAAATGCAAGGTAATCAGATATGTGCGTATAAGTGTGTACATCAGTTACTCAGTTCAAAAATCTGTAGCACCACTTTTATCAGACACACAGTTTTAATGTAAAAGCACAAAAACAATTTACAACAAGTAAGGGAGAGCTACATAAGTTCGGATGTTATCAAGCATTTTATACTCTTGTAACTTTGAAGAATTAAAGCCAGGGAAGTACATTCCAGTACATTAGGCTTGTTAGTTAAATAGACTCTAGGACGAGTTTTCAGCCGAATTTTTCTAAGCACAAAGATGCACCGTTATTAGAAAAACACGTTCTATCAATTTTATTAAGATAACTCACATTTCGGTATAAAGTGAGCCGGAAGTTAGAAACTTTTTCTATTAGGTATATGGAACAAGGAGAAGTATTGACCCGATTGAACCTATTTATACTACACAAGCATACTACTATCAGGATTCTCTATAAATTTTTTAATTTATATATCCACACATTGCCCAATATTTTCAGTAAAAAGTCAGCTATAAGCACTGGGTCCACATATTCAGTACCTAGTTTTGCTTCTATTTTGGCAAATTTTAGACATAAGGTGGTACTCCTTAAAGGTACAATTCGTGCAATGTTTTATCCAAATATATTAATTGATTCTTGATTTATATGGAATTTAAAAATTCGCTACATGGAAAGTTGGCGTGTCTGTATTCCGATTTCATCCATGTTCACACTGTCGGTAGGAGTTCCTATAATATTTTTGCTAGACGAATTTAGTTGTTGTGACTTTAGTGTTTTAGGAGATATACACATTAAACCTATTAGAGGGCTAGTGTTGAAGTACTCTTTCAGTTAATGCCGTTTTGTGGCCTTGCAGTGGTCCGATTACGCCCATCTCGTTCTAACTTTTTTACCAGGGAACATGCGTACCAAGTTTCATCAAGATATCTCTTTTTTTATTTAAGTTTCAGCTTGCAAGGATGGACGGTTAGAGAGTCACCCGGATTTCAATTCGTCTTTTCATTTTGATCATTTATACACATACATATACTGGGTTGTCAAAAAAGGCGCTGAAAGCGCGTAGTTCTAGTTTTATTCGTCGCATCGGGTCATGCTATACCTTTTTGGAAAGCTCATTTCACGCGCTAACACGTGTTTTATTGATTGTCGTTTCTTTAAGTCGTTCGGTGAGTTATAGCGTCCAAACATGGAGCAAAATAAAGAGAAAATACGGCATATTTTACAGTACTACTACGATAAAGCCAAAAATGCATCTCAAGCCGCCAGTAAAAATTGTGCAGTTTATGGACCCGATACAGCTTCCATTTCCACTGCACAACGATGGTTTCAACGTTTTCGTTCTGGTGTAGAGGTGGTCGGAGATGCGCCAGGCTCCGGAAGGCCTGTCGTCGAAAATTGCGATAAAATCGCTGAATTGGTCGAAAGAGACCGGCATAGTAGTCATTAAACCGTTATAAACCATTTGAAGAAGCTTGGATTCACTAATAAGCTCGATGTATGGGTGCCACACGAATTGATTCAATAAAAATACCGCAAGACTTTTTTGACAACCCAATATGTCCCATAGGTGAAAAAAATTGTATAAACTGTAGCAAAAAGTTGCAAAAGTATAGGATTTTTGAATAGGGTACTATAAAAGTAGACCGATAAGGACAGCACACGACGTCATATTTTCTCCCGCTCTTTCAACAATTGTCTTCAGAAAGGTTTGCCATTTCATCCTGAAAAGATTTACGATCCAACAACGAATCGAAAGCGGATTTTTCAATAAGAGCGCTACAAAATAAAACCAAAACGGTTTTTGATATCAATGTGATATCCTGTGAAAGTACATTCGTACCGTCGAAAATTGGAATCAGTGTCTGGACTTCTGCAGACGTGCCCGTGATGGTCGTGCGTATGAAATCACGTTCCATACATAATGACATCGAATGCACTTTTACAGGAATAAATAATTTCATTGATATTCTAAACCGTTTTCGCTTTATTTTGTAGCGCTCTTATTGAAAAATCCGTTATAAAAATCCTCGTAAGTTCATATATTCACATACAACTATCAACACTAACTAATGTAATAATCACAATAAAATGTGGCAGAACTTCTTATGAATCTTTTCACCCAAGAGATGTTTAACCGAGCTTTTTCCTACAATAATTATATTTAGAAATGAAATGCGTATTTATGTAAAAAAATCACAATCACAAGATTGACACAGCCACAAAATGCCGTTAATTAAAAATTTATAAAAAACAATAAGTAAGCCGCAAATTAAAATATAAAAGTGTAATTTGACACAGAGAATAAATAAGAAGAATCAATTAACTTTCTACATGATCCAGAAGGGCTTTCTGCGAACCGTTGTCAAAGTTGGCGTGCCACTGTACGCCGATAATTAAAATCCAATTTATCCGGAACAGGTGAGTACTTCTCCTAACTTCCATGTAGCTAATATAAGGCTTTTCAAATATCCGGTTGAATTTACATATACCGAATATAGAAAATATTTTAGAAAAATTAAGTGAACGTGTAATATTTAACATACTATTGCTAAATGCCGAAATTCCCTAGCACCAATATACCAGATCTAGTGATTCTCAACTTTTATTCTGACTTTAAATATTTTATGTTTGTCAATATATACAATAATATACATATACATTATGCAATTCGTCTAAACCTTGGTCCAGGTGCTTGATATGAATATATCATTCATATAATGTATACCCAATAAATTAGGTCCATTTGGTTGAATTTATATTAAAAAAATATGTTTATTTTATTAGAGTTAAGGGGGATTTTAAATTTAAAGAATGTGGTATCTGAACTTCAGGACTATTGGTGTAAAATTGATGTTGACATACATAAGTGTTTTCATAACTGTGCAAGAACAAAACTTTAAAACGTTTCCTCACATCTCCCATTTTCAAAGTCGGTATCCTTTCTTACTTCAAAATTATCGAGTTTTGATCACTATTTTTTATATATAACTTACGAAATTTGTTCAAGTTTGTTAAAATATTTTAATTTACAAACCGACTTTTTGATTATTATTACTTTTTTTTGAAAAATTATCGTATTTTGATCACTATTTTTTATATCGTCACCTGAAATGCAAAATAACGTAACAACATTTTTAGAAATTTACAGTGTCATGAATGAAACACGGAATAAAATGGAACATGAGTGAAACAAAATATTAATATTGGTTAAAACTGGTTTATATATGACCGCAGAACCAGAAAATGTTGAACATATTTAATATTATGTATATAATTTGAAGTAGTGAAGCGTAATCAATAAGACACTCAATTTCGAATTTTTTGATGATATGTTATTTTGCATTTCAGGTGACGATATATAACTTACGAAATTTGTTCAAGTTTTTCAAAATATTTTAATTTACAAACCGACTTTTTGATTATAATCACTGGATCACAAATTTGAATTTGTTTTTTGTTCCACGGATCCCACTATCCAATTTGTATATGAAATGGCTCGCTGATTTCGAAAATCGAGTTAATTTTTTTTTTATGGATACGTTTTTGAGATATTTGCAATTTACCGTTATTCGACAAAAAAAAAAGGTGTCTTCATTTAATCATGTATATCTCACTGACCAGTTGAGCAATCTTACTGCAAATTATAGAAAATAAAAGTGAATGAAATTTCCTAAAAATATTGTCTACTTCATTTTTCCATAGGCCTTATAATTTCTGAGAAATTGATTAATAACTTCGTGTTTTTAAATTTTTTTATGAAAAAATTAAAAAAAAATAAACTTTGGCAAGGAAAAAATTTTAAAACAAAAGATATTTTTAAATTTTTATTTTATTTTATATGAAGTCCTGTTTCTTTATAAAAAACTAAACTACCAACGAACAAAATCCATGGATAAATAGGAAAGTTGTACATGATCAAAGAAATATATCCAAGTCGCGCAAAGTCAATGTGTTCGTATGGAAAGAAAAGTTACTGCTGAAGTTTATTTAAATATTTTAAAGGAGCACGCCATCCCCGAAGGTCACTGATTAATTGAGCCGGATATCCTTCTTCAACAGGACAACGCGCCTATTCATACTGCAAAAATCATCACAGAACATCTACAAAATGAAAATGTGAGTGTATTGAAATGGCCTCCTCAAAGCCCTGACTTGTTATCAATTGAAAAAGCCTGGGTAGTCCTTACGATGCGTATAACAGAGGAGAACCCCTAAAACCTGGTTGATTTGAAGAACTGCATCTATAGCATTTGGAATAATTTTCCTCAAAATTATTGTTTGAAGCTTGCCAACTTCATGAAATAACGATTGGGTCAACTAGCAAGACTTAATTATGGACATTGTAGATATTAAACAATTTGATAACTTATTTTTTCTACATGCAATTTACCGTATGTGTGTATGTTTTCCTTTTATAAAAGCAATGAACTTCTCTTTTGTTTTAAAATGACTTTAATTAGATACTTTGAAATATGGTCTCAATAAAAAAATAATACTTAGTTTGAAAAATATAAACTTTTAAATTTTACTCACATCGCTGATTTATATTTCACTTTGATAACTTACTTTTTCATAATATCTGTAAGGCTCGCCGGTTCCAGTTTATAATTACAATATAAGAAACCGTGAGCTATTTTTAAAAATAAAATGAGTAAACGTACGCGAGAATTTGAGTGTACCAACGATCCGGATATGTTCTGTTACATATGCGGTGAATATACTCTTGTACGACATCGGAGGCAGTTTAGAGATTCGATCCAATCTATATATTCAAAATATTTTGGTATTGAGCCTAAAAATATTGATAAATTATATAAAATTTTATAATTTACTTATTTACATTTTTTTTTTCTCCAGGCGTAAATATGTCTCTAAAAATTCATTTTCTGCATTCCCATTTAAGTTTTTTTCCGGCAAATCTCGGAGACGAAAGTGACGAGCATGGCGAAAGGTTTCACCAGCAAATGAAATTAATTGAGAATCGATACCAAGGTTTCTGGGACGTCGGTATGATGGGTGACTACTGTTGGTTTCTCATAAGAGAAACCGATCCTAAACTAAATAAACGACAAAACAAAACACATAATCATTTCGACTATAATGTAAGAACATCAACTTAAGACAAAAATAACACATTGTTTTAATATATATTACTAATATATAAATAAATGAGTTTATAAAAACTAAAAACGACATGAAAATTGACTTTTTACTTAACAAAAACAGCGCCCACCCCTACTTTACACACTACATACGCATATACGAATACATTGACTTTGCGCGACTTGGATATATTTCTTTGATCATGTACAACTTTCCTATTTATCCATGGATTTTGTTCGTTGGTAGTTTAGTTTTTTATAAAGAAACAGGACTTCATATAAAATAAAATAAAAATTTAAAAATATCTTTTGTTTTAAAATTTTTTCCTTGCCAAAGTTTATTTTTTTTTAATTTTTTCATAAAAAAATTTAAAAACACGAAGTTATTAATCAATTTCTCAGAAATTATAAGGCCTATGGAAAAATGAAGTAGACAATATTTTTAGGAAATTTCATTCACTTTTATTTTCTATAATTTGCAGTAAGATTGCTCAACTGGTCAGTGAGATATACATGATTAAATGAAGACACCTTTTTTTTTTGTCGAATAACGGTAAATTGCAAATATCTAAAAAACGTATCCATAAAAAAAAAATTAACTCGATTTTCGAAATCATCGAGCCATTTCACATACAAATTGGATAGTGGCGTTCATGGAACATTTTTGCTGTAAACCAGTGTTATTACTCGTATTACTTTTTTTTTGAGCAAAACATTTTTTTTTAATGTTTTTTTGTTTATTGTCGCTATACATTGGCACACAATGTACAATATGTACTCGTATGTACATACATACATACGTACGTTCCCTCTATCTACGCATTTATGTTTTCGTAACTAGACATCAAACTGTAATGTTAACGTTTAGCTATTAAATTGTTGACCAATTTCTAATTGAATTAATTAATTAAACAGCGACTTCTAACGAGCAGTAAAACATTAAAACGACTTCGCATACATAGAAACATTATAACGCAGAATCATAAAATTCAAAATAACATAGCAACAAGTATTAGAAATATATAATAGACACCTTTTTCAACTCGATATAATTATTCAAACTCTAATGCAGAATTCGTTCGACTTTTTGGTTTCTGGTGAGAATAAAATTAGTTATACTATCGGTTAGTCTGGTGGTTGCATCAGATCCATTATTATATGCTAGCACCATATCATCAGCATATTGGCCCGATTTTTTAATGGCGCCAAAAAACAAATAATTGTGTTAAACACTAGGAAAACAACTTACAGACAAAGGAAACATTTTATATTAGTATCGTTACAATGGAAAAGCTCTAAAATGACCTTAAATAGGGATAATAATAATAAACTCATCGAAACTCCTTCCACCAACCGACGCAAGTGGCGCAATCGACATACATACATATGTAAGTATAAGCAGAATTCTTCGCGTCATGATATGCAAGATATTTTTTTATGCAACGTGATTTAAAAACATTAATCTACAGAACTAACAAATTCAACAGTTAAGATGTGTAATAACGCTATAAAAAGTTAGTTTACAATGTTGCTAATTAAGAGAAGCTAATACAGGTTTATATTTTTGCATTTGTTAAAAATGAGTCTAATCTTTGCAGTGTGCCACCTTATGTCTAAATCGAACAAAACTGTTACAAGTCCTACGTACCGAATATCTGGACCCTAGTGCCTTTAGTTGACTTTTTACCAAAAACATCGGTCAAAGTGAGAAAAATATATAGCTAAAATTTGGAGAGAATCCTTTTATGTATGAATGTCAAAAAATGATCTGAATGCGGTCAATACTTCCCTTACCCGCCATATACCTAATATATAGTAAAGAATTTCGAACTTCCGGGTGACCTTATACTCGTACCACATATATTGCCCAATATGTAAGTTATCTCAAAGAAAATAAGAGCCTATTTTAATATTATCAATGTATCTTCGTACCTAAAATTAATAAAATCAGGTGAAAGCTTGATAACTAACATCAGAATTTTCGAACATCCGGCTGACCTTACTCCACATCATCGAGTACGTTTTTTCGAACGCTGAGTAATTAAGTGGAAATCTTTATTTAAAATGAAATAAAATCCCGTTATATTTAAAAATTGGCTTATTAAGTTAACTCTTTCTAGTAATTGAAGTTTCAAAAATTTATTAACATTTTCGGCATTGATAATTACAATTTAAGTTTAACACTTCGTTTCGTTTATGGCGTTGGTTGTCTCTATCATTCTTGCCCTAACCCAAATGGATTTTGGACATAACTCTGTTTTCATACGACCTTCGTTTATATTCAGGATTTTTTTTTTTTTGCAATTCAGTTGTTGTAATATCTCCTGTGATTTTTTTTATTGTCTTTATTAATTTTTGGGAACTATCAACCTTCTTCTTCTTTACTAGGGTAGACACCGCTTTCGCGGTTATAGCCGATTTAACAACGGCGCGCCAGTTTTCAATGTGGCGGCAATTGGAAATTCCAAGCGAAACCAGGTCCTTCTCCACCCGGTCTTTCCAACGGAGTGGAGTTCTTCCTCTCCCTCTGCTTCCCCTGGCGGGTACTGCGTCGAATACTTTCAGAGCTGGAGTGTTTTCGTCCATTCGGACAAAATGACCTAGCCAGCGTAGCCACTGTCTTTTAATTCGCTGAAATATGTCAATGTTGTCGTATATCTTATACAGCACATCGTTCCATCGCATACGATATTCGCCGTGGCCAACAAGCAAAGGATCATAAATCTTTCGCAGATTTTTTCTCTCAAGAACTTTAATGTAGTATTGTCTTTGTTCGTCGAGAAAGGACATTAATTTTCAATTTTCTACTTAGTCCGAAGTAGTACCTGTTGACAACAGTTATTCTGCGTTGGATTTCGAAGGCTGACATTATTGTTGCTGTTAATGCTGGTTTCAAAATAAACAAAATTATACACAACTTCCAAGTTATGACTGTCAATAGTGATGGGCCTCGAACCCGACCAAGGTGGTTAGTGTGTCCATTCCACACTGCCAATTGGTACTGAAAATGCTTAGCATCATTCTCAGGGTGCTGATCAACGCATTGATTTGATCCGTTGTACTTTTTGAGTACGGTGGAGTTAGACCTTCGCAGGTAGGATCCCACGTTAAACACACCGGACGTTGTCAACAGTGTCGTGGGAGCCGAGACGCGAGTGCGACGAGTGTTAGTTTGATGACAGGTGATATTTCATCTTTCCCTCGTTCACTGTCAGACCCATTTGCTTTGCTTCCTTATCCAGTCTGGAGGAAGCAGAACTAACTACTCTAAAAAGTATAAAGTAACAACATAATTAAAGACTGCCTCCATTTTTGATTATAATAAATAATGCTAAGATACCACTGAAGTTACAAATAGTAGCAACGTATGTAGATTAATTTGTTAATACTCGTAAATATAATCAGATCCATAACTGAAAGTGCTAAATTTGAAACGACGCGGCATGGTAGGGAACTTGGAATAGATGCTACATTCAGCCCCAACTGTGATATGTTCGATTGGTACATTCCCCACGGTTTATCCTCCGAGTTTTCCAACGTAAAAAAATTACTAACTTCAAAAATAAGGTAACATCGGGAAAAGCAACGATACTCATCGCAGCCGCGTGCAAATTTCAGCTTATAAGTAATTGGGATTTTTTGCCTATGTGATATTCTATCTCTAACTCATTCACGCAGCGTAATTCTTCAGAAAGAATCGATCGAGCTGACAAAGACATTACATATGATACGCTCTTGTAACGTTCCGAAATCGAAGCCAAAAACTTTTTCGCATATACTGCACACTTCCTGTGACGAATGCGAGCTCTGAACGCTCTTTTTTGACGCTTTTACACTTCTTCTTTTACGCACGTCTACCATTTACAATGTGCCTTTTCAATTTAGTTGGATTTGATATCAGAAAGTCGATTTGAAAATTTTCCACCATAATATTAAAATGTATAAAGACAACTAATATCTTAATATATAAAAATCACGTGTCACATTGTTTGTTTGCGATGGACTCCTAAACTACTGAACCGATTTTAATGAAATTTTTAACACTGTGTGCAGTTTGGTCCAACTTGAAAGATAGGATAGTTTATAATTCTCCTTATAGTCGCATTATTTATTTATTGCAAATTATTTGTTTATTATTAGCAAAGAGCTATCCACCAGTTGGTGGCGCTAACAGCGGTATTGAGTGCGCTATGTTACAGTAGATGGCGCTACAAACATTAAAAACATTAAATGAAAATGCGTTGTTTGAAGTTTATATTATTTGTGGTAAAGTTATACGAGTCTATGACTTCCAAAAAAAATAAAAATTGGGCGGGGCGAAGTTCGCCGGGTCAGCTAGTTTAATATAATAATCTTCATGTTTCAAATACATGTTTATTTCCTCTCCAAAAACTATTTCTGTATCCGCCCATATTTTAAATGAAATTGAGTTATTTGCATTTTTGTGTAATGATCTACATATATCCAATTTACTTTTTTATCCACAATATTTACCGCACTTTTTATGCACGTATGTACATATATTTATATGTGAACTAGTAAGACTTTTTGATTTAAATTTCACGCGAAAACCTATTCATCGAAATATTTTTTTCTGGGTTGCTATGACCATCAGTGTCATCTGTGCTAAATGTCACGCCATGAGGGTCGAAAACGCATTGATGACGAACCACGTTCATTGGTGCTTGAGAATTAACGATCACAGATCTTACTTTTGGCCCTAGGAAAGGGCACGATTCAAAAATCACTAAATTTTTTAGAAGCCTGTGAAACTATGCTTTCCGACTACCAGGATGTCATAAAACGTATTATTACTAACGATTAGTCTTGGATCTATGCTTACTACCCGAAATAGACGGACTGTCAATCGGCCGAATATCGTTGCAAAGGTGAGCCGAAGCCGAAAAAGCTACGCTAAAGCAGGCCAAAAATTTTCAACCAAAATCGGTGCCGGATTCATGTTATGTGTATGTACTGATAGAACTGAACGAACTAGTAAATTAAATGTGCTAAAAGTATTTGCCATTATTATGATTAAGTTGTTCATAACAAAAGAATGAGCTAAATAAAGAAAATGGTGTTCTTCCTTTTCGCTGTTTGGCGCCAATTGGAGATTCCAAGTGTAGCCAGATCCTTTTCCATATGGTCTTCCCAACGGAGTGGAGCTCTTTCTCTTCATTTCCTTCCCTCGGCGGGAACTGCGTCAAATACTCTCAAAGCTGGAGAGTTTTCTCATCTATTCGGACGACATGACCTATCCAGGATAGCCGCTGTCTCTTAATTCACTGAACTATGTCAATGTCGTCGTTTATCTCATACAGCTCATTGTTTACCATGTCGGGTAATTGCTGTTCGAACTTCTTCATGGTCGGGCAGTGGAACATACATTCCATCGTCATCTGTTAGGGAATCGGGTTCGCCATCTCCTGCCGTTATGCCTTCACTGCCGTTCAGTAGGCTGGAGAAGTGTTCCCTCCATAATTTTAGTATCAGTCACTAGATCGCCTCTGGGGTTTCTACAAGAGTGTGCTCTGCTCCTGAAACCTTCTGTTAGTCGCCGCATCTTTTCTTAGAATTTTCGAGCATTACCCCTGCAGACCAGCTTATCAAGCTTTTCGTACTCACGCATTTCGACATCTCTCTTTTTTGTCTGCAAATACCGCCTCTCTCTTCAGCTCTCGGTACCTATCCCACGCCGCACATGTTGTGGTCGTAAGCAGTCAGTTTTCTCTCCGCTCCGTCACAGCACTCCTCATCGTATCAGCTGTTCTTTTGCATTTTCCGAAAACCAATGGTTTCGTTTGCATCTGTACATAAGGAGCTTGAAATGCCGTTCCACAGTTCCCTTATACTGAGTTGCTGATGAGTGCTCTCAGAGAGCAGGAGTGCAAGTCGAGTAGAAAAACGTTTGGCTGCCTGTTCTGATTGCAGCTTCTAGACGTCGTACCTTCCTTGTATTTGTTCAGGTGCGTATCGTGGCTGCAACAAGATAATGGGCCGAGTCGATGTTAGGACGTCTAAAACACAGGAGACGTGTCTTCGATCACAACATTAGCGATCTGGCTGGTGGCTTTTCGATACGGTGACAGCCAGGTAGCATCATGAATTTTCTTATGCTGGAATCTAGTACTACAGATAACCATATTTCGGGCCCCGACAATGTCGATCATCCTCAACCTATTTGGGGATGTTTCCTCATGAAGGCTAAATTTCCCGACCGTTGTGCCAAAGATATCTTCTTTGCCTACCCTGTCGTTGAAATCGCCAAGCACGATTTTGACATCGTGGCAGGGGCAGCTCTTATAGGTGCGTTCAAAGCGCTCATAGAAGGCATATTTGGTCACATCGTCCTTCTCTTCCATCAGGGGTGGGCGAAAATCAGCGATATGTTGAAGAACTTCGCTTTGATGCGGATTGTGGCTAGACGTTCATCCACCAGGGTGAATACCAGATCTCGGCGACAAGTCTCTCTCCCACCATGAATCCAACACCGAATTTGCGCTCTTTTATATGGCCACAAGGCCTACTCGTCTCAGTCCTTGTCCCGTCCATCGCATTTCTTGGACGGCGGTGATGTCAGCCTTCACTCTAACGAGGACCTCAACCAGGTGGGTAGCAGCATCTTCCCAATTAAGAGACCGGACAATCCAGGTGCATGCCCTCGTAATCCTTAATGCGTTTGCCAGGGTCGCCATCGGCTCGTCCGAAGTTGTTGTTTAGTTTTCATCGTTTCTGGGCACTCCCAAGTGAATGGCGATCAGAAAACTGTCCTCAATTGCGTGAACCTCTATACATGACTTCATTCTCTTCCATCTACCATGGAGTGTTATAATTAGGCTTGAATATAATTGAAACAATAAGTTTTTTACATTACTGCCATTAGACGAAAAGGAGAAATAATTCCACTACATTGAAAAACTTATCATGTTTGGAACTCATTAGTTCTATATTTAAGAAAGCGATCACCCAGTTGACTTGCAGGTTACATACATATATATATATATATGTATATATATGAATTTAATAAACCAATTAATTCATTTGTATAAATGTAATAATAAGCTGAGCTTTCCAACTGAAGCGTAAAATACCGCGAGATGTGCCACAGTTAAGAACATAGATGGTCGACGGCATCATGGATGCCGACTGGTAATGGAAACCACAGTATCACGACGTAGGCAGGGATGTCTGCCAAGTGTCTCAAACAGAGCCTACGAATACCTGCCGTCCTATACTAAAGCTTCACTTTCGTAGCGGAGGTTATGCGTATACTTTCCCTTACACTTGTTGATCCAGAATATGAGCCAAAACAACAATATAAATATGATTATATATTGTAAAGAGCCCGGATCTCCTATAGCAAAGCCGTCGGGGGCTAGTTGTTTCCAGAAGATATCAGCGTTTGTAACGAGCTCGAGAACAGTCAACACAAAGGTAGGAGCGAAGATTGGTCCATGCGCAAAGGCTAGCACTAACAAGAAAGTTGAAACTAGAGCTGATTTAAGGGAAGCAACAGTACCGGAAGCAGCCGGTACAATACTCTGTAGTTAAAGTTACATAATAGGACGCACAAATATCAACGAAATGAATGAGTTTCTCTTTACCTACTTACTAGGTACTAGACGTTTTTTCTGTAACAGAGGTAATGTGCCGACAATTATATTAAGAAACCGACAGGACTTCTGAGACATTACTTTCATGTCGGAAGAATTAATTAATATATTAACCCAATGAAGAGTTCTTAAAGAACACTCCTCCGCCATATAGTTTCAACGGGGCCAGACCAAAAGGAGAAGGGTGTTAGATAATAACCCAAGATAAGGGTTGGTGGATCATGCAAAGAGGTGACCAGTGTCATGCGGAGACTTATTGCACGCAGGACATATATTGGATATGTTTCTCTTCATCTGCGATGGGTGGTGGTTTGACTCCAAGTACGCCATTCACTAGAAGAGATTCGGTAAAGGTGCTGATGGTACGCCTGTGAATGGCGGTCAGTGCTTTTCGGAAGTTTGTTGCGTCCGAAGTCTGATCAGAGTACTGTCTAATGTCGTCGACTCAATTATGGGAGCATAAGCGCCTCACTATGTAGAGTTTAGTGTTCTGACAAGTCTGAAGCTTCTTCATCTGCGTTCCACTGCATCCAAGCGACTATATTGGTGCGGTGTAGTTGGGGACCGCCCGGCCGATTGCCTTGTAAGTTGCCAACAACATTTCTTTGTCCTTTCCCCATGCGTTGCCCTCTAGTGACTTGAGGATTTTGTTGCGGCTCTGTACCTTGAGGATAATCGCGGTCGTATGAGGAGTGAAGGAGCATAGTCTATCAAAAGTTACACCTAAAAACTTACGATTAATGACAGTCCGAATCTTAACGCCATCGACTACAATATTAAGGTCAAGTCTGTACTCCTTTGTCCAGTTTGTAAATAAGGTCGCTGTGGATTTGGTGGGGAAGCGAGAAAGGACGGAGAGATAGCCGTTTACCTTTGAACACATGCCATCGATTTCATTCCCGATTGTCAATATCGAGCAATCATCACCGTACGAGGTTATGCAAACTCCTTCTGGTGGAGTAGGAGTTTCGAGATATGGAAGTTAAGCAATAGCGGTGAGAGGACACCACCCGGCGGAACTCTTTGTTTAATTCTTCTCAGCTTTTTTATTTTCTTCTCGAATGTCCTGCAGTAGCGTTGTGCGATAATTATGGGCAGGTGGTCTAATTCAAGAGTTAGCATAAGTCGCCAGGTTATGCTATTTATCAGACCACCGGTAGCAATGGTAATATCGGGCAAGCTATTACAGGTGCCCAAAATTCTGGTGGGAGTTTCGCATTAATTGTGCAATGTCAATCTGTTCCGCCAGTTAAATCCCTCCACGATTGTTTAACAGGCAGAAATGCCAAAGATCGCGATGCGCGTTAAAGTCGCCTAGTACCAATCTGCAACGTACTCTAGAGCAAGATCGAGGAGATAATTGCAATTATAAACCGGGAACACGTATCGATAACTGCGTGCCAAGAAACTAAACAGCCGCTCAGATCTTCTGAGTTGTGCCGGTTTCAACGTTTTACGTAAAAATCGCGAGCGAGATAATGATGCAAATTTCCAACTTATGACAGCCTGACCCACGGAACAGACTGTGCGAGGAACCAGGAGTGGCTGAATGATTCTCGCACTAGGATTGGAGCGGAAAGAAGGTTGGGGGTGGGAACAGGTCAGAATGGGATTCATGTTGCCTGATGGAGCTCCTACGAACCATGGAGGTCCTCTGTTGGCCACTCGGATGGAGTGGCGGCGCAGTGCGCGAACTATGCGCAGGTTGCACAGCCGTAGAGGCTAAGGTCGGAGTAGTGCGTTGGCAGCATACGGCCACTCCCTGCGTGCCTTAAGGCCTGAGCATGTCTTAAGATGGCTCCATCCATTGCATGTATTATACCTGACCGAGGTGGAGTTTGGATGGAACCTTTTAGCACGAATTCCTCCGGGCCCGGGTAGGGCTCAATGCCAGCACGAGTCAGGAGGATAAGGAGCAATCCTGCTGCAAGTCGTTGCCAATGACGACAAACATACCGATCTAAACGGGGTTAGATCACCGAAATAACAGCATGACCGGTTGGAATCCGGGTCTATTCCGGCGCATAAAACCGGTTGTTATGGGAATTGAAAAGAAACCCTTCGCATCTGTTGATGCACATTTCTTGACATTAATCTTGTTGATATATTAATTTCCCTTAACAGAAATCCCTTTAGGGTACCCGCAGATTGGATTCTTAAAGCTTAGCCGATGCGCGTATCTCCTAAATGGGAAAATGCGCTCGGCTCAGCTTTAAGCATCCACTCTTCGGGCACCTTTAAGGAAGTTTTGCGATTGCGTTTTTCCTTCCTTTTCTTTATCTCATCATACTGTACACGTTTAAAAAAAATCAATGGTGCAGTAAACAAAAAAACAAATTCCAAACATTAAGTTTTACCTCCTGATTGGTAATCACCTTGTCGTTGACCATCCGACCAAGGACTTCCAACACCGGACCATTCCTCGAAATTCCTTCAGTAATGTTTTCTGTCACTACAACAACAACAATCGAACTGATTATTAGTAGACACTACATACAAATACAAAAAATAACGAGAGGACTAAGCACACATATTAAATTCACCATTCCTATAACCGTCGGGTCTAAATAACCGGAATGGAATTTTACCAAGGACTGTCAACTCGGCACCATGTCTCGAAATTACTTCAACATTGTTTTCTCCCGCTATAGCAGCAACATTAAATTCTCAATTTTTTATTTTCTGAGATTTCTTTTACTTAAATGTAGCATACATAAAATTTCATAATTTATTGATTTTCATATTTTTCTCCATTAGTCTTTAATGTTTTTCTTATTGTTGGTAATTGATCGCCCAATTTTATTGGTAACCTGTCACCCCAATCACTAGCCTTGGCACATCGATATGCATGTCTTCAAAATAATTTATAAAAAATATCAGGCAAACATTTTAAAGGTATGTATATATATATTTAATCAATGTTACATTACCTTCCATGTTTAGAATGTGTAAATATGACTTCTTGCAACTTCGCATCTTCTGTACACATCCTACATATTATATGTTTGGAGCGCAATAACGTCGGTCGTACTAACCTTGGCCACTTGCGAGTTGGATCTGATATGTTGCCTTTCTTGAAAACAACGTAAGAATAACGAGCAGTCTGACGATCGTTTTTTTCATTTCCCAAATGCAAAGGGACGAATCCAACTTCAAAATTACAAGGCGTTCTATCACCATTATTGGAAAGCCGAGGACATGTTAAGTTGTGGGAACACTAAAATTACATAAAATAATATTTAATAATTAATTAAAAACAAATTAAACTTTTTACCGGTGCAAAAACTTCTCCCTTTAGTTCCACGCTGTTAAGGTTCAAAATTAAATCTCGAGCTTCGTTAATTAACTCACTTCCGCGTCTAGTACCTTCTTCGATAATGACCATATAACTACTGCATTTCTTCCACAAGTTCAGTATCACATCTCTGCGACTTTCTATGTTCGGTAGCTCAAAAAGAGTATATGACAATACAACCAAATCATATAAAGTCTAAGGAAATATATAATAAATCTTCTTATAATAGGAATCATATCATATCCATACCTCTATGGCAGGTAGAAACTGTCTGTAGTAAACATTGCGAAGTAATATTTGTTGATTTTCATTACCTTCACGTAATATTAATTCCGATAGATCATTCATATGGCGGGAACTATCAACATTGTAATACTCAAATATGGTGTTTTTCCACAAATTACTGGCAGCCCACATACCAGTGCCCACGCCCGCTCCAAAATCAAAGTAACTTCTAGGTTGGAACGATTCATCACGCACTCGTATTTCATTTAATATACTTATTAGCACACTATACTCCTTTGCACCACGGCCAATTGCGTAAACCAAAGATTCATACGAACCATATTCAATCGGCTTCCATGAATAATTTCGTTGTGCCACTAATCGTTTTATTAACTTTTCCCGTTTCCTCTTCCAATCTACAGCGCTTTCTTCTCCTAGTAATGACAACTTCTCCGGCGGCATGCGACGATCAACTTCTTCTATAATTAATTTCATTTTCAAATTTATTTCCTCCTGTTTAGCCGGAGGATGTCGGGAACCTATATATTGATCCAGCTGTTTGCAATCTTTCAACAATGTTTTTATCGGATAATCTCCAATGACACGTTCCAAAGCATGGCGCAAGTTTAAAGGTAGCTCAATTTTTCCAATTTTTGCTATACCGGGATGATGCCTCGCTTTCATCTCCTCATTCTCTAACTTTTCAATAAGATTCGGTTCTACCTCCACAGCAATTTTGCATGTGTTTCGGACGAAATGCTTTGAAATTCCATATCGCAGGTTGGCAAGCAATTTTAACCCGATATTCATTATTTTCTTTTAATTCTGATTACAAATTACTAAAATTGTATGATTTTGAAAAACAGTTGTAATAGTTGCCATCTCATTAATAAATAGGTTGTAATAGAAATTTCGGTAAATGTTCAGCAGAGCGGCTTTTCCGAAAACGTGCACCAATTTTCACGGGAAATGTCTTAAAAAATTCGTTTTTAATTCCGATTCACGAATATGTATGGCGCGTTCTCTAATTCTATGTTTTTTTTTGCAATAAAAACAATAAAAAATATTACGATTTTGCACAATATTCACGCCATAAATGGCATCACTCTTCGAAATTCAATTGAGAACTAGTGATACAACAGTGATCAGGATCCAAATATCGATACTCTCGATATTCGATACTAAACAAGAATTGATAAAAATGAGAGATATATGGTAGAAAAATATTATTAATTGGAAAAATAAAAAGAAATTAAAATATCGATATTCGAGTCTGAAAAACAAAATGGTAAGAATGAGAAATACATAATAGAAAATAATAATAATTGGAAAAATAAAAATAAATTAAAATATCGATATTCTCAATATACGAGTCTGATCGAGAATTGGCAAAAATGAGAAATACATAATTGGAAAATTTATAATTCATTATTATGAAGAATGAAGAATTTGGACCCAGAAGAATTTTGAACACCGGGGTTTTGGACGGACCAGGGATATTATTATTCGAGCGCTCGAATTTTTGCCAATTTTCGATCAGTCTTGAATATCGATAATTCGAAAACGATCAGTGTATGAATCAATAGTGGCCATTCGAATTTACAACAGCTGTGCCATAATTTCGAACATAACCTTGCCATTTTCGTTGAAGTGAAGTGATTGTAAAGTATTTCATATTTTTATAAAAATAACAAAAAAACCAATTTCTCTTATTGATTAACTAAACAACATCAATAATTACGTGTATATAACTTATAGAAAGTATCATTTTAACATCTAAAGACGTGTAAAGTGTAAAAGTGAATTTATCGTTTCGGGAAATACGATGTTTTTTGATAAAAACAAAGAAAATATTTATTTTAAAGGCACGCACCATACATATTCGTAAAGTAGAATTAAAAACGAGTATTTTAAGACCTTTCCTGTGAAAATTGGTGCACGTTTTCGGAAAAGCCGCTCTCCTGAACATTTACCGTTGAAAAACTTTGCCTTTAGGGTCAATAAGGGAAGAGGCCTCAAAATTATAATTAGGGGTATTCTCTTGCTCTTGCAAGATTGCAGATTGCAAAAATACTACACCGAAATATACAAGGGCACGAGAGCACCCATTGCAGAATCTAGTGATATATGAGCGACTGATTCAGTCAATTTATTGTAAATGACTATTGTGCATGGCTATTGTGAATTGGCGCACCTTCTGCATACATTTTTAACAAAAAAAACTGTAACAAAACTTTATAATTTAAATAGAAATTATAAAATCTAGTTCAAATTTACCTTTCTCAACAATTTAACGTCGTAATATGTCTTTATGTAAAATGGCAACTAGGTTTCAATTTTATTTTTGCGTGACATTGCACGCTAATATACATGGGTTTTGGTCTGACATATTTCACAGCCCTTGCATATATTTTTCTGCGTGTGTTTGTTGTTGTGCCGTTGTAAATCTGCAATGCTTGCACCGTGCACCGGGTTTTGCAAGAGCAAGAGAATACCCCTATTGTCTTTTTTCATCCGAATATTATAAATGCATTATCGGAAAGCGGATTTTTTTTAATAATATATGCTTAAGTATAAATATATATTTAACATATTTGGACACATTTTTCTTTTAACTTAGTTGTTGTTCTTGTTATTACCACACCATTCTGCGGAATTGAGATCAATTTGCTGTAATTACACATTGAAATATATCCGGTTTATAGTAGTCGTGCAGCTGTCTAAATAACTGTATCGTTAAGAACGTGAGTATTTTAATATCTGACAGATGTCGCTTGAAGTCTGTCGCTGTCTATGTGTTCAGCACATAATTTATAATTTCTTACAAGAACTTGGCAGTACTTTTGTCAATATTTATTTGTTTACTACCCCCAAATACAAAAATATAGTTTTAATTTAAATATTTCGTCAAAAATGGATATAAATACTAGCGAATATGAATCACAGGTAATTAATTTATATCTTATCAAAAGCTTTGAAACTGACTGCACAAATTGTTTAGCTTCAGATTGTTGAACAGTCCTTAGCAGTTACTGAAAATCAGGAAGAACGTCTTGCACTTAATGGTTTAAAAGCAGATATTTTAGAACTTATTGCATTAACAAAGCAGACAAATGCAGAGCAATCCTCTAATAACCACGATGGATGTAACTTCGAAGAAGAACTAGAGCGTTTTAAGAGTGAAATGATACAATTAGATAACGTTCAAAGCAATGTCCAAGAAGTCCCCGAAGAAAATATTGATGAACAGTTAACCAAGCTTAGAGTAAGAGTTATTTATTTCTCTTCACTGCTTAAATAACGAATACATTTTATGGAAAGGTAAAACTATACAATATGGTTGGTCAGAAATGTACTGCACCTCATGAGCACACCTGGGGTGCAATTAGTTATCATAATGCCATAGTCTGTGGAATTGAAGATACGGCAAATATGGATAGTAATGGTCAATTAAAAGCTCGCTTACGAGTCTTGTTTACTAATCCTACTCATCGTGAAATGTTGCCTTGTTCATTCTACCTGGAAGGAGACTGTCGTTTTGACGATGCACAGTGTCACTATTCCCATGGCGAGCTTATAGATGTCGAAAAATTAGGTGAATATACTGAGCCAGATTTTGCGCGACTTGCTCGCAATTGCGTTGTTCTTGCAAAATTGCCAAACCGCCTTTGGTATAAAGGTCGTGTACTTTGCGCGAATTTTATAGATCAATCATGCCGTGTTCGTCTTGATAAAAAGGATGAACAACGAGAAAGGGATTTCCCCTTTGAAGATTTGCTACCAATATTTCATGGTTTGTAATACTTTTAAGACACAGATTATGGTTAAAAAATTAATGTAACATTTTTAAATGAACAGATGATGACTTATCAAGCGGAAGCTCGAGCGAATCTTCTACCAAATTGGGAGAATTAGAAGATTCAGGAGATATCGAAAACATAAGAAGAGTAAATTTAATAGAACAAAGATTGTTTGAATATAAACCAACACAACAACTTGGCGAGTGGGAAAAACACACGCGGGTAGGAAATAAAACTACATATAACATTCTTATCTATATGTATACATTAAATAGGGCATCGCATCTAAAATAATGGCGAAAATGGGATATGTTCACGGTTCTGGATTAGGTTCAGACGGAAGTGGTATTGTCATACCTGTTACAGCACAAATATTACCTCAAGGCTGCTCACTTGATCATTGTATGGAGTTACGCGAAGCAGCTAACGGAGATAAAGACTTTTTCAGTGTAGAGAAAAAATTGCAACGTCAAAAGAAAAAACTGGAAAAGATTAATGCGAAGTCATATGAACGTGAATTACAGCGAACAGATGTATTTTCATTTATTAATGATAATATATTGGGTGGAGGATCTGAAGTAAGGAAAGCAGTGAAAAGTGTAACACTAAGTAACGAAACCACCAAATCGTTAAATGTTGCAAGTGTACGCATTTCGGACGACATACGACGAAAAGAGCGAGAAATTGCAAAGTTACGTCAATCGATGGTTCGTAACTCTGTCGGATCAGACCTATACAAACGGACTCAACAACAATTGCAAATTAAAGCACAGGAACTAAAAGCTTTACAAAAAGAGGAAACTATTCTTTCTAAGGAACAAGTTTCACGAAAAACTAAAGATAAACTATGCGTATTTTAAGATGAAACTGTAAATTCTTTCCTACGTATAATATAAAAAATTTTAAAACTACATACACATATGTATGTATGTATATGAAATTATGATTTCAAGATTATTGTCCAAATGAGAAATGACTTCAGAATAAGATATACACTCGTCGAAAAAAACCCACGTTGTCACTATTTGCTCAAAATTCGCTATTTGGCTTTTTTGTTATGTGACTACATTAGTTTACCGTTATTTCTAAAATTGTTAGCCTCCGCACGTGTTTATTTTAGTATTCAGTATTTGCGGTATTTGCCACAACCTTAACTAAAGCACAAAAATATTGAAATACATTTTTCAATAATTCATTACATACACTTACAGGTTACAAAACAATAAGATTTTTATGGAATTAAGTCTCTCACGAGGCCAGGAAATAGATCTCAATCCAGTTGAGAACTGCTGGCATTATATGGGCAAAAGGATAAGAGAAAAGCGTCCAAAACGTCTAAAAGAAATGGAAAAAATGATTGAAGCTATGTGGAATGAAGAAATTAATAAAACTTATCTTCGACGCTTGTTTGAATCCATGCCTAAACGATTAGCCAAGGTTATTAGGAGTAGGGGATGTTCTACAAAATATTTTTTTATAGTTTATTTAGTTTATATAGTTATTTTAATTTGTTATATATTTTATTGGTAAATAAAGAGATTATATAAAACATAAAATAACTTGTTTAAAATTATATTTATTTATTATTACTCACGCCAATGGGCTATATACAAAGAAGTATAACAAAAACAAAAAAGAAGGAAGAAGGAATATCCATGACTAGGTTTGATCACAAATCACACATTAATGATACATTATTAACCCTTGAGACGTAGCTCGCATACGTACAACCAAACATATGAATATCGTGATAATATTGTTACAAAAAGTAGTATTAAGTTGTATTTGTATTGCTGTATGCATCCATTATTATGAACAATAGCTGTAGGTATATGGAATAGCATTTGTCTTGTTGTAGACATCTGGCGCCGCGGCTGTCTGCTTGTCTACTTAAACAATTGCTGAGTCTGGCGCCGCGGCTGTCTGCTTGCGTCTGGCGCTGTATAGCATTATGTTCTGGTAATTTCCATACGCAATATTCTAGAAGGACACGTCGGCATCCGCGAGAAGTGCGTGGCTATATAAGCCGTGGCAGCGCCAACGTAATCAATCAGTACTAAGAGTAAACTGCTATAGTGTAGACGAGTTGTGAAATAAAGAGTTGTTGAATTAAATTAAACAGTTTTGGTTTTATTTGTCAATCCAGAGATACGAACCTAACAAAGTGAACTAGCAGTAAATTCGTAACAATTGGTGTCAGAAGTGGGATTGTCAAATAATCCAAATTCAAGATGGTTAAATTCGGAGAATTGAGAATTCAGCAATTAAAAAAAGAACTAGAAGAACAACGAACATCATCAAGTGTGGACATGAACTTGCTGTTAGTGGCTATTAAGCAAATAGAAAATCGTCTGGTACAGCAAATGACGCAAATAGCTGAAAATACAGAAAATGCAGTGCAAACAGAAAATCGTCTGGCACAGCAAATGACGCAAATAGCTGAAAATACATCACAGTTAGAGTCTCGTCTTACACAACAAATGACCGAAAATAATACGCAGTTAGAAAATCGTTTGGTACAACAGATTACGGAAAATACTACACAACTACAAAAACAAGTGCAAGAGAAATTTTCAAAATTTGAAGACGAATTAAGCACTTTAAAAAATGACGAAGAAAATTTAAAATCAGAAGTTCTTCAATTAAGTAATCGTGTGCGAGAACTGCAACTACATGGCCCTGCACCATCAACAAATAATCAAAGATTGAAGGCACCCACATTCGATGGAAGTATTCCATTTCAAATTTTCAAACTTCAGTTTGAAAAGACAGCAATGGCCAATAACTGGAATGCAGCGGACAAAGTGGCGTCCTTGTTTGTATCATTGTGTTCATAAAGATATGAACATGAAAGTTTTGTAACCTTAAGATAGAATTATATATACAAAATTATATTTTTGACACAACCACATTAATACATAAAAATATACATGTAAACAATAAATTAAATAAAAAGTATATACAGTCCACTAAATGTCAAGTGCAATGGTAAGCAACAAAATTGTAATATGAGACTTGCTCATAAAAATGTGAAAATCATTGCACATAAAAGAAAACTCATAAATTAGAGTATACATAATACTAATATTAAAATACAAAATATACATACTCGAAATATTAATGCACACAAGCAACAGATGAAAAAGTATCAAGCGTGTGTACGGATGTGTATAAGTGCGTTAGATGCACTAATCTAAAAAACTATAAAATATCAATGCGTTGGTATCTGAAAAATGCAATAAAAATATAATACATATTTATAGCCCTGACAGACGAGCAAAATTAATGCGCCTTAAGCAACGCTAATGAGAATTGAAATTTTATGGTGACAGACGGCAGGCTTGTGCATTTAGACAGCTGATAGTGAAATTTTTTCTTTATTAAAAAAAAAAGCGAAATAAAAATGAATAAGATAAATTATTAAAAGAAATTTTGGTAATTTTGGAAAATCAATATAAATTTAACGAAAAAATTCGTTTATTATTATCTACGTTAAAAGATAATAGAGTGAAATTAATAGCAATAATTGATTGTAATGCGGAAAAAGTGTACAAATAAGTTAAGAATATTTGAAAAATGGATAGCAAAAGTGCGACATCTCCCAATATATAGCAAAAATCGGCCATTTTTGAGCAGTGTTGCCTACTCAAATTTAGTAAATTCAACTAAATGCACGGAAGTCTTGTGCATTACAAACTTGCATTAACATGGGTCAAATGCGCAAATAAATGTCAATTAAGCCCGCTAATGCATATTAGCGCTGTCGTCTGTCAGGGCTATTACACATGTGTATACACACTAAGCATACACACATATACATATATACATAGTTAAGAAATTAGAATTAAGAAATGTATTGAGGGAAGAAATTTTAATAAAGAAAATCAGAGTCAAAAGTGAACTCTCACAGTACAGACTTAAGCAAAGACTGTTTTTTCTGTACATTTGGTCCTTCGATCCTCTTTTTGAAAAAGAATCGAGCAAGTGCAAGTACTAGAAGCCTCTTAACACGTTGACGGACACTTGCGTCTATAGCCGTCAAAGCGAAGTTCACTATGTGGCATGACGGCGACAGCCGTCTAAAACGAAACGGCCATGACGGTTATGGCCGCATAGTGTCAATTTTCGAACTTTACTTGTTCCTGCTGTCCGTCAATGTGTTAAAAGAAAAAGATCATTACTAAGCCAAGTAAAAATAAATGTAAGCCGGAATAGCAAAGACTACCTGCATTTATAAAAATTACTTTTAGTAAAAGTTAAAAAAAATTTTTAAAAGCGTCCTTGTGGCTATAACAACAAGAACAGTGCAAAAAAAAATATATATGTATATACAAAACCATCTATAAAGAAGCAAATATGAAGAATTTGCTAACACGACAGAAGGAGTTGGGAGATCTAGCTGCGTTGGAGGAGCAGAAAATCCTGAGCGGAAAAATAAGAAAGGCTTCATGTCTGGAATATATGGATCATATTCAGACTGTTATGAAAGAGTTTACTGCAAATCATAATAAAATAATGGCTAAGAAGAGTCAAGAAGCTGAGGAATACATTGCGAAGAACTACTTCGAGCATGTAATGCAAACAATGGAGAATTCTATTCAGAATTTAAGAATTCAAAGTACTGCCGAAGGTGTTTCAGCAGTGAGCAGCATGTGGCAAATAGAATCTACGCCACAAACTATTCAGGTCGCACCACCTGAAGCCGCGTCTGGCGTTGAAAGAAAATATCAACGTCGAGCAAAAATGCTCAAAAGCACGATGGATGAAATACGAAGAAATGCATTGGATTCTCTCGAGCAAATGAGAGAATTCAAAACCAAGCTTCAAATACAATTTGAAAATGTTGAAGAATCATATTTTGAAACTCAAAATATCAAATTAGTTGAAACAACTGAAGAATCTATTGAGGAACAAATAGATGTATTTCGTCAAGAATACAAAATCATCATCGAAAGGATAACGGAGAAATTAAATAATTATAATTCACCACAAACAATGTATTTCAATATAAAACTGCAGGAAATTAAAATTCCGATGTTTTACGGGGAACTGAAACAATGGTCGTCATTCCACGATCTTTTTAAAAGTTTGGTGCATGATTCGAAGCACTTTACAGAAGTGGAAAAGATGTTCCGATTGAAGACATCATTAGGTGGAGAAGCTGATAGATTAATTCAACATCTACCAGTAACAGCAACAAATTATGAAGCTGCTTGGCAAATTCTCAAGGAAAGGTATGAGAATAGAAGGCTACAATTTACAGCACAAGTAGACAGACTACTTGATCAACCGACAGCAAATGGAGAAAGTGCACAAAGCATGAAGCAGCTGTTAGATACCACCAAAGAATGCATTTATGCTTTAAAAGGGCTAAATCTAAATTTAAATGACGAACAAGCCATCATAGCTCGGATAGTGGTTCGAAAACTAGACAAAGAAAGTCTACGTTTATACGAGCAAAACGTAAAAAAAAGTAGGGATATACAAAGCCTAGATGACGTCTTCAGTTTTCTGGAACAGCAATATCAAGCTCTAGAAGCAATACGCGACAGAAAACCAACTAAATGGAACAATCAAAAGCAGCCACAGCGAACACCTACATTTTATACAGCGGCACAAAATAATTGTGTATACTGCAAGGTTCCTGGGCATCAAATTGGTGAATGCAGAAAGTTTCAGACATTGACTACGATGAATCGAAGAAGATTCATAACAAACAACAAGTTATGCTACATTTGCCTTGATCACGTATATGAAGGAAAATGTAATAATAAAAAGAAGTGCAATAAGTGTGAAAGAAATCATCATAATTTATTGCACTTCAAAGAATTCCAAAAAGGAAAAGGAGGAATTGAAGAAAATGTCACAAAAACATCTACCACAATGATGAAGAAACATTCTGAAATGGCGATACTCCTAGCAACAGCACAGATAAGGGTGAAGGCAGCAAATGGAGAGTATGTGTCATTGCGAGCTCTAATCGATCAAGGATCCCAAAAAACTACTATTTCCGAAGAAGCATCTCAAATACTTCATTTACCAAGAAGAAGAGAAGTAACTGAACTACAAGGTTTAGGAAATACCACAGTGGGAGTGTCCAAATTTAAAATCAACATTAAAATCAAGCCGAGATTCCTAAGCAACGAGGCGTACAATGTCGAAGCACTAATTTTGCCGAAATTAGCGAGTGCTCAACCAGACAAAACGTTTAAATGGGATGTAGAACAATTGAAAAACTACACTTTAGCTGATCCCAATTTCAATAAATCAGATCGAATCGATATTGTCATTGGAAGTGACATATATGCCGACATACTAGAAGAAGGTATATTTAAAAAGGATCGAATACTAGGTCAAGCTACGAAATTGGGCTGGATATTGTCGGGAGTTTTACAACAACCGAGAAAAAACAATACAATTTTAGCAGCGGTTACTACAACATTGGAGAAGTTTTGGGAAATAGAAGACACTACAACTCCAGCAGATACAGCAGATGATGATGAATGCCTAAGAATTTTTGAAAAAACAACAGTAAGAAATGGAAATAATCGATTTGTCGTCAATCTACCTTTTAAACAAGAAAAAGAATAGGGCGATTCTCGCAAACAAGCTATGGCGAGGTTTCTTAATCTTGAGAAAAGGTTCGCTACAAATAACGAGTTAAAACAACAATATGTGCAATTTATGAAAGAATATTCAGAAATGGGCCACATTGAAAAAGCAAGTGAAAATAAATGCGGAAAATACTATTTGCCACATCAAGCAGTGATTCGAGAGGACAGTAGAACGACTAAACTACGAGTAGTTTTCGATGCGTCTGCAAAAACTACAAATGGAAGTAGTTTAAATGACATCCTCTTCATAGGACCGAGACTTCAAAGAGATATATTTGACATTATAATCAAATGGAGACTTTGGCAATATGTATTAACTAGTGATATTGAAAAGATGTTTCGACAAATTAAAATAACAGATAGTGATCAAGATTACCAACGTATATTGTGGAGAGAAACAAAAGGAGAGCCGATAGAAGAATACAAACTACAAACAGTTACATATGGGACAGCATCAGCTCCTTTTTTGGCAACGAGAACTTTACAAGAAATTGCCAAACTATGCGAGCCCCACAACTATTTGCTTTCAAACATCATTAAAAACGACTTCTACATGGACGATTTAATGACAGGAGCAGATTCAATAGATGAATGTAAGGCCATTCAGTATGAAATATCGAAACAACTACAAAAATATGGATTTCACTTAAGGAAGTGGATGTCAAACAACAGTGAAATCATAGCAACAATTCCGGTAAATAACGCGAATGAAGTAATAAAAATAGCAGAAGACGAAACAATAAAGACATTGGGTATTCAATGGGATCCCACCAAAGACATGTTTGGATTTAATACGAATCTTTCAACGCAAAAGCTGGTTACAAAAAGACAAGCTTTGTCTGATTTAGCGCGAATTTTCGACCCAATGGGATGGCTTTCACCAACAACCGTTATAGCAAAGTTATTTATACAGAAACTTTGGTTGATGAAACTCAACTGGGACGAGTTACTTGACGAGAATTTAACAAAAGAATGGCAAGAGTTTATGCAGCATATACCAGAGATAAAACGAATAAAAATTCCTAGTTGGTTTGAAACTAAAAACAACTTTAAATTTGAACTATGTACATGGATTCGCAGATGCTTCAGAGAAAGCTTATGCAGCAGTTGTATATGCTAAAGTTGGATTAGTTATAACAATTGTTGCTGGTAAAACTAAAGTGAATACAATTAAAAATAAGAAAACGTTACCAAAACTGGAACTATGCGCGGCTCACCTACTTGCTAAATTGCTGCAAAGGATAAAAACAGTCATCAACAGAGAAATGAAAATATTTGCTTGGAGCGATTCAACTATAACGTTAGCATGGATAAATAATTGCCAAAGTAAAGACAGATTTATTAGAACACGAATAGAAGAAATCAAATTACTTGTTTCCAATGCGAAATGGCAACACGTTGGAACAAAGGACAATCCAGCTGATGTAGCAACCAGAGGGGTACTGGCGAACAAACTAATAGAACACGATCTATGGTGGAAGGGACCAAAATGGTTGCGAGAAGAGGAACATCATTGGCCAATAAAGAAGATTATTCAAATCGATGCAACGTATGTGACAACCTCAGAGGAATTAATTTTATTGGATAAATTAATACTTAAATATTCTAGTTTAAGCAAATTAATAAGGGTAGTAGCTTATATTTTGCGATTTGTAAAAAGAATAAGAGGGAAAAAATGCCCTGAATACTTAGTTAAATCTGAAATGAAGGAAGCTGAAGAAATGTTAATAAGATATCAGCAAAAATTACAATTTAGAGAGGAAATTCAGAGTTTAGAAATAAAAAAAAGAAATTAATCATAAAAGTAGCATTGCAAGCTTAAATCCAATTTTGGATAATAAGGGAATCCTTCGTGTAGGAGGTAGATTGGGTAATTCAAATCTTCAATTTAATCAAAAGCACCCAATAATATTAAATAAGTCACATTTGTCATCATTGATAATTGAAAATATTCATAAAATAACTTTACATGGAGGAAACAAGTTAATGGAATCAATGATTAGAAGGAATTACTGGATTGTTGGATTGAAGAATTCTATAAAAAAGACAATTCGAACTTGTAGTAGATGCGTACGTTACCGCAAAGAAGTAGCAAAACAATTAATGGGAAATCTTCCAGAATTCCGAGTATCTATGTCAATTCCATTTACACACGTTGGTATAGACTATGCAGGACCGATTCATATGAAATGTTCAAAAGGACGAGGACAAAAAACATTTAAAGGATATATAGAGGTATTTGTTTGTATGGCAACAAAAGCTATTCATTTAGAAGCAGTAAGTGATTTAACAACCGAAGCGTTCCTAGCTGCTTTGAAAAGATTTTTTGCTAGAAGAGGTAAAAGTTAACATATATATTCGGACAATGGAACAAATTTTGTCGGAGCTTGTAGAAGATTAGACCGAGATTTTAAAATGGCAATAAAAAATATTTCAGCCGTAGCTCCCATATTAGAAGCAGATAAAATTCAATGGCATTTCGGGCCCCCGGCAGCTCCTCACTTCGGAGGAATTTGGGAGGCAGGAGTGAAGTCGGTGAAATATCATTTAAAAAGAGTGATAGGCGAAACTAAATTGACATTTGAAGAAATGATTACTTTGCTATCACAGATTGAAGCAGTACTGAATTCACGACCTTTATGTGCGATAGATAGTGAAAGCGATATAGACGTTTTAACGCCTGGCCATTTTTTAATAGGATGTCCAATAATAGATTGTCCTTAAGCAATTAATGATAACCAAATAGGTTCATTAGATAGATGGAAATTAATACAAAAACTTAAAAAAGACTTTTGGAATCGATGGGAAAGCGAATATGTTGTAATATGTTGGAAAACCAAACAAGCTAATCTCGTACAAGGACAAATAGTTATTATTGAAGATGAAGAAACTCATCCAGCCAAATGGCCATTAGGAAAAATTATTGAAACTCATCCGGGAAAGGATGGAAATATAAGAGTTGTAACTCTAAAATTACAAAATGGCATACTTAAACGGCCCGTTCACAAATTATGCCCACTGGAGGTAACAAACAGCAGTGGAGCAGAGGAAGCAAATCATGTGACAAGTTTGCTGACTTCGAGAATAACAAAAAATACTGCAACCTCAGAACGACCGAGTAAATCAAGCAAATTGATGATGTGGTTCTTAACGATACTCATGCTAGCAACACAAACTAAGTCATTATACATTAATGATACATCTAAATCAGGAGCTTCAGTGACTAAACTAAAAAATAATACAGCAATATATTTGGAACCGATTAGTAAAATGGACATAATAAATTCAAAATGGAATTTAATAGTCTATTACGAATTAGGTACTTATTATGATCGGATGCATAAAATATGTACAAGAATTTATTAACAGACTTGAAAATCAATGCAAAATATTGACCTATTACGAAGATGCCTGCATAATGATTACTGCAACTTTAAATGACAAATATAATAGTCTTAAAGCAAATAATGAATTGTTTATGAAAAAACAAAACAGAAAAAAGCGAGCACCATTCGAATTCGTTGGTTCAATTTACCATATATTATTCGGAATTATGGATGCTGATGACCGAGAAAATATGGAATCAAATATTAGAAATATTTTCGACAACCAAAAAGATATAGCAAAATTGTTTAAAAGGCAGACATCGGTAGTTGATTCTACCATAAATATATTAAAAAAGACAACAGATGAAGTTAACCGTAATTTTGAAAAAATGAATCAACAACTTAATAAATTTTATAACGAACTAATAAAAGATCAAAATGCTGAACGAATGACCTTGATGTTTCAAATATTAACCATTTCAATAGGAATAGTTATGGACGAATGTGAAGAAATCCAAACTTCAATAATTAATCTTCTAATTGACATAAATCATGGTCGCATAAATCCAAAACTATTAAAGCATTCGCAACTTAATAAAGAAATTGAATTTATTAGAAACAAACTACCACACAAATTAATACTACCTGGAAGACAATCGGGTAACGAATTAAAAGAAATTTATAAATCGATGACTGCTAAAGGTTTAATTGTTGATTCACGGCTAGTCATAAACCTAGAAATTCCCTTAATATCGTATGAACCGTCAAACGTATATAAATTAAAACCACTTCCAATAAATTACAAAGGGAATATGATTATTCCAGAAATAAAGGCAGAATATTTAATATACAAGTTTGATTTGAATCAATATTCACTTATAAACCAAATAGATCTAGATAAATGTTCTACTAACTCAGAGAATCATTACCAATGTCCTGGAAATTTAGCTTGGAAATCAGCGACGAATAATTCATGTGAAGTAGCAGCTTTAAAACAATTAGAAAATGAAGCATGTGATTTCAAACCTTCTACAAATGAAAACGTTTGGATAAAATTATCTTCTCAAAATCGGTGGCTTTACAAATTATTTAGCAAAGCAATGATATATCTAGAATGTGATAATAATCAACAAATGCATATGGAAATCCCTAGTCAAGGCATTATGACAATAAGAGAAGGATGCACAGTCCGGCATGAAGGAGTAACTGTAACAGCATCTCATCACGTACAATCTGAAATTAAAAAAGAAATGATATCCTATTCTTGGGTTAAAGATATTGAAGATATTCCAGAACTACAAATAAAACCTTTTGATTCAACATTAATAAACAATACCAAAGATATCGTACATCTTAAACAACAAATAGAACTCCTCAAAACAGAAAATATAAAATTAAAAAGTATAAATCTTCATCACGTAAGTGGTCACGTTTCGCTAACATTAGTTTTGATAATAGCATTAATCATTACTATTTTATATATAAGATCCAAATGTGTAACAAGAACTGTGACTGTTCCATTTGAACTTCCAGTTAGACATAATTAAAAAATATTAATAATAAAACATAATATACAAGTAAAGTTAAGATACAACTTTGGCCCCTGGCAGAATGTTCATAAAGATATGAACATGAAAGTTTTGTAACCTTAAGATAGAATTATATATACAGAATTATATTTTTGACACAACTACATTAATACATAAAAATATACATGTAAACAATAAATTAAATAAAAAGTATATACAGTCCACTAAATGTCAAGTGCAATGGTAAGCAACAAAATTGTAATATGAGACTTGCTCATAAAAATGTGAAAATCATTGCACATAAAAGAAAACTCATAAATTGGAGTATACATAATACTAATATTAAAATACAAAATATGTATACATACTCGAAATATTAATGCACACAAGCAACAGATGAAAAAGTATCAAGCGTGTGTACGGATGTGTATAAGTGCGTTAGATGCACTAATCTAAAAAACTATAAAATATCAATGCGTTGGTATCTGAAAAATGCAATAAAAATATAATACATATTTACACATGTGTATACACACTAAGCATACACACATATACATATATACATAGTTAAGAAATTAGAATTAAGAAATGTATTGAGGGAAGAAATTTTAATAAAGAAAATCAGAGTCAAAAGTGAACTCTCACAGTACAGACTTAAGCAAAGACTGTTTTTTCTGTACATTTGGTCCTTCGATCCTCTTTTTGAAAAAGAATCGAGCAAGTGCAAGTACTAGAAGCCTCTTAACACGTTGACGGACACTTGCGTCTATAGCCGTCAAAGCGAAGTTCACTATGTGGCATGACGGCGACAGCCGTCTAAAACGAAACGGCCATGACGGTTATGGCCGCATAGTGTCAATTTTCGAACTTTACTTGTTCCTGCTGTCCGTCAATGTGTTAAAAGAAAAAGAGCATTACTTAGCCAAGTAAAAATAAATGTAAGCCGGAATAGCAAAGACTACCCGCATTTATAAAAATTACTTTTAGTAAAAGTTAAAAAAATTTTTAAAAGCGTCCTTGTGGCTATAACAACAAGAACAGTGCAAAAAAAAAATATATATATATATACAAAACCATCTATAAAGAAGCAAATATGAAGAATTTGCTAACACGACAGAAGGAGTTGGGAGATCTAGCTGCGTTGGAGGAGCAGAAAATCCTGAGCGGAAAAATAAGAAAGGCTTCATGTCTGGAATATATGGATCATATTCAGACTGTTATGAAAGAGTTTACTGCAAATCATAATAAAATAATGGCTAAGAAGAGTCAAGAAGCTGAGGAATACATTGCGAAGAACTACTTCGAGCATGTAATGCAAACAATGGAGAATTCTATTCTGAATTTAAGAATTCAAAGTACTGCCGAAGGTGTTTCAGCAGTGAGCAACATGTGGCAAATAGAATCTACGCCACAACCTACTCAGCTCGCACCACCTGAAGCCGCGACTGGCGTTCAAAGAAAATAACAACGTCGACCAAAAATGCTCAAACGCACGATGGATGAAAAACGAAGAAATGCATTGGATTCTCTCGACCAAATGAGAGAATTCAAAACCAAGCTTCAAATACAATTTGAAAATGTTGAAGAATCATATTTTGAAACTCAAAATATCAAATTATTTGAAATAACTGAAGAATCTATTGAGGAACAAATAGATGTATTTCGTCAAGAATACAAAATCATCATCGAAAGGATAACGGAGAAATTAAATAATTATAATTCACCACAAACAATGTATTCCAATATAAAACTGCAGGAAATTAAAATTCCGATGTTTTACGGTGAAAAGAAACAATGGTCGTCATTCCACGATATTTTTAAAAGTTTGGTGCATGATTCGAAGCACTTTACAGAAGTGGAAAAGATGTTCCGATTGAAGACATCATTAGGTGGAGAAGCTGGTAGATTAATTCAACATCTACCAGTAACAGCAACAAATTATGAAGTTGCTTGGCAAATTCTCAAGGAAAGGTATGAGAATAGAAGGCTACAATTTACAGCACAAGTAGACAGACTACTTGATCAACCGACAGCAAATGGAGAAAGTGCACAAAGCATGAAGCAGCTGTTAGATACCACCAAAGAATGCATTTATGCTTTAAAAGGGCTAAATCTAAATTTAAATGACGAACAAGCCATCATAGCTCGGATAGTGGTTCGAAAACTAGACAAAGAAAGTCTACGTTTATACGAGCAAAACGTAAAAAAAAGTAGGGATATACAAAGCCTAGATGACGTCTTCAGTTTTCTGGAACAGCAATATCAAGCTCTAGAAGCAATACGCGACAGAAAACCAACTAAATGGAACAATCAAAAGCAGCCACAGCGAACACCTACATTTTATACAGCGGCACAAAATAATTGTGTATACTGCAAGGTTCCTGGGCATCAAATTGGTGAATGCAGAAAGTTTCAGACATTGACTACGATGAATCGAAGAAGATTCATAACAAACAACAAGTTATGCTACATTTGCCTTGATCACGTATATGAAGGAAAATGTAATAATAAAAAGAAGTGCAATAAGTGTGAAAGAAATCATCATAATTTATTGCACTTCAATGAATTCCAAAAAGGAAAAGGAGGAAGTGAAGAAAATGTCACAAAAACATCTTCCACAATGATGACGAAACATTCGGAAATGGCGATACTCCTAGCAACAGCACAGATAAGGGTGAAGGCAGCAAATGGAGAGTATGTGTAATTGCGAGCTCTAATCGATCAAGGATCCCAAAAAACTACTATTTCCGAAGAAGCATCTCAAATACTTCATTTACCAAGAAGAAGAGAAGTAACTGAACTACAAGGTTTAGGAAATACCACAGTGGGAGTGTCCAAATTTAAAATCAACATTAAAATCAAGCCGAGATTCCTAAGCAACGAGGCGTACAATGTCGAAGCACTAATTTTGCCGAAATTAGCGAGTGCTCAACCAGACAAAACGTTTAAATGGGATGTAGAACAATTGAAAAACTACACTTTAGCTGATCCCAATTTCAATAAATCAGATCGAATCGATATTGTCATTGGAAGTGACATATATGCCGACATACTAGAAGAAGGTATATTTAATATGGATCGAATACTAGGTCAAGCTACGAAATTGGGCTGGATATTGTCGGGAGTTTTACAACAACCGAGAAAAAACAATACAATTTTAGCAGCGGTTACTACAACATTGGAGAAGTTTTGGGAAATAGAAGACACTACAACTCCAGCAGATACAGCAGATGATGATGAATGCCTAAGAATTTTTGAAAAAACAACAGTAAGAAATGGAAATAATCGATTTGTCGTCAATCTACCTTTTAAACAAGAAAAAGAATTGGGCGATTCTCGCAAACAAGCTATGGCGAGGTTTCTTAATCTTGAGAAAAGGTTCGCTACAAATAACGAGTTAAAACAACAATATGTGCAATTTATGAAAGAATATTCAGAAATGGGCCACATTTAATAAGCAAGTGAAAATAAATGCGGAAAATACTATTTGCCACATCAAGCAGTGATTCGAGAAGACAGTAGAACGACTAAACTACGAGTAGTTTTCGATGCGTCTGCAAAAACTACAAATGGAAGTAGTTTAAATGACATCCTCTTCATAGGACCGAGACTTCAAAGAGATATATTTGACATTATAATCAAATGGAGACTTTGGCAATATGTATTAACTAGTGATATTGAAAAGATGTTTCGACAAATTAAAATAACAGATAGTGATCAAGATTACCAACGTATATTGTGAAGAGAAACAAAAGGAGAGCCGATAGAAGAATACAAACTACAAACAGTTACATATGGGACAACATCAGCTCCTTTTTTGGCAACGAGAACTTTACAAGAAATTGCCAAACTATGCGAGCCCCACAACTATTTGCTTTCAAACATCATTAAAAATGACTTCTACATGGACGATTTAATGACAGGAGCAGATTCAATAGATGAATGTAAGGCCATTCAGTATGAAATATCGAAACAACTACAAAAATATGGATTTCACTTAAGGAAGTGGATGTCAAACAATATTGAAATCTTAGCTACAATTCCTGTTATTAAGGCGAATTAAGTAATTTAAATAGCAGATGTCGTA
The DNA here is from genome assembly GCF_023373825.1 of Bactrocera dorsalis. Classification (NCBI taxonomy): domain Eukaryota; kingdom Metazoa; phylum Arthropoda; class Insecta; order Diptera; family Tephritidae; genus Bactrocera; species Bactrocera dorsalis. Next base: position 40,858,747 of record NC_064303.1, read on the forward strand.
ACAATAAAGACATTGGGTATTCAATGGGATCCTACCAAAGACATGTTTGGATTTAACACGAATCTTTCAACGCAAAAGCTGGTTACAAAAAGCAAGCTTTGTCTGATTTAGCGCGAATTTTCGACCCAATGGGATGGCTTTCACCAACAACCGTTATAGCAAAGTTATTTATACAGAAACTTTGGTTGATGAAACTCAACTGGGACGAGTTACTTGACGAGAATTTAACAAAATAATGGCAAGAGTTTATGCAGCATATACCAGAGATAAAACGAATAAAAATTCCTAGATGGTTTGAAACTAAAAACAACTTTAAATTTGAACTACATGGATTCGCAGATGCTTCAGAGAAAGCTTATGCAGCAGTTGTATATGCTAAAGTTGGATCAGTTATAACACTTGTTGCTGGTAAAACTAAAGTGAATCCAATTAAAAATAAGAAAACGTTACCAAAACTGGAACTATGCGCGGCTCAGCTACTTGCTAAATTGCTGCAAAGGATAAAAACAGTCATCAACAGAGAAATGAAAATATTTGCTTGGAGCGATTCAACTATAACGTTAGCATGGATAAATAATTGCCAAAGTAAAGACAGATTTATTAGAACACGAATAGAAGAAATCAAATTACTTGTTTCCAATGCGAAATGGCAACACGTTGGAACAAAGGACAATCCAGCTGATGTAGCAACCAGAGGGGTACTGGCGAACAAACTAATAGAACACGATCTATGGTGGAAGGGACCAAAATGGTTGCGAGAAGAGGAACATCATTGGCCAATAAAGAAGATTATTCAAATCGATGCAACGTATGTGACAACCTCAGAGGAATTATATTTCTTGGATAAGGTAATACTTAAATATTCTAGTTTAAGCAAATTAATAAGGGTAGTAGCTTATATTTTGCGATTTGTAAAAAGAATAAGAGGGAAAAAATGCCCTGAATACTTAGTTAAATCTGAAATGAAGGAAGCTGAAGAAATGTTAATAAGATATCAGCAAAAATTACAATTTAGAGAGGAAATTCAGAGTTTAGAAATAAAAAAAGAAATTAATCATAAAAGTAGCATTGCAAGCTTAAATCCAATTTTGGATAATAAGGGAATCCTTCGTGTAGGAGGTAGATTGGGTAATTCAAATCTTCAATTTAATCAAAAGCACCCAATAATATTAAATAAGTCACATTTGTCATCATTGATAATTGAAAATATTCATAAAATAACTTTACATGGAGGAAACAAGTTAATGGAATCAATGATTAGAAGGAATTACTGGATTGTTGGATTGAAGAATTCTATAAAAAAGACAATTCGAACTTGTAGTAGATGCGTACGTTACCGCAAAGAAGTAGCAAAACAATTAATGGGAAATCTTCCAGAATTCCGAGTATCTATGTCAATTCCATTTACACACGTTGGTATAGACTATGCAGGACCGATTCATATGAAATGTTCAAAAGGACGAGGACAAAAAACATTTAAAGGATATATAGCTGTATTTGTTTGTATGGCAACAAAAGCTATTCATTTAGAAGCAGTAAGTGATTTAACAACCGAAGCGTTCCTAGCTGCTTTGAAAAGATTTTTTGCTAGAAGAGGTAAAAGTTAACATATATATTCGGACAATGGAACAAATTTTGTCGGAGCTTGTAGAAGATTAGACCGAGATTTTAAAATGGCAATCAAAAATAATTCAGCCGTAGCTCCCATATTAGAAGCAGATAAAATTCAATGGCATTTCGGGCCCCCGGCAGCTCCTCACTTCGGAGGAATTTGGGAGGCAGGAGTGAAGTCGGTGAAATATCATTTAAAAAGAGTGATAGGCGAAACTAAATTTCAATTTGAAGAAATGATTACTTTGCTATCACAGATTGAAGCAGTACTGAATTCACGACCTTTATGTGCGATAGATAGTGAAAGCGATATAGACGTTTTAACGCCTGGCCATTTTTTAATAGGATGTCCAATAATAGATTATCCTGAAGCAATTAATGATAACCAAATAGGTTCATTAGATAGATGGAAATTAATACAAAAACTTAAAAAAGACTTTTGGAAACGATGGGAAAGCGAATATGTTGTAATGTTGGAAAACCAAACAAGCTAATCTCGTACAAGGACAAATAGTTATTATTGAAGATGAAGAAACTCATCCAGCCAAATGGCCATTAGGAAAAATTATTGAAACTCATCCGGGAAAGGATGGAAATATAAGAGTTGTAACTCTAAAATTACAAAATGGCATACTTAAACGGCCCGTTCACAAATTATGCCCACTGGAGGTAACAAACAGCAGTAGAGCAGAGGAAGCAAATCATGTGACAAGTTTGCTGACTTCGAGAATAACAAAAAATACTGCAACCTCAGAACGACCGAGTAAATCAAGCAAATTGATGATGTGGTTCTTAACGATACTCATGCTAGCAACACAAACTAAGTCATTATACATTAATGATACATCTAAATCAGGAGCTTCAGTGACTAAACTAAAAAATAATACAGCAATATATTTGGAACCGATTAGTAAAATGGACATAATAAATTCAAAATGGAATTTAATAGTCTATTACGAATTAGGTACTTATTATGATCGGATGCATAAAATATGTACAAGAATTTATTAACAGACTTTAAAATCAATGCAAAATATTGACCTATTACGAAGATGCCTGCATAATGATTACTGCAACTTTAAATGACAAATATAATAGTCTTAAAGCAAATAATGAATTGTTTATGAAAAAACAAAACAGAAAAAAGCGAGCACCATTCGAATTCGTTGGTTCAATTTACCATATATTATTCGGAATTATGGATGCTGATGACCGAGAAAATATGGAATCAAATATTAGAAATATTTTCGACAACCAAAAAGATATAGCAAAATTGTTTAAAAGGCAGACATCGGTAGTTGATTCTACCATAAATATATTAAAAAAGACAACAGATGAAGTTAACCGTAATTTTGAAAAAATGAATCAACAACTTAATAAATTTTATAACGAACTAATAAAAGATCAAAATGCTGAACGAATGACCTTGATGTTTCAAATATTAACCATTTCAATAGGAATAGTTATGGACGAATGTGAAGAAATCCAAACTTCAATAATTAATCTTCTAATTGACATAAATCATGGTCGCATAAATCCAAAACAATTAAAGCATTCGCAACTTAATAAATAAATTGAAATGATTCGAAACAAACTACCACACAAATTAATACTACCTGGAAGACAATCGGGTAACGAATTAAAAGAAATTTATAAATCGATGACTGCTAAAGGTTTAATTGTTGATTCACGGCTAGTCATAAACCTAGAAATTCCCTTAATATCGTATGAACCGTCAAACGTATATAAATTAAAACCACTTCCAATAAATTACAAAGGGAATATGATTATTCCAGAAATAAAGGCAGAATATTTAATATACAAGTTTGATTTGAATCAATATTCACTTATAAACCAAATAGATCTAGATAAATGTTCTACTAACTCAGAGAATCATTACCAATGTCCTGGAAATTTAGCTTGGAAATCAGCGACGAATAATTCATGTGAAGTAGCAGCTTTAAAACAATTAGAAAATGAAGCATGTGATTTCAAACCTTCTACAAATGAAAACGTTTGGATAAAATTATCTTCTCAAAATCGGTGGCTTTACAAATTATTTAGCAAAGCAATGATATATCTAGAATGTGATAATAATCAACAAATGCATATGGAAATCCCTAGTCAAGGCATTATGACAATAAGAGAAGGATGCACAGTCCGGCATGAAGGAGTAACTGTAACAGCATCTCATCACGTACAATCTGAAATTAAAAAAGAAATGCTATCCTCTTCTTGGGTTAAAGATATTGAAGATATTCCAGAACTACAAATAAAACCTTTTGATTCAACATTAATAAACAATACCAAAGATATCGTACATCTTAAACAACAAATAGAACTCCTCAAAACAGAAAATATAAAATTAAAAAGTATAAATCTTCATCACGTAAGTGGTCACGTTTCGCTAACATTAGTTTTGATAATAGCATTAATCATTACTATTTTATATATAAGATCCAAATGTGTAACAAGAACTGTGACTGTTCCATTTGAACTTCCAGTTAGACATAATTAAAAAATATTAATAATAAAACATAATATACAAGTAAAGTTAAGATACAACTTTGGCCCCTGGCAGAATGTTCATAAAGATATGAACATGAAAGTTTTGTAACCTTAAGATAGAATTATATATACATAATTATATTTTTGACACAACTACATTAATACATAAAAATATACATGTAAACAATAAATTAAATAAAAAGTATATACAGTCCACTAAATGTCAAGTGCAATGGTAAGCAACAAAATTGTAATATGAGACTTGCTCATAAAAATGTGAAAATCATTGCACATAAAAGAAAACTCATAAATTAGAGTATACATAATACTAATATTAAAATACAAAATATACATACTCGAAATATTAATGCACACAAGCAACAGATGAAAAAGTATCAAGCGTGTGTACGGATGTGTATAAGTGCGTTAGATGCACTAATCTAAAAAACTATAAAATATCAATGCGTTGGTATCTGAAAAATGCAATAAAAATATAATACATATTTACACATGTGTATACACACTAAGCATACACACATATACATATATACATAGTTAAGAAATTAGAATTAAGAAATGTATTGAGGGAAGAAATTTTAATAAAGAAAATCAGAGTCAAAAGTGAACTCTCACAGTACAGACTTAAGCAATGACTGTTTTTTCTGTACACATTGAAAGGATCTGCGGCAGAAATCCTTCAGACTATTCCAGACTGTGAACGGGACAACTATGAGGCATTGATAAGTGCGATAGAAAGACGATATGGTAGTGAGCACCGGAAACAAATATACCAGATCGAACTGCAAAATAGGGGTCAGAAGATGAACGAGTCATTGCAAGAGTTCGCAACTGAAATAGAACGACTGGCTCATTTGGCAAATGCAGATGCACCTGTGGATTACATTGAGAGGGTAAAAATTCAATGTTTCATAAATGGAATTTGTGATGTGGACACCAAACGCGCCACGTATGCATTGCCAAAAAGAACGTTTGCTGAAACGGTTTTGCACGCCCTACTAAGTAAACCAGCACTCAAAGTACAAAGGGTTGAAATGGAACAACCGGCGCTGATGGAAGAAATATTGAAGACTCTGAAGACAATTGCTGCACCGCGAGTAAATACAACAGGAAGATGTTTCAACTGTGGAAAAGCGGGTCACTTTGCCCGAAATTGCAATATAAAAGTAAACCCATCAAAACGGAAACAACCAACAGATAACGAGGACGGAGCATCCACATCTCACAAGTCGTTAAACTAAAACGGAACAGTTCAAAGGGGCGTGAGCTGGTTCCCACAACTATTTGCCTCGCCATCTCGATATCACAAATAGGTCGCCATGACAACAATCTTACTATCAACGGTATCGTAAATGGACGACTGTCAACGCTTACTTTGAATACTGGTGCCACACATTCAATTATCCGACCGGATGTGGTAAGAGGAACGGTTGAACCATTAGTCGGTTGCAAGCTTCGAACGGCCACCGGGGAGGAAGCAGCTGTCGCGGGAAAAGTGTTTTGCGAAGTGATGATTGGTACCCTGGAAGTTAATCACACCGTCATCGTAGCAGAAATCACGGATGAAATTATAATGGGAGTAGATTTCATGATTGATCACGGGGTTACTTTGGATTTAAACAAGCAAATGCTGTTTTGCCAGAACATGGAGATGCCTATAAACACCGGATATGTGACCAACGTTGAAAGTAAGAGAGTGATTGTTGATGATAATCAGAGTATTCCACCAGAATCTGAGGGGATTTTATGGGCTAAAGTGAATGGAGGAGGTGGGACTGAAGAGTTGTGGATTGTGGAACCAACAAAAATAGATACACCCATATTGGTAGGAAGAACGCTTGTGAAAACTAGAGAAGACGCCACCATTCCGGTCAGAGTAGTGAATGAATTCAACACGCCTATAAGTCTGAAGAAAGGAGCAGTAATTGGACAGTGCCAAAATATAAGTGCAATAGCACGATGCGAACGGTCACAACAGAAACCTACTATTGAGCCACAGCAGATAAGTCCTACACTCCTAAATAATTTGCTGAACGAACTGCATGGAAATGAAAAATTAAAAGCAGAAAAACTATTAGAAAAATACGCATCCATATTTGCAAACGAAGGAAACACAGGAAGAACCGGCATTGTCAAACATCGCATAAATACTGGAGACCCTAAACCAATCCGAAAAGCTCCGCGTAGGGTTCCACTAGCAAAACGTGAGGATGCTAAAAAATTATTGAAGACATGCACAAAAACGGTGTAATCGAACCTTCAATAAGTCCATGGAGCTCACCTATCGTCTTAGTTAAAAAGAAAGATGGTAGCACCCGTTTCTGCGTAAATTATAGGAAGATGAATGATGTCACAAAGAAAGACAGTTATCCTCTACCAAGAATCGACGATACATTAGACACCTTGTCTGGAGCGAAATGGTTTTCTACATTAGATCTACAAAGTGGATATTGGCAAGTCGAGATTGATGACGTGACCGCGAAAAGACCGCTTTCAGTATGGGCGACGGGCTATGGGAATTCTCGGTGATGCCATTTGGGTTATGTAATGCGCCTGCAACGTTCGAGCGACTGATGGAACATGTGTTAAAAGGACTCAACTGGAAGACATGTTTGGTGTATCTTGATGACATTATCATCATGGGAAAAAGTTTCGACGATCATCTGAAAAATCTAGAGGAAGTCTTTCAGCGAATAGCATCAGCCGGATTACGCTTGAATCCCAAAAAGTGTTCATTATGGAAGAAGCAGGTCACATATCTCGGACATAAAGTGTCAACTGAGGGGATTCACACCGAGGAAGGAAAAATAAAAGCAGTTAAAGATTGGCCTCGACCCACCAACATACATGAACTCCGCAGCTTCCTCGGCTTATGCACGTATTACCGCCGTTTTGTACCTGGATTTGCGAACGTGGCTAGAAGTTTACATGATTTAACAAAGAAGAATCGCCCGTTTGTATGGCAGTTGGAACAAGAAAAAGCGTTTGAGCAGCTTAAAGAACTACTTTGTACGGCGCCGATGTTGGCTTATCCAATACCTGGAAAGAAATTCATCCTGGATACAGATGCGAGCGCTTATGGAATTGGAGGTGTCCTGTCTCAGCTCATCGACGGACAAGAAAGAGTAATTGGGTATTACAGCAGAGTGCTCAGGAAACCAGAGAAAAACTACTGTGTGACGCGAAAAGAACTACTAGCTGTGGTGGAATGTGTAAAACATTTCCACAAGTATTTGTATGGACAACGATTCTTGCTGAGGACTGATCATGCAGCATTAAAATGGTTATTACAGTTTAAGAATCCGGAAGGCCAAATTGCACGATGGATCGAAAGATTACAGAATTACGACTTCGAAACGGAACATCGAAAGGGGATTCACCACAAAAATGCGGATGCATTATCACGTCGCCCTTGTCCACTGGAATGTAAACATTGCTCCAAATCAGAAGGAAAAGAAGGTATAATCGACGTGCGATTACTGAATATAGAACCGGAAGATGATTGGACTCCTCACCGCATCAGAATCAATCAGCTGGAGGACCCTGATCTTGCAAAGCTGGTAATGGCCAAAGAAAATGGGGTACGACCACCAAAGGAACAAATAAGTAGCGAGAGTCCAACTGCAAAAGCATATTGGGCCCAATGGAACAGCATAAACCTCGTTAATGGATACCTTCATCGTACCTGGGAAAGCGAAGATGGCAAACAGTCTCGTCTGCTGATCATAGTACCGAAGTCCATGATCCCGAAAGTATTGAAAGAATATCACAATGGACCTAGTGGAGGGCACCTTGGTATTACAAAAACTATAGAGAAGATTAAACACCGGTTCTACTGGATCGGTTGTCGAGATTCCATAACAGAATGGATAAGTAATTGCGTAGAATGCATGACAGCTAAAGGTTCTAAAGCCAAAAATCGCGGTAGGCTACAACAGTACAACGTGGGATCACCATTTGAACGAGTCGCAATGGATGTTGCAGGTCCGTTTCCAACCAGTACGGCCGGAAACAAATATCTACTGGTTGTCATGGACTATTTCAGTAAATGGCCAGAAGTATATGCCTTACCAAACCAAGAAGCAAAGACAGTAGCCGAAGCGTTTGTAGAAAATTGGATAACAAGGTTCGGAGTGCCCGTCGAATTACACTCAGATCAAGGCAGGAATTTCGAATCTTCCATTTTTCAAGAAGTCTGTACATTATTGGGCATCCACAAGACACGGACAACAGCGTTACACCCACAATCAGATGGGATGGTAGAGAGATTCAACCGAACGCTCAAAGAACATCTACGGAAAATCGTTGATAAAGATCAACGGAATTTGGACAAGTGCATCCAAATGTTCCTGCTGGCGTATCGTTCAGCGAAGCAAGAGACAACTGGTTACACGCCAGCAAAGATTATTTTCGGATCTGATCTGCGACTCCTCTGATCTTAAGTTTGGAACGAATCCTACAGCTGTAAGAAATGATGGAGACTATTGTACAGCTGTAAGAAATGATGGAGATTATTGTTCTGCCTTAAAGGAAGAAATGAATGAATTGCATCTAATGGTAAGACAGACATACGCATCTGATGAGCAATAAGATGAAGGACCGGTTCGATCAAGCGGCAAATTCAAAAGGTTTTGAAGAAGGTGATCTGGTACCGTTGTACAATCCACTTCGAAAGAAAGGCTTGTCCCCGAAACTGCAGACAGCCTGGGAAGGACCCTATATGGTGATGAAACGACTTAATGACGTGGTATACCGCATACAAAGAAATGGGAAAGCACGATGTAAAATGAAAGTAGTACATTTGGAGAGGCTCGCCCCATTTGGTTCAAGAGGATTTGTGCCTAATCGGGACGATTAGGCTTTAGTGGAGGGCAGTGTTACAAAAAGTAGTATTAAGTTGTATTTGTATTGCTGTATGCATCCCTTATTATGAACAATAGTTGTAGGTATATGGAATAGCATTTGTTTTGTTGTAGACATCTGGCGCCGCGGCTGTCTGCTTGAGAAACAATAAACATCTGGCGCCGCACTGTCCGCTTGTCTACTTAAACAATAGCTGAGTCTGGCGCCGCGGCGGTCTGCTTGCTTCTGGCGCCGTATAGCATTATGTTCTGGTAATTTCCAGACGCAATATTCTAGAAGGACACGTCGGCATCCGCGAGAAGTGCGTGGCTCTATAAGCCGTGGCAGCGCCAACGTAATCAGTCAGTGCTAAGAGTAAACTGCTATAGTGTAGACGAGTTGTGAAATAAAGAGTTGTTGAATTAAATTAAACAGTTTTGGTTTTATTTGTCAATCCAGAGATACGAACCTAACAAAGTGAACTAGCAAGCAGTAAATTCGTAACAATATCTATTGACATAGTTTACAACCCTGCTCCTCGGTCCACCCCGTACGTAGTTCTTCGAAGAGTTGACTGTTTTTAACTGTCTGTGCGACCTCAACTCAGGCATACGGCCTACAGGGCCGAATTGTTTCAAAATTTACGTAGAGCCGATTAATCCATTTAGTGATTTAAAAGCAAACCAGAGATCTGGTACTTGTCTCCGACTCATCAGGTCACAAATCCCAAATTGACCACGAACCTCCTCCGACCCATCCTTTACGTCCCAGGAAGTACGCGACATATTTAAAGAGTTTCTTCTGCACTCTCTCCACTTTGTCAATGAGACAGTCGGTATGAGGAGACCAAACCAATGAACAATACTCCAGCATTATTATTGTTCCTAACAAATTTTAGTTCTGTGGTTTCTTTTGTGTGTGTATTTACATATTTCACTAATACAAGAGTTAAACTATCAGTTTTTTATGAGCTAAATAAAAGTGGTTGACTCTTAAAGAAAAATATTTAACTTGAATATAAGAGCCTATTCTAGTTCCCTTACAAAAATCCCATCCTCGCTATTGTGAGGCTTTTGTTACTTGTGACGTTTTCCGTACGTTGACGTGATTTCAATTACCTCACAAATTTGTGATGTGTGAAAGCAAATCTCACAATACTAAATTAATTGTAATTTCAACATTTTTAAAGAATTTTGCAATTATTGTTTTAAAATAGAATGGAGGAACTATTCTTCCAAAGGCGCTATCTATTATAAATATAAGTATTTGCGTATTCGAATAAATATGTAAGTTACGGTGTTTGTACATTTTACTTCCTTCTAAGTATGAATAAATAGACATATACATACATATTTATATTTAAATAATTTCATACATACATACATAAATACAAATAAAATATTATGTCCAAATTACGAATATACAGTAGAATCGCGCAAAAGTTAACTCGCGAGAAAGTTAAACCTTCGGCAAAGTTGACCGATTTTGAGCGTCCACTTAACGCTCTAAAAAGTATGCTTTTGGTTAACTTCTTTGAACTTATCCATTTTTTTTTCAAACCCAACCCCCAGAATTTCTATGTAAAAAATTATTGTCGGTGTCGCGAGGTATATACAGTGTTTGTCATGGGCATTTGAACTTGTGAGTTGTTTATAGTTAGTGTATTAAAAAATGTCAACAAAGCAGAAAAAATCATTACGAATCGGATTAAATTTACGAAAAGACGGCACCTGGCCGAAAAATAGCTAAGGATAAAATCACATTTATGTTGTGTGCGAGCGCATATGGTTCGCATAAGTTGAAATCATTGATAATTGCCCTTGCTTCAAAGGATTTGAAAACCCGTTGGAATATGCTAAATCGCAAAAGTCTTTTGAAGTTGAAGAAAGAGGTATCAAGGAGAATATGCTACAACAGAAAGTGAGTTTTTCGGAAGTAGTTGAATGCATTAATACGTTGATAAAGTGGTGTGAAAACAATAATAATGCAAATCAGATATCATATCCTATTAATAAGCTCACGAAATTTGTCAGCTATTAAACAAAAGAAAATAAATAAAAAAGTTTTGACCGCTTCTTTAAACCAGCCCTTACAAATTAATATGTACATATTTAGTATTGTTACGAATTTACTGCTTGCTAGTTCACTTTGTTCGGTAGGTTCGTATCTCTGGATTGACAAATAAAACCAATAACTGTTTAATTTAATTCAACAACTCTTTATTTTACAACTCGTCTACACTATAGCTATACTCACTATATTTACTCTTAGCACTGGTTGATTACGTTGGCGCTGCCACAGCTTATATAGCCACGCACTTCTCGCTGATGCCGACGTGTCCTTCTAGAATATTGCGTCTGGAAATTACCAGAACATAATGCTATTCGGCGCCAGACGCAAGCAGACAGCCGCGGCACCAGACTCAGCAATTGTTTAAGTAGACAAGCAGACAGTGCGGCGCCAGATGTCTATTGTTTCGACAAGCAGACAGCCGCGGCGCCAGATGTCTACAACAAGACAAATGCTATTCCATATACCTACAGCTATTGTTCATAATAATGGATGCATACAGCAATACAAATACAACTTAATACTACTTTTTGTAACACTGCCCTCCACTAAAGCCTAATCGTCCCGATTAGGCACAAATCCTCTTGAACCAAATGGAGCAAGCCTCTCCAAATGTACTACTTTCATTTTACATCGTGCTTTCCCATTTCTTTGTATGCGGTATACCACGTCATTAAGTCGTTTCATTACCATATAGGGTCCTTCCCAGACTGTCTGCAGTTTCGGGAACAAGCCTTTCTTTCGAAGTGGATTGTACAACAGGACCAGATCACCTTCTTCAAAACCTTTTGAATTTGCCGCTTGATCGAACCGGTCCTTCATCTTATTGCTCATCAGATGCGTATGTCTGTCTTACCATTAGATGCAATTCATTCATTTCTTCCTTTAAGGCAGAACAATAATCTCCATCATTTCTTACAGCTGTACAATAATCTCCATCATTTCTTACAGCTGTAGGATTCGTTCCAAACTTAAGATCAGCAGGGAGTCGCAGATCAGATCCGAAAATAATCTTTGCTGGCATGTAACCAGTTGTCTCTTGCTTCGCTGAACGATACGCCAGCAGGAACATTTGGATGCACTTGTCCAAATTCCGTTGATCTTTATCAACGATTTTCCGTAGATGTTCTTTGAGCGTTCGGTTGAATCTCTCTACCATCCCATCTGATTGTGGGTGTAACGCTGTTGTCCGTGTCTTGTGGATGCCCAATAATGTACAGACTTCTTGAAAAATGGAAGATTCGAAATTCCTGCCTTGATCTGAGTGTAATTCGACGGGCACTCCGAACCTTGTTATCCAATTTTCTACAAACGCTTCTGATTATCTGAAAATCTGATTAGATTTTTCAGATGATCATCAAAACTTTTTCCCATGATGATAATGTCATCAAGATACACCAAACATGTCTTCCAGTTGAGTCCTTTTAACACATGTTCCATCAGTCGTTCGAACGTTGCAGGCGCATTACATAACCCAAATGGTATCACAGAGAATTCCCATAACCCGTCGCCCATACTGAAAGCGGTCTTTTCACGGTCACATTCATCAATCTCGACTTGCCAATATCCACTTTGTAGATCTAATGTAGAAAACCATTCCGCTCCAGACAAGGTGTCTAATGTATCGTCGATTCTTGGTAGAGGATAACTGTCTTTCTTTGTGACATCATTCAACTTCCTATAATTTACGCAGAAACGGGTGCTACCATCTTTCTTTTTAACTAAGACGATAGGTGAGCTCCATGGACTTATTGAAGGTTCGATTACACCGTTTTTGTGCATGTCTTCAATAATTTTGTTAGCATCCTCACGTTTTGCTAGTGGAACCCTACGCGGAGCTTGTCGGATTGGTTTAGGGTCTCCAGTATTTATGCGATGTTTGACAATGCCGGTTCTTCCTGTGTTTCCTTCGTTTGCAAATATGGATGCGTATTTTTCTAATAGTTTTTCTGCTTTTAATTTTTCATTTCCATGCAGTTCGTTCAGCAAATTATTTAGGAGTGTAGGACTTATCTGCTGTGGCTCAATAGTAGGTTTCTGTTGTGACCGTTCGCATCGTGCTATTGCACTTATATTCTGGCACTGTCCAATTACTGCTCCTTTCTTCAGACTTATAGGCGTGTTGAATTCATTCACTACTCTGACCGGAATGGTGGCGTCTTCTCTAGTTTTCACAAGCGTTCTTCCTACCAATATGGGTGTATCTATTTTTGTTGGTTCCACAATCCACAACTCTTCAGTCCCACCTCCTCCATTCACTTTAGCCCATACAATCGCCTCAGATTTTGGTGAAATACTCTGATTATCATCAACAATCACCCTCTTACTTTCAACGTTGGTCACATATCCGGTGTTTATAGGCATCTCCATGTTCTGGCAAAACAGCATTTGCTTGTTTAAATCCAAAGTAACCCCGTGATCAATCATGAAATCTACTCCCATTATAATTTCATCCGTGATTTCTGCTACGATGAAGGTGTGATTAACTTCCAGGGTACCAATCATCACTTTGCAAAACACTTTTCCCGCGACAGCTGCTTCCTCCCCGGTGGCCGTTCGAAGCTTGCAACCGACTAATGGTTCAACCGTTCCTCTTACCACATCCGGTCGGATAATTGAATGTGTGGCACCAGTATCCAAAGTAAGCGTTGACAGTCGTCCATTTACGATACCGTTGATAGTAAGATTGTTGTCATGGCGACCTATTTGTGATATCGAGATGGCGAGGCAAATAGTTGTGGGAACCAGCTCACGCCCCTTTGAACTGTTCCGTTTTAGTTTAACGACTTGTGAGATGTGGATGCTCCGTCCTCGTTATCTGTTGGTTGTTTCCGTTTTGATGGGTTTACTTTTATATTGCAATTTCGGGCAAAGTGACCCGCTTTTCCACAGTTGAAACATCTTCCTGTTGTATTTACTCGCGGTGCAGCAATTGTCTTCAGAGTCTTCAATATTTCTTCCATCAGCGCCGGTTGTTCCATTTCAACCCTTTGTACTTTGTGTGCTGGTTTACTTAGTAGGGAAGCTGTTTCCTGTGAGAGGGCGTGCGAAACCGTTTCAGCAAACGTTCTTTTTGGCAATTCATATGTGTCGCGTTTGTTGTCCACATCAAGAATTCCATTTATGAAACATTGAATTTTTACCCTCTCATTGTAATCCACAGGTGCATCTGCATTTGCCTAATGACCCCTAGTTTGCAGTTCGATCTGGTATATTTGTTTCCGGTGCTCACTACCATATCGTCTTTCTATCGCACTCATCAATGCCTCATAGTTGTCCCGTTCACAGTCTGGAATAGTCTGAAGGATTTCTGCCGCAGGTCCTTTCAATGATACAAACAAGGACGCCACTTTGTCCGCTGCATTCCAGTTATTGGCCATTGCTGTCTTTTCAAACTGAAGTTGGAAAATTTGAAATGGAATACTTCCATCGAATGTGGGTGCCTTCAATCTTTGATTATTTGTTGATGGTGCAGGGCCATGTAGTTGCAGTTCTCGCACACGATTACTTAATTGAAGAACTTCTGATTTTAAATTTTCTTCGTCGTTTTTTAAAGTGCTTAATTCGTCTTCAAATTTTGAAAATTTCTCTTGCACTTGTGTATTATTTTCTGTAATCTGTTGTACCAAACGCTATTCTAACTGCGTATTATTTTCAGTCATTTGTTGTGTAAGGCAGGCCTTTAACTGCGATGTATTTTCAGCTATTTGCTGTGCCAGACGATTTTCTGTTTGCACTGCATTTTCTGCCATTTGCTGTGCCAGACGATTTTCGGTTTGCACTACATTTTCTGCCATTTGCTTAATAGCCACTAACAACGTGTTCATGTCTACACTTGATGATGTTCGTTGTTCTTCTACTTTCTCTTCTACCTTTGTAGAAGTTTCTGACCCAACAAATTCGAACTCGTCCACATTAATTCCATCCGCTTCCATTGCTTCACGTAATCGTGCCTGCAGATCCGCCTTTTGCCCGCTTATCGGCAAATTACGCTCCCCCAGTTCCTTTTTTAATTGCTGAATTCTTAATTCTCCGAATTTAACCATCTTGAATTTGAATTATTTGACAATCCCACTTCTGACACCAATTGTTAAGAATTTACTGCTTGCTAGTTCACTTTGTTCGGTAGGTTCGTATCTCTGGATTGACAAATAAAACCAAAACTGTTTAATTTAATTCAACAACTCTTTATTTCACAACTCGTCTACACTATAGCAGTTTACTCTTAGCACTGATTGATTACGTTGGCGCTGCCACGTCTTATATAGCCACGCACTTCTCGCTGATGCCGACGTGTCCTTCTAGAATATTGCGTCTGGAAATTTCCAGAACATAATACTATACGGCGCCAGACGCAAGCAGACAGTCGCGGCGCCAGACTCAGCAATTGTTGAAGTAGACAAGCAGACAGTGCGGCGCCAGATGTCTACAACAAGACAAATGCTATTCCATATACCTACAGCTATTGTTCATAATTAGGGATGCATACAGCAATACAAATACAACTTAATACTACTTTTTGTAACAGTATGTATAATGTGAAAAAGCACAAACTAAATCTAAGTTTCTGTTTTATTAAGGTTGGTACGCAGCTCTCAAGTAATTGCTCAAGAAAAAAAATACATTATTTCTGAAGTAAGTTTGACAGCTGGTTACGCATTGTGAATGATCCACATTAGAAGAGCAAGAGAGAATAAACAAAGTAACTCGCTTATTACACGCAGCAACTTTTGTCTCGGCAACTCTTGGTTTATAGGCGAGGGGGCGACGAGGAGAGGAGAATCGCGCCGAGTTTCCAGTGTTCAGCAACTCGCTTTGTGTTCTCATTCGTAGCAGTTCGTTGCGACGTTTTTCGGCATTCGTGTTCTTTCTTTCGTAGTACATAGTTGCATTTGAGTATATTTTTTTTTAAATTAATATTTGGAATATATTTAAAAAATTTAATTTCATCTTTTGGCAAGTAATTTGCAAATATGTATACAGATATACATAATATAATATAAATATTTTAGAAAATGGAGTATGACGAAAAAATCGAATTAATTAAAGATATTGTGAAATGTATGGAGAAAGCCATACAAATTGATTCAGACGATAGTGAAAAGGGTGACATATGTATCTGAAAGTCTGTCATATAATCTTTGTTTTAATTTTGAATTATAAATAAAATGTATTTCTTAATTGTCAGAACTGATTAATATATGTGATAAAGTGGCCCAAATACCCATAAGGAAAAAAGAAACGACAATGGGTTAAAGTAAAGAGTAGACAATGGGTTAAAGTAAAGTGAAAGAAATTGAGAAAAAAACTCGAACAGAGTTGCGCAACACAAGTTGCTCGTGTGAAGGTAATGGGCGACAGCAAAAGAGAATCGCCCGATAATTAGAAACTTTTGTCGCCTCGTGTAATAATACACTAAACAAACTTTGTGCGTATGTATGTATGTGTATGGTAACACAAATATTTTCATTGAGATTTAAGGAATGTTGTTGATGATTGGTTGGTTTTATACAACATTTCAAAATGGAATATACTTTATAATAATGATTTCAACTAATTTAGGATGAATTTGACGATTACTTCGAATTTCCCTCAAGAAACAATTGTTGATTTGATGTTTCTTCGCAAAACCAGGTTTGCCATATTCACATTTTATTGAAAAAAAGTATTAAAAATTAGTACTAGCTTTCTTAAGAGCTGCGTACTAGCACAAGTAACTTTATCGCAGGAACGTTTCTTAAGCGGTTTTTTATATGAAGTTTTTACGTTTCTTGAGAGCTGCGTACTAAGCTTAAGGTTGGTACGCAGCTCTTAAGTAATTGCTCAAGAACAAAAATACATTATTTCTCAAGTAAGTTTGACAGCTGGTTACGCATTGTGAATGATCCACATCAAAAGAGCAAGAGAGAATAAACAAAGTAAACAAACTTTGTGCGTATGTATGTATGTATGTATGTGTATGGTAACACAAATATTTTCATTGAGATTTAAGGAATGTTGTTGATGATTGGTTGGTTTTATACAACATTTCAAAATGGAACATACTTTATAATAATGATTTCAACTAATTTAGGATGAATTTGACGATTACTTCGAATTTCCTGCAAGAAACAATTGTTGATTTGATGTTTCTTTGCAAAACCAGGTTTGCCATATTCACATTTTATTGAAAAAAAGTATTAAAAATTAGTACTAGCTTTCTTAAGAGCTGCGTACTAGCACAAGTAACTTTATCGCAGGAACGTTTCTGGACCGTTTCTTAAGCGTTTTTTTATATGAAGTTTTTACGTTTCTTGAGAGCTGCGTACTAAGCTTTACCAGTAAAAGTGAGTTCTGCAAATAAATTGAACGTGTTATATCACCAAAATTATGTTTATTTCCGAGTGTTTTTCAAATTCGAGAACCCTTTGGAAAAGTTAATATTTCGGAATAGTAAAACACTCTTAAAACATTGCGGTTAACTTTTTCGCGATTCTACTGTACATACATGTACGAATAAAAAGAGTTTTGTTTATGGAATCCTAACGTTTCTGTATATTAATATTATTAATATTTATTGAAAATAAAGCTTATTTTAATTATTTTGTTTTAGTTAAATTCACTACATTTGCACAATAAGAATAGGGTTGCATACTACCAAATAAATGGTAAGAACTCCTTTTTGCAACTTTTTTCTTTTATAAAAAATTTCTTAAGATTTTTGCGTTTTCCATTTATGTATTTGAGGTATAAAGTTTTTTCTTTTGTTGTCAACTAAGCAGATATGGCAATACCATTTATTTGGTAGTATGCAACCCGAAGAACTGCCCAACGATTGGAATTTAAGTGTGCTATGCCCAATCCATAAAAAAGGCGACCCCACAATCTGCGCCAACTACCGTGGGATTAGCCTCCTTAACATCGCATATAAGGTTCTATCGAGCGTATTGTGTGGAAGATTGAAGCCCACCGTCAACAAACTGATTGGACCTTATCAGTGTGGCTTTAGACCTGGCAAATCAACAACCGACCAGATATTCACCATGCGCCAAATCTTGGAAAAGACCCATGAAAGGAGAATCGACACACACCACCTCTTTGTCGATTTCAAAGCTGCTTTCGACAGCACGAAAAGGAGCTGCCTTTATGTCGCGATGTCCGAATTTGGTATCCCCGCAAAACTAATACGGCTGTGTAAGCTGACGTTGAGCAATACCAAAAGCTCCGTCAGAATTGGGAAGGACCTCTCCGAGCCGTTCGATACCAAACGAGGTTTCAGACAAGGCGATTCCCTATCGTGCGACTTTTTCAACCTGCTTCTGGAGAAAATAGTTCGAGCTGTATAACTTAATCGAGCAGGTTCAATCTTTTATAAGAGTGTATGGGTCTGACAGTGAATGAGGGCAAGACGAAATATCTCCTGTCATCAAACAAACAGTCGTCGCACTCGCGACTTGGCACCCACGCCACTGTTGACAGTCATAACTTTGAAGTTGTAGATAATTTCGTCTATTTAGGAACCAGACGAACAAAAACCAAACTCTATAAGTCGCTCATAATTCCCGTCCTGCTATATGGTGCAGAGGCTTGGACGATGTCAACAACGGATGAGTCGACGTTGCGAGTTTTCGAGAGAAAAGTTCTGCGAAAGATTTATGGTCCTTTGCGCGTTGGCCACGGCGATGGAACGATGAGCTGTACGAGATATACGACGACATTGACATAGTTCAGCGAATTAAAAGACAGCGGCTACGCTGGCTAGGTCATGTTGTCCGGATGGACGAAAACACTCCAGCTCTGAAAGTATTCGACGCAGTACCCGCCGGGGGAAGCAGAGGAAGAGGAAGACCTCCACTCCGTTGGAAGGACCAAGTGGAGAAGGACCTGGCTTCGCTTGGAATATCCAATTGGCGCCAAGTAGCGAAAAGAAGAAACGACTGGCACGCGGTTGTTAACTCGGCTATAATCGCGTAAGCGGTGTCTACGCCAATTAAGAAGAAGAAGAATGCAACCCTATTCTTATTGTGCAAATGCAGTGAATTTAACTAAAACAAAATATTTGGAATAAAGCTTTATTTTCAATAAAGAAGTGTTACTAAGTGAAAAGTGCATTATATAAGTGAAAAAGTTATTCACAATATACAAATTATCAATTTAAAAGTTGTCAATTTTTTAACTTTAAATGCAAATATATTTAAAACGCGGCAACTATATATATATATTTTCGTGATCTGGAGAACGTCACCTTTCCAGTGACACCCGAAATCCGGGGATGCTATTCTAAATGTTACCCCAAAATTCATTAAAAATATTGAAATTATCAAATCAAACACAACCGATATTGTATTGTGTTTCACACACTCACAAATTTGTGTGGTAATTGTGAGCATTTGTGCTTTTGAAATTATCTCAGCATACGGAGAACCTCACAAATAACACAAACCTGACAAAAGCGAGGGTGGAAATTTTTGTGAGGGCACAAGAATAGGGCTGTAAGGCTGTTTACTTGACATGAACGAAAATATAGGAAGGTTAGATGTGGCAGTATAAAAGTGGGTGTATTGCAACTTGAAAGGAAATTCTTGAACGTGTAACGGCAGTGTTAGTCAACAAATCAGAGGTGTATTTTTAGACCAACATTGACACAAAAATTGTAAAATTTTAGCAGTTTTTGTTGTTGTCCGTGCATATCATTGCAATGTACATACTTATGTTGAGATTGTTTTCATAGATCCTACTTATGAATATTAAAATTTATTAAAATCGTGTGCATACAATTTATTAGAAAAAAGTTTTAAGTATTAATACCTACGTGAAGTGAATATGTTCTCAAAAAGTGATATAAAGTATTCTCCGTCTGAAAATAAAAATGTTTAAATTGGGCCATAATGCCCAATCGGCAGATGCCAACTCGATTACGATTTAGATAGGAAATTTTATTCTGGGACTTTTTAACTGTAAAAATTAATACCTAAACATTTTTAAAATTGTGTCAAATTGTTGAAATTAATAAGTTCTTAATTAAATGTGTCCCATAAATCTGAGACGTTTTTGTGAGGAGTGGCGTATCTGGATACGACCACTTCTAATCGTCACGTACTGTATATTTTTAATTATCGTGGTTCCCCTGCTTATTGTAAATTCTGTAAAAGATGGCTTCAAGCGCAATGACCAGCTTATACTTATTGGTGGTCTATTTGTATTATCAGCGGTACCAATTTCCATTTGGCACATTATTCAACATGTCATACACTTTACCAAACCGATTTTGCAGAAGCACATTATTAGAATTTTATGGATGGTTCCAATATATGCCCTAAATGCGGTGAGCTTACATTTATAAATATATTTGTTATAATTAATTATTTGTTTCACTATTTTGCAGTGGATAGGTCTGTTTTTTCCAAAGCATTCCGTATATGTAGACTCTCTTCGTGAATGTTACGAAGCTTATGTGATTTACAACTTTATGGTCTACCTATTACACTATCTTAATTTGGGTATGGACCTAGAAGCAACAATGCAGTATAAACCTCAGGTGTATCATTTCTTCCCACTTTGTTGTATGCGACCTTGGGTAATGGGTCGCGAGTTTATACATAATTGCAAACATGGAATTCTTCAATATACCGTTGTTCGGCCTATTACCGCCTTTATTTCTGTGTAAGTATTAGTTAATTAAGAAATGATTAATTTTGCTTAATTTCATGTTCTCTTATACATATGAGTGAGTAGATATGAACTTTGTTAATGCATAACAACAATATAACCAGTTAATTTGAGAAATAATACAAAGTATTCATTTACATATTTTTCTAGTATTTGCGAGATATGTGGTGTCTATGGAGAAGGCACATTTGCTGGAAATGTGGCATTCCCCTATATCGTAGTGATTAACAACATTTCACAGTTTGTGGCAATGTATTGCTTAGTACTATTTTATAGAGCAAATAAAGTTAGTAACAATATATAAATATAATAGATCGAAATATTTGCATGGCAATGATTATTCCATATATACATTATTTTTTTTTACAGGAGGATTTGAAACCAATGAAACCGATACCCAAGTTCCTTTGTATCAAAGCAGTCGTTTTCTTCTCGTTTTTGTAAGTTCTTTTATTACTCTATTTCATTTGTTAAATACACTTTTTTCTTTGCAGCCAAGGAGTAATATTATTTTTATTAGGCTACTATCAACTTTTACAGAAAATAATCACACTTGGAGATAATACGAATTTGGCGTCAATGCTGCAGGTATTATGCGAATGTCATATTCTGTGTTGCAAAATTAAAATTAGCCTTCTGATATACAGTGGACTCGCGATAATATGAACTGATTAAAAACAGGACTGTTCATTTTTGCGAGATTGTTCATATTTACGAAAGGTGCAAAAACGAAAAAATGTAGTATTAAATTAATTTTTTTTTTATTTTAAACTTCAAAATAAACTTGTTTTATTAATTTTTTTCCTTACACAAGTAAAACAATGTTGCATGTAAACAAAAAAGTTTAGATATAATTTCATATTATACATATTTTAATTTTATAAAAAGTTAAAGCTCATTTTGGAAAAAAATCCTTAAAACCTTAAAAACTGCTTTTTCCCTTAGGTTCTTTAACTCATTTAAGGATAGCATTTTTATTTTTCTTTATTCCACATACTGTAGACTTTGCCACTCCATATTTTGTTGCTAAATTTGTAACACTTGCACCTTTTCGTAAGCATTCCAAAATATCGGATTGGTCTCTTAAAGTCAGAAACGTATGCTTTTTTGTGTGCATGTTTCAAAATTATTTACACTTGATTATTTCTTAAGAAAATAAAGAGGCACTTATGCTTGCGTGCAATCACCAACCAAAAACACTTAAAAATTCTTACAGACGACTGACTTAGACAAAATCAAACCCTGTAATGAGCACATGTAAGCATTTACGAGCGATGGGTAAATACATATGTATGTACATGCATATTGAATGCGAATAACTAGGGAATTCCCCAAATTACAAAGCGCTTTAAATTCGTTATTGACAACAATATTGTTCATATTTTAGAGCTTTTGTCCAAAGTTCATATTTTAGAGTATTCAATGGTAGCCAAAAAGTGTTCATATTTTGGGGGGTTCATAATTTAGGGTGTTCATATTATCGCGAGTCCACTGTATTTATTTCACGTATTGGTTTTTTACAAAACCCTGCCATAGTTATCTCAAAATTTAAATTAAACTAAAACTTTCTAATAAAACTATTGAAATTATAATTTTAAACATATACATAAAAGATGAAAAACGTTAAATTCGGTTGCTATAATACTCTCACAAATATAACATTTTTCATACAAGGACTTGATTTTGATCGGCCAATTTATGCTATATGCTATAAAGGTTCGATCTGAACAATTTCTTTGAATATACATATAAACTCAACGTACAGAATTTACAAGAAGTTGCGGATAACAATATTCTGGGAATTTTATTTGTGAAAAAGTTCACCTTTGTGAAACACTTAAATAAAATATTCTTGCAGACGTTTAAAGTCTGGGACTCTTACAAGTCCAGGGGACACTTCCACACTCCATGCACCTTGATTATCCTGTGTCGTTCTCTAGCCCTAACAATACTTAAGTACGTACTGTTAGCTGGTCACCATATACTGATACATTTATCAAAAGCATTTAAAGGGCTCAAAATAAACTCTCCAAGCCTTTGTCATTCCATCTATGACAAAACTCGCAGAAACTCTCCGATGTCATTCGCATTTGCCTAATTGCTTGACGTTAAGTCAGTGACCTGGGGTATTTCTATGTTTTGGAATTGCACCCGAAATACTCGCTAGTGACCACCAGATTTCTATGGTGCAACATATCAATCTTTCATCCAGATATCAAAAAATAAACTATTTTCCTATCGCTGACTAATCTATAATTACTTTCCGTAAATTATTTACTATTCGGTCTTGGTTTATACTTCCTATATACATATCATGTACATATTTAAAAGAGGAAATACGTCGAGGGGCACTAGCATGCTACATTCTTAAATATATTACTACAACTTTGCTTCCACCGTTTTTTTTTTTGTAAATTTAAGGCTTTATTGTATAAAAACGGTTCAAAAGTGTTTTCCCTTATTCTCTCATAAAGCAATGCTTAATTCTATTATTCTACTCTAGAAATCAAATTTTGGGCAGTTTTTTTGAATTTTAGTTAAAAAAAACCAAAAATATTTTTACTATCCATTTTTTATGGTGTTTTTATTGATATCTTAAGAATACAGAAAATAAATATTAAAAATTAAAATAATTAGAGGGGGGAGAGACAGGTGTAAAAAAAATGACGCATCCTGGTGGCATTGATCTTGACTCTCCTGGTGGTCTGAAAAAAAAAAATCAAAAGAAATTCTTAATCTGTAAGGATGCTGTTATAGTCCCTACCTCAGGGAACACGAAAAACAATTTTTTTGAAAAATGGCGACTGCCTGAAAATAAAAATCATTTTTTACGCATTTTTTTTTTTGAAATTCCTGAATTTTTTTTAAATATTAAAAACAAAGGATTAAGGATTATATAATGAAGGTTCACACAAAATTTCAAGTAAATCGGTTTATAGAACTTGAGATAATGCCGGTACCGTGTGGAAAAAAGTAGTTTCGAGAAAAACGCGTTTAAAAAAGTGAGCCTACCTACCTACCGGACTCGGTACTGCGTCACTAAAGTAACTGTAGCTCTTAAAATAATTTTAATTTTTAAAAATCCTTTGGAGGATATGTTCTTAAGGGTCTAAACTTTATGATCCATTTTTTTGTAAACTAACACAAGTTGCTTTACAAAAATTTTATATTTTTTTTAATACCTAATAGAAATCATATAGATGGTAATAGTAGAGTAATAGTATCATATATGTATGTGTCAGCCTCAGTAAAGCGTGGACGGGTTCTCAGCCGCACTTTTCTTGGAATTAAAAAAGAAAAGCAAAATTTCCCGCAAATGTCGAGAATTCGGCTCAAAAAGTGACATTTTCAGTTGAGAATAAGTTTGGGATGCAAACAGATCTCTACAAATATTTTGTTTTGTTAATGTTGACACAAATGTCCAAGATTGATATGAAACGATTTAATCGACCAGTGCTTGACCCTAGAGACATCTATTGGAAAACGGCGGAAGCACAGTTGTAGACCACAAATATTCTAACAGTTTACGAAATTTAATATAAGTGACTTTCTTTAACCGTCTTTTCAATTCGCTATGTGAGAATAATTGAAACTTTATTTTTTATTTTAGAATTTTCTGATTTGTATTGAAATGTTCATCGCCGCAGTGGCCCATATTTACAGTTTCCCGCACTATCCGTTTCATATCAATTCGCCTCAATACTGGAATAATCCAAATCATAATTGGTGCCGTGCGTTCCTCTCAATGATGGACATATCCGATATGCAGCAAGATGTCACGGAGCATCTAGGAGTAGTAAGTAGTTCGATTAGTCGACATTTTCAAGGTCGAAGCACATACCAGCCTCTCTCTCGTGGACCCCGCCGTTCCAGTAGTGAAACGGAATATTTGATGAGTAAGCGAGAAGATGGTGATAGCACTACAGACGGTATAGTTAGTGACATGCCCACAACAAGCTCTATGATCGGCGATGTAATGATAGTTGGCGGAGGTGGCGCTGTTATACAAAAAGGTAATAGAAACAAATATTATACGAATTTCGCTAGTAAACCATTGGTTAAAACCAATCGCTACGGAGCTACTGATAATCTTTTATTGCCTGTTGGCGAGGTCGCACTAACCACTGATTCTACATCTCACATCCACTTAGCAGGCAACCGTGCACCGCACAGCGCTTCAACTAAAGCGCCGACAGCCACCAACATAACAACCGCTGGAACGCATTCCAATTTCGGTATAAATATACAGAAACGGGAAGTGCACACAAGAGAATACTCACCACAGCAATTATATGGGGCCCCTGTACCCAGTGGCAATAGTTTCTTGCAAGCACGAAATATAGGTGGGCATTCCGACAGCATTCCCGAGGCAGATGATGATTTTGTCTCTTTAATTGGGGCTGGCAGATGACATCGTAATCTCGAATGTAATAACCACAGTCAGAATATCAATTCATCAGCAGTCGAATCGACGTCAATGTCTGTATCGGCTTCGGTGAACTTTTCTAGTAGTCTTAAACTGTCGACAGGCGAGAGTGGCAGTTGCAGTTCCTCTGATTGGCTAAGTACGTCGCACTCTGAAGATAACAACGACAATGACAGCAACGACCACCACGATGACAACAACTTAATACCGAACGATGCTAATATTCGTGATATTGGGCAAATGAGTGACTTAGGGGGGGATAACATTGTTGGTAGTGCAAATGTTGCTTATAATGTTGAGCAGCATGGTTGCATTGAAATTTCACCGAACCACGTAGCCATGAGACGATCACGACAAAGACCTACAAACAACGAGCACATCACATAAATTTCGCGGCAACAATAATCTACAAATTTTAATTTCTTGCATAATTTGTGTTACTTATTATTACTTCCTCGGTATATTGTTGGAGTTAGATATGCTTATTATATACACTGTAGTCATGATGTAAAGTAATCAATTATGATTTGTTAAAATTGGCAATATGACGTCTTATTTCAATTATTTTTAGTTTGTAAGCTCGATTTTTTTATTTGTTTACAATTTGCATTTTATCGCCTGCTTGCCGATTTCAACCAGTTTTAAAGTTGTTCAAACAGAAAATTATGAATTCATACTTTTTAAATGCGTTCTAATAACAATAACAGTTATCTGTAGCGTAATAATGTGGCCTTTTTTATATGAAAATCATAGCGAAATTAAAGTTTTATTACAAAAAGACTGGGGGATTAAATTCTTAAACTGCTTAAAAAGCGGATTTTTTTTTGCTTTTTCGATCATTAAGTTTTATTAGACCACGTGAAATCACCGATTTGTCGTAGATTGATGTAAGGAAATCAAAGAATTCTATATTATTATGTCTCGAAATTTGTGAATACGTCAAGAGGGATAAAATTTATATTTACATTTTCGCATTCTAATTCAAAAGTTGAAAATGTAGACAGTTTGTAAATTCAGTGGAGTTAATTAGGAAAAAGTGTGAAATATATGCAACACACTTACACGAGTTATAAATAATATTGTCTTATGCAAAATAGTAAAGCGCTTAGTTACGAAATGAAATTATAAAATATTATACAACAGTTCCCTTAATTCCGTGTATTTGTATGTAAATCATAAATGAAAACTAGCCGCATTAGAAATATCAAGTTCAACATAAAGAATCAAGCTAAATCAACCCAATGCAATAGAATATTCAGAATAGTCAAAGGGATAAAGTGATGTTTTTTGTGCTTGCAAAAAAATTCTGAGCAATTCAACATGGGTGTCACACATTTTTCGGCTATAAATAAATTTTCGTAGTCATAATATTAAATCATTGATATTATTTACTCTTGAATTTTTTTATCGTTTTATTATTATTATTATTACAATTAACAATAAAATGGACGTTTAAGTTCAAAATTTATTAAAATATCGGAATATTAAGTACATATTTGGACTAATAATGCAACGACATTATTTTACAAAAGACCTTTTGGACGTACCAATCGAATATATGTAGCACAGCAGCTAATCTTTTGCAATATATATAAATATACATATATATACCGTGGTATATATATGTTTGTCGTCTATTAGAAATTAAAAAAAAAAAATTTTTTTTTATTGTACAGTCAAAATGACTGTCCACCGAGTATATACATACATAAATACCCATACTAAAACATTTTTAACGACAAACTAAATACAAAATACAGATCGAAATAACGTTAAACACTTAAAATTAGAACACTGGAATCATTGACTGACCGAACAATACGTCGAGACATGTCTTTTCTGCTTTAAGGCCTTCAATTACCCAAACATTATAAATATGCGAAACAAAACTGATTGGTTATGTACTCGTAAACTCGTATAAATGTTGTTGTTAATAACTATTACTAACGCCAGTGGTTAAAGGCACGAAAAATTACGCATTCATCAACAAAAGGTGTATATTTATCAATTATTGTAATTTGTGCGACCGCCTAGTTCTAATAGGTAGCGATCAGGATGATCCATCCAATCAGCTGCAGTTAATTTTACAGTCCGTTGCCGTTCAGCTTCCTTGATTTGCCATTTCTTAATATCCAATTGCACATCACGTGATGCCTTGTCACCACAGCCCCATACCTGTTAAGAAATCCATTAAAAGAGAGAATGAGATATGCCATCTGATAATAAGAGTGCGTGTACGCTCATTGCTTCACCTTTCTACTTATATACAAACAAAATTTGCTAATTTTTTCGACGTCACACCTGCATTCGTATGTATATTTTATACATACCAATACACACGGCAGGTGTGTCATTCCTACTATAACTTTGTATGCATTGTACATAAGCATATTAACCCAAAAAAATTGTGCTACTCTTATGTGTATTATACCGTTACTCTGAAATTCCGTTTCACTTTTGCCTGTAGTTATTATATTACATTCACATGTATAAATTAAGTAAAATAAAAGAATTATGTTTTATCGATATAACTGAAATATTTTACTTAAATTTTCATTATTTGTTTGGATTATTTAAACTAATAATGTTAATGAAAATATTTCATTGTACGATTGTGTATTTTTGATTTCACAGAAGTATCAGACTATTAGCGACATACAACAACTTTTCAGTTGTTCAAATTCAAAAATGATTTGATGAATTTAGATGGTTTTAATATATTTCAAAACGATGTAGGATTTTCAAATAACAAGGAGGAAACATATTTTAATTAATAACAGCGGTGGTATGTAGAAATATTAATGAAGTTGTGATACAGAGATGTAAAGTGAAGGAAGTGATCACATTCCAAAAAAAAAAAATAGTCACACTACCACTACTAAATAATACCTTTAACGTTATTAATAGATTAGATTATTACATGAGAATTGCACCGCGACCTTAGGTCTATTGTGTCCTCTCCTAAATCACTAGGACTCACATAGCATTAGCATATTGATAAAGTCCAATATTTTGCTGGGTGCTAGCGAAGCGATGTGATTCCTATTTGGAAACATGGATCCAAGGGAACATTATTAATAAAGTTGATACAAATTTTAAATTTTTATTATTTTAAAAAAATATATAATGACGATGATTATATAGAATAAAATTTTTTACAATTGAGTTATGTAAGTTTCTACTACAACCATTAACCCAGGTGCTTTACTGTGCTAATAACAGGATATGGCATAATAGACAAGTCGCAGTGATTTTCTCAATTCTCAAACTAATCTAATTTATACTGACCTCAATAGCAGTTAGTACAGCAGCTAATCCTTTGCAATCCACATTTTCGAAGTGTTCGTCCACAGAGATAACAGGTTTACGTGGATCTGAACCAGCGCGAAGCCCCTTTGGATAACCACGTATGCTTGTATTTAAGTATAGAATGTTGGGCTTTTTTTCCAATATCACAAATCTTAAATTAAAGCATGTTTAGAATTTATATAGACTTTTGAAATAAATAAAATAAATGCTCACTTTGGAAAAAGTTGAATTATACAACTGCCTTCGCCTCCTGTATATAAATGAGTTTCTTTCCATTCACTTGGCGCAGCGATGCAATATGTCTGATCGTCCTTGGTATGTATCAATACAAGCGTTGGGCCGCGATAACCAAGCACGTGATGCAAAAAGCGATTAGCGCCTAAACCATGTTCATTTGAGTCATAAAGTAAAGTCCAATGCGAGGGCATCATAGAAAGTTTATCTTTAAAGATCTGAGCTGCAGATGATTTATTGGAATTTGGTGATTGAATCGTCTGTGGCTTAGAAAAAAGGGGAGGTAGGCCTCCAGCCAATAACCATGCCTGAGATAACGGCATTAAAGATTCAAAGGTCGTGACACCAGCATCCTTACTACTTGCATCCGGGAATGGATTTCGTTGTTCCAAAACTGGTGTTTGAAGTTCTATTCCGCATGATTGAGTTTGTTGTTCGAGACCTCTATATGAAGTTGTTAATGTATGTAAACAGTATTTGTGCACCAATAATACTAAACGAATAAGGTTCTGTTCAAACCAACGACAAACAAAACCAACACTAAGGCTGTCGTGGCTAAAAAATATTGATTTAGTCACCGAACCAAATGTACGGTTAATCTAAAATAAAAAATATTATTGAAATTTTGAAGTTGAAAGCTTAAGAGTTACATACTGCTGGACAAAGAACTGCGTTGCCTGAATGTTGCATAGCTATTGTGTAGCAAATGAAAAGTAAACGTGTAACACCCTCCTTTGTAATAAAGTCTGGATTGTCTTCCTCCGCGTACATTTTTATATAACACTCTAAAATTTTTTCATCATCCATTATACCAAGAAAACGTTCGCATTGCTGACGGAATGCCACTGTACCTAAATAAGCAGTTCTTGCTTTCGACGCTAAATGCATTAGGCGAAATAATCTTTTGCCTAAATCAGCATATTGAGGAAAAACTTGTGACTGTAAAAAGTGACACAATGTCTAATGTCACAAAATAGTGTGAGAAGTAAAAAAAAATATTACTCACCACAAACACGTCTGAAACAATGCCATTGACTCCGTGCTTAGCAGACTTTTCTTTAAGAATTTCGGATAATTTTTCTATTGGCACAAGCTGAGTTAAGTACTTCTCCGTAACATCCGCGCCTGATGCAGATCTACTCATTGATCGCTCTGCCTTTAACATAGCATTATTATTAACAATTGAATTTCCATCACCTATAGAAATAGTTTGCGTGGATTTGGGGGGCTTTTCCTTAGCACCACCTGACCCTCCATTCGGCGCATCGCTTCCGGAATCACTCCTGGAGTTTGAATTTCCCATTGGTTTATATTTATATTTGCTTCTGCAAACATTCACGCTTGGAAAATATATTGCAGAAAGTTCGTTCTTCTTTATTAAAAACAAAAAAGTCTGTAGAATCTACAACTACTACAACGTCTATCGCAACACCAACAATTCAAATGGCAAAAATTTCAATCTTATCTCGTATTTTTTTTTTTATAAGATTGGCATCAGCTGTCATTATCATTGGTCATCGAAATTCGCATGAATATTCGAAAATATCAAGGTTGATTTTTTCTGTATGTAATTAAAGTTTGTACAACTTATAAATATATTGTTACTTTCGGAACAATATTAAAATACCGTCCTCCGATTTCAGTGTTAAAATGGGTATGGGCGGATAAGGGAAGTTCTCCACATTAATAATATATACATACTTGTATAAAACAAAATCTTTCTTGTTGAAAAATTGAAATTTTAAAACAATTTATGTGAGTTGAGACGATTTTGCAATTCTGTACTGGACAGTCACAAGAATCTCTCAATTGAAAACGAACAGGTCTAATAAGAGATTTATTATTTAGAGATGTACATATGTATATACACTAGAACAAAAATAAATATGTAATGACCAATAAAAAAAAAATAAATATTAACTTTGTTTCAAAATATTTACGAAATGTATCAGTGATCATTTTTTTATAATTTTCATTTGAAAATTCTTCTTCTTTACTGGCTTAGACACCGCTTATGGGGTTTTAGCCGAATTAACAACAGCGGACTTTACTTCTCAATGGCCTATTTAGTCCAAAGTAGCACGTATTGGCAAAAGATATTCTGCATTAGATTTCGAGGCTGATATTATTGCTGGTGTTGATACTGGTTCTAAGATAGGGGAAATTATCTACGACATTAAAGTTATGACTGTCAGCATTGACGTAGGAGCGAAGTTGTGAGTGCAGCGACTGTATGTTTGATGACAGGAGATATACTCATATACTTTCCTTCCTTATCTAGTCTGGAGAAAGCAGAACTAACGGCGCGGATGTTGAGGCCCAGGATATCAATATCATCGTCGTACGCCAGCAGAGCAGAGTGTTCTGCTCAATCAAGCTCTGCAGATCGAATTATTTTCTACGGCAGTACATTGAAGAAGTCGCACGATAGGGAATCGCCTTCTCTGAAATCTCGTTGGGTATCGAACGGCTCGGATATGTCCTTCCCGACAACCATTGTTGCGCAGTACGCTCGTAAGCTCCCGACATCTGTGCCGCAAGAAAAGCAGAAGCGCGTTGCGCAACGATAAATGTGCCATACGTTTTAAGAGCGGTAGGGGGGCAAAAAATTCAATGTCTTTGGAGTGGTATGAACGAACAAATTTTTTTTGCAGATTATTAAAGGTGAATATTTTCCGCGTTGTGTTACATACTTTTCAGATTTTTTAGCGTGAAGAACGCATGAAAAGTTTCAGTTGTTTAACAAAAAAATATGTATATAATATTTTATAATTTAAACAAATGGATCGTGATAAAATATTGTTACAAAAGTAGTATTAAGTTTGGTATTTGTATTGCTATATGCAACCCTTATTATAAACATTGGGGGCCGCGTTTGTCTTCTTAAACAATAGCTGCATTTGGCGCCGTATAGCATTATGTTCTTATAATTGCCAGACGCAATATTCTAGAAGGACACTTTGGCGTCAGCGAGGAGTGCGTGGCTATGTAAGCCATGGCAGCGCCAACGTGATCATCCAGTGCTAAGAGTAAACTGTTATAGTGTAGACAAATTGCGAAATAAAGAGTTGTTGTATTGAATTAAACGGTTTTTGGTTTTATTTGTCAACCTACTAAAGTAAACTAGTAAGCAGTAAATTCGCAACAATATCTATAAGGTAGCACGAACAAATTTCTTTGACTTCATAAAATTT
This sequence comes from Bactrocera dorsalis, assembly GCF_023373825.1. Taxonomy (NCBI): domain Eukaryota; kingdom Metazoa; phylum Arthropoda; class Insecta; order Diptera; family Tephritidae; genus Bactrocera; species Bactrocera dorsalis. The sequence goes on from NC_064303.1 coordinate 40,890,607, forward strand.
CATCGATTTATCTCCAGTAATTTATGAGAAAATAATTTTACAATTTACCGTGCTCTAAATTTCAACCTTCAATAACTTTAACAAAAAAAAAACAGAATTTTGACAAAATATTTATATCACGGGGTATGCGTCTGGTCCCTCTCCTAATGAACTGCTAATTTTCAAAATCAGTGATTTTGCAAAATTTCCCTGGATCAGTTGACGAGGTTTGACTCAACACCTAAATTTAAATTCTTCTTCTTCTTTACTGGCGTAGACACCGCTTACGCGATTATAGCCGAGTCAACCACAGTGCGCCAGTCGTTTCTTCTCTTGGTCCTTCCAACGGAGTGGAGGTCTTCCTCTTCCTCTGCTTCCCGCGGCGGGTACTGCGTCGAATATTTTCAGAGCTGGAGTGTTTTCATCCATCCGGACAACATGACCTAGCCAGCGTGGCCGCTGTCTTTTAATTCGTTGAACTATGTCAATGTCGTCGTATATCTCGTACAGCTCATCGTTCCATCGAATGCGATATTCCCCGTGGTCAATGCGCAAAGGACCATAAATCTTTCGCAGAACTTTTCTCTCGAAAACTCGTAACGTCGACTCATCGGTTGTTGTCATCGTCCAAGCCTCTGCACCATATAGCAGGACGAGAATTATGAGACGACGAAATTATCTACAACTTCAAAGTTATGACTGTCATCAGTGACTTCCCCCTGCGGGTAGGGGGGACCCCCTCAGGGTTCGGGGGGGAAACCGAATATACCCGCGGTAAGGCATGCCTGTCGTAAGAGGCGACTAAGATCCTAGCCGCCAGTCCAGAGTTGTGTGGAAACTCAACTGGTAGTAACTTCGGTTACAAGGTCATACCAAAGACTTTAACCTGGTACCACGGGGAGCAGTAAGCCCTTGGAGGTAACTCCAATCTGCTGTTGTTGTTGTTGTTAACGGTTAGCCAATCCCCGTTAGGATGGTAGAGGTTGTTTGTGTTGTCGTCGAGGTCATCTAACGGTAGGCCCAAGAAACATGCTGTTTCGACGAGGTCGGACCAAAGGGAGGAAGGTGTTAGATGGGTAAGGTTTGTAGGGCATGCAAAGAGGTGGCCAGTGTCATGCGGAGACTCGTTGCATGCAGGACATACATTAGGTATGTTGGGGTCGACTTTGGATAAGTAGGAGTTTAACCTGCTACAGTATCCAGAACGAAGTTGCGCTAGGGTCACTCGCGTTTCTCGCGGCAACTGGAGCTCTTCGTTTGCAATAGGTGGTGGTTTGACTCCAAGAGCGCCATTCACGGGAAGGGAGTCGGTGAAGGTATTGATCTGAACCTCCTCATCGGTGAAAGTAAGTGGCGCGCAGTTGTTTGGCATTTTTCGCAGCCGTCGGTTAACACATCTCTTGGCTTTGTCTACCGAAGGGAGTAGTGTAAACTGCCAGCTAAAGTAGCTCGCGCCCTTCTTCGGGTCCGAAGAGGCATGACCATTGAATTGAACTTCGGACAGCTGAGGTAACCTTCATACCGAAAGTAGGAAGGAAGGACTACTCGTTGGCCAAATCTTTCAGGCCAATTAGCCTAACCTCCATCCTACTGAAAACTATGGAGAAGATAATAGATCATCATTTAAAGTCGAAGGCGCTGAAGACTGCACCCCTGCATGCGGCTCAGCATGCATACAGAGCTGGCAGATCAACTAACACGGCTCTGTACCAGTTGACCTCCGAGATAGAGAGTTCACTGGAGAAATGGGAAGTTATGCTATGCGCCTTTTTGTATATCGAGGGAGCTTTTGACAACACTTCTCATGGAAGTGTAGCAATGGCACTGGAGGGTAGGAATGTGGCAGCAGCGGTGCGTAGATGGATAGAGGCGGTACTGCGCACCAGGATTGCAGAGACCACAGCAGGAGGCACAAAGATTCGTCTCGGCACAACAAGAGGCTGTCCGCAGATTTGGTGTACTATCGCCCCTGCTATGGAGCCTTGTCGTGGGCGACCTGTTAGCACTGCGAACCGACAACGGCATCCGCTGCCAAGGATATGCGGACGATATAGTGATTATAGCGAAAGGCAAGTTTGAGGACACTCTCTGTGACCTAGTGCAACGAGGTCTAAACCTGGCAAAGGAGTGGTGCAGGGGAGTTGAACTGAGTATTAACCCCTCGGCGAGATCAAATCGCTGCTAGTGCAGGAGTGTAGAGAACGGCTAAACAGCCTAGCTGAATTGAACCAGGTACACCTAATTTGGGTACCTGGTCATAGAGGCATAGCCGGCAATGAACTTGCTGACGAGCTCGCCCGCTCCGCAGCCTCCACAAATATGGTAGGGCCCGAACCGTTCCCTGGGGTGGGCCCCCACACTATAAAGGAGCTGCTCCGTAAGGAAGAAAGAGTGGGTAGAGAAGGTCATTGGCAACGGGCGCATGGTATGCGGCATGCCAAGTTGCTGATAGGGGGGTACAACCTCAATAGGTTTAGATCGATAATCAACCTCCCAAGGATCAAACTCAGGCTCTTGGTCGCATTCTATACCGGCTACTGCAAGTTGAAAAGGCACCTATTCAACCTAGGACTTGCCTCTTGCTCTAACTGCCGGTTCTGCGACAGGGAACCTGAAACCCCGGAGCACCTGCTAATCGACTGCATCGCAGTCTGCAGACGCAGGTCTAAGGCTCTTGGAACCACATTTCCGGATAGGGAGCACATCGACTCACTAGCTCCTAGCAAAATACTAGAATTTATCGATTTGTTGGGGCTTGGAGAGTCCCTGTGAGTTAGGAGAGGGCACAATAGACCCAAGGTCACAGTGCATACCTCGATTAATTCTATTGTCTATTGTCTATGCTCCGGTCTTGAAACCTTCTGTAAGTCGCCGCATATTTTCGTAGAATTTTCGAGCATTACCCCTGTCGGCCAAATACGTCTCGCTTCCCTCTTCAACTCTCGGTATCTATCCCATACCGCATATGTTGTGGTCGATCGTAACGTTGCGAGGTGGGCAGCCTGTTTTCTCCCCGCTGCGATACGGCACTCCTCGTCGTACCAGCTGTTCTTTTGCATTTTCCGAAAACCAATGGTTTCGGTTGCAGTTGTACGTAAGGAGTTTGAAATGCCGTCCCACAGTTCCCTTATACCGAGTTGTTGATGAGTGCTCTCAGAGAGCAGGAGTGCAAGCCGAGTAGAAAATCGTTCGGCCGTCTGTTGTGATTGCAGCTTCTCGACGTCGAACCTTCCTTGAGTTTGTTGGCGTGCGTTTTTTGCTGCACAGAGGCGGGTGCGAATCTTGGCTGCAACAAAAAAGTGGTCCGAGTCGATGTTAGGACCTCGGAGCGCACGCACATCTAAAACACTGGAGACGTTTCTTCCGTCTATCACAACATGATCGATGAGACTGCCAGGTAGCTTGATGAATCTTCTAATGCTGGAATCTAGTACTACAGATAACCATATTTCGGGCCCCGGCGAAGTCGATCAGCCTCAACCCATTTGGGGATGTTTCCTCGTGGAGACTGAATTTACCGACCGTAATGCCAAAGATACCTTCTTTGCTCACCCTGGCGTTAAAGTCGCCAAGCATGATTTTGACATAGTGGCGGGGGCATCTCTCATAAGTGCGCTCCAAGCACTCATAAAAGGCATCTTTGGTCACATCGTCCTTCTCTTCCGTTGGGGCGTGGGCGCAAATCAGCGATATGTTGAAGAACCTCGCTTTGATGCGGATTGTGGCTACCACGAATCCAACACCAAACTTGCGCTCCTTTATATGGCCACTGTAGTAAATGCCACAAGGATCTACTTGTCGTTGTCCCGTCCATCGCATTTCTTGGACGGCGGTGATGTCAGCTTTTATTTTCACGAAGATATCAAGCAGCTGGGCAGCGGCATCTTCCCAATTAAGGGGCCGGACATTCCAGGTGCATGCCCTCAAATCATAGTCCTTAATTCGTTTTCCATGGTCGTCATCAAAGGGGGGTCACTCATCCGAGGCTTGTTGTTTCCTTTCATTGGGGGTGTTTGTTTACGTGGCGGGTCCCAAACCCAGCGCACAACCCTAAGTAGGGAATATTTCACCTTCTCACTTTAGCTCGTCTTCAAACGGATGTTCTTAGGCTACCCAGAGGATACTTGGTCAAAGACCGGAATTCGTGAGCTGCTTGAGTCATATGTAAAAGAATCGTTTCTGGCCACTCCCAAGTGAATGGCGATTAGAGAACTTTCCTCACTTGCGTGAACTTCTACACATGACTCCGTCGCCGAGTCTTGGCATTCACCCGGGTGGATGAACGTCCAGCCACAATCCACATTAAAGCGAAGTTCTTCAACAGATCGCTGATTTTCGATTAAATTCCGCCTACATGATGAAGCATCCGCCTCTGTGCACCGAAAAACACAGGGAAGGTTTGACGTCTAGAAGTTGCAATCACAACAGACAGCCGAACGATTTTCTACTCGATTTGCACTCCTGCTTTCTGAGAGCAGTCATCAGCAACTCGGCTAGAAACGAAACCATCGGAAATGACAAAAGAGCAGCTGGTACTATGAGGAGTACTGTGTCGCACTGGAGAGAAAACAAAGTGCCTACCTTACAAAGTTACAATCGATCACAACACGTACGGTATGGGATAGATACCGAGAGTTGAGGAAGGAAGCGACACACATTTGCTAACAAATAAAGAGAGAGGATTATGGAGGGAACACTTTTCCAGGCTGTTGAATGGTAACATCAGGACATGATTCCATTGCCCCACCATAAAGAAGTTCGAATAGCAATTATCCGCCTGAAGACAAACAAAGCAGCGGAGCTATTCAAATACGGCCTCGAAGAACTGATAAGGAGCATGCATCAGCTATTTTATGAAATATGGTCGGACGAAAGCATGCTCAATGATTGGAATTTAAGTGTTCTTTGACAATCCACAAAAAACGAGACCCCACAATCTGCGCCGACTACTTTGGGATAAGACTACTCAATATCGCATAGAAAGTTCTATCGAGCGTACTGTGTGAAAGATTAAAGTCCACCGTCAAAAAATTGATTGGACCTTATCAGTGTGGCTTTAGGCCTGGAAAATCAACAACTGACCAGATATTCACCATGCGCCAAATCTTGGAAAAAACTCCGTGAAAAGTGAACTAACGCGGTGAGTGTTAACACTAATAACAATGTCAGCCTCAAAATCCAACGCAGAATAACTCTTGCAAATAGGTGTTACTTCGGACCGAGTAGACAGTTGAGAAGTGAAGTCTTCCCTCGACAAACAAAGATAAAACTCTTTAAGTCGATCATCATCCTCGTCCTGCAATATGATGCAGAAACATGGATGATGACAACATCTGATGAGTCGGCATTACGAGCCGAGAGAAAGGTTCTGCGAAAGATTTGTGGTCCTTTGCGCACTGGCAACGGCGAATATTAGTTAATGAGATATAGCATTTTTGTGAAGCTACTGATGTTAGTTTACAAAAAAATGGATTTTAAAGCATTCCGTGGGTTGATAGAGTATTGCGAGGAGCTTTGAGTGCTCTTTAGTCTTAATACAACCGAGTTTTTGCGTCATTGTGTGGCAATAAAACATGGCTCCATCATTTCACACTGCCGTCCAATCGACAGGTGAGCCCGTTCTTAAATTTAAAAAATGCACAGGGAAGCCCGTTTTAAATTTAAAAAATGCGAATTTTTTTAGTTTTTATACAAATGATGAAATGACGTTGAAATACAAGTACGCTCGGAAATCTGCCTCAATCTCGCGCCTATCAAGTTGAGATACCGCAGAGTGCATACGAAAATCAGCACTGTACTCCACGCGAACTTTATACACAATTACTACAAGTATACTGGTTCTTTTTTGCTTTTTAATCTGGTCATTTTATGTGGTTAATATATGTATTTCCAGCTCTGTGCTAAACATTTTATTTTTACCAAATAAGAGTATAAAAAGAATCCAGTAAATAAAAAAACGGGATGAATTTCGTGAATTTAATAATTTCTATAAAGATTTTAGCAAAAGTTTTTTTTTAGTATACCCGAATCGAAACATTCGATTACATTCTTGACCAATTCCCACGACAGCCGGTTCTACGCACCGGAATTGGAGCATTGGAGCAACGCCTTGCGGCAGGGTTGGTCCTCCGGGCCCGGAGGAATTTTTCCGCTGCGTCTGCGCAAAAAGGTTCCATCCAAACTCCACCTCGGTCAGGTGTAATACATGCAATGGATGTTGCCTGCGTAATACTGCGATACAAGCCTCTACGGCTGTGCAATCTGCACATAGTTCGCGCGCCGCGCTGCCACTCAATCAGAGCGGCCAACTGAGGAGCTCTACGGTCAGGAGCTCAATCAGGCAACATAGCTCCCACTCTGACTTGTTTACAAACCAGACTTCTTCAATTCAACTGCAACGGACTCCAGAGTAAGATCGAGGAGATTGTTGCACTTATGAATCGGGAACGTGTATCGATAGCTGCGGTCCAAGAAACCAAGTTAAACAGCCGCTCAGATCTTCTGAGTTGTGCAGGTTTCAACGTTATACGTAAAGATCGCGAGCGAGATAGTGGTGGTGGCCTAGCTTTCATATTGCACAACTCCGTGCAGTATCGTCTAATCGAAGAAGACATTGACCCCAGGGATACTACCCTAGAATGTCAGGGCATAGCTATCCGGTCAGGCGATGTCGAGCTCGAAATATTTAATATATACATCCTCCCAGTTACATGTTGCCCTACAGGATATCAGCCGAATATAGGTGCGCTACTTCGTGGTGAAAACCGTATGGTACTAGGCGACTTTAACGCTAACCACGACCTTTGGCATTCCTGCCTGTCAAATGATCGTAGGGGGATGGAGCTGGCGGAACAGATTGACTCGACATTCTGCACAATG